>NC_141157.1:109805801-110438301 GCF_053477565.2 Lygodium microphyllum
AGCACCATCAACATTGTTGACATTTGTCTTACTTCTCATCAATGCAGGAATATGCTAATGAAGGAAAATATTTCCAGTGGGTGAATAAATGAGAGTGTCTTTTTGTTGTTAGTAGTGATTCTATGTTGTGTCTCTCGCCTGTCAGTCCTATCACTGAGTCAAAACAGGGGACATTTAGGAGCTGTGGTGTCCATCCTTAGGGCTTAGAACACTTCTTGGGTGGCCACTTTGAGTGTATTCCTATTTCTCATATCTTTTACATTTCATGTGTAATATAAGCAGCTGTAGCTCCATAGTCATAAGTGAGGGGACATAGGAACAGTTTACAGGAACTGCAGAAAGTCGGGGATGAGGACAAGGGACCAGGATTATATTAAAAAATACACAATATATCAAACTTCTGAATGACACCAGGGTCTGGCAGAGAGGGAGGGAGGTGTCAAAAGTGGATGCAGCAATGGAAGCATGAAAGATGCTGAAACAGACTGCTGAACACAAGAGAGAAGAGAGAGAAAAGAGAACTTAGAGAGAAGAGAGAGAAAAGAGAACACAAAAACACTGCAAAAGAGAACTTAGAGATGTGCTCTGGAAATGGAATCCATATACCAAGCACAAGATAGTCGTGTACAATAGTGTCTCACCAGCTGCATGGGCACTAGCACTGGCTTACTCTCTCCATAGGGCATGCACTAGATCTGCCAAGTGATGAATGAGTGTGTGCAGGAGTAGCCTGAATAACTAGATAGAAAAGAATGCAAATAATGCATCAGGTAGGCCAGATGCAGGTTGGTTATCAATAAATGCCAAAGTTATTAGCAAAGCGATCCCTAAAAAAGTTGTTTCGTATGCACAAAAAGCTTTATAAAGTGGGCGGTAAATCTTGTGCTATAAAAGGCCTAATAAACTCAGTAAGACTTGGCATATGAGAGAGGGTGCCAACAATCTAGTTAGCTATTGAGTGAGTTTGAGAGTGACCTCTAAAAAATACCTAATAAACTCATACTCACTCATGAGCTGACTAGATTGTTGACACCTCTCATATCATAGGTGATCTGATACAATACAATGATACAATGATAATGACTCATCATAGTCCATACAACAAAGACCACCGGAATAGGACTGTGGATACCCAAGTAGTTGGTGATCAAGCCACTACCAAGGTGTCTCGAAGAGAATTTGAGCGTCGATGCCAAAACCTGAAAAGTAGAGAAGAATCATTGCATCTCTTTGTGTCTGTCAACAATACCTTGTAGTGGCATATATGAACACGCAAAAATGCCTTTGATCATTGAGGATGTATGGGTAAAGCATTGGGCACTCCATCAACTTTAGAGAGAGCTAGTAGAGCACAGTCTCCACAAGATTGGTCTCTAGAAGGGCGGATTGCATGTGTCGAAGCTGATCCTGTACTTGTATAACACGAAGCAAGAATGGTTGGATAGTATCTTTCGGCTCAAACTTCATTTGTTGGAATCGTCCATAAAGGCTAATTGCACGCATGGTTGAGGGAGCCTCATATAGCATCTGAAGTTTAGCCTAAATCTTGGAAGACATCCTATGGGAGTTGACCGCTAGAAGAACTCCTTTGGACATATAACAAAGAAGAGCAAAATAGGCACGGGCATCATCAGTATCCCATGCGAGCACAACTTTTTTATAGTTGTCCTTGTTGAAGTTAGTTGGAAGAGGAGTAGGATGCTCAGGACGCTCAAAAGCTTCAGAAACAACGTACCATAACCGTATTTGAACAAACCATGATTTCATAATAACACTTGAGGTTAGGTAATCAGGGCTGTGTAATTAGCCATCAGTAGAATAGTAGGGGGAGCCATTTGGAGAGGATAGAAAGAGAAAAATAAAGGAAAGAAGAGGAGGAGAGAGTATAACCAAAGCACAGCTCAAACTGCGCTGATGGGAGTTCACACATAGTGTAAGACAAGCTAATCACAAAACAACTGCAGCAAAAGGACAAAATCTCAGCAAACAGAGCTAGAAGGGGAAAATTACAGCCAAGAGAAATTGAAAATATAGTCGTCCAGCTTGTATGAGTCAAAATGCAGACAATACAGGCATTAAATGCAATAGTACCACAATAAAATAATGCAGAAATTGAAAACACAATGTTGGATATGAAATGTAGGTAGTAGGAGCAATTAACACAGTAAAGGTAGACTGTAGAAGCTCGCAGCAGGCAGAGGAAATCAATGATCAGTAGTAGAGGACTTGTAATCAGCAGAAAACAACAGCAAGAGCGTAGATCCTGAAATCTGATACCATGCTAGAAGCAGATGCAACAATGGAAGCATGAAAGAATGGTGAAATATTCTGTGACACAAGACAGGAGAGGGAGAGAGAAAAGAAAATACGTGAACACTACAAAAGAAGAGAACTTAGAGATGTGTTCCAAAAATGGAATCCATATACCAAACATGAGACAGCCGCATACAACAGTGAGTCACTGGCTGCATGGGCACTGGCATTGGCTCTCTCTCTCCACAAGGCATGTACTGGATTTGAAAGTGATGGATGAATGACAGAGTGGAGAGGAGGAGCTTGAATAAATAGGAAAAAAGAATGCAAATCATGCATTAGGTTAGCCACTGAAGTGACCACTAAAAAATACCTAATAAACTCAGTAATATCTAGCATAACCTAGACTCACTCGTGAGTTGACTAAAGTGCTAATAGGAGGGATTAATGTCTACTAGAGGCCCTATGAGACAAAAATACTGATACATCCAAATAACTCAAGGGAAAAACTAAATAACCTTAGTAGAAGATAAAAGCATGAAGTGAAAATAAAAAAGTGACAAACTACATTGTGTGGGCATACTGTAATAGTAGCCATCTACAACTGCTAGAGAAAATAAAATGGGTGTAGGTGTAGAATTGGAGAAAGCTGTAGGGGAAGCATTTGGGTTTTATCCCATGATGTCTTGCATGAGTTGGTCTAGCATAAACAAGCTATATTGCCCAAATGGTGCTGTAGGATGCCATGCCATTATCTAATGGATCTTCCAGGTGGCTAATCAGGTCTAGGTATCCACTGATCATGTATGTGTAGAGTGGCTACTGCTTTAAAGAAGTTGGTGAGTGTGTGGTGGCTTGTGTCGTGGGCTTGCCTCCTTTGTCTCTTTTGTAGCATGTAGTCCCAATGTTTGTGTAGCTCGATGAGGAAGAGGCCAAGGCAATATTGGTTTGAGAAGTTCATCTCTTTGGGCAAGGGGTGAAATCTATTATGAAAGAGTGGAGTTGCCCTTGGATCTCATTTATATTGGGGAGTGACATATGTAGTGCTCCTTGATGTTTGGCTCCAACTGGCATAGTTGGCAAATCGGATCCTCTAGAGCAAGGGGGCAGCACCATATTAACATCTATAAGAGGCCTAATCAGCCTAGTAGACAGAAGTACATGCATCTGAAAATTAGGGAATTGTCACGTTTCACAAGTAGAGTAAAGAACATATAATGTGAAAGAAACATCTAGCTAGGGATCAAAAAATAGTTAGAAGAAATGAGAACTATGGATTTGATACATTTGCTAGTATGGCAGAGCATTAGAATTGATGTGCTCAAGTGCGGACATGAATGAGTAAGCCATGAGCACTAGAATGTGCATCTCTTTGAAGTTTGTGGCGTTGTCTAAGGTAGCTCTTTGTGGTGGATCCATGGGTTTATGTGAGGTGTGCTTTGAAGTATTTGATGTGGCTTTAGCTTGAAAAAAATTCTATAAGTGTTCGTTGCTAATATCCCCAAGGTGCCTCCCTCCGGACGACACGAGGTGCTCTCTATGTTGGTGTAGATCCAATACAAAGTCTAAGGCAACATTGATATGCTCCATAGGGACGGGTCCCTATATGCAACTGACATGAGGATGTGCTAAGTTGAACAATGGTACACTATACTCAATGAGAGAAGGTTGTGACCATGTACCTTAGCAAATCGCAAAATCGTTAGGGACAAATGGAGAAAATGCTCCTGATAGAAAGTTATCTTTTGTTCTAGTGCCACAATAGGTGCTAGCCATGTAACATGTTGTGGAAGTGTATAACTAAATGATAATGAGCTTTAGGAAAGGGGATTTTAGGCTATATTGTAGAGGTGGGAGGTCATCGGTGTGTAGCCTATGTAGCTGCAGCCATACACTCATCATCTAAGTGTACCAACATTGTGTGTCGTCTTGCAATGCTAGTAGTTGTTTGGATGACTCTAGAGCAAGTTTAGAGTATCTTTCTTAGGCTCCAAAGTTTATGTATAAAAGCCATTGCTTGAAAAAGGTCCTCAACCTCGATAGGTGGTGTCCCCACCTCTACTTTGACTATCTCATGCAGCATTAGTAGCTAACTTCTAATCGTCCAAGAGATCGTGATCACTAGGGTTCTCTTCATTTGTTGACATGTATCATAAATCTCCCCTTTGTCTAGAAATGATTGCTTTGTTCTCTCTCTCTCTCTCTCTCACACACATGGTAGATGTTCGGTAGGAGCTCCATATAAGGTGTAACCAATATGTCAAAGAGTTAGAGCTTTGTTTGGGGCTCCCAAAATTGTGCGTATATGCAATGGTTCTCCATGGCTCTCAGTGCTTGCATAGCCTCTAGTATTCTTTATTGCTTTCCTCATAACGGTTCTTGAGGTTGGAGAAGTAACGGTAGTGACTAACTTTTAATCATCCAAGAGATCGTCACTAGGGTTCTCTCCATCTGTTGACATGTATCATAAATCTCCCCTTTGTCTAGCAGTGATTGCTTTGCTCTCTCTCTCTCTCTCTCTCACATGTGTGATAGATGCTCGATCCTTAGATAGAAGCTCCATATAAGGTGTAACCAATATGTGAGAGTAAGTTTGTTTGGGGCTCCCAGAATTGTGTGCATGTGCAATGGTTCTCCATGGCTCTTAGTGCTTGCATAGCCTCTAGTGAACCTATCCTTTGTTGCTCTCCTCATAGCGAATCTCGATGTTGGAGAAGTAACAATCAGATACACATACTCGTGTATCCACTCCACTATCTTCCCACCATATGTAAAAGCGAATCTATTGTAGCTATCTCTAATATTCTAATATAGTGGATAAACACTTGTATTGATTTTCTAACTCTCATCTCTTGGCAAAGCTGGCCTAGAGTGTCTATTGGAGTGCGCGCTCTTTTGCAGTATCTAGCCGTCTCAACATGGAGTTAGTATGAGGATGTGGAGCTGGCCAATCACACATCGAATCCCTTGAGACGGATGCGCATCCATGTATCCCGGTTTTTGTTGGCCAATCACACATTGAATCCCTTGAGATAGATGTGTATCCATGTATCTCGGTTGTACCAAGAAGTTGTTAGATGTTAAAGAGAATAGATGGTCCAAGTAAAAGGCCATCTTTGGACTACTTTTTGCCAAGTTGTGACATTGTCGAGTTGAGACGGATGCGTATCCATGTATCTTGGTTGTTGGCCAATTACACATCGAATCCCGTGAGAGCGCATCCATGTATCTCGGTTGTTGGCCAATCACACATTGAATCCCTTGAGACGGATGTGCATCCATGTATCTCGGTTGTACTAGGAAGTTGTTAGATGTTAGAGAGAATAGATGGTCCAAGTAAAAGGCCATCTTTGGACTACTTTTTGCCAAGTTGTGACATTGTTGAGTTTGTCTATATATTGGTTGATCTCTTGATTCCACTCATGGTGACTAATTGCATAAGATGGCACCTCCAGCTTGAATTCGAAAGGTGGCAATGCTTGGAGATTGAGCCTTTGCAACCCAAACTAGACATTAACTTGTGAATTCTAGTATCTAGAGTTCGGTTTGTTGCTAGCTATTGCAAGGATTGAAGGGTAGTCTAGAGTACATGTCCCTAAGGGGAGTCCTATAGTTGATGTAGAAAGTAGTGTCTTCAACAAGCTTTCATTTTGTGCACACAATGGTGTGTGGGATTGAGACCTTGCTTTGGATCGTATGAGAGATCTTTACCACCAAAGGCCGCTTCTGAAACCAGTCTTCTTGAATAGGGTGGTAAATAACATGATTAAGCACTAATTACAACAAGTATAAAGTTCACATAAACGGAAAATGCACACTTTACGACTTTAATCTTGGAAATTAGATACCTGATTTGCCCTAAATTGGCGCCCCTTGCTATATTTTTTTATCTTATATTGCAAACGGAAGGAGTACAACTGAGATCCTCTAATCTCCTTTGCTAATCCAAGTGCCTCTTGTTGTCAAAACTGACCAGCAAGCCTCTAAACCAATTTGCCCCTTGGTTTGCTTAGGGATTGGCCTTCACCCTGCTCCTTGAAAGACAAATTTAGCCCCAAATCTGATATTGGTTTACTGGTTGGCTTCTTGAATCTCCTTGAAATTCTTAATTTCAGCTGTTAGAATTCAAGTCCTAGACTCTCAATTCTGAGCATGCATCTCGAGGCGCTTGTCGAAACTATAATTTTTGCTGTAAATTAGGGTTTATGGCAGAGATTGATTGAGATCTCTTCCTCTGATGGCTCAAACTATTAGAAAATATTGAGCTAACTTGAGAGATGGCTAGGGGATGAGAGAGAATGTTGTAGAGAGAGAAATTTCAGAGTTTTATCACGAGAAATCTGATGGCTCAAACTATTAGAAAATATTGAGCTAACTTGAGAGATGGCTAGGGGATGAGAGAGAATGTTGTAGAGAGAGAAATTTTAGAGTTTCATAACAAGAAATGTTGAAGAATTGTTGTTGCCCTGCTCAAACAGCCATGGAAGTTGTCACTGTCACGAGGACCTGAATTTTTTGAGATACTCTAATCTTGTTGATAATGTTTGATTAATATATTAATTAAATGTGCAAGGTTGTTTAGCACATGTGATACACATGGCAATTATTTTATGGTAACAAGCCAAGAACCCTGAGGATGCAGTGGGTGTCAAAGGCAAAA
The DNA here is from genome assembly GCF_053477565.2 of Lygodium microphyllum. NCBI lineage: Eukaryota > Viridiplantae > Streptophyta > Polypodiopsida > Schizaeales > Lygodiaceae > Lygodium > Lygodium microphyllum. The sequence goes on from NC_141157.1 coordinate 109,812,715, forward strand.
GTTGTAATAAGTTATGCCTGACAGGTAATAGATGATACCTGGTGTCAGATATCGGCCTAGACCAATTTATTGGCCACTAATGTCACTGGTGACATTAGAGACTAGGTATTAATTAATTAATTAATGCCGATCTAAGGGCTAATAATTGCTCAGGGATACTTGGAAGATAAATTGGCCCAGCCAATTCAATTGTTGGTTGGTGAAATTAAATTTCTGAATATTAGAAGAATTATTTGAATTAATTTTTAGAATCAATATTTTAAAAATTACTTTAATAAGTTGGGTAATTCTGGAAAATCGAATTAAAAGGTTGCCACTTGGCAAAACTTGACTATGCAAGTGGGAAGAATGTTTTTAGGGTTTGATAGAAGTCTATTTCAGCCATTGTGAGAGAGGAAGAGACTGTTAGAGAGCAAGGAGAGATGGTTGATGTGATTTGCAACCACCAGGGATGTTATAGTATCTGACAGCAGTTTGGAGCCCTACGGGAGCAGGTGGCAGCAGCCCAAGGTTCTTTTGGTGCAGATGACAGCATATAGGATGGGGCAATAGACTTTTTGGTGGTCCTATTGTTTGAGTAGGGCAGCAGTAGTTTTTTAGTGTTTCTCGCGATGAAACTCTGAAATTTCTTTTTCTACAACACTCTCTTTCATCCCTCAGCTAGGGTTTTGACAGCCGCCTTGGGATGCATGCTTAAAATTAAGGGCATAGAACTTGAATTTTAGTAGTAGCTGAAATTGAGAAATTTTAGGGAGATTCAAGAAGCCAACTAGCCAATATCAGATTTGGGCTGAATTTGTCTTCAAGGAGCAAAGTGAGGGCCAATCCCTAAGCAAACCACGGGGCAAATTGATTTGCGGTCTTGTTGGTCAGTTTTGATAGCAAGAGGCACTTGGATTAGTGGAGAAGATCAGAGGATCTTAGTTGTACTTCTTCCAGCAGGCTGAAATTGAGGAATTTTAGGGAGATTCAAGAGGGAGGCCAACTAGTCAATATCAGATTTGGGATTGAATTTGTCTTCAAGGAGATGAGGGTGAAGGCCAAGCTCCGAGCAAACTAAGGAACAAATTGGTTTGGGGGCTTGCTGGTTAGTTTTGATAGTAAGAGGCACTTGGATTAGTGGAGGAGATTAGAGGATCTTAGTTGTATTCCTTTCATTTGCAATATAAGATAAAGAAATACCACAAGGGGCATCAATTTTGGGGCAATTGGGTGTCTAATGTCCAAGATTAAAGTGGTAAAATGTGCATTTTCAATTTATGTGAATTTTATGCTTGTTGTATTTAGTGCTTAATTAGGTTATTTACTACCCTATCCGAGGAGAAAGGCTGGTTTCATGGTTCCATTGCCGAGATATTATTAATTCCCTTATCTTGGTGGGCCTCAGGCACTCGAGTGAAGATCAGAAGCTTTGCTCTAGTGCTGAAATTGTTTTCAACTAAGCATTACAACAAGAATGTCTTTAGATGGTGAGATGGGATCAATCAGGGATAATACCTCTTAATTTGAAAATTCACAACTCTTGTCTCAATTACCAAAAGCAACTGTTGTACCCCGAATAGAGAAGGCGACTACAATAAAGGTAGGAGAATACCCCAATCATAAGAAAGAATTGGCCAAAATAGATAAGATTAAGGAATCAGTGGAAGTAGCATAGGAATTGTCAAGACTGAAGAAGCTTTGGAGACCATCAATCTCCTTAGAATCTCTAATGCTTTGCATGTGTTTCTACCTACCCAACCCTTGAACCTCGGGTGGCAACTCTTACCATCGAATCACTCTAGTTTGGCCACTAACATATGCATGACCAAGATATTACCACTCAACATCATACATGGCAACTCAAGTTTCAATATCAAGAGGTAAAACCTAATGTTATCTCAACCCTTGCATCTACTAAGCGGATCCTACATCATCAATAAACCTACTTTGGGAGCCTTGGGGACCAGTTTTTCTCTCGATGGAATCCCTAAGGGACTTTATGAAGCAAGGAATCATTTAGCATAGTTAACAAAAAGTATGCTATGAGCTTGGGGAAGCCCAAACCTGTCCATTTTTATTTGACTTTTGTCAATTAGATTAAAGTCTAGCCACAAATTGTGCTGAAAGATTGGCTAGTCAAAACTTTTAGGATATAATTTTTGGTAAACTTTATCAGTATGAAAGGATTGGACTACAATCTATGACTTGGATATCCTTAGGTACGGAACACATTACCTATCGAGAATTGGTCCAATGTAATTCTTAATATTGGACAAGGCACGTAGTGTCATGAGGGCATGTATTTTTGAAACCTCAGTTAACATGTGGATTAATTTTTAATCACATGGTTAAGTAAATGTTATACATGTGAGGTGTAATTGGGGTTAGAGTAAATTTACGAGCCTAAGATCTGAGGAAATCACGGGATGCCAAAGGTCAAAGTTGCTATAAGTTATGCCGCACAGGTACTTGGTGGTATCTGATGCCAGTTGTTGGCCTAGGTCATTCATTCGGCCATAAGGGTCAGTTGTTGGTGACACTAGGGGAAGTGGTGTTTAATGGTACCTAATACCAATCTGATGGTCAAAGATGACATAAAGACACTCAGGAATGGAAGTTGCCTAGCCAATTTAAATTTTGGCCAGTTAGATTATTTTTCAGGGCATCGAAATAATTATTAGATTATTTTTTAGTATTTAAAGATTGAAAATTAATATTTAATTATGAATAATGCTGGAAAAACCATTTGGAAAGGCTGTCACTTGTCAAAAATGCCTATGCAAGACTGAAAAACGTCTTTAGAGGTTGGAGAGGCATTTTTTAGTGTATTCAGCTTGTAAGAGAGAGGGAGGAGATGCTGTGGTTTGATTTGCAGCCATTGGAGGATCTTCTGAGGCAGTGAGGGGCAGGAGAAAACCAATCAATAGCGGGTGACAGCATCTAGAGGTTATTGAGATAGGGAAGTAGCAGTAAATGATTGATTTTCTTCAGTTCTTTGCCTCTACAAGCTGTTCAGATGACAGGGTAGTAGCAATAAACGACAGATTTTTTTCAGTTCTTTGCGAAGAAAGTCTAAATTTTCTCTCTTCTCAGTATTCTCTCTCATCTCCTAGCCTTTCTACAGCCTTGCTCCGAAGATTACAGCATTGAGATGATCAAAGGTTGAGAAATTTCAGATTTCTCTGTTGTAAACCTTAATTTGCAGAAGAAATTAGGGTTTAGCAGTAGCCTCGGGAAGCGTGCCAGAAATTGGAAGCTCTAAGACTTGGATTCAACAGGGCTGAAGCTGTTTTTAGCCTATTCAAGTGAAGGGACCAGCAAATCATTGAATTTGGGGCATGTTCCATCTCCATCAAAGTGGGTGAAGGCCAATTGATTGCGTGAATCAAGGGGGAAATCAGATTGAAGATTTGCTGGTCATTTTGGACAGCAAGGGGAGTTGGAATACTGAAAGGGACTGGGAGAATCCCATTGTACATCAACTTCATCTTCAATTAAGTTAAGTAATTACAGAAAGGGGCGCCAGTTTTGGGGCCAATAGGGTGTCCAATGTCCAAGATTATATGGTAAAGTCTACATTTCAGTTTTGTGAATTTGTTAATTGCTGTAAATAGTGCTTAATCAGGTTATTTACCATCCTATCCGAGGAGGAAGGTTGGTTTCACGTAGCATGGATAGTAAGTTGATAATGTTGGTTTAAATCAAAATGTGGGTCCTTCTAGGCCTTTAGAATTTGATGATTAGCAAGAGGAAGAGGAATTTGATGACTAATGTAAAGATCAGCTGAGGACATCAGCTGAAATGTTAATGTAATTGGTAAACAATCCTTAGTTCATATGCTTTAGAGGAGGGTAGCAAGGCAAGAAGAGGAAATCGCCTTCAAGAGCTTCGGTACGACAAGATGCAATGAAGGAAGAGGCAATACAACAGCATGATGTTCTAAATGTAGGTAGTAAGCATAAGCAAATGATACCAATGGGGCAATTGATGCATATGCAAGGCTAGCTTGGAAGTGCCAATTCAATGCTTTTTGGACAGTAGGGCATGTATGCAATGATGGCGCAGCCATGATACTTTGGTGGTGGCACTAGTTTCCATGGTATGGTTGTTTAGGGACCTCATATGTAGCAACAAATTAATTAGAGACTAGTGGTGGTTTAGGGACCTCATATGGACATTAGAGACTAGACATTAATTAATTAATTAATACCGATCTAAGGGCTAATAACCGCTCAAGGATACTTGGAAGGCAATTTGGCCAAGCCAATTCAATTATTGGTTGGTTTCAGAATCAATATTTTGAAAATTAATTTAATAAGTTGGATAATGTTGAAAAATAAAATCAAAAGACTGCTACTTGGCAAAACTTGGCCATGCAAGTGGGAAAAACGTTTTGAGGACCTAGTAGAAGTCTATTCCAGCCATAGTGAGAGAGGAGGAGATTGTTAGAGAGTAAGAAGAGGTGGCTGATGTGATTTGCAGCTACCAGGGATTGTACAGCATGTGATAGCAGTTTGGAGCCCTCAAGGAGCAGGTGACAGTAACTAAGGTTCTTTTGGTGCAGATGATAGCATATAGGATGGGACAATAGTCTTTTTGTTGGTTCTAAGTTGTAGGTGATACCTTTCATGGTTGTTTGAGCAGGGCAGCAACAATTTTTCAGTGTTTCTCGCGACGAAACTTTAAAATTTCTCTCTACAACATTCTCTCACCCCCTAGCCATCTCTTAAGTTATTTGAGCATTTTCCAGTAGTCGGAGTCGTTAGAGGAAGAGATTTCAGTCAATCTCTTCTGTAAACCCTAATTTACAGTATAAATTAGGGTTTTGAGGGCCGCTTGGGGATACGCGCTTAGAATTAAGAGCCAAGGCCTTGAATTCTTGTAGTTGAAATTAAGGAATTTCAGGGAGATTCAAGAGGTTAGCCAGCCAATATGAGATTTAGGACTAAATTTGTCTTTTCAAGGAGCAAGGTGAATGCCGATCCCCAAGCAAATCAAGGGGCAAATTAGTTTAAAAGCTTGCTGGCTAGTTTTGATAGTAAGAGACACTTGGATTAGCAGAGGAGATTAGAGAATCTCAGTTGCACTCCTTTCATTTGCAATGTAAGATAAAGAAATATTGCAAGGGGCATCTATTTTGGGGCCAATCGGGTGTCCAATGTCTAAGATTAGTGGTAAAATGTGCATTTTCAGTTTATGTGAATTTTATACTTGTTGTATTTAGTGCTTAATTAGGTTATTTACCACCCTATCCGAGAAGGAAGATTGGTTTCAGTCACCTACAGCTTAGGACCACTAGAAAGATTGTCACTTCCTCGTATATATTGTCACCTGTACTAGGATATTGGGTTGTTGTCACCTGTCCTTGGAGGGCTCCAAATTGTTGTCACTTGCTGTAGGATTGGTCCATAGTGGTTGCAAATCACATTAGTAGCATCTCCTTGCTCTGTAATAGTCTCATTCTATCTCACAATGGTTGCTGTAGGACTGGTCCATGGTGGTTGCAAATCACATCAGCAACATCTCCTTACTCTCTAATAGCCTCCTATCCCACAATGGTTGGAATAGACTTGACTAGCCCCTATAACGTTTTTTCCACTTGCATGGGCAAGTTTTGCTAAGTGGCAGTCTTCTAATCCCATTTTATAGCATTATCCTATGTATTAAATTAATTTTTAGAATATTAATTTTGAAAATTAATTTGATAATTATTATAGTGCTAAAAAAATTCATTTCACCAGCCAATAATTAAATTGCCTAGGTCAAATTGTCTTTCAAGTATCCTTGAGCAGTTATTGATCCTTAGACCAGCATTAATTAATTAATTAATGCGACTTTGATGCCACCACTACATTGTGCCAAAAGAAAAGCATACTGCAGTAGAATTTTCATAAGGCATCATAGTCACAACATTAGCCATTATTGTCCAACCATGCCAAATGCCTTGAACTTGCTGAAAATTTCCAGCCAACATATACATAACATAAAACTGAAAATTAGTCCAAAACTGTCGCTAGAAACCAATTGGATGCATCCATTACTCATGTTTCTCAAATGCTCTAACTTCAAAACTACGGTAAAGCATATTCTCAGCATAAAGCATGGCTGAAACTATCAATGACATTTACTATTATGTTGTTGTCGATGGAACTAGCTGTAAACCATTGGAAATTGAGCATAAATTGATTATTTGCTGATCTAGGAACTGATTACAAACTATTGCAAATGTGATCCCAAACTGATCACAAACTCATTGCAAGAACTGTTCAGCAATTGATGCAAAACTGATCCCAAAAGTGACTATAAACGGTTCTCAAACCGATTAGAAGTTGATCTCAAAATTGAGGCAAAGACTTGTGCCCAATTGATCATGAATTGATCCCAAACTAATTCAAAAATAGTCTCAAAGCCGTGGTAACAACCATACTGATTTGCATATATTTCATAGTGACTAGTACATTGAGTAGTGACCCCATGGCAGACATATTGTCAGCACAGTACCTTGAATGCATGTTAAATACATCCGAGATCCTTGAGCATTAGGTAATACTTTGGACCCTTGCTCTGTTGAACCTAATTGAGCCCGAACTGAAGTCGCTTGTTGAACTTGATTGAGCCCGAACTGAAGTGGGCTATAACTGAAAGGCATCTAGGTAAAGTTGCAACAATTGAGGATGGTCTGCGAAGTCATCCTTTTCCATCCACTTAGCAACTATTGATGAAACAATGTTAAAGCTTCACCAAGAAGCATATGGAAACTTAACCTCTAACTTTGCTTATCTCGGAACCTCCACTAGGTTGTAGGCCTTTCTTCCCCTTAAGCATTGTGATCCTTTGTACTTTCACATTGTTGCTATTCCAACTTAAATATGCAACATTGCATCCAGTTGACTAGTTCCTCATGTGTACCTGACATGCTAAGAACACTAGATGCATAAGGAAACATTCTTGTTTGTATACTTTGAACCATTGCAATGTGACTGTGCATGCGAATTTGTATACTACCAGCCATACCAAGATACATTTTCTCATACATTGTATGCATTACTAGTTGCATTTTTCCTCATGACCAACACTATACGGAGCATTTGCACGACCAGCATTAATGCCATGAGTCCCAAACACAATGGGCTAGATATATGTGTTGCCAAACTTGCCACTTTGTGCATCAACATCATGCCAACATTTCTATACATAGGGTTATGCATATTACTAGCCATACCCGGAACATTGAGCCTTGCACACCACTTATTGGTTTCTGTATATCATAAGGAGTTGTACCATACATCTCCGTATGCGGTCCTAGATCCACCATAGCATGGAAACTAGTGCCACTACTAAAGTAACTTGGTTGCCCTATAATTGTATGCATGCCCTGGTGTCTAAAAAACATTGGATTGGCACTTTCAAGTTGGCCTTGCATATGTATCAATTGCTCCACTAGTATCATTTGCTTATGCTCACTACCCATGTTTGGAACATCATGCTGCTGTATTGGCTCTTCCTTGGGTGCAGCTTGCTGTCGCGAAGCTCTCAAAGATGATTTCCTCTTCTTGCTTTTGCTGCCCTCCTTTAAGGGTTTAAAAAGCGCATGAACTTAGGATCATTTGCCAATTGCATAAACATTTCAGCTATTGCCCTTAGCCGATCTTTAAACTTGTCATCAAATTCCTCTTGCTCTTGCTAGTTATTAGCTTCAAGAGACCTAGAATGACCCACTTCTTGTCCAATTTTCTCATTCTCAGCTTGGTGTCCATGCTTTGTGCCTTGTTCAAGATCAAGCATTGCATTTTCCCCAACACTTTGTGCATTTTCAGATTGAGAGGCATCATCTCTACTTGATCCCATCTCACTATTTGAAGACATTTTTGCTGTAATGCTCAATTGAATACAATTTCAGTACTAGAGCAAAGCTTCTGACCTTTAATTAGGTGCTTCAGGCCCATCAATTCAACGGAATTGATAGTATCCCGGCAATGGAACCATGAAGCTATTCTTTCTCTTAGGATAGGGTGGTAAATAACCTAATTAAGCACTAAATACAACAAGCATAAAATTCACATAAACTGAAAATGCACATTTTACCACTTTAATCTTGGACATTGGATACTCGGTTGGCTCCAAAATTGGCGCCCCTTGCGGTATTTCTTTATCTTATACTGCAAATGGAAGGAGAACAATTGAGATTCTTTGATTTCCTCTGCTAATCCAAGTGCCTCTTGTTGTTAAAACTGACAAGTAAGCCTCCAAACCAATTTGCCCCTTGGTTTGCTTGGGGATTGACCTTCATCCTGCTCCTTGAAAGACAAACTTAGCCCTAAATTTGATATTGGTTGGGTGGCCTCTTGAATCTCCTTGAAATTCCTTAATTTCAATTGCAAGAATTCAAGTCCTAAGCTCTCAATTTTGAGCACGTATCTTGAGGCGGTTATGAAAACCCTAATTTTTGTTGTAAATTAGGGTTTACAGAAGAGATTGACTGAAATCTTTTTCTTTGTTAGCTCAAACTGTTGGAAAACACTGAGATAACTTGAGAGATTGCTAAGGGATGAGAGAGAATGCTGTAGAGAGAAATTTCAAAGTTTATCGCGAAAAATGCTGAACAATTGTTGTTGCCTTGCTCAAATAGCCATGGAAGCTGTTACCTACAGCTTAGGACCACTAGAAAAACTGTTGCCCCCGTGTGTATATGGTCACTTGCACCAAAAGGACCTTGGCTGCTGTCACTTGCTCTTGGAGGGCTCCAAATTGCTGTCACTTTGCTGTAGGAGTGGTCCAAGGTGAATGCAAATCACATCAACAGCATCTCCTTGCTCTCTAACAGTCTTCTTTTCTCTTGTAGTGGTTGGAATAGACTCCATTAGCCCCTAAAAACGTTTTTCCCACTTCTATAGGCAAGTTTTGTCAAGTGGTAGTCTTGTAATCCCATTTTTCAGCATTATTGTGTATTAAATTAATAGTAATTCTAGTACTCAAAAAATTAATTTTACGAACTAATAATTAAATTGATCCTTAGATCAGCATTGATTAATGCCTAGTCTTTGATGTCACCACTAATATTAGTGCCCAATAAATTGGTCTAGGCCCAAATCTGACATCGGTTCCCATCTAGTACTTGTAAGACATAACTTATCACAACTTTTGCCCTTGACAGCTACTATATCCTCATGGTCCTTGGCCTGTTATCATGAAATAATTGCCATGTGCATCACATGTCCTAAACAACCTTGCACATATGATTAATAACGTAATCAAATGTTATTGGCAAGATTAAAGCGTCTCAAAATTTCATGTCCCTGTTGATAGCTTTCATGACTGCTATTGATCGTGATATTCCTTTACCCCCTCTACAGGCTTTACCCTTGTAGTAGCCTCCAATGCACCATCGTCATCAACCTTTGAGTCATTAGAGGTGGAGATAGCGGAAAATATCTACTGCAAATCTTAATTTACAGCAGAAATTAGGGTTTGATAGCCACCTTGAGATATGTGCTTAGGATTGAAGGCCTAAGACTTGAATTCTAGCAGTTGAAATTGAGAAATTTCAGGGAGATTTAAGAGGTTAGCCAACGAATATCAGATTTGGGGTTGAATTTGTCTTTCAAGGAGCAAGGTGAAGGCTAATCCCCAAGCAAACCAAGGGGCAAACTGGTTTGAAGGCTTGTTGGTCAGTTTTGACAGCAAGAAGCACTTGGATTAGCATAGGAGATTAGAGCATCCCAGGCACCAGTTTTGGGGCCAATACGTTGTCAAAGTTTAAAGTTGTAAAGTATACATTTTCAGTTATATGAATTCTATGCTTGTTGTAATTAGTGTTAAATTAGGTTATTACCACCCTATTCGAGGAGGAAGGCTAGTTTCATTGATCCTTTGTGATCAGCCAGCCCTTCTCATTCTCTCATTCCCTTGCAACTGTATGGTGTCCACATTGACGTGTAGACTATATGTTGGGGTTGACCATTGCAGTCTTATGTCTTTTAACCATTGCAGTTAGATTGTTGCGAGGGATTGAGCCTTAATTTGATGGAATTGAAGTGAATTTAAGTTGTCAAAAGTTGAAAGGATTCCGACTTCATAGCTTGGTTCTCGTGGAGAAAATTTTAGTTGAAAGAACTAATGAGTTTTGAGAATTAATATGAAGAGAAATACCACAAAGGGTGCCAAGGGTTTTGGAGTGGATTGGATTCGGTTGATCTCTTCTCTCGAGGACAATCCAGCCCAAAGTTCGTAAAGTGTTGACTTTTATTTAAATGATTTGTTTATGTAAAGATTGCTTGCTATAACTAGTTGGTGTAAATCAAGGTTTTACCACCCTTCTCTGAAATGAAGGTTGATTTGAGGGTTTTTGTTTTCTCTCCCCAAAAAGAAAAGCAAGGGAAAGGTAAGAATAATGTACAATCATAAAGACTAGTGATGAGTAAGGGAACTCCTAGTCTAGAATGAAATTTGTCAAAAAAGTATGGAGCATCAGAAGCAAAGATATGGTGTTGATAGATTTGTTGTAAATAGAATGAATAGAAAAGAACAACAAGTATACAAAAGAACTTGGAGAGGATTGACTCGGGAAGTGGAATCCATATACCAAGGCTCAAGAGTAGTACAAGATATAGGTTGAGGACAACCAATAGAGTGCGACAGTCTCCCTCTCTTCAATGGAAGTTGTGTGCTAGTATCTGATAGATGTATGAGAGGAGCAGGAATCAGCCTATAAATAGGAAGAAAGAAATACATTAAATAATGTAATCGATTAGCATTTAATGTTGCAAAAATCTAGTCAATCACATTTAGTGCACTTGGCACGACAATGAAGTGCACTCCGATTGGCGGTTTCGGCACCTAGTATAAACACTTTGAGACCATATACCTTACTAACATCATTTTTCAAATCATAGCCGATCAATACAACAAAATATAGAATGGTTAAGGAGCCATCATACAACAAATGACGATCGGATATGACCATGTATACTAATCAATGTTGGGTGATCAAACCACTAAATTGCCTTGTAAAGACATTGATGTTGTTATCGATTGTACGAGGCTTTTACCATAGAGAGTAGAAATAGTTGAATCTCGATACTTGTCACCAATGCCCTATGGTCATGGATTCCTTGCCTTTCGTCAAATTCCCAAAGGGCCTCCTCATATGCAACAGTGCCATATGGATAGTACCCTTGCAGGAGAATTGTTCACTTGCCCAAGTGCCCTTTTATAATCATATCATCTTGACAGTGTGGATGAAGTTACAAATGTCCATAAGTACAATATAAAACAATAAATGAATGAATGAATGTTTAAAAATTGTAAGCATCATCACTGTCACTATCAAGAGAAGTAGCCGTCCCCTCTCAAACTGGAAGGGAAAGCAAGAGGGAAGTACCCTCTCCTCCTCAATCTGAAGAAGTAGAGGAGGGACTATCCAAGCCGATCCTGGGTAGAAGGTACAGAAGAACTGGCCGGTTGACTCCTTTGGTAAAAATGTCTGCAAATTTTTTTTGATGAAGCCACAAGCTCTAGGCAGATATAGTGCCTAGCTCAACTTGCTCTCTGGAAAAGTGGAAGTGGACTCCCACATGCCACGTTCGTCGTGTGATGATCGGATTTCCTGCAAGGTCCATGGGACTATGGTTGTCATAGTAGACAATGGTGGGAGAGTCATAAGGAAAGTGAAGCGTTGCCAGTGATCTCCTCAAGTAGATGGCCTTGGTGCTACTCTCCATTCAGCCCTTATCTTGTTTTTGCAGATTTCAGGTATTTCAGCTTGCTACCCACACCTCGGACGTGGAGGACATTGTGGTCCAAGCTGACCATTGCTGTTTACAATAGTTTGGCACTTGTTTCCAGTCTACCACACACTATTCGGAGTTGATTTCAGCATGGTGACTGCTGTTGCTGGTTTTTCTTGTTTTTAGTCTTTTTCTCTCTTGCAGTTTGCGTTTGCTGTTTTCTCTCTTTTGTAGCCATCATTTTTAGTCTCTCTCTCTCTCTTCTCACTAGCGTTTTTAGTATTTCTCTCTCTTGCACTACTGTCTACATCAGATCCAACACTCCTTGGCTGTGTTTGTTGGTGTTCGATATCTAGAGGCTACCTTGCTGCGATTCGTGATCCGTTTGGAGTACGACACACTCTCTAGCTCATTACCCCTGCCCTGATCCTTGAGATGTAGGAGTTCGAGGTACAATATTCATTCACTACACAGTGTGTTTGCTGTATGAGCATTGCATATTCAATAGTCATATCACTTAATTCATTCTTTGTATTCATTGTCTTTGAGTTACCCTAACCCTAAAGGTGCTGTGAAATACTGATTGAGAATGCTGATTGAGTAAGCTAAGTCTGGCCTAGTATGAATTAACGAAAGAAGTTTTCCTATTTTATCATCAAGCGTGTGCGTGTATGCACGACACTCGAAGACTCTGAAGTGGGATATGACATGCCGAGAGCCAAAGAATGCCTCATGTGGGGTCTTCTGAGAGAAAGCCGTGGTTGGGCACGGGTTGAAGATGTATACTATAGTGTTAGCAACCTCAAGCCAAAGGTGCAGAGGAAGCTCTGCTGCGAATATCACAGAGCGTGCCATTTCCATGATTGTCTGGTTTTGATGCTCTACTCCATTTTGAGAGGGAGAGTTGATAGAGGTGAGTTGGCGAGAGATGCCATGCTATTGTAGAAACTCGAAAAACTCGTGGGAGATTAACTCACAACTGCTATCACTCCTCATGCAACCAATACGACGACCCGTCTGGTTATGAATCAGTTGCATTGTAAAAGTATCGGACTTATGCTTGAGGAAATACACCCACATATATCTCGAATGATCATCCACTATCACAAAGAAGTATAGCGTGCTGTTCAAGGCAGTAGTGGATGTGGGCCCACAAAGATCAATGTGAATCAATCTAAGAGGTGCCTCAGTGTTATGTGTAGACTGTTGAAGAAATGGAGTATGGTATTGCTTTCTGAGCTAACATGCTCTATAGATATCTCGAGCTAGGTTTAGGCGAGGAAGGCCCTCAACCATCTCATAGCGAGACAACTCATAAAGAGAGTCATAGCCAAGATGCCCTAGGCGGAAATGCCAAAGACGCTCATTGTTCGTAGGCTCTCGAGATGTGGCTAATGCCTGGAAGCTATGGAACACGGAGCCCTTGATTGTTGGCTCGGTAAGAAAATGGGTCATGTGGTATAGGCCATTAGGCTGTGCCTCACTGCGAGTAATCACTAAACCAGTTTGAGAGTCAAGGACCTCAACTGTGGTTGCTGTAAAGAAAACTGCTTGTCCCAATTGGCAGAGCTGCTGAACAAATAAGTTCACCCCAAGGTGAGGGGGATAGTATACATTGTCCAGCGAAGCTAGATCCGAATCCTTGTCAGTGGCAAAAGTGACGCAACCTTGAGCGTGGATCTTGACTGAGGAGTTGTTTCCTACACGGAACCGTCCAGCTGCAAGGGATCGGGTACGAAAGATGTCCTCTATAGGAGTCATGTGATGTGTAGCTTTACTGTCCACAATCCAAACATGTGCTGATGTGCTCGACTATGATGAGTGGATCTTTGCGGTAACCTCATTGGGAGACAACTCACAGATGTGGACAAGACTTGCTTTGGATGTCTCTACGGAGATTATGTGGGTCTCTATATATAGACCGGTTAAATAAGCCCTATGGGGTTGAGAATGTTGTTGATTGAGATGGTTGACCGGTGGCAGTGTGGGTCTAACCATTCCACTGCCCCTTCCCATTACCTTGCCTTCCCTGGGGGGGGGGGGGGGTTTGCCCGACTGAGGAGCGGGGGTGTGTGACTTGGGTTTTGGTGGTGTGTCTCTTGCCTTTGATTGACACTCGTTGTCAAAATGGCCAGCCTTTTGACAATGTTGACAGTACCTATTCTTCTTAGGTACATTCAGCCACTCGGGTTTGAGTTGAGACTAGGAGTTTCCTTGTGATTCTCTTACTTGATTTTGGTAACAAGAGCCCCCTCTGAGGGATTATTCATATGAAATTGATCGAATAGAGTGTGGTTAAATCGGTAGACAAACCACTTGCTGCAGAAAATTAAAGTATTTACGCGGCAAGTGGTTTGTCTACCAATTTAACCACACTCTATTCGATCAATTTCATATGAATAATCCCTCAGAGGGGGCTCTCCTTACCAAAATAAGAATAAGATCACAAGGAAACTCCTAGTCTCAACTCAAACCCCGAAATAATCTACCTAAGAAAGAATTTGACAAGTCCTATCTCGAGCCACATAGCGGTCAGTCAAGTGTGCCAATTGCTCTGACGTTAAGTCAACATCTTGAAGCTGAGAATGAAACTTAGGCAATAAGCTTTGCATCGGCTTGACAATAGCAGAGGCATTCCTAGCCTTCCATGAGCAGACGGCCTTGTATGGAACAAGTACGGGATTGGGTTGGGGTTTCTATCCTCGCACAAGATCCCATAGGTTTTGTGAGTCAAGGACATGTCTCATCGAGTTTGACCGAGTTGTAAAGTTTGACCCGTTAAAACGAGTCTTGTCATTGAATGCATGCTTGGCGGGAGGTAGAACCATGAGGTGTTGGGAATGTGGGATAAGATGGATGTGGAGGATAAGAGGTGGTGGAGGTGTCTGATAAGGAGGGGGAAGAGGTGGGTAGGCAGAAATAGGCTGAGTGTCCAATGAGTGCTGATTGATGCGGAGGCTTTGGGACATGAATGTTTCTATAAGGTGTCGTTGGAGGTGGAGGCACTGGGACGCGTAAGCCCTATCCAAATGTCGGCTGGGACATAGCATAATAACCAGAGGGTCCATTGAATAATGCCATGGAGGCAAATTATAGCACCACCACTGATCCACACTCCAGAGATTTGGGGGGAATACCGAGGCTGCAACGATTCTGAAAGTGTGCGAGGAAAAGGTGGAACACCGCCCGGTCGAAAAAGAGATGAGGTTCTAATGGTTGTGCCTAAGTTTGAAGAATCCCTTGGTGTGATGAATAAAAATACACATGATCCCACATGAGAGGCAACATGTGGTGCAGTTAATGGAGGCTAAAAGGATGTGGTAGTAGAATAAGAGGGTGGGATTGAAGGGAGATTAAATGGATTTGTGATAGATGTAGATGTGGGAAATAATGTGGGTTTCTTTTGTCCGTGTATTAACTTGAAATAATGATGATGAAGATGCACCTATTTCTTTTGACCTTTGAAAACAAAATTGTTTGAGGAAAAAGAAGAGAAAATAGTGCTCACAGTTTGTTGTTTGAACTGCTTACCTATCCCTCAGAGGGGACTTTTGTTGCTCATTCTCAAAAGGGGGTAATGAGCTAAAGAGTGTGTCATACTTCGAACGGATCGTAAATTGTAGCAAGGCAGTCTCCGGATGTCGAACACCAGCAAATGTAGCCAAGGAAGATTGGATCTAATGCAAACGGTAGTGTAGGAGAGAGAAAGACTAGGAACGCAGGTGAGGAGAGAGAGAGATTAAAAACGTAGGCTGCACGAGAGAGAGAGACTAAAAACGCAAGAAAATCCAGTAGTAGCAGTTAGCATGCTGAAATCAGCTCCGAACAGTGTGTGGTAGGCTGGAAATAGGTGCCAAATTGTTGTAGACAGCAATGGCCAGCTTGGACTGCGATGTCCTCCGCGTTTGGGGTGTGGGCAGCAAGCTGAAATACCTGAATTCTGCAAAAAGGAGATTAAGGCTGAATGGAGGGCAGCATACCTATTTATAGAAAGTTTGGGCCCTCCCAAGCGTGTTTGTGTTTATGGGATATAGACAAACTCTAGGAACACATTTTTTTAAAAATAAATAAGGTTTCTTCCTAAATTAAGTATGTTTTGGGGCTGTTTAAGTGAAGCTAATGTATTTTTAGCTCAACAAGTTGCAAATGCAAAAATGTCAATTGTCTAGGAAAAATGCAAGTTGTATGGCAAAAAAAAAAGCAAAAAAAAAAAACTCCACGGAGAGAGAGAGAGAGAGAGAGAGAGAGAGAGAGAGAGAGAGAGAGAGAGAGAGAGAGAGAGGCGATGGAGCGTGATCGGACGCAGCTTCGCCCCTGTTTCTGTTCCGCTACTGTCGGTGGACTGCGCTACGCTTGACGGCGGCCCCCGTCTCGTTTCGCCATACTGCCGTTGCACTCCGGCCTATTTTCTTGGGCGTTGACGGAACCAGGTATTGCGGGTCCCTGCTTTGGTGACGTCCTGGTCAGGTCCTGCGCCCACCACTCAGGCGGCTGCACTGCAGACTGCACCTCTTCTAGGTTTCTGGCATAACAGAAAGAATTCTGTGATACAGTAGAGGGTCGTCCTCCGCCGTGTGAGAAACCAGCTTATAGGGGTGCAGATTTCTAACTCAGCAGACAGCGATCTGCACTGTGCGTCAGTCCTCCTTCGAGATCAGATCGTGATACACGATGGCTGGTTTGGACCTGGATTTCATAGACCAAACGGTGGCAGCACTTGGCCCGGATTCTGATGCTGAGGAACCTGAGGATATGGTTTCGTGCACCGAAGAGATGCCCCCTGGTCCTGACATCCTGCCTGTGGGTAAACGTACCAAGCATACTTCGGAAGAGATAGGTGTTCATCAGGATCGTTCCTATGCGCAGGTTGCTTCGGATTCTGTGGACTCTCAGGATGTTGACTGGGAGCATTTGCTAGAATTTGCCAACACTCTGCTTGGCGATTATGTTCAACATAATCAGGAAGTCTTTTCTGACTCTGCACCTGACGATGTTCTGGAAGCCACCGTGGACCCAAAAGCTGTCCTACGCTCCTTTTCGGTGTTTTATGATCGCGCCGTGATACTCTTC
This sequence comes from Lygodium microphyllum, assembly GCF_053477565.2. Taxonomy (NCBI): domain Eukaryota; kingdom Viridiplantae; phylum Streptophyta; class Polypodiopsida; order Schizaeales; family Lygodiaceae; genus Lygodium; species Lygodium microphyllum. Next base: position 109,829,493 of record NC_141157.1, read on the forward strand.
TTCACTGGTCGAATCCCGCTGCTTTCCCGTATTCGCCAGTGGCTGCACATTCTGCTACAAGGGGAATGTGTTGAAGAGATTTTTGTTGGGTCCCGAGGTTTTTTTGAAGTCCTGTTGAAATCTCAGACGCACCGTGCTGCTCTCCTGTCTAAACTGCCTTTGTTTTTTGATCGCCGGTTGGTTCATGTGGTTCCATGGCGCTCGATGGCAGATTTTCAGCGTCTGCTGCAACGTGAATGCCCTGTGTGGGTAGAAGTGGAAAATTGTCCGGCTGTTTATTGGCCACTATTGAAGGATGCTATGGCCGCTGTGGGCACTGTTCTGGTCCCTCCCAGTCTCAGGGCTGTGAATCGCAACCGCTTGTGTATGTTATGGGACACTGCAAGGAAAAGGCCTGCTTGGTTACGCCTCAATTGCTCTGGCATGCATCCGTTACACTTTCGTTTGACATGGGGCAATTTTGCAGGACATTGCTTTTCCTGTGGACAGTTGGGGCATTTTATGGCCGAATGCCCGGAGCAGCAACACACTTTAGAGGTTGGCCATGTTGCGCCGCCCATGGAAGATATGGTGTATGATGCTCCGTCGCTGGATACTATCCACCCGCCCCAAGTTCTGGCCAAAGGTAAACAACAGGTTTCGGGTCTGGATTCCCGTGCCACTGATTGGGTTGAAGTACGTGCAAAAAAAGGCAACAGGGTTGTTGCTGGCATGGAGAATACTGTGCCTACTACCTCACAAGATTCCATGCGTACATATATGCGCAGGAAGGAAATGCTGTCCTCCGAGCGCTCTGCTCTTGCTATGGTTTCCTCTGCCCCCCCATCCTCAGCCCGCCAGGAAAATGTATTCGGATCGTCCAAAGGGTCCACCTGCTAAGCTGGCTTTTGATACCAGAGGCAACGTCATTACCCCGTGGGACTGTCGTTATCTCCGTTCCAACCCCAAGCCAGCAGATATGCCGTCTACTTCCAAATCTGGTCCTCAGAACTCTTTTGCGGTGTTGGCGGATTTCTTGGACGAGGGAGTCCAGGACATTCTCGCCGACAAAGTCAAATCGAGGCAAGCTGTGCCTCGTACCTGATTTTGTTTTGAATACACATGAAAATAGCCACGTGGAATGTGCGACGAATTTGTTCTCGACACAAGCAACATGCCATGTGGACTGCATTGTATGAGAATCAGTGGGATGTCCTGTGCGCTGTTGAGCACAAGAGTCACGGTGCAGCCGGAAAAGTTGTGGATTGCCATGGCTTTCGTTTGTTCTATGCAGGGACACATGCCATGCATTATTCGGGTGTGCTCATGATTGTACATGACAAATATCAGCGTGTTCTTATTAAAAATGATGTTCATGGCCGCTTTTTGGTGATTGAAATTTTATTCGAAGGGGAAATCTTATGGTTACTTGGCCTCTATGCTCCGAATGATTCGTTATCTCGTCGGGAGCTTTGGCAGACTTTGCAGACCTCCTTGTCACTTGGCAGGCGGGGCTTCTTCATGGGGGATTTCAATATGTGTATTGATTCTTCCCAGTCCACATCGGAGCATTTGGTAATGGATGCGTCGGAAAGTCGTATGTGGCATGAGTTGGCTCTTGCTGTTCTTAAGCAAGATCTCTTGTCCTGGCTACACCCGTCTTCTACAGGGTTTACTTTCCATTCTGCCCAGTACGCAACAACATGGTCGTGGTTGGACCGTATAACATGGTCGTGGTTGGACCGTATATATATCATGCAGAATGATGATTTTCTTCCCGAGATGCTCGAAATAAAAGTGTTGCAGCAATATGCCTTGTCGGATCATTTCCCTCTGCAGCTCGAGTTGCTTGCACAACCCATTGCACCTTTCAAGCAATTTCTGGAGAGACTCCCTTTGCGTTTCAACTCGGCTTACTTGAAGCATGCAATCTTTCAGGGCTATATGCAGCAATTGATTGACAGATTCTTCTTGGACTTCTCCTCTCAGGGCACTGGGTCATTTGAAAGATTGCTCTCTAATGTGCAGCGGGTTGCTCGGCAGTATGGGATCTATCATGCCTCTCTTTGTCGGCGGCGTCGACAGGCAGCGGAGGACCTGCTGGTTTTGGTTCGTTCTCTGCTGGTGGACACTCCGGATGATGCATTTCTGCTTGCACTGGCCATGCGGGTGGCTGATCTTATTAAAGAGTTCCAGTTGAAATCATATCAGCAGGCCAAATTGCAACATCTGACAGAGACTTTGCAAGATAGTGCATGTCAGACCCATAAGTTCTTTCGAGCTCTCCACGCCTCTCCTGCTCGAGAGAATATGACCAAACTCGAGGATGCAGAAGGCCACCTTATCCTGGATCCACAGACTATTGTGCACATGTGCAGGAATTATTTCCGCGACCTTCTCGGTTCCACTTCTCCACCTTCAGCCCAAATTACTCAAGCCCGTTCGGTTTTTTATGACCTGGTCCGCAATCAGCTTCTGCAGGACATGCAAGCTACTATGGAGTCAGATATTTGTGAGGCAGAGGTTATGGACGTCTTGTTACACTTGCCCAACGATAAAAGTCCGCCGGGTTGGGATGGTCTCACCAATGAGTTCTTTGAAGCTTTTGCTACCCAACTGGCGAAACCATTGCAGGCTTTGTTTCAGCAGGTGTGGGAAACGGGGATCATGCCTTCCTCATGGAAAGGAGGACTTATTAAACTGCTTCCAAAAGTTCCTTCGCCATCTAAGTTGACATAGTGGCGCCCAATTTCTTTGATGGGTTCAATGTACAAAATCTTTTCCAAAGTAATGGCGAATCGGCTCCATAAGCATCTCCTTGCCATTGTGCACCCTCTCCAGTATGGTTTCATTAAGGGCCGAAATATTCTGCACAATGTATTGAATGCTCAACTGGCAATTGATTATGCAAGGCATTCTAATCAGGAGGTAGTACTGATTCAACTGGACCTGGAAAAGGCTTTTGACTATCTGGATTGGTCTTTCGTTGCTGAACTTATGTCTGCTATGGGCTTTGGTGCTCGGATGTCTCGTCTAATCTATACCATTAGCGCTGCGGCGTCTTCGCGAGTCATGCTGCACGGAGGTGTTACTGAGCCATTTGTCCTTACTCGCTTTGTCAGACAGGGGTGCCCTTTGAGCCCTCTATTCTTTGCCCTTGCGACACATCCAGTTCTTTCCATGTTATCTCATATGGCAGCCTTTTCTCAGTTGGCCGGACTGTTGCTTCCTACAGGACAACACTTCATTAGCCAATCCCTGGCGGATGATAGCTTTATGATTTTGCGTGCGGACAAGGATAACCTTCGAAAAGCATTGGATGTTTGGGGTCTCTTTGGTTAGGCGTCCGGCCTTCGTATCAATGCGCTCAAATCAGCCATTCTAAGCTGCACGGAGTCGGATTTGCAGTCCTTGGACTGGCAGGGTCTGGTTGTTCCTCGTGGCTCCATTGTCAGGCATCTTGGGTACCCTTTGGATGTTGATGTTCCCCCAAAGTAGCTTCTGCAGTGGATTTCTCAAAAAATGGTGGCTAAGTTTATGTATTGGAAGTCTCAGGCCTGGCCCTTCCATGTTCGCCTCAAAGTAGCCCAGACAATTATGTTGCCAATGCTCACATATTTCTTGCCATTGTTGCCCTGGACTACTACGACTCTGAATGCTCTTACTCAGTCTATTCGTTTCATGCTATGGAAGAAGGACTCATTGCATGCAGGTATTTCCTGGATCTCTTGGTCGCATGCGTGCACCCCCAAACGCATGGGTGGCGGAGCTATTTTAGATGCCCAAACTCACATGCAGGCACTCCGTTGGTCTCTTTTCCGTGCCGTGTGCTTGGATCATCATCCGTGGGTCGATATAGCCCGTTATTTCCTTGAGGGCCATGGGCTTCTGCACGGCAATACCCAAATCCGGAGTTCTTGGTGGCATGTTCTCAATGCTGATTCGCGGTTCTCCAGTTCTTCTTCATCGCTGCTTACTCATTTGGTATGTTCCTGGAAACAGGTCCTCCAGAAGGCTCAGTGGCATCCAGCGGAGGATCGCTTAGCTACTAACTCTTTTCAATTGGAATTGCTAGCAGTCTCGCGTTTACTTTCATGGGAAGGTAAACATGAGCTTAGACCACAATTCAACCAGATGGCACGTTTGGGCTTGTCTTCGGTTGCGGATGCCACCCTTGCCAGTCGCAATGTGCTTATATCGTTTCGTACAGCCAGGAGGCTTTTCAGGATCCCTCGTGGATATAGGCCTTTATGGGAACAGCTTTTGAGGGTGCTCCAGAGCAGACAACCCTTTCCTGCCCTTGCTTCGGATCATCCCTGGCAGGATTGGGATCTACAAGGCCGGCTGAATTTAAGCAAAGCTTCTGCTAACCAAGTGTATCATCTTCTGATTAAAGATCATCAATGGCTAGTTACTAAAGCGAATGCTTTATGGGGATTGCGTAAATCCCCGTCATGGTGGAGGGCTGGTTGAACAAGACACCCTTTAAATATAAAGTCTTTCTTTGGAGAGTGATGATTGGTGGTCTTCCGCTTGCTTCAGCTCTTTCCAAGCGCGAATCTCCAATGGCACCTATTTCTTTTGCACCACTACTGTGGAATCCGCCCGCCACCGATTTATTTCTTGCCCCATCGCTAAGAAAGTCTGGTTATTTTTGTCGGCTGTTTAGCAAGGGGTGGTTGGTTTCACCCTGCGCCCCTTTGATTGGGTTTTTGGGCAGCCCAAATACCCCACTCCGGAACAGCCACATATGAAGCTCATGTATCACTTTCTTCGATATTGGGGCTGTTGGCATAACTGGACCATTCGGAATGCTTTTCTTTTTGACTCCACCTATAATGCTCAGCGGCATATTGCAAGGCTTAAGGGCCTCTTGTATTGGCAGTTAGATCTTCTCCAGCATTTTGATTTGCTCTCTAGGGAGGACTTACGTCCTTGGCATATGGCAATTTCCTCCGCGTCTTTGCCATGACATTGTAACTTGTAGTACTTAGAACCTCTTCACATGATGGCTTAGATTGAGAAGCCTTTGAAGCACTTGTGCGTTATTGTTGTGTTCAATCTTTTCCTTGGCTACTCACCAGTGTTGAAGTATTTTGTTCAATGTAAATTGTTGAGAAATGTGTTGCGGTGGGCTTGTCTAACGCTATACAAAGACAAAAGCATGGGATACTGCTTAAAGAAGACTTGAAATTTAACATAGGTTATTAAGCGGAGTGCAAGTTCTTGGATTGTAAGTGTGTGATTCTTGGAGCCTTTCTAAATAGGGGTCCTCAACTTTAAAGTCCTTACACGAGAAAACTCAGCAGTGTAAGATGTGAAGGAAATAGGCAAAAACGATTTAGTTGACTCAAAGTTCAAACTTATTGAGACAGATTGTTTATGGGGGCAGTTTGCAACATTCTATAGACAAAGGAGACCAGGAAGGTTGAGTGTTCTCTCTGATTTAGCTGTGAACTGAAGATCACTTTAGGACATGGTGGTGGACAAGGTGGAATAGAGCTTTAGAAGTGGTGTTGTGGCTGATCCCCATCCAACTTTCCATATGGTTTTCTAACTTCTATCCCTCTTACCGCAATCACTTTGCCACACATCAAGCGGTGCAATTGTTTGGCCATTGCAATCTACAATAGCAGCATCAAAAACTAACTAGAATTACATGTATTTATAGCTGCTGGCCTAATATGCCATCTTTCATCATTTGTAAAGTAAATTTTCAGGAAGCAAACTTAATACTTAAATCTCTTTGCATTTCGGTTTTGGGTTGTCTTAGGGACCGGCTTCTCACTTGGTATTAATTCTAAATTTTAATACTTTCTTTAGTAGAAAGATTAACTTTTGACAAAGTGTACTTCTAGGGGTTCCTCATTTTTTGGCAATGTAGCTCTAGAGGTGGCTTTTTTTCTAGATTTTTTTTGTTTGAGAGTTGCCATCTTGGAAATGCCTATGCTGTGTGCTTGTATTTCTTGTGTTGGACTTGTATGTAGTTTTAAAAAAATGCCTTAGTAATGTTTATCACTAAGGGATTTTAGTGAGGTTTTCTTTTCTTAACATATGCTCAACGATGTATAAAGTTGTTCTGCCAGTAAATTGTACTAGTTTGTTGTTCTATATAAAGAAGATACCTTCTTATCCTGATATTGGTTGTAGCATAGCCTTTTCCGCTTTTGATTGATGTTTTGATAAACAAATATGTGCTGTTTTCTTTTTCCTATAGGGATGGTTTGGGTGAAATAAGTGCTTCTGGCGGCACAGGTTGGGCTGGAGGTGGTGGAGGAAGAGTAGCCATTGATAGCATCAATCTGGAGGGGGTGACTATTTCTGTTCATGGTGGGTTTTCGTCACATTATTTTCAGAAATTTCGAGATACAAAATTTAGATCTCGGGTTTGGATCTTTCTTTGTTGTTACATTTGAATCACACAGTTGTTTGGTGTATGTGATGTGTTTAAGCAAGGCATAGGCTGAATGGGTGTCAGAAGTAATTGTTTTTTCCTAAATCAGGTGCTTATATTGTCTACAGGCCTCTCAGAAGTCAAAAGGGGAATTAATTGAACCTAAGCCATAATTATTAAATGCACTATTCTGAGACCTAATATTTTCATGTTTTGGAAGACTTTACCATTGTGATAAATTTCTCATTGTGGCTCACTTTTCCTTGTATTTAAGGGGCGAACTTGGTTTAGCTGCATCATGAAGCATTTCCATGCTGCATTTTAATATGAAGAAGTCTCCGAGAACTTTCTAATTTGGGAATTTTGATGCCAAGAGTCAATCAATTGGTAATATGGATCATTCTTGCAAACCAAGATGAAGTGTTGTCATTGCATTGCTCCTCTATCTAGCAATTGCAGCTTATAGTCGTGAAGAGTGGTAAAATATTTTTTGTTAAATAATTGGATCAGTCCCATAACCTAGGGACTATTTTATTCAGGCATTTGCAGTGCACTGGATTCTTTGAACTCAAATTTTGGACCACCACCTAGAAGGATAAGGTCAACCGTGAGAACTTATTACTACATAAAATTACAAATTACAATCTCTTATCAAAGCAAGAATTCCCCATCTATGTTTAAAGCACTTATTTGCCTCTTTGGTACAATTTTGTGAGAAGGATGCCCTTTGTCATGGATCACGATTTTGGAGCAAAATCTTTAACCCTCCCCTAGAAAAAGGTATCAACATGTTGCTAGCTATTAGCTTCCAAATGCACATTAAGTATTAGTTGCATAATGTGAAAGAGTGAATTATGGAGCTAGGAAGGGAGCAAAATGGCCTCCATCTTAGAGACAAGAAATGAAAATTATCTAGGAAATGATATTTCTCTAGTTTGACTCCTTTGGGCTCTAAAGCTAGTTCCACTAGTAGTATCATTTTCTCTAAAAATGCATGATTCAAGTTTGTCCTTCATGGTCACCAATATTTTGACTTGAGAAAAGATATCTCTGCATGATGCGTGTATGAGGCACTGTATCAAAAGCTTTGCGAAAGTCTACAAAGCAGCAATAGATCCTCTTGTCTAGGGCTCGACCCTCCTCAGTAATGGCTCTAAGTGTGAGAATATGGTCCAGCATGGTATATCCTCGTCTGAAACCTGCCTGTCCTTGTGCTCTCTTGCCTTACATTTCAGCCCACTCACTGAGTTCATGCTCCAATATAGATCCATATATCTTGGCCAAAGTATGACCGATCATGATAGTCCTATAGCTGCTAGGAATTAGGGGATCACCACTTTTAAATAGCGGGATTATAGTATTGTCTGACCAACTCATAGGGAAACCTTCACATACTGCTCTATTGATTATATGTGCTAATATGGGTGCTAATATGTCACAAGCATGTGAGAAATGTCACAAGCATGTGAGAAATGTTCTGCTTCTAGTTGTGAGAGAGAGAGAGAGAGAGAGAGAGAGAGAGAGAGAGAGAGCAGAAAGTGAAGGAAGAAAATCTGCACTGACTGAGATGAATGCTGAATACAAAGCTGTGGACTGATCAGTCCCTGCACGCAGCCCGGAGTGTCAGCGAGGGCACCAGATCCGGCTGGAAACAGTGGCAGCACCAATGCTGGAGTGGGAACGGAGGAAGAGTGTGCTGAAATCTGCAAGACAGTGTTAGGGACTGATGGGGGGGCTGCTATATATAGCCCCCCAGCCTCAAAACTGGCCGACCTGGCCTAAAACTGGCTGATTGCCCCATAATGTCCCCGACTTGCCCATAAAATGGGCCGATTGCCTACACCCAGGAGCTGACTGACTGGCCAAGACAGGCTAACACCCCCTCTTAGATCCTGGGAGAGTTTGAAGACCTAACATCCTCATGTGATGAAGCAAAGAAGCCTGAGGCAAAGGCTTCATGAAGAGATCAGCCGCATTGTTTGCCATGGGACAGTAGGCCACCGCCAGCTCCAAATCCACAATCCGCTCTTGAACATAGTGGTACTGAACCTCAATGTGCTTCGTGCGAGCATGAAACACCGGGTTTTTTCGCCAGAGCAAGAGTACTTTGGTTGTTCATGCGTAGCTCCGTAGGTCCTGTCTGTGGGAAGCCAATCTCCGCCAGCCAAACTGCCTCCATAGTGGTCAAACATAAGGCTCGATACTCAGCCTCTGTAGAAGAAAGTGCCACAGTAGGCTGCTTCTTGCTGGTCCAAGAGACAACATTGGATCCAAGGGTGAAAGCATAACATGTAGTGGATCGTCTCGAATCCACATCACCTACCCAATCAAAATCACTCCATCTAAAAAGAGTGGTCCCATCTCCATACATGATCTCGTAGGATCGAGTCCCTTGCAAATACTGAAGGACATGCAAAAAGCTGCTCTCCAGTGATCTTGTGAAGGAGTCTTCATGAAAGAAGACAACAGAGCCACCACAAAAGAGATATTCGGCCGAGTGTGAATAAGCCAGATAAGTGAGCCAAGAAGGCACCTGTAACGGGTGGGATTAGTAAGAGGAACTCCATTTGCCAAAATCTTGGACTCTGGGTTCACGGGCCATGAAATAGCCCGACACTTGGCCATACCAAACTCCGAAAGAAGCTCGGAGATGTACCTGTGCTGCGAGACAAAGATGCCCTGTGTCATTTGATAGATCTCCAATCCAAGAAAAAAGTGAAAGATCCCGAGATCCGTCATGTCAAACTCTTGCCGTAGAATAGACCGAGTGTGCTCCACCTGCTGAGTATCGCTCCTTGTAATGATAAGATCATCCATATACAAGATCAGCAAAACACAAAGGTCACCCACAACCCGAAAGAAGAGGTTGGGGTCATGATCGGAGTGTTGAAAACCATGCTGTAGAGAGAAGTGGTCAATTCTCTGGTACCAAGACGAGGAGCTTGCTTCAGGCCATAAAGGGACTTCCACAACCTGTAGACATGAGTCTCCTTCCCCTGCACAAGAAAACCTGGAGGCTGTGAAACATAGTTCTTCTCAAGGACGCCATTCAGGAAGGTTGACTTGACGTCCATCTGGTAAACAAACCAACGGTGGTGAGTTGCAAGAGCCAAAATAACTCGAATGGTGGACATCCGAGCTATAGGAGCAAAGTTCTCAAAGTAATCCAAACCTGCCCGTTGTGCAAAACCCTTGGCAACAAGCCGAGCTTTATGCTTGTCCAAGGAACCGTCTGCAAGATGCTTGGTCTCAAAGACCCATTTCACACCTATCACCTTCCGTTTCGTGGGACGTGATACAAGCTTCCAAGTCAGATTTCACTCGATGGAATCGAGCTCTGCCTGCATAGCCTGTCTCCAAACATCCTGTGCAAGAGTCTCCTCAATTGTGGAAGGCTCGAAATCCTGAAGAATCTGTGACATAAGAGCATAGTTCACACAGAGTGAACTATCCCGCTGGGCCTGTAAGCGGGCTGATTCTATGTGGACCTGTAGAAGAATCAGGAAAGTGAGTAACACGTGAATCTTGCAGCATAAGCCGGCGATACCACAAAGGAATCCTAAGAGACTCCTGCTGCTGCGAGGGAGACCGTGTAGCCTTTGGAACTTGCAAAGCACCTGTCTGTGAAAGGGACTTCCCCCTCACCAAGGGAAGGTGGATCCTCCTCATTTGAAGAAGGCTCCCCATCGGACGGCTGTGGATTCCTAGAAGACTTCTGAGGGGAGGCAGAAGGGCTGGAAGTACTCGATGAATGAGTATCATCAGCCACAGGGGGAGGGGAAGCCGAAGTAGAGGATACAGAGGGAGGGGGAGGAGCCGAAGAAGAAGGAGGATGCTAAGAGGCATCTTGGAAGGAAGAGAAGGTGGGGAAGGGTCCATCGATGATGAAGAAGCACCTGTAAGAGAAGCATCAATCGGATCCTTGGAGGTTGAAGCCTCATCGAAGATCACATCCCTGCTCACCTCAATCTTCTGTGTCGTCGGATCGTAGAGCCGATATCCCTTCGTGGTCATGCTATAGCCCACGAAGATAGGCTGTCTCGTTGAGCTTCGTCTTCCTCTTTTTCTTGTCCACATGGACAAAATCATCACGTCCAAAGATGCGAAAGTGAGACACAGAAGGCTTCCTCCCAAAGAAAGCCTCAAAAGGAGTCATGTCCTGCAATGCCGAAGTTGGAGAGTGGTTGCGTATATGCACTGCCATAGCCACCACCTCACCCCAAAGGGAATGAGAAAGACTCCTATGCTCCAGGCCATCTCCACCACGGTCCGATTTGCACGCTCCACCACACCATTCTTTGATGGTATGTTCGGATGTGAATACTCCATCCGAATGCTGTGATCCTTGCAAAATTGAGAGAAAAGGTGAAAAATGAACTCGCCACTGTGATCAGCTTGAACGCCACAAACTTTGGAAGGAGTCAGTGTCTCCACAAACACCTTCCACTTGCAGAAACGGGAGTATGCCTTGCTCTTGTACTCCAAGAAATAAGGCCACAGATAATGACTAAAGTCGTCCACAATCAGCATCAGATACTTGGCCTTCTCAAGGGAGTGTGCCCATTGGTCCGCAAAGGTCGGTGTGAACCAACTCGAGCGGTGAAAAAGCCCTCCTGGAAGCAACCTGTGGGTGAGGTTGCCTATGCTGCTTGCCCCTTAAGCAGCTGGGGCATAAAGTGTGATTGGAAGTCCCTCCACCATCTTTCTCCTGGAAGCCTGCTGAATCGCATCAAGGTTCAGATGCGTGTAACGAGCATGCCAAAGCAGCCCAAGCTCGTGGGAAGCCCTCGTAGCCAAGGCTGTGAGCTTGTAGAGCCCACCCTCCTGTGTACTTTGTTTGAAATAAAGGGCCATCGTGCCTTTTATATGTGCACGGGTGTGAACATATCCTTAGCACATTGTACTTTCATATATATATCTATCTAAAACCTAAAGTGGTACACTTGTCATTGTACCTAAAAACGTGTTCACTCTATACTCTGCTCTCTCGCACTTTCCCTGTCTCTCTCACTGCACGTAATGATTGTTTGTCTTGATCTCCGTGCCTAATCGATTCCTTCAAACTGGTATCAGAGCGTAAGGTGCCGCAGACAATCGTCAGGCTGAGCGAGAGCTCAAAGGTGAGAAGGAGAGTCATAGGTGTAAGCTGCAGGCAGTGACTTTGCGAGACAGGTGTGGACCAAGCGTGCGACGGGTTGTAGAGCTGATGAATGAGGAGGCTGTTGTTGCGTGACTAGTCGAGTTGTGCAACAAGCGACGCGACAGGGAACAACAACCAGATGGAGGGCACGCGGGCGAGAGGTCACGCCAGTGACCAGGCCTCACGGGACGGAGGCACGCGGGCGAGAGGCCACGCCAGCGACGAGGTCACGGGACGGCGAACAGGCGCCGTGTCTAGCAGGCGTGCGCTATATCGCACGGCTGACGGTTTCGTTGATCCGTCAGATTTTTTTTTCTTTTCCAAAATTCAACTTTTGTTTTCTTCTCTTTGAAAATTGCTTCACCCACTGACGAGGCTTTGTGCGCGTAAGCACAAGACTTCAGATCTGTGCAAAATTTGCTCAGAAATTGGGGCTTTTCTCGAATCTGGGGATCTCAACATAGAAGTGGACAATCTGACTTAGAAATTGCAAAGTCAGTGCACATCTGCTCGGAAATTTTGGGGCTTTTCACATTTTTAGTGAAATTCTTTCAATTTCACTGAAATTAGTGCACGTAGGACTTGGAAAATTTGGGGTCCTGCCCAGATTTCATGCGCACAAGATGCAACAGTGATATTTGTCTCAGAAATTACAGGAATTTGTGACATTTTGTCCCCGACATTTGGGGCTTTTCATGTACATGCACAAATTGGGCTGAAATTGACCCAATTTCTCGACATTGAGGCACATTGGACCCCGTGCAATTTGGGGCTTCTGCGATTTTGGCAAAATTTGTGTAGCATTTGGTCATTTTATGTACATGTAGGTTGAATTCTGCGCAATTTGGACATCAACACTTGGTAAAATTTGGGGGTTTTGCTGAAATTGCTTTATTTTGGCAAAATTGGACAGTCCTATGCATGACAGAGGAAATGCAGATGTGTGTTTGACGATTGTGAGCACAAAATTTTGGGGCTTTTGACCGTTCGTGTCAAATTTTATGCCCGTGGCTACATGTACAACAGAAATTGCAGCTGAAATTTTGGGATTTCTCATGTAAAGTGATGTACATGCCTTTTGAAACAGCTGTAATCAGTTGGATAATGCTGTAGCACTTGGTTTGGTGCTTCTGAAAACTGAATTACAGATCTGAAATCTGTAGTTCTGCGTGGTCATTTATTGCTGATTGGTACTTGTTTGTACCTTGGTCACTTGGGTGACAATTTGGGCCTGCATTTATTGGTTTTTTGGTCACTTTTGAGCTGAAAACCATGGCTGGCAGCAATGACAACAGTAATTTGATGCATATAAAGAAGCTTGAAGGTGCACATAATTTTGCAGTGTGGCAAAAACAGTGCTACAATATCCTGTTACAAAAGAAGCAGGCAAAGCCGATCAAAACTAAAGGGGCAAAGCGTGTGGACATGGATCAGGATGATTGGGATGAGTTGAATGAGCTTGCACGCTCAACCATAGAGCTATCGATTTCTGATGCTTTGCTCTTCAACAGTGAAGGTTTGGATTCTGCATATGCTATATGGACTAGACTGGAAGAACTGTATGCACAGAAGAGCGCTGCAAGTAAAGTGTATTGGCTGAAAAAGCTTATGGATTTGCGTATGAAATAAGGTACAGCAATGTCTACTCACTTGAGTGAGTTTAACTCCATTTTCAGCCAGCTAGTTGCCTTGAAATTTATGATTGATGAGGAATTTAAGGCTACTTTCTTGCTTTGCACTCTACCAGAGAGTTGGGATGCATTCAGGACTGCTATGAGCAATTCTAATGTGATCCTTTTGTATGCTGATGTAGAGAGTGCTCTACTTATGGAAGAGATGAATCGACAGAACAATGCATCCAGCAAGTCTTCCAGTGCTTTGCATACTAGGGGCAGATCACAGCAAAAGGAAAAATATGATGGCAAGGGACGCAGTAAATCACGTGGCAAAGATGTTGAATGCCATCATTGTGGCAAGAAGGGTCACTTTAAACGTGACTGCTACAAATGGAAGAAAGAGAAATAAAAAGGCAAGAAGACAGATGATTGCAAGGAAGAGAAAAAGGACAGTCAGCCTAAGAAAAGCAGTGTAAAAATTGAAGAGGTGAATGTAGTCACTCATGACAGTGACAGTGGGAGTGATGTACTCTTTGTCTCTTCACATTTTGGTGCACATGCTCTACTTGTAGATACAGATGATGACATGCATACGTGGATTCTTGATTCAGGTGCTTTTTTTCATGTCACCCCTCATCGTGAGTGGTTTTCCGCATTTACAGGGGGTCGACATGGTGTTGTCCATCTTGGGGACAACTATGCATGTGAGATTGCAGGTATTGGTAGTGTGCAGTTATAGTTTCAGCATGGCTCTGTCTTTACACTTCAGCATGTACGGCATGTACCTTAGCTCAAGAAGAGCTTGATCAGCATAGGGCGGCTAGATGATGATGGTTTTCATACCACCTTTGGTGATGGAAAATGGGAGATCTGTAAGGGATCTAGGGTTATTGCCAAAGGTTGCAAGAGTGATATGTTGTATCCAGTCCATGTATCTAGTGTGCATGACCATGTTGTTGCCGTGACCGAGCAGCCAAGTGTTTCTTTGTGGCATGGCCGGTTGGGACACATGAGTCAAACGGGAATGAAAGTGCTTTCTCGTTTGGATTACTTACCTTGTCTTCGTTATGCTGATTTTGAGCACTATGATCATTGTATTTATGGCAAATATGCACAGACTTCTCACAAAAAGTTTCTTTCTTTGAAATCTTCTCCTCTAGAGTTAGTACATTTAGATGTATGTCAAATGCCAGGATTATCTTTAGGGGGAAAGAAATATTTTGTCACCTTTGTCGATGATGCTACATGAAAAGTATGGGTTTATCCTATTCGTAGCAAGGATGAAGTGCGTGACAAGTTTAAAAAATTCTTGGAATTGGCTGAAAATCAGACAGATAGGACACTTAAGTGTCTTCGCTCTAACAATGGTGGGGAATATGTGTCCAAAGCCTTTCAGGCATTTTGTGACAACAAAGGGATAAAGAGGGAGCTCACTGCCCCTCATAATCCACCCCAAAATGGAGTTGCAGAGCGTATGAATCGGACCATCAAGGATAAGGTCCGTACGATATTGTCTCATGCTGCATTACCCCATGGTTTTTGGGCAAAGGCTGTTATGACAGCCGTTCACTTGATTAATCGGTCACCAAACAGGTCTTGGGGAGGGGGGAGTTCCCCAAGAAGCGTGGTCGGGCAAGCCACCTTCATATGCTCATTTGAAAGTGTTTGGCTACGAGGCTTTTATGCACATTCATAAAGAAAAACGCAGCAAACTTGAGCCAAAGTCCTGTAAATGCATTTTCCTAGGATATGGTGATGAGGGTGAAATGGGGTATAAATTGTGAGATCTCGAGAAAAGAAAAATAGTACGCAGCAATGACGTTATCTTCCGGGAAGATCGCATGCACAAACAACCTGAAAAGACTGAGGAGGTCCGTAGGGTTGTATTCCGGGAAGAAATACCTTTTGGATAGCAAAATGTGCCCGTTGTATAGCAGCAAATACCTACTGTAAATGAACCTGCAAATGCAGGAAATGATGCTGGAAATGATCAGCCAGCTATTGCCCATGAAAATGAGCCATAACATGTGCAGGAACAGCCAGGACAGCAAGCTGTAAATGCTGATTTGCAGGCTCAAATGCTAGGACAACATGCTGAAAATGGAAATTTGCAGGAACAGCCAGCAAACAATGACCATTGGGTTAGGAGATTGTCTAGGGCTACTAGACAACCTGACAGATTTGTTCGTGGTGCAATTAATGTGGTTGAGTATATCATATTGACAGACTGTGGTGAACTGTCTTGCTTCAAGGAAGCAATGAATAGATAGGACAGCAAGAAATGGTATAAAGCCATGCTGTCAGAGATGGAATCTCTTGAAAAAAATGGCACTTGCGACTTGGTGCAGTTGCCTGAAGGGCAGAAAACCCTTCCATGCAAATGGGTTTACAAAATGAAAGCCACTTCTGGTTCCTCACCAAAGTACAAAGCAAGATTGGTTGCAAAGGGGTACATGCAGGAGCATGGAATTGACTTTGATGAGATTTTCTCTCCTATAGTCAAGATGACTACATTGAGAACCATTTTGGGCTTGGTTGCAGTTGAGGATATGGAGCTCATACAGATGGATGTAAAGACTGCGTTTTTACATGGTGATCTGCATGAAGACATATATATGCAGCAGCCTGAAGGGTTTGTTGAACAAGGGAAAGAACAAATGGTATGTAAACTCAAAAGGAGTTTGTATGGGCTGAAACAAGCACCAAGAGAATGGTATTATAAGTTTGATATATTTATGCAATCCCACGGCTTTCATAGAAGTAAAGTGGATCACTGCTTGTACACCAAGAAGGCAGCAGATGGCAGCCTGTGAACATACCCTTAGCACATTGTACTTTCATACATATATCTATCTAAAACCTAAAGTGGTACACTCGTCATTGTACCTAAAAACGTGTTCACTCTATACTCTGCTCTCTCGCACTCTCCCTGTCTCTCTCACTGCATGTAATGACTGTCTGTCTCGATCTCCGTGCCTAATCGATTCCTTCATACTTGTCCAAAGAGCATCACTTGTAGAAGTATCCTCCATTGTGACTACATCTTGGGTAAAAATGATTCGAGTACCTAGCTGAGTAAGACCATGCACAGACAATAGGTTAAAGCCCAAATCAAAGACATAAAGAACTTTGGCGGAAAAAGACCGCCTGTTTGAAAACATAGGTAAAGTCCCTACGCCTTGAACAGGAACGGTAGAGTTGTCACTAATGGTGACAATGCTCCCTCTCGAACGAATGTCTTGAAGCCAATCCTTCCTGAAGGTCATATGAGAAGATGCTCCGCTGTCCATGAGCCAAGGCTTCTCCTGAGTGGTAGAAGCTAGGGTTGTATCCTCCTCAACAAAGACATGCACAAAAGCAAACTCTATCGTGGCTGGGGCCGCCTTCGAGTCCTCCTTGGGCTTCAGATGGGGGTACTTCTGCCAACACTTCTCCTCGGGATGAGTGCCCTTCCCATAGTGTGGGCACTGGGGCTTCTTCTCCTTTGCATCCTTCTTGTCCTCCTCTTTCTTGTCCTTGGCCTTCTCCTTCTGTTGCTTTTTCTTCTTGCCTCCGTCGGTACCTGCAGTAAAAGCCTTGGTGGAGCCACAGGCACCCACCTCTCTAAGACACTCATCATGCTCCAAGACAAGCAGGGAAAGTTTCTCCCAGAGTAGTTTCTCGCGGGTCCTCGAGGTGATGAGGCTGGTATATAGAAAATATCAAAACGGGGTGATGGCAGTTGATTCAAGAGAATCATTGCCATATCCTTGGAAGAAATCACCCGACCAAGAGAGGCTAGCTCTCCTTGCATATCCTCCATCTTCGTGATGTGCTCCTCCATGGAAGGAGAATCATCAAGATTGAGCATCTGCAATTTCTTCTCCAGAGAGATCTTGTGGGCGAACGTCTTATGCTGGTACAAAGACGCAAGCTTCTTCCACACTTCCGCCGCGGTCTTCAACCTGTGAATATGAACAAGAACAGAGTTATGAAGACTCATAAAGAGAAAGGAACGGGCTCGAGAGTTGAGCCGATTCCACAAGGCTGCACGGTCCATAGAGGTCCCATCAGAAGAATCCACCGGGCGACAATCGATGGGTGAAGAAACAAGCTCCCATAGGTCGAATGTGTCGAGTATTCACTCCACTTTGCACGACCAGAGGGAGAATTTGGAACCATCCAACTTGTCTTCCTTCGGAAAGGAAGGGAGTATGGGCACCTGAATCGAGGGAAGCAAGGAAGCCATACGGACATCTGAAGCAGTCTTTGCTGATGGAACCTTCACGGTAGATGGAACCCTCAGAGATGCATGGATTGAAGAAGGATGGGTACGAGGAGACTCCTCACGTCGTCGATCACGAAACTCTTGAGAATCCCATCTCTGCTCAGAGGAATGATGAGAAAGAAGCTCATCCTCTGAGCCATTGAAGTGTGAAAACTGGTAAGATATCTTCCAAATCTGCAAACACCTAACAAAGTTTGCCAATGCCGAGGGATAACCACCAGAGGGGTCACCAGTTCACTGATTAGACTGCCAAACACAAGAAACTGAGGTCGCCTAGCACCAGATGCTGTAAACTCAACTGTTGATGATGCAAACGCCTGAGGAGCAGTTGCCAGACACCAAAACGCAGGCTGCTATGCAGTTGCCAGCAAGAAAAGGGCCGCTGGTGGTCGAGAACACCACAAGAATAAAATGCCAGAAGGAGTGTCGCCTAGCTGTAGATGAGGCCACCTTGTGGGAAACACAAACAGGAAGGAGAGGATGGTGACGTGGCAGCCACAGAAGGGGTCGCCTGCAGCAAACGCAATGTGGGAGACCTTCAGGGATGGCTGCCTTGCTGATGGTGAGGGTATGGCAGCAGCAGAAGAAGGGGATGGTCTCTCTCTATGGAAGCTCTCCTCCGTGCTCTTAGTTAGGCGATGATACCATGTGAGAGTGCGCAACGGAAGAAGAAACACACACACACACACACACACACACACACACACACACACACACACAGCAAAAAGTGAAGGAAGAAAATCTGCACTGATTGAGATGAATGCTGAATACAAAGCTGTGGACTGATCAGTCCCTGCACGCAGCCCGGAGCGTCAGTGAGGGCACGAGATCAGGCTGGAAACAGTGGCAGCACCAATGTCGGAGTGGGAACGGAGGGAGTGTGCTGAAATCTGCAAGACAATGTTAGGGACTGATGGGGGGGACTGCTATATATAGCCCCCCAGCCTCAAAACTGGCTGACCTGGCCTAAAACTGGTCGATTGCCCCATAATGTCTGACCTGCCCATAAAATGGGCCGACTGTCTACACCGAGGAGCTGACCGACTGGCCAAGACAGGCTAATAGACACTAGGTAGTCTACTAGTGGACATTGTTTCTTTCTAGGCCGTTCATGCATTTCATGGCTAAGCAAGAAACAACCTACAATGGCTACCTTGTTCTGTGAGGTTGGGTATAAGGCACTCTTTATTGCAACAATGAAATGTGTATGATTGCGCAGATTGTTGGCTATTCTACATTTAACATTGGAGGGTGAGGTGCATTACCATTATCTCAGATTTAGATGTTGTGCAAGAGAGATCAGCTTGATGTATGTTCCTACACAAGAAAATATTGCAAACATTTTCACCAGGGCACCACCTCGCGAGAAGTTTGAGGCTTTCGCAAGTCCTTAAACTTGCTACTCTTTGATGATTGATCATTCTTGTACTTTACCACATTGGAATTGTAGGGAGATGTTAGAATTTGCCAATTCTATGGGCAATGCTTAATGTTTTAGTCTTTAGTTATTTTTCGGTTTTTAATGTGAACACAACTAAAGTTTTAAGCTGTGTCACCACTCTTAGAGTTAGAGTAAGAGTCACTTAACTCTATTTGAGTTAGAGCTAGGTCTATCTTAGACCTATTTTGTACCTTTCATTTCCATTCTTTTAGTTTAGCAAGTATACTACTCTTTTGCTCTAGCACACTCTCATGGTCTCTCTTTTCTCTCCTCCATAGCTGGCTGTCATTTTCCAACTGGTTGGTCCATGTGAGGGGTGATATGGTGTCACCTACAATGACATGCGAACCAAGAAGCTCGATGAGGAGAGAGAGAGAGAGAATAGATAAGTCTCTTGAGCATGTGCATGCCGGATGGGCAAAGTATGGTTGCACCATGCTTTCTGATGGATGGAGCGATTAGAAGAAACAAGACATCATCAATATCCTTGTTTCTTCACCTCTTGGCACATTCTTCTTGTAGGTTGTGGATGTGGGGCAAAGAGGACAAAGAACTATGGGTGCATCCATATGTTGACATATTCGCAAGCTATCATTGAGGTAACCTCTTTTTGGTTTATGATTTAATGATTCATTACTCATTTCATGTTTCAATATTCATTATTCATAGTTTATTTTATCTCTTCATAAACCTCTACCTCTTCATTCTACCTCTTCCTTCTCCATCATGATTCATAAATCTCTTATCTCCATGATCCATGATTCCATCATAACTCAAACCTATCCCCTCTTTCACTTGTGCCATGTAGGTTGGTGTGCCAACGTGGTGCAAGTGGTCATTGACAATGCTTCCAATTGTTGTAGGATGGGCTGCTTGCTTGAAGCGGAGTTCCCATCCATTGTATGGACCCTGTGTGCCACCCATTGCATTGATCCCCTCATGG
This sequence comes from Lygodium microphyllum, assembly GCF_053477565.2. Lineage (NCBI taxonomy): Eukaryota > Viridiplantae > Streptophyta > Polypodiopsida > Schizaeales > Lygodiaceae > Lygodium > Lygodium microphyllum. The sequence continues at coordinate 109,849,273 of NC_141157.1, forward strand.
AAGACGTAGGGTCATTGGAATGAGTGAGGAAGTTTGTTGGGGATGCTTGTAGATTTCATCACCAAGAAGGCAAAGTTCTTGGCTATCTATCGTGCCTACAATGATCTAGAGTTAGAAAGTGCTCCAAGTCTTGTTTTGCTGCCATGTGGTTGCTTTTAGTGCGACTATATGACGTCCAAGATAAAATTTTGCAAGGCATAGTCTTGGAGGAGTTCAAAGGATAGCTATAGGAGGAGCCACTTTCAAGCACGGAGAAGGGGAAAGCCTTTTAGAGGCTTTGCTTGAGAGAGGCATTTTGGAATGATGTACGAGTGCTAGTCATTGCCATTACCCCCCTTATATAGGGTTTTACGTATGACTAACATGGAGGGCACCACCTTGGGGCTTGTGCACTTCATGAGGAAGGCCATTGAGGAGATTAAGACATGCAAAGTACTAGATACGGAGGACCCAAGGTAACTACACTTATTTTTGTATAAGTTAATTAAGTTTAAAGTAAAGAGTTTCAATTTTCAAATTCGAATGACTAACCTAAATGTTAAAAAAAAAACTAGTGTCGACATACTGCATGCCATGCCAAGGCGTGATGACATCCTTTACTTAGTGGAGAAAAGATGAAACTAGATGAGAAGACCCATTGGTTGTCCTCTTCCGTTCTGCTTATAAAGCTCTATCCCTTTTCATGGATCAAGAGTTGGCAGTGTGAGATGTGAGAGGATGCACAGAGATCCAAGCTTAGTTGAGAGTACAATTGATAGTGAAGAGAGTGTGTAAGAGTGAAGACATGACTCCCAATGCAATAATCAAAGAGTGTAATGTGCAAGTACAAAGTACAACCCTTAAACCTTAGGGTTGCTAATGTGTGTTCACACCCGAAAGGTGTAAAACACGATAAGTGCCCAAGCTGTATAACATAGGTACATAAAATAAAAGAGAATAAAGCTCAGGGAAAAAGTCTCTTGTAAGGAGAGTAGAAAGTGTCCCAATGTCCTACCGAGGTTCATCGACTTTCTTTATGAGCGTAGGTGTGAGTTAAACTTAACAAACCCCCTTGGAGTGAAGAGTGATCAATATACAAGGATCATTCACCAAAGGAGATCAAATTTAAAGCATTGCGAAATGCTTTAAATTTGTCACGAGGAAGAGCTTTGGTGAAGATCTTTGCCACGTTACTGGAGGTAGGACAATAGACAAGGCTGATATCTCCTGCATGTAGCCTCTCTGTTACAAAGTGATAGTGGATGTCTATGTGTTTTGTGCGTGCATGGAACACTGGGTTCCTTGCTATTGAAATGGCACTCTTGACTGTCAGTAAACAAAGGAGTAGCCTTTATGACAGATACATCTAAATCATCTAACAAACGCCTCAGCCATACACATTCAATTGTGATAGTGAAAGCTGCCTTGTATTCAACTTCACATGACTATGTGGCAATAGTGGATTGTTTCTTGCTAAGCCTAGAGATGCAAGATGAGCCAAGAAAGAAACAATTACCACTACTAGAGTGACGTGAATCAAAATCACCAGCCCAATTTGAATCATTGTAAGCATGTAGTTGCAGTGGTTCCCCCTTGGCATAAAGCAATCCAAGAGTCCTAGTAACTTGCAGGTAATGAGAAATACGCTTGATAGCTTGCCAATGTGACATGCATGGGCGGTGCATATATTTGCTCGGGGCTGAGACTACAAACTGAATGTATAGCCTTGTGTTGCATAAATTAATGAGACATCCAATTGCTGGAGCATATGTATGAATCCCAAACAGATTCTTGTGGTCATGTAAAGAGAGCTTAAGTCCAGTGTCCATTGATGTACAATTTAGCTTGCAATTTTGTAAGCCAAACCTCTCAAGAAGTCTACCAATGTATCTAGATTGTGACAATCCAATGCTTCTAGCATCATGAATGAACTAAAATACCCAAATAATAGTGCATAAGGCCCGAAGTCAAACATCTCAAAAGTTTGTTGCAAACTTTGTTTGAATACTGAAATGTGATCAGTATATATCCTTGTGAGCAGAAGATCATCAACATAAAGATATATGACCAGCAAGGATCCCCCCTCTTAACATATGTAAAGTGTAGACTCTGATGAGCTGTTAATAAACCCTTGGTTGAGTAAAAAGGCATCAATTTTTGCATACCAAGCTTGGGGAGCTTGCTTCAAACCATACAAAGCCTTTTTCAGCTTGCGTACCAAGTGTTTGGATCCCACAATTGCAAAACCAATGGGCTGTTGTACATACACTTTTTCTTAAAGTTCCCCATGTAAAAATACAGTCTTAATATCAAGCTCATGCATAGTCCAACCATAATGGGCAGCCAAAGCAACCATGGACCGAACGGTAGTCATGCGGGATGTAGGAGCAAATGTCTCCTCATAATCAATGCTTTTCTTTTGTGCGTGGCCTTTGGCCACAAGCTTGGCCTTATATTTGTCAATGGATCCATTTGCATTCCTTTTTAGCTTATAGATCCACTTTGTGACACTAGCTTGCTTCCCAACAGGCAAGGTCACTAAATCCCATGCTTGATTCTTAATGATAGAATCAAACTCAGCTTGCATTGCTGCCATCCAATGCACACTATGTTGTGCATCCTCAAAACATTCAGGCTCCTCCTTATCAAGTGTGTGTGCTGCCATAACAAAATCCATTGTATTTGCACCATCATGTAGACAAGCTTGTCTTCTAGTATGACTAGCAATAGGAGCATCCAAGTGACTATCTTGCATAGTCTGCAAGTACCATCTAGGCATCTGCCAAGCTTCGTGATTGTGTACAAGCTCCTGTTGAACTTCAAATTCAGCATTTTGCTAAATATTCAAATCAACCATAGGCTGATTTTCTGCATTACTCAATGGAGCAGCTGGTTGAACAATATGTTTACTTGTTGAAGCTCCAGCTGTATCACCAAAAGAAATGGGCAACAACCCTTCAAATACATCACTGGCAGCTTGATATGTATCAAAACTAGCAAGGGATAATTCTTATTTTTCATAAAAAACCACATCCCTACTGACAAATACTTTCTTAGAGACAGTATCATACAATCTATATCATTTGCTTTGACTACTGTACCCCACAAAAATGCATTTAATAGCCTTATTGTCCAATTTTTTTCTTAGTACCTTGGAAATGTGAGCATACGCAAGATACCTAAAAGTACCAAAATGTCCAACAGAAGGTTTTCGATTGTTTCAAGCCTCAAAAGGCATGACATTCTTTATTGCCTTGGTAGGGCCTTGTTCAAAACATGGCAAGTACACATAACTGCTTCCATAAAAAAACTATACGGCAGACTCTTTGCTTTCAGCATACATCTGGCTGTCTCCATGAGTAACTGACTCTTTCTCTCTACAACCCCATTCTACTGTGGAGTATAAGTTGTAGTGTACTGATGGACAATGCCCTTTTGCTTTAAAAAATTATTCAACATGAAAGACATGTATTCCCTCCCTCGGTCCAAACGGAGAATTTTAATTCTGCAACTAGATTGATTTTCAGCAAGTACTACAAAAACCGAAAATGCATCATATACCTTTGACTTTTTCACCAAAGAGTAGACCCATAAAAAATGACTCAAGTCATGAATGAAGTGACAAAATAATACATTTGAATGCACAATCTGTAATTTGGTAGTTGCTGTAAAAGCAACATTGTGACAAAACGAAAAACAATGCATTTTTCCCAAAATGCATCCCTCACATATATGCTTAGGAGGTCTCTTCAAGAGGGGTAAGCCATCAAGTATCTGTGTACGCTGCACAAGCATCAAGCTGCCATAGTTAACATGCCCCATGCGAGCATGCCATAACTCTACCTGTGACATAGCAGGAGTAAGAGTAGATGCTAGATAGATCGATTGATCAATTGAATAAGCATCTAACTCATATAGTCCATGACATAAAGTGCCAGTCAAAACCAAAGTCAAGAGTTTTTTATCTTTGACCATACATCTGTCATCATCAAATGTGATTTGCAAACCACACTTTGCCAAAGAAGAAATAGACAACAAATTCTTCTTTATGCTTGGCACCAATAATGCATCCTGCGAATGGAGAATAGAACCATCAATGGCTGTCAAAACAATCTTCCCATTACCTCTAATAGGGTATGATGCATTGTTGGCACATTGTACAAACTTGCCAACAGGAGCTACAATAATGGATGAAAATAAATCCCTGCAGGATGTAATATGCCTAGAAGCACCACTGTTAAAGAACCAAGTGCTCGTATCCTCAATAGACCAAATGCTCTATCAGCCCAAGAAGAGTCCTAACTGCAAGTGTAGAAACAATAGTCATGGTCTGCAACAAAAGATACATGCTTAGTAGCAGTAGAAGGTGCATCAGAAACAGACATCCCAGACTCCTTCTCCTTGGCTATGCACATTGCGCTTGCTACATTCTATAATGTAGTGACTTGGCTTCTTGCAATAGTGGCACTTGCCCTTCTTGGCTTGCGTGCCTTCCAATTTCTTGCTGCTTTGTGAAGTACTTGAAGTCCTAGAGCTTTGTGGAGCATTTTTAGCTTGGCTGCCCTTGCCCTTCCGCCTTGCCATAAAAGTCTGTTTAGAGGCTATAACATTCACCCCATTGTTCTTCCTTGTTTGTTCTTCCTCTAAGAGAAAACTAACCAAGTTAAGGAAAGTAAGTGGTTGTGGGGAAATCCTCATGATGAGATTTTCTAATCAATGAGTTGGATTCTACATATGCAAATTATCATTTTATTTCAACTAGGTGAATGTTGATGAGATTAAGCTAAGTAGGGCTACCTTGAAGGGTGTCAAGAAGGAGCGAAATGAGGAGCAGGAGGCTATCTTCAGGGATTCTCTACATGGAGTTAGAGAAGATCGAACGTTGAGTGTCAGGCACACGTAGGGGCCTTCGAGTTGTTGCTTGAGTTGCGAGCACTAGGACCGGCCCTACACTAGCCATTAGGACCTATGTGAGGCGAGGCTTTGGGAGTTCTTCTACTACACGTGCAATTGTTGTAGAGGATTCTCCAATGAGGGAGCGTGAGTACGATGATGATGGGAATGTTGTAAGTGATGGTGACTACGGTGAGCTATTTGAGGAGGAGTCCTCATGATTCTAGACATTTTTTACTTAGTTAATTTGTCATTATACATTTTGAGTCCTTTCATGAGCATTTGCCATTGATGTATCTTTTTGGAGCACTCAATACATGACTCGAGTTTCAAGTCTCGACTCTTTTAGACCTATGTGGCCTTGCAATTGTTTTCTAAACTCTAGTCTCTAATTCATGAAACTTTGTGATGATTGATGTATCTTTAACTTGCACACTTTATATGTATTTTTATATATACATGAACATACAAAACAACGTATTTTATTCTTTTAGTTTTTGTGTACATTCAATACTGCACTAGTTCACGCACGAATCGTATCGTACTAAACGCACAAAACCACCGTGTGTAAAAGTTGCTTATATAGAGGAAAATCTGCACAAAATCAATTTGTGCTAGGCAGCATAGTCCAAGGTAGACTATAATGGCTCTTCCTTGCATAATTGATGACTATCAAAATTTCTGCAGAAAAGGACAAAATAGCGTATGCAGTATTGATAGTAGTGGAAATGGAGGCTGAAACAAACCCAAATATAAATTTTGATGATGTCCAGTCCTTATGGTCTCGCACTACTCGTTGAGTTGTGTATGCTCATCAAATCTCATTCCAATCTAAGGAAATCAAGTGGAGGGTATTGATGACTCTATCCAAGAGGTCGAAGCCTAAAGCGATTCGGACGGGGGAAAAAGTGTTTGACAATCCTAAATGTATTCAAATATGTCACTATTGAAATATAGTACCAACATAGTTTTTGCCCATCTAAATCAAAACTTGTTTATAACGTTTTATGAAACTCGCATGAAACCTTTAAAGCCCGTTTTATACCTCTTCTCACCATGAAATGCGTCTCACCACTGAAATATTTAGTATGCAGCGTTCCACCTATTTGTTTCACTCCAAGGGGGAGAGAATGATTTCTATTGGGAAATTCTTAAACATGTGTTTTGAATGTGTTATTCTGTCAATTCATGTGGCATCTCACTTCAGACCTATCCAAGGGTGAAAGGCTTAATGCTGAAACACAACGTTTTGAGGTTGAAATGTTTCGGGGTGAAATGTTTCACGGTTATCTTGTGAGTCATGTTTTAGAAACCTTTGCCAACTATGGCTACCATTTTACAAGATTCATCATGGGGTTATGTTGGAGGGGAATCAACTCCTCTTTGATAGAGTTGATGAATTGGATCCCTGAGAGAGGAGAGTGCCTTGTAGAAGGTCCTTTCTTTAGAGTAACAATTCTCTGGCACGAGCTTTGTTAGCATGGAGTTCATCATGTGGTAGACGCTCTCCACTTGTGTATTATATGACATAATTCTGTTTCTTTTATGCAACTTTTCATACATGACTATGGTGTGCACTTCACAGGTCTAAATAGACAGTGTTCTTAGTAAGCAAACAAATTAGTTCTGGAACATTAGCATCGAAAGGTAATCATAGAGCTCTTCACTTGTTAGGATTGGAGGAGGTAATCATAGCGTTCTTCACTTTCAGAATTGGAGGAAATGACTTTAGCAAACAGAGACTTGACTGAAGATAATGACCAAAAACTTTAAAAATGGAAGATAAGAGCTTGATGTAAACCTATGGATATAAGGGTTACTTGGCAAAAGGTTTCTTTAAGTGGCTGATTGTTGGTAGACTGTTTCCAAGCATGAGTTTGAGGTGCTTTGTTTGCTGTATTTTCCAAATGTATCTCCATCTCCTTGTGCTCCTACACTGGTCGATTTGGATGTGAGAGAATGCTTTGAATTTGGTTATGGAGGCTTTTGATGTTTTTTTGCTTGAATCTTTCACTGAGGAAGAGCTACATCATACTGCCAGAAAACTTGGTAATTGGGAGTCACCTTAAGGGAATGGACTTATAGTGGAGTTTTACATAGCTTTTTGGCATGAAAGATGTTTACCAAAATGATAAAACAAATCACTCGCTGATTGAAGATCTATCACTTCAATACCTATTGCTTATTGTTTATAGAATTGTTACTATGATAATTGCCAACAGATTGAAGGGAGTTAGTCATACTGGCTTGCATCAAGCCCGACATGGTTTCATTTCTGGAAGACAGAGCAGGCCAACCCAATATAGTTCCATTTCTAGAAGATAGACCACTGATAATTTGGAAAATGCATATTGAATTCTTGATTATGCTAAATATACGGATCAAGATGTTTGTTGAAAACTTATGTGTTTTATAAAAGAGTTTGATTTTTTGCATTAGGGAAGAACTGCAGAATATTGTGTATTGCCACTGTAAGGACAACAATGCTTCTTGCATTCTTGGAATTGATTTGACAGATATTTGGAACTAGGGCAAATTTAAAAGGTAAAGTCCCCCTCTGAGCTCTACGCACCTGATTGCCACTCATCCTTTGCTATCCTATCTTTGATTATTTCATGACATTTTGGTCAGTTGCATAGGTTGCAACTCTGGGGTGGGTCAACCCTTTGTGGCTTGGGCATATGCCGAGACCTTAGAATTGAAGAAGAGGATTAGAGCACAGGAAACCTTTTTGGCAGGAAAATTAGCTTAATTGCCAAAATATACTGAGAGACAGAAAGCTTGGACGTAAACTTTAAAGTTATGTTGGCTGCTTTGTGGCAGAAACTTCCCATAGATGCTTTTGGAAACAGAATAATTTGTGTTTATGATTCGATTCTGGGGCATTTTCACGGTTCCATAAGTATAATTTGGTTCGAGAAAAGAGTTTGCATTGCAGCAAGGTTCTGGTCCTCCTGCTGTTACTGGACCAAGAAGTTCAGTTGTGGCATTTCCTCAAGCTCAAAAGGATGTATTTCCTCAAGCTCAAAAGGATGTCGAACTTAATTCAGAATGTACTTGAGCTATTTGTAGTGGTTCTTGTGTTAAAATGTGAAGATAGATTGAAGGATTGGAGCAGTTCATACAATGCAATAGATTATTGTCGTGATCATATGGTGACCAAGGGAATCAAATATGCTCATTCCCTCTGTCATTGTACAGACAGTCTTGTTAAAGGGTGTATTTGGGCCAATAAATTACCACTTAAGGAGTGGCTTTGTCTATATGCATGAATGATTGGTATCCGTCCTTTAGGTTATATCAAAAGGATTGCTTTTGTGGCTTGTCATGTATGTGTTGCATTAACTGTGAACACTCTCTACATGTTTTCAGGTTGTCTTGGTGTGTAGGAGCTCATTGATTTGGGTGTCTTTTTCTCTCAGACTCTGTCCCCCTTCCTTTGGATTGACAAGCTTTTTTGGCTATTGGATATTTCCTTGTCAGATTGAAGACCTGTGCTACTTCCCTTTATTGTGTGCAGTTCAGGACGCAATAGACACTGCAGAATCTTTGCAGCTTTGATACCTTTGACGCTACTATTTCTGATGGATACACTTACTTCCAACAATCTTTGCACTAATCTCTCTGATTGCCTTGTTACTTGCGAATTGGATCGCAGCCACAACATGATCTTTTTCATGTACTTTTGGGCTTTCTTGGCTGCACTGGCTCAGGTGTTCAGTCACTTTGTACATTGGCCATTTATACTACGTCTTTCCACTGCAAAAAGGATTTTGTTTCCGTTACTCTTGTCCTCCATTTTTTCAACCTTAGGGATAGGCTATATTTAACTTTTTGAACCAATCAAGCTACCGCCTTTCTGCCATGTGGCAGAGGGGGAGGCTAGCCAATTAAAAAATAATAGATAGGTCTTATGATGAGTATCACCTTTGCATTATTGCAGTGTGTCTGTGAGTTTGAACAAAAATAGAATTTTTGATTTGTGACTCTTAAGTTTATGATTGATGAACATTTTTGTTTTTTTTGGGGGGCGGGGGGTACTCACTTTCAGTATTTGTGGATATGGAACCATCTTCTCATATGACATGCTCTCGTGCAGGGGGGGATAGCCTAGGCTGTCCAGACAATGCTGGTGCGGCAGGCACAAGGTTCGATTTAGTTCCACAAAGTTTAATAGTCAGCAACAGCAACAAGTCTACACAAACTGATACACTTTTGATGGAGTTTCCTACATATCCCCTGTGGGAAAATGTCTATGTTGAGAATCATGCTAAAGTGGCAATACCCTTGCTTTGGAGCAGAGTTCAGGTAATTGCCACTGACTTGTCTGAAGTTTCAAAATCTCAGGAGAAATTTTTAAAACCTCGTTGGGCATGGCAATTTATGCAGAGACTAGTTTTATGTAAATGATACTTGTTTAGTCCATGACAAAAAATTCAAACAGTTTTACTAGCGGGTACAATGATTAGATCCTTGTGCTCATTTATTTAACTTGAAACTTGTTTTAAAAGTTAAAGCATAGCCAGGCAATGTGTTTATGGCATGATTTTAAGTTTAAACTTTGTAGAAGATAACCTAGCATTCCAGTGCATCCATCCATCTTATTTTATGTTTCTTTGTGGATAGAAATAGTGAGAGGAGACTTGGTTCAATTGGTCACTTGTTCTGCACAGTGACAAGTGATAAGAGGAGAATTAATGCTCCTGTTCTACTGATAGAAGAGAATGAATCCTTTTGAAGTAGGAAGATTGCAATTGCCACTGAGCTTCGGAGATAAAGGGAGGGATGGAGGAAGCAGGCTAATTGGGTTTGCCGTTGTCAAAGCCATTCCTTAGGGCTTGAAGGATGGAGCGATAGATCTAGCTAGACTAGCTTTTGTGGATGAGCTGGCTTGGCTCTATGAGTAATATCTCCTTGTGCCTATAGGGCTCGATGTAGGAAGTCCAAGGCAATGGTGGATCTTGAAATTTGATGATGCTGTTACTGCATATATAGCTCAAGATTGCGAGTCCAAGGCAACTTTTAGTAGGGCTTGAAGGACTGACTGATAGATATGTGGTCTAGCTTTGGAGAATGAACTGGCTGGTTCTGTGTAATGCCTTCCTGTGCCTATGAACTCATTCCATGTTGCTCTCTCTCCCCCTGTAATGGTATCAATGCACCCTTCCCTTTTGTCATCTAGGTCCTGAAGTGTATTAAAATTTCACCCACTATCCACTGCTTGAGCCTAAGAAAGGTCTAGCTGAGGGTAGGCCAAAATTGTCTCCTCTCCTAGCCACATGGGCATAAAGCCAATAGTCCAAAAAACATGTCACCCGCTTGCACAGAGATCCTTATGGTTCTGCTTGGGATGAAAATTCCCCCATCATTGCCCTCTATGCATATAATCTCCTGCCTAAATTACTGTTTCACCTATTGTAGCATTCGAGAACATGAATTTCTATTTAGGCTTCAACTTACCACCTCTAAAATCCTATTTGCTAGGATATGATTCTCCTAAGCATGAATACATCCACCGTTCTTCTCAGCAACAATTTGTGGAGATGCTCTCTCATGAGGGAAAAGCATTGCATATTCCATTTGGGGGTCTTTTTGGTAAGCTTCTAAACCTTCGAACTTGGGTGGCTTCTCCATCCACGACTGACTTTACTAGCTCCTATTGTAAATCTATGCTAGTCTCCTCTTTGCGCTCTCAATAGCCTCTCAAGTGGCAGGTTAAGGATCCACGCTCTACTCTTGCGCATCTCCCTTGTTTTTGTCTCCGAGTTTTTCCTTTTCCTTTGCTTGGCATAGTACCTCCTCTTTATATGCATCTCTTTCCATTTCCCCTCCCCTCCTCTCTCTCTTTTCCTCACACTCTCGGAGGGTGAGCCCAATCTCCTTGGTCATGGAAGGAGTCATGCATGTGTGTTTGTGCACTCTCATGAGATTATGATGTTCTAGGGCAAGTTGCTACAGATGGCCTATCATTTTGTAAGAGAAGCTTGGCCCTAGGAGAGTTAAGTGGTTCATATACTAGATGGGATCTCCTTGATGTGTCAAGGGATCCGAATAGTCTAAGGGAGGGAGTCAAGCAATGAATTGGGATAGTGATCTTATTGATGGGTAGCAAGGGGTTTCCTATGAAACTATGTCAATGAATGGTCTTTCTCTTTGTATGACTGGTCCAAAAGTGGATCAATAGGGAAAACAATGCTCATCTGAGTTTGGAAAAGAATGTTAGAGTGCAGTGAATGTTGACGTGTGTGGACAAGATTGAAAGACAATGAACATGAGAGAGGAGGGAGAGAGAAAAGAGATAGAAGAACATAGAAATCTGTAGTCAAAGAATGCTGAAATGGAGGAAGATATACAAACGGGCTGTTGAAGTATCTCTTCAAGCCTCTCTCTCTCTCCATCACCTGATTGACAAGTGAAGTGGGCCGGTTGCCCAATCGCAATAAATAGCATGAAATATGCAAATAAGATAGTCAGGGCAGCCAGCAAACTGGTCCCAACTGGTCGCAACAAATGCCCGAAAATGGCGATCAGGTGCCACACTGCCACATGGCATTGGTTGTGCTCGATAAAGGTGCCCACACTTGACTGCTGGAAAGTGCCCAAAAACTAACAGGAAATGCATAACTATGCCTGAGATAACCAATTGTACCAACTATAGTTTGAGAATGCTAGTCCAGGGGATGACTAAATCTCAAAACACCCCCTCTTAGATCGTGCATGCGGCATAAGGCTTAGGTGTCAAGAGTGCTGTTGTAGAACAATCTGAGGAAGTACCTTCATAAACAAATCTACCAAATTGTCCTCTTTTCTTGCAATATACCACATCAATAGTCTCATCTAAGATCTTCTCTTGAATGAAATGGTATCATATCTCAATGTGTTTTGACCTAGCATGAAACACAGGGTTCCGTGCCAAAGCAATGCAACTCTCATTGATGCAATGAAGTGATGTAAGACTTGTTTATGAGTAGCCAAGCTCTCTTAGCAACCTCTGAAGCCATGAATACATGTTGTGTTGAGTCCAATTGGTTTGTGAGAGTGACATTGGAGGTGCAAACTTGGTCCTCTCAAGAAACGATTGAGCAACCAGAGAGATTGTAGGGTTTGTAAGGAGGAAAATAGAATGTGTATGGCAAACACTGAGAAGAAAAGAGAGGAGAAACTCAAATGAACAAGATGTAATAATGAAGTGAATCTGATACAAGGTTGTGGCACAAAAGATGCCATGGAGCAGGGGAGACTGCCGAATAAGCCTCTGAATCTGCAAATGCAAGGATGAAGAGTGGCTGATGAAGGTGACCTCTTGGATAGCCCGAACGCAAAGGTTGGATGCTGCCAAGGACTCATGCAGTGTTGCCAAATGATGCAGGAGGGCCAGAAGCTGCAAACGCAAGGATGGAGAGCCTTTGATGATGGAAACGTGAGGTGTGATGTGATGCCAAATGTGGAGCAGCCGCCAGATGCTGTAAAGGCAAACTCCAATAGCTAAGAAAGATGACGCCTGATGATGGAGGAAGACGCGAGGTGGAGGAGGAGCACCAAATGCAAGATGGAGGAGCTCCAAGGGATGCAAACACCAAGGTGGAGAAGGAGCACTAGTTGAGGAGGGAGCCACTACCACCTAAACATAGCCCATGAGTGATGGAGGCTGGTGCTTGGCAGCAACAGGAGATGGTGGAAGGAGAGGTGAGAGAGAGATGATGGTGATTGACTGACTGAGCTAGTGATGGATGCGTATCTCTGGCTCTCTGTCGCATAGTGGGCATATGCGTTCCTCTGTCTGTATACCCTCCCATTTGCCTGTCTCAATCCTCAGGTTGTGGGATGAGGTGCGGATCTGACCAATAACTGTGCGTAGTCTATGAGACAGCTGTGTGTCCATGTAATTGGGTCGGGTGATGAAACCATCCTTAGATACCTGAAGGAAGTGGGTCTGGTAGTGTGCCATCCTCGTGCCATGGGGGGAGGGGGGTTGGCGGATCTAGGTCTTCTCCGTATCTAACTTCAGTATGTTTGCTCTGATCACATGGTTTAGCTCTGATCGGCTTAGGTCAAGTATAGGCCAATCCAGGCTATAGTCAAAGGGGGGTAGTTTGTCAATCTGCAGCCCATGTAGACTCATCCATGTTCTCATTTGAGCATACCAACAATGTCTGTCACCATCTACTACTAGTTGTCTAGAAGAGGCCAGGGCTAGCCGTGGGTATCTATCTTAGGGGAGCTCCCATAGTCTATGTATGAAAGTCACGCCTGGACCAAGGCCTCAGCCACCATGGGTGATGCTCCCAACTCAGCTCTGATAATCTCATGTGGGGTCGAGCTATTCGCTCATATCATATGTGAGATCATCATGACCAGTGGTCTTTCCATATGCTCCCACCCGTCATAGTATTCCTTCTCTGGTCCATCCTGGTCTCCCAAATGCTGTCTCCTCATGTGAAAGAGACTCGGACCCCAAATAGCTGACTCATATGGGAGTGTGGGTGTAACTAGGGTGTCAAAAAGCCACAATTTGGTGCGCGGCTCATGAAATTGTATGTGAGCACATGGCCTCTCCAATGCACCTAAGGCTGCATATGCTTTTGCCAAACGAGCCTCTGATGTCTCTCTCCAAGAGAACTGTGGTCCCTTCAATGTGACCCCCAAATAGACATACTGCCTAACCATCTCCACTGGCTCTCCATCAAAAGTAAACTGGTGCTCAGCTCTTGTCACCCAAGCAGCTGAAGTGTTAAATACCATAACTTTAGTTTTCCCAAGGTTCACCTTAAGATCTCTATCTCTGCAAAAAGCTGATAATGCATCCAAGTGTCTATTTAGTCCCTTAGGTGAGTCAGATATAAGTACAATATCGTCGGCATAAAGCAGTAATGGTATCAGCACTCCAGCTAGGCTGGCTCGGGCTCCACTAGTTCTGTCCACATATTCTGAAATTTCATCTATGTACAACCCAAATAGTGTCGGTGAAAGTGGACAGCCTTGTTTCACCCCAATGGTGCTATTGACTGTATCTGAGATGCCCTCAGGTGTTCGTACTCTGTCCATCACTGTCTCATACAAGGCATAGATACTCCACTGTATCTCTACAGGCACATCAATGTTTTGCATTCTTCTCATGAGTCTAGCACGTGGCACTATGTCAAAGGCCTTGCGAAAGTCCACAAAATAGCAATAGATCTTTTTCTTGAATGCCTTGCCTTCTTCGATGATTGCCCTCAATGTAAAGATATGGTCTAGAGTTGTATATCCCCTCCTGAAGCCAGCCTGGCCTTTTGATCTCAGGCCATGCATCTCGGCCCATTCACTCAATGCTTGTTCCACGATAGAGCCATATATTTTGGCCAGCATGTGTCCAATCATGATAGTTCGATAGTTACTAGGTAGCGTGGGGTCTCCACTCTTAAAGAGCGGCACAATAATATGGTCTGGCCAACAGGTTGGAAATCCCTCACAAACTGCCCTATTAAAGATGTGAGCCAGCGTTGGTGCCAAGATATCACAAGCATGCGCGAAGTGTTCAGCTACTAAACCATCATGATCTTGGGATTTTCCATTTTTCAGTTTCCATATGGCATTCCTCACTTTTTTTTCTGTGAAAAATCTGCAATTTGCTGATCTTGAGGTTGAGGGGAGTGGCATAGGCTCTTGGCCAGGAACATCATAGAGAGTGCAAGCATATCCATGCCAATCATCCAGACTAGTAATCTGTAAGGGTGGTTGGTTCTCATGCATCTTTTTCCATGCTCTCTTGCTGTCCTGTCCCAAGAACATGGAATACATTTCTGTTTCTAGTCTGCTCAGGAATTCCCGCTTCTTTTTGCGTACCAATCGTCTGAAGAGTGTACCAGCATGCTTATGTGTACATATGCCAAGTGCCACCTCTCGCTGAAAACGTGCTCGTGTCTCTCTGCAGTCATCATCATACCAGCCATTCTGTGGGGCATTACCTCGTGGAGGTTTATCTGACGGTGTAGTGTGTGGGAAAGCATAGGCTGGTGAAGTGTGTATTATCTCGGTCAACTGTCCTATAAACTCATCCAAAGAGGCTTGTGTGTCTAGCTCCCTCAATGCATCTCGCACAGTAGTGCTGTATATGTGTGAGGTTGCTTCCACAAAATCATAGCGTGGTAATTTTGGTATGTGTGGCTGTGCTTCGTGTATATGCCCATATTGCACTGTGAAAGCTAGAATAGCATGGTCTGCTGCTAATCCAATTGGTCGGTCAGAGATTTCAAAGCTTTTTATGTCAGGTAGCAAGTTGGGTGATCCAATCAAATAGTCCACTATGGTTGACTCTTTCTTGTTATTCCAATATGTGAAACCATTAGATCTTGGCCACTGTGGCAGCCCGTTAAGGATGGCCAAACCATGTGCACTTCCCAATGCCAGTAGGTGTGTTCCATATTCTGTTATCTCTCTATCTTGGGCTGATCTAACTAATCCCACTTCATCTAATGCAATATCTCTGAACACTCATCACTAGTGTCAAAGAAAGCAGATTGGTTGCTTCCTGTGTGTGCATTAAAGTCTCCTGCTAGTAGAACATCCCCAATTCTCATAAATCTCATTATGTCCTCATATAGTGGTGTATACGGGGATGCCTCTTTAGGGGCAAACTTAGAGTATGCAGGGGGAAAGTAGCATATGGCAATATACATGTCTCGAGTTCTACTTGTACGTAACCTGATCCACATGTATCTTGCCTCTACATCTCTATGTACCACTTGGACTGTATCTCAGAGCTTTTCTCTAAATAGAATTGCCACATCTCCTGATCTCCTCGTCCCTCCAGGCCGCCTAGGCTGAGGGCGATATACACTTTCCCATGTATATCCATATACATCAGGTAGACGACTGTGTTTACATTGATGTGTCTCAGTATACATAGCAATGTCTATCCCTTTGAAAGTATCCTCAAAATAACCCGCATCTGTTTTAAGGGAGCCATTGTAATTCCACAGTGTGAACTTCACAGTCTCATAGGTTGTGCACTGTCATGCTGTCCTTTTCTCTGTGATGATGACTCTTCCATCTCTGTAGACAGCCCATTTACCTGCTTTCCGTGCCTGTAGAATACGTGGCATATTTTCCCTCCTGTGGGCTATTTGGGCTGGGGTGAGGTCTTCATCTAGGTAGATCTTTTCTCCTTTGAGAGTGATCCTCTTGGAGAGGAAGGCTCTCTTTTTTTCCAAGTCTCCAAACTTCAAGATGAGGACTTTTGTTTTTGTGTCAGCTTTTTCGACTCGCCAAGTCCCAATGATGGGTACATCTGTAGCCCAAATTTTGGTGGCAAGAGCTGTAGCATCTTCAATTGGGGAGCTTTTCTCATCTAGTCCAACCACTCTTACGTGAAGTGCGCGTGCCCGTCTTTTTGCCTCTTCTTCCAAGGTGGCATTCATAACTTCCACTTTGTTGCCATGCATTCCTTTGTTCTTTTTTGCCACATCTATGCATTCTGCATTTTCTTTGACAGTATTCTCAACATTCTCCATTTTCTTTTGGGTGCCTTCCACCACACTTGCATAGGTGTGTATATCCTTTTTTAAAACATCCATTTCTTTTTATAGTTCCGGTGTGATTTGTGGTTCCTTTTGTGCGTCCAGTTTCTTTTTGCATTCCTCTAGTTCTTCTTGTAGATTAGAGATAATTGAGTCTTTCTCTGCCATGTGTGCATCCAATGTTTGTTGCATCTCCTTTTTTAGTTCTTCCATCATTTCAGCTCGAATCCGCTCTTGTATATCATTTTCCATTTCCTTCCTTATGATACGCATTTCAGCACGGAGTATGGTCAACATCTCCTCATATAGTGTTTCATTAATTTTGTGGGATGTCTTCCCATATCTACTTGGCCCTGGAGAGACATTCCAATCTCGGGTTTTACGCCCATAGGTTTTGTATCTCGTGTTCTTTGACGGTGTATGAAACATTGTTTCCATGGTTGGTTTTGTGATTCCTTCATTGTCAGTTTCTTCCATCATGATTATAGTATGTGCTATAGCATAAAACTGTTTACAGTCTGACTAGAGTAGTAAACCAGTAACATAAACTATCACTATAGCATGAACTAAACTGTCATTGTAGCATGAAATGTTAATGTGCGTCAGTCTGAATGAACGCAGGTCTCCAGTCTACACATCACGGCAAGGTTCACATCAGTCTGAGTACATCTGAAATCTCAGTACATTCACAGAGGTCTGCATTCACGTCAGTCTGAGAGAGTCAACAGATTTCTTATACAGTCACAGTCACGACACAAAACTGTCCCATCAGTCACTGCGTCTCCCTGCAGATACTGTTCACAAGGCCCACCACTGTTTACTGTAGGTACATCCCGTCACTGTTCACTTAGTACTCCTGCGTCTGTACATTTACAGCATTCTCAGTGCTCCTGCGTCAGTACCTTCGTCACAGCATTCTCACTAGAGTATTCTCATTTGTCACAGTACATTCGTCACAGCATGTATTTTTGTCACAGGTCATTCGTTAGTACAGCATTACTGCATCAGAGAGGTCATGCTTATATTAGAGAGAGAGCTCATGCCTACATTACTGACGACCTCAGACTTGTATCAAACTTGATGACCTGTCTTGCATCACGCTTGCATTACTGATGTGTGTGAGAGAGAGAGAGAGAGAGAGAGAGAGAGAGAGAGATGTCAAAAGATGACGTACCAGTGAGATAGTAGGATTGGCGAGGAGGAACACAGAGTGAACTCGGTAAAAATGGAGATGAGAAGAGGAGAGAAGAAACTCTGATGAATGGAATGATGGAGTTCCGAATCATGGAGTGAATGTGATACAAGGGACCAAGGGTGCTGTAGCACAAGAAAGATGATGAAGACAGTCACAAACCACGAACCACAATGTCCTCCTGAAGGGGTGTGAGGGTAGTGGAGAGGTTGGAGAGAAGAGGTGACGGACTGAATGAATTTGTCGTGAGGAATGAATGAGAGTGGCGTATAAATAGGCATAGTCAGTCTAGGATGGTGCCCCTTTTTGGAGCTGCAAACCCTAAACACAAAACGTAGAAACGAAAAAACGCAAACTGTAGGCGAAGGGTTTCTCAACACTCCCTCTTAGGCCCAAAAAGGGGAACAAGAGAAGAGTGAGGTGGAGATGCAATGCTACATACTGAAGAATGCTCATGCACAGGTGCCATTTGGACAGTGTCCCTTGTGGGGAAATTGTTCACTTGCCCAAGCGCCCTAGTATAAAGATGATGAAAACATGCAATGCTTAGGAGGAATGTCGGACTTTGTGTGGTGCCGAGAACCTTAAGGATATGCCCATACTCGATCTCGGGAGGTGGCTCCATTGTAATTAAGTGACCAAGGCAAGAAGAGAAGAGGACCCCTAAGATCCAAGATTTCCACCGCAAAGGGAACCTGTAATAAAGAATAGTAGATAGAGTGAACTGGAAAACCTGAAACTCAACCTTGGGAGAGAAGCTACTAGCTCTGTGTATCCATGCTGGAAGGAATATGAAGGCCTTGTCACCAAGTCGCGGCTGAACCTTCAAGGTCCCAAGCTAGGTGGTACTTGAAGATCTTGGGTATCAGTAGAAGAGATGACTGGTCGAAGACAGCCACCCCAAGAAAGTAGAGGATGGGTGAAGAACTTCATGTGGAGTAGGTTCCCCCTCTGAGGTAGGAGGTGGAGGGGTCCCCGCCGCTGAAGTCAAAGAAGAAGTAGATGCTCCCTCTGAGGGCAAAGAAATAACATCCCCCTCTGAATCCCCCTCTGAAGTAGATAGGCAATCCAAAAACTCATGGATCATGGACTCCGAAATGTCTGATGACGAAGGAAGTACCGCTGGTTGTGCCGAAGAAAGTATCTGGGGTGCTGAAGAGCTTCTAGAGGTAGCCTCTCGAACCTGAGTAAACGAGGGTGGGGAAGGGTGGGGCTCAAAAGGAGCAAGAAGTGGGTAACAGTCAGTGTCTCTTAGTGGAGCAAACTGGGTAGCCAAAGAAGAGGAAGGAGTCGAGCAGCCACTGTCTCTCGGAGGAGCGAACTGATGAGGAGACGGTATCAAACAATCATTGTCTCTCGATGGAGTGGACTGCAGAACCACGGGCCGTGGTAGCCACTGTACCCGAAAATAAGTGGGAGAAGATTGCCGCTGGCATTGCGACGATTTGCAAGAGGTTGTAGTGCCAATCGATCCTCCATGTGCTCGCAACAACCGAGTGCGCATTGGATGCCGCTTATTGCCTTGAGTATAGTACTCTGATAGCCGATGCAGAATGATCTCTGTGGCCCAGAAAGGAGAGGTGGCACAAGGAGTGCTTGGTGGAAGACGCATATACTCCGGGGGGGTGGGAAGCAAAGGTCGAAGTCGGCAAGCATCGGTGGTGTGTCCGGTGATGTCACAGTAGGAGCACCCAGTAGTTTGGTCATCTATTGGTAAAGAAGCCATGGATACCAGTGTGCCTTGCTAAAGAATGAAGAGGTCAGCTACCATGAACCACAAACCATGAACCACGAACCACGAACCACGAACCACGAACCACGAACCACGAACCACGAACCACGAACCACGAACCGCGAACCGCAATGTCCGCCTCAAGGGGTTTGAGGGTAGTGTGAAACACGAACCGCAATGTTTGCCTCAAGGGGTGGAAGGGTAATAGAAGGGTTGGAAGTGAACTGCATGTGGGAGGAGGATGCGACCAACAGTAAGAGACTGCAACCAATAGAAAAACGCAGGTGAGGAGAGAGAAAGACTAAAAACGCAGGCAGCAGGAGAGAAGACAAAACGTAGGCAGGTCAGCCTGCAGGAGAGAGAAAGACTAAAAATGCGAGAGAGAAAGACTAAAAAGGCAGGCAGCAAGAGAGAGAGAGAATAAAAACGCAGGCAAGACAGCTTGCAGGAGAGAGAAAGACTAAAAATATAGGCAACATGACTGTGATGATGTGGCAGGCTGTACGGTAGCAGGTCTGCACAAGAACAGCAGTCGCCTGGCTGGAATCAGCTCCAAATTGCGTGAAGAGGGCTGGAAATCAGGCGCGAACTGATGGAGACTGCAATGGACAGCTTCGGCTGAGATGTCCTCCGCGAACAAGGTGTGGGCAGCAAGCTGAAACACCTGAAATTTGCAAAAACGAGATTGTTTTCTGAATGGAGAGTGATCAGCAACAGTCACTTTGCTGTAAACAGCTGCAAACTGCAGGTGGAAGGCTGGAAACAAGTGCCATAGACTGTAGATGACAGCAAGGGATAGCTAAGATTGCGATGTCCTCCGCGAAAGGGGTGTACCAGCGAGACAGTAGGGTTGGCGGGAAGGAACACGGAGTGAACTCGGCAAACATGGAGAAGAGAAGAGAAGAGAGAAGAAACTTTGATGAATGGAATGATGAAGCTCTGAATCATGGAGTGAATGTGATACAAGGGATCAAGGGTGCCGTAGCACAAGGAAGATGATGAAGACAGTCACGAACCACGAACCGCAATGTCCTCCTGAAGGGGTGTGAGGGTAGTGGAGAGGCTGGAGAGAAGAGGTGACAGACTGAATGAATCAGCCGTGAGGAATGAATGAGAGTGGCCTATACATAGGCACAGTCAGTCTAGGAGGGCGCCCCTCTTTGGGGCTGCAAACCCTAAACACAAACCCTAAACGCAAAATGCAGAAACGCAAAAACGCAAACTGTGGATGAAGGGTTTCTCAACGAGAGAGAGAGAGAGAGAGAGAGAGAGAGAGAGAGAGAGAGAGAGAGAGAGAGAGAGAGAGAGATTTTTGCTTCATCTTTTTGTCTCTTGTCTAGTTGCACAATAGATCTGGTGTTTTATTTCCTGCACATGTCTCTTGGCTACTCAGCTACGCATAACAGCCCGTTCTTGGATTATGGGAAAGGTTCCCTCCATGCCTTCGTTGCATTCTGATTATTCGTGCCTGTTCCAGTTCTTGAGATGAATTGCCGTGTGGCATATCTGGCGTACTCGGAATGCCTTTATTTTTGATTCGGTCTTGGGCATCCATGGACATGTAGCCCGTATTTGAGGTTTGGTGTTATGGCAGATTTCTTCTACGATATCAGCTGACCTCATTCTTCCTGACATAGCTGCCCCCTGGCTGGCTATTGTTCGCTCTACACCACCAGTGTGATTTTCTTGTTGTGTTAGAGTCTTGATAGTCTTTCGTCACTTTCTTGAAGGACCTGATGGTTTGGTGTAATAGAATGTAAGAGATTTAGTGAGAATCTTGATCGGATGGTCTGATGTATATATTTTTCGGAGAGAGAGTTCTAAGCCAACGTGATGGTCTGGTGTAAAATATTTACTTAATTCAATTACCTTCACGAAGAGAGAGAGAGAGAGAGAGAGAGAGAGAGAGAGAGAGAGAGAGAGAGGAGGTGAGACAGACAACGGCTCTGATCTCGATTCTGCTCTTGCGCGCTTGCCATTCTGTGTCGACCTGGTTTTGTGTTGCCTTGAGTGCTGCCTTGCTCTGTGCCAAGCTATTGATCTGCCCTGTGATTACACCATCGGCGTTTTTGCTCTGCTACTACTGGACCTTCGACTTGTGTAGTGACTTTCTGACTGGAGCACATCGAAAGGACTTTCAGGCCTGGTTATGGAGAAACTACAGGAGTCAAATGGTATTGATATGGCTTTTCTAGACTAGCATATCAAGAATGGGGATGATAAAGATTTGGGCGAATCATATGGTGACTCTTCCTGCAGAATATGTTGGACAGTTGATGGATGGGGATGAGATGGGTAAACGTTGTAAAATGTTGGTTGATGAACCGGACTTGTGTGCCCAGAATTTGCCTCAGCCAAATGTTCATGCTTCATGCTCGCAGCTTGACGGGCCTTTTCAGTTTGTGTTGGCTTCTGCTAATAATCTAATGTCGGATTACGCTCAAGTCAATGAGGGTAAAGCGAGTTCTTTACCAGAAGGGAAACAAGTGGTAGCTGTCATGGGTACAGATCTCGTTTTACAGCAGATTGTTGCTTTCCATGAGAGGGCAGTCATCTTCTACTTCATGGGAAGGACTCCTTTGATCACTAGAATTCGAGCTTGGTTGCGGTCTATGCTTGTCGGTGCTGAGATGGGTCAAGTGATTTGCAGGCCTTGGGCTGGCATGGAATTGTGATTTCTAAGGGAAACATAACTAGACATTTGGGCTATCCTATGGTGTGGATGTAAGTCCTTGTACATTGCTAGATTGGATGTCATCTTGTATTCATGATCGGTTCATGTACTCGAAGTCTCAAGGCTGGCCTCTTCATGTGCGACTTAAGGTTGCTCAATGCATCATGATCAACATGATTTCTTTTTTCCTGCCTCTTCTTCCTTGGACCAAGAAGTCTCTTCTGGAATTGGTTCAACCTATCCGATTCATGCTGTGGAAAAAGCAAGGGAATCGCTTGGGCCAGGTGTGGATTTCATGGTAGTATATTACTACTCCTAAAAGGATGGGGGGAGCAGCTTTGTTGGATGCTAACTTGCATATGGCAGCCTTGAGGCTAGCACTTTTGCAGGCATTATGTACAGAGTTATCCCTGGTCAGATATTGCAAAATTTTTCATAGAAAAGACTGGAATCTCTCATGGCAGCACGGTTATTCAAGCTTCTTGGTGGCATGTGCTTAATTTCACAAGACTTGTAAAGGTCTTTGAGTCTTTTCTCCTTTCTCATTTGATTTCCTCTTGGTAGATGATGTCACGTTTTGTAGTTTGGCGCCCTCTTGATTATCGTAAGGAGGAGAATTCGTTGCGAGGTGAAGTACTGGCTACTTCCAAATTGTTGGATTGGCCTCGTAAAGATTTGCAGAGAGAGAAGTTTAATTGGATGGCTAGTTTGGGGTTGCAGACAGTTCTCGATGGTGTCATTCCTCGACAGGCCGGTCTTTATTCTTTTTGGCGTATCCATCAGCACTTCGAGGTACCTTGAGGTTATACAGGACTTCTTCTATACAGGACAGGTTTTTGAGGTTCGCCCCTTTGCTAGCTTTACAACCGTTGTCTCCCTGGCGTGATTGGAAGTTCGTGATTCTTGATGATTTTGAGAAAAAGTCAGCGAATCAGATTTATCATCAAATGTTGGAAGCCAAGAGATGGGTCACGGAAAAGGCTAATAAAGTATGGCATATTCAGGATAGCAAAAGGAAGTGGCAAGAAAGATTCATCCAGCTCTGGAAGTCTAAGGTTCTGTATTAGGGTAAAGTGTTCATGCGGAGGCTACTTATTGGGGGTCTTCCAATTGGCGATGTGTTGCATGCGCGCAAGATCTTTGCTGGTCGTTGTGTGTTTTGTACTACATGCGATGAAACAATGCTTCATCTCTTTGTCTCTTGCCTTGTTGCTAGACAATATGGAGTTTTGTTTCCCATGTGTGGTTTGCAACAACTCAGCGCTGGATATCAGTTTGTTCGTGGATTATGGGAAAGATGAATTCCTCGTCTTCTTTGCATTCAGATTACTCTTGCCTTTTCCATTTCCTTAGATGGACAGTCCTGTGGCATATTTGGTGCACTCGGAATGCCTTCATTTTTGATTTGGTGTCGGGTATCCATGGTCATGTGGCCCGTATTCGTGGTTTACTGTTATGGCAAATCTCCTCTATGGTCTCAGTTGATCTGGTTCTTCCCGACATTGCTTCTCCCTGGTTGGATATTGTTCGCTCCACTCCACTTGTTCTTTCTGAGCGACATTTCTGTGTTAGAGTTGTGGTAGACTTTTAGTTGTATTGCTGACCTGATGGTCTGGTGTATAAACGTGAGACTTGTATCCTTTCTGTTTGGTTGGCCTGAAGGCCGGATGTAAATATTCCAACATTAATATACGCTTATTCATGAAAAAAAAAGAGAGAGAATGCATCTCAAATTAACTCTTGTGTGGGCAAATGCAAAAGAAACTACACATACATGCATCTTTGCTTTTTTATGAACACACACACACACACACACACACACACACACACACACACACACACACACAAAACCCTTGAGCATTTTGTACACTCTTACCTTCATTTATTGCATTGATTCATTCACTTCATTGTTCTCTTCTTTTTGTGTCTGTGTTTGTGCTTTTAGCATTTTTGAGTTTTATGTTTTGCATTTAGTGTTTGAGTTTTGCACATCACTGTCTGAGTCTCTGTGTTTCGGTTGTGGTTGTACTTTCTATGTTTCCTTAGTGCAAAACCTAGCATATCTTCACAGCTTGTCCACTTGTCCACTTCTTGCTTGGTGTCAAATCTGTCTCGTGGTGCAATAGTCACCATGCCAAGAGCTAAGGGTGCCAGAAATAAAGTTCACTTTTTAATCAGAAAATTTGGAGTTTTATTAAATCATTTATGTTCATTTCTCATTCTGGTGATATCAAAGTCTTTGTAGGGGGGTTGTTCTGATGCAGTCTTAGGTTGGGATTTCTATTTTCTTGTTGTGGTGGGTTTATATGCTAACAATAGCAGTCACGTAGGTCAAGGACACAAGAGTGGATGCAATTGTGATTGGTTCATGGTGTGGATTCAAGTGGGTCTGATGGTGTTGAGGACAACTACAGTTCTAGTGAGTGCGTGTGACTTCTCATAACACATGACCAGCTAGACACGGTAAAGATGCATGTAGTTGCTTGTACTAAAGTTGAGTGCTGTTGTTCAGTTTCACTTTTTTGTGCTCTCTTTTTCTGCTGTATGGTACATAGTTGAGGGGTATTCCACCTTTCTGTTTTCTCTCTTGTTCTTGGAGTCATTCATTACGAGGTAGGTGCCTTGCACAAGTTGAGGGTCAAAGCAAACTTTGAGGTGAAGAAAACTCCCACTGATTTGGGCAAGTTATTTAGATGAATGTAGTAGAATAATGTGAAGGAATCTCAATTTAGGCAACTTTTGACCAACATTAAAATTTCCTCTTCAAAGTAGGAGAGGATTTCTTGAAATCTTTGAAGTTGAACATCAAACATAATCAGTATGGGGCTTCTCATGTGTAGCCTTAGCAGGTTGCTTCTTGCACTATGCACCTATGCGAAATTTTGGCAAGACTATGCACTTTATGAGATATATTGCAATAAAACTATCTTTCCAAAGAGATGAGTTTCGAGATTCTTGTGGGTTGACCTATTCCACATAGTTTTAACTTTCGTTAGATGTGAATAATCTGAAATTTTCATTGCTGCTTGAAGTGCTTGGTTGTTCAAGGAAGACTTCCTGGCCCCACATGGGGCTTCTTTTTTGGGGCGGGGGCAGGGGCACGAGGGGGCGTTTTTGATGACTTGGGGTATGTATGGAAATGCAAAAATGCCATAGGCTCTAAAATGCTTCTTGTTTTTGGTATTGCCTTTTTTAAGACTCTGTACTGAACAGCATTAAGTGTTCAGTATTTCATTTGACTAGCACTGAGACTTGTTCTTTTATGTTATGCACTTTTGATCATTCTGCTAATGTTATCATCAGGTGTTTCTGATGACTTGGGGTATATGTGGAAATGCAAACCTGCTATAGGCTATAAAATACTTCTTGTTTTTCATATTGCCCTTTTTAAGACTCTGTATTGAACAGCACTTAGCATTCAGTATTTCATTTGACTAACACTGACACTTGTTTTTTCTATTGTGCACTTTTGATCATTCTGCTAATGTTATCGTCATGGTTTGGATGTCAGGTACGTGGACAGATTAGTTTGAAATGCCATGGAACTCTAAGTTCAGGATTGGCTCACTACCCTTTCTCAGAATTTGAGCTAGTTGCAGATGAGGTGGAGCTGACTGATTCCACTATCAAGGTAGATTATTGCGAGTCCACTGATGTCTTCAGAGCTATGTCGTTTGGGCATGTTGTGTTCCTGTTATTGCGTTTATTTTCTGAGGTTTACAGTAGTAGGTTTCCCTGCTCAGCTTGTTTTACCTTTGCTCCCTATAATTCACTGTTTGAAGATTTTGATGTAAGGTTCTAGAAAGAGAAAGATAATGCATTTGTTTTTGTACCAATGCCAGTTTTACAATGTACAAGCTCATTATGTTTTTTAAAAACATGTCTGGAGCTGTAGGTGTATGGTGCATTGAGACTTTCAGTCAAAGTATTGCGAATGTCAAATTCAGTTCTGCAAATTGATGGCGGTGGGGGTATCATGGTTGCCACCTCGACAGTGGATGCTAGTAACTTTGTTTTGCTTCGGGTACATATTTATCATGATTTATTTTCAATGTAGTAATTTCTGATGAAGCGATTGACAAGTCCAACATGTGCAGGAAGGGTCAACAATTCTTTCAAATTCCAACCTTGGTGTTCATGGGCAAGGCTTTTTCAAGTTAAAGGGGCAAGGGGATGCTATCAAAGCACAAAGGCTTTTTATTTCACTCTTCTACAATGTCAATGTAAGATTCCTTATTGTAAATTCTTCAGTTATTTGCAATATCATCTGCACGACTTATATCACTTCTTAGGCAATGGTCTATTTCTCAACTGCCATGTTAATACGGACACTTTGAGTTAAAGTTTGTTGAAGACAATCTGTGTGCACGACTGTTTAATCTCCTCTCGGGGAAGTTTTGTCCACTGTGCTTCACCTTTTCCAAACATCAAAGGTTCTGGATATTAGAAGGAATGGTCCACTGCATTCTGAACTATAAGATTCTGGGTATTAGAAGGCATGGTGCACTGCATACTGAAATATAGTTCAGATATCTGTGGTAGTTGTATTTTTGCTTGTCTGAATAATCATTTGAAAATATACTGTCCGTTTGTAAGCCTGGGTTTTCATAGCAGCTGATGATTACATGAAAAGATTTTGGAATTTATCATTCTTTTACTAATGATTGAAGTGTGAACATATCATAGTACAAAGTGTGTTGAGTCTTCTGCTTTCTGGATTACAAAACAATCGGAATGTTGAAGTATACATGTGTAAATGCATGCAGATTGGACCAAAAGCTGTTTTGCAAGCCCCATTTGATGATGATTTATCAAAGTTTAGGTGAGTGAGTTCCCATATGTTTCTAGTTTCCTTTCTGTCACCATTGCTTACTTATTGGTTTGGTTTGATGGCAGTTTGGCAAACCTTTACTGTGACAGTGAAACATGCCCTAATGAGATTACTCAACCACCTGAGGACTGCAACTTAAACACCTCACTCCCATTTACACTTCAGGTTATTAATCTGCTTATGCATACTTCTCTGTCTGGTCCAGATGATCGTTCTTGCTTTAACTTGTTGGTATGGTTTTATTAAGTGAATGGAGTGGGCTTGTTCAGATCTGTCGAGTTGAGGATGTAATTGTGGATGGCATTGTGAAGGGAAGTGTTGTTCATATACATCGGGCGCGGACAGTCACAATAAATGCAGGAGGGCTAGTGAGTGCTTCATGGCAGGGTATGTATGCCGACGTTTAAAAAAACACAGGAGTTAAGTACTGGAATCATAATGTTTAGAGTTAAAAGCTGGGACTGGGATTTTGGCAGGTTGCAAGGGGGGTGTAGGAAAAGGAAGCCTGTCAAAAACTGGTGCTGCAGGAGGTGCTGGGCATGGAGGGAAGGGAGGCAGAGGTTATTTCAATGAGACCTGGGCAGAAGGTGGGAGAGCATATGGAAGCACAACTTTGCCATGTGAACTGGGAAGTGGAAGTGGCGATGCAACCACTTCTGGTGTTACTTTAGGTGGTGGAGTTATTGGTGAGAGCAGAGTTCATTCCTGCAGTTGATTCAGCAATGCTAACATTCATGTCTGTAATCAAGCACCTGTATATAGCTATAGTAGTTTAGGATTCTTTGGTGTCATTGGCTTAATAAGTTGATTTTGCAAATTCACTTTATTTATTCTCACCTTCAACTCCATGCCCAGCAATTCCTTAAAAATTCCAAAGCTAAAAACTTCACAATCAGCATCATCGTCTTCAGTTCCACTTATAATGTGATTTGTCTTGTATTACTATGTTAGCTCTCTTTTGGTACTCCCCTAGGTTGCCTTTGCAGGAGCTTTACACACATTTTGCACGTGTGGTGTTCAAAATTCAAATAACGATATTTTAGAAGCTATACCATTTTTTGCTGCAAGCACTGAAGACACATCAAACCAAGATTCAAGACTTAATCTTCTCAAAGTGAACCAATTGCATCATCATTCATCATTGAACAATGCTGTCAAAGGTCCTGTCTCACAGGTCATTGGAAGAGGTCTTTATGAGGTGTTTTTTTTTTTTTTTTTTTTTTTTAGAGAGAGAGAGAGAGAGAGAGAGAGAGATTTACAGTCACTACCCTGTCTTGCCTATTTTGATCTGTGGCCTGCATGGAGTTCTGGTGCTTTTGCTTCCCTTTTTCCCGTCCATGCCTTCTTCAAGTGAGCTGAATCTATTTTGTGATTGGGAGCTTTCCTCACAAATGTTTGGGAGTGATGTACTTGCACAGTTCATATTATATCAACACAACAGTCTACCTTCCTTTTAAAATTGTCACATCTTAAGCTCCTCTTGGTAGTTCTGCAAAGACTGACTGCAAAGACAGATGACTTAAAGACTTGGATAGGCTCATATCCATAGAAAGAAATGGAAATGATTCTAAACATCATATTGCTGTGGCAAATTGTCCATTCATTTTTTCAACTTGGTTTGTGAGTCTTGTAGCACTAGTGCATATGCTTTGGAAGTGTGCTTTAAAAAGTGGGTCTGCCATCTCCATTGTAAAGTTCAGTTTTTATTTTTTACAGTGATAGGATCCCTTGAACATCCAATATCAAGCTTAGATATCTATGGAGCATTGACGTCGGATGGCCAAAGCTATTATTCAGCTAATGAATCCAAGGAAATTGGGGGTCCAGGTGGCGGATCAGGTGGAAGCCTACTTTTTTTCTTGCAAACATTGACAGTTGGAAATGGTTCTCTTTTGTCCACGGCTGGTGGCCATGGTAGTACTGTAGGAGGTGGTGGTGGGGCTGGAGGTCGTATTCACTTTCATTGGTCAAACATTGCTACCGGAGAAGACTTTATTCCTATGGCTAGTGTGAAGGGATCCATAACAATAAGGTTGATATCTCAAACAAAGCTTTTGCGAAGAAAGACTAAGAGTAATGAGGCTTTTGCTAAGTGATATATTTCTATAAAATGATCTTTGCTGTTGACTTATATATGCAAGAATCAATGGTATGTTTATGTAAAGATTGTCTTTACTGGGTGAAGCTCTCACATATAGAACAGACACATTGTGGGGTGTGCTATCTTTATGGGGAGTTTTTATTGTGGGATGGTATGCCTTTGACATAACACAAACAGACATTTGCATTTTGCTGAATGTTTGTCCGACTGGCATTGTCTATCAATGGTGTTCACTACCAAACCAAGCTATTGATAATTTCTGTGCAATATGTTTCTCAGCTGTTTGTGGATTTTGAATAGGTTTTTCTACTTTGGGCACAATCAGGTCTGAAATAAGCAGTTGAAAGTCATGGTAAACACATTAGGTGCTGCCTGTACATTTAGTACTTTCCCTATTCTGGTGGCAGCTGTGCATCTGATGTGCACAGATCTAGGGTAGTTGTGCATGCGATCCAAGCTGCATGATTCATTTGTTTGAACTCTAGGAAACATAGATAAGCTGTCAGCTGATGATTGTTTTCATTTGTTGAAATGAATCGCATTGGTTGTTTTCATTGACTGGCTTTGTCCTTGGTAGTACAACTGAATTGAATCTTATCTTTGCTTTTGGAATATGTTCTATTTCAGGGGTGGATCCGGATCTGATGATGCTACAGATGGTGAAAATGGGACCCTGACAGGAAGAGATTGCCCTCCTGGGCTTTATGGTGTCTTTTGCAAGGTAATATCTTGTGTTATATTCCTTTACCTTTGCATCTCTGGGTCCTATTCAGATTTGCTTCGACAATGTATTTTAGACTTTGTGTATTCATGGATTGCATGTGAACATCATCTTGTTTGCAGTTCACCAAAAAGTCAATGCTTGTGGTACTAAAGATCAGTGTGTTTGGACTCAAAATTACTATGCATCTGCAATAATATGGTTACATTCTGAGGGAGACAGATAATGAAAACTGGTCATATTGAGTATGCCAAATACAGTAAGCGAAGTGTCTTGTTGATGTAGCTAAGTTTTTGACACAAATGTAATGAGATTTATATCCAAGTTCATGTCAATTTTTGACACAAATGTAACCAAAGTTTTGACACAAACATATTGAGATTTATATCCCAGATCATGATGATTTTTGGAGAGAGAATGCCAGAAGTTATTTACTGGCCTTATCACAATGGGACATCTGTAATGAATTATTTGATGCTTGTTCTCTTTGTATATCAGTGAGAGAAGGATGTCCTTTCTGTATCATTGTCAGATCCTTTACCTTTGGCGCACATCTCCTACCATCTCAATGCTTAGGGAGTCGTATGAATACGCTGATGACTTCTTTCTATGCCTCGAGGTGAAGATCAAGATCTGCACAAGCTTATAACAGCACTCTATTCATTTGCCTCTGTTTCCACAAAGTGACTGCTTCAGGACCTTAGCAGAGATAAAAACATTCTCCAAGAATCTCATCCTATAAGCATGGGGAAGAATATGAGAATGACAATACTTTGAACTTAACCGACTCCATCATTTCACACCATGAAAATAGGGGGGGAGGGCCCGGGGGGGGGGGGGGGGGAGATGTTGAGAAACCCTTCACATGCAGTTTGCGTTTTGCGTTTTGCGTTTAGGGTTTCACGTTTTGCGCTTCGCGTTTTGCATTTACGGTTTCACAGTGGACAGCCCCAAAAAGGGGCTGGGTGCCCACAGTGGGGCACCACCCTAGACAGCTGACTTCCACCATTTACGGTTTCACAGTGGACAGCCCCAAAATGGTTGAAATGTAGAGTTCAATCAATTCAGGAGGAGGAATATGCTAAATACAAATTGCTGGCCCAAGCGGAAGCTTTGCATGATAATAATTGTCAATCTCATTAGTTCTTTGGTCGTTTATGCAAGAAATACGCTTGGGAAAATATTGTGCGTTTGTTGGATGAGCAAGCTGTTATGGTTAGTGAACCTACTTTTATCATTCAAATGTGCATTGACTATTATAAATCTTTGTTGGGTCTATAGGAGATTCTTTCTGATGGTGTTCACTTTGCTCGTCGATACATTTGTGATTCGATTATTAATTAGGTTAAGTCTGAATGGGTTGATTTGATGGAGGTTGATATCTTAGAGGTTGAAGTGGAGGATGTGTTGTCCCATTTGCCACGAAGGAAAAGCCCTGGCTGGGATGGGCTTCCTAATGAGCTGTTTTCAGCCCATGTTGAGTAGCTTAAGGATCCATTAACTCGCATGTGTCAGCAAGTCTGGAATTTTGGTAGGATGCCTTTAGACTAGAAGATTGCTGTGATTCAATTGTTGCCTAAGGTTCCTTCTCCGACTTCTTTGAAACAATGACCCATTTTTGTTATGGGTTCTTTGTATAAAATCTTCTCCAAAATCATTGCTAATAGATTGCAGAAAGTATTCCCGCACTTGGTTCATCCATATCAATATGGTTTCATTAAGGGACAGAATATAATGCATAACATTTTGAATGTTCAATTGGGGATTGATTATGCCAAAGCCTCAGGCTAGCAGGTTGTTATGCTTCAGTTTGATCTTGAAAAGGCATTTGATCATGTTGCCTGGTCTTTCTTGCGGCAGCTGATGTCTACCATGGAATTTAGTCCTTGCATGACCTCTCTTGTTGATACCATTAGTCAGGGTGTTGTGGCTCGGATTGCACTTAATGGGAGAATCACAGATGAAATTGCTTTGTCTCGTTCTATTAGGTAAGGTTGCTCTCTCAGTCCTTTGCTATTTACTTTGGTCACTCACCCAATGCTCTCATTGTTGGATAAGTTGGCTGATCAAGGCGAGATTGTTGGTTTGTCTCTTTCCAGTGGTGCCCAACTTTTGTATCAATCTTTGGCTGATGATTCCTTAATGTTTCTTTAGGTTGATCACACTAATGTTAATAGGGTAATGGTTATGTGGAATCTTTTTGCTTTAGCATTGGGGCTTCATATTGATGCTAAAAAATCTACCATGATTTCTTGTATGGAGAGTGATTTACAAGCTTTGGATTGGTAAGGAGCGGTGATTTCTAAAGGAGATATTACTTGACACTTGGGTTATTCTATTGGTGTGGATATAGCTCCCCATGCCTTGCTTAATTGGATGTCATCCCGTATACATGATCGGTTCATGTATTGGAAGTCTCAAGGTTGGCCTCTTCATGTTAGACTTAAAGTTGCTCAATGCATCATGATCAGTATGGTCTCGATTTTTCTGCCCTTACTTTCTTGGACTAAGAAGTCTCTTTTGGAACCGGTTCAGCCTATCCGCTTCATTTTGTGGAAAAAGAAAGGGATTCGTATGCAGAGTTGCTATCAAAGGCACCAATAGCAGCTCTAGCTTGTCAGCCAGCTCGTCCCCCAGTCTCCCTTGTCTCGCTGGCCAGCGTCACTTGGCTTGGCTCTGTGTCTGCCTGCTAGCTGCTTGAGCATCCCTCCTCTGGTTTGTCCTTGCGCTACCTCCAGTAGCGCCTGCTAAGCAATCGTGGCTAGCCCTGCCCCCTTCCAATACTTCTACCCGTGCCGCCCTTTGCACGACATGCTTCACCTGTTGCAGGCGCCTGCCGCCCCCCCTATGCCAAATCACCACAGCTCCTTGCACCCTAGAGGCGTCACTAGTGCTTGCTAATTACAACAAAGTGCTTGCTTTAATTTCTGAAAATTTTGAGATTCCCAGGTTGGTTTTGCTTGAAGTATTGCTCTTTTGCTCCTTGATCAGTGACATTTACCATGGCAAATTAGGGAGGTGATGTATTCACATATGCGTCCAAGGAGGATAGGTTGGATGGCAATAACTATTATCTATGGTCTTTTATGATGAAAAATGTGCTGATTGCAAAGAATGGGATTATATCAGTGGTGAAGAAGTTAAGCTTGGAGTTGTGGCTCCTTCTACACCTCCTCCAGGAGGATATCAATAAAGGGCAATTCAGCCTACTCAGCTTGTTCAGTCCACTCTAGCTCAGCCACTTGCCTAGAGATTAGCAACACAAAAGGCATGGGGCGTATGGGATGCTAAGGCTTTGTCACTAATTGTATTGGCAGTTTAGCGGTCCATCATTACACACATTCGGTTTGTAGCTTCTTCACGAGAAGCGTGGCTGATCTTAGAGCAGATGTTTGTTGGAAAAAACGAGGCACGCATCTCTTTCTTGAAGAAAGAGCTTGAGACTGTGAAGATGGATAAGTGTGATTCTATGCAGGATCAGACTTGTGTGAGTGGCTTATGAATGTCAATGAGTATTACTCAAATGCGCAGTCAATATCTACTACTTTGAATTCATTGCTGCTCTCGTATTTGGCCTTTCATACGGCCTTGAACCTCACCATGAGGATTTTCCCACAATCACTTACCTTCCTTCAGTTGGTCAGTTTGCTCTTAGAGGAAGAGTAGACATGAAAGAACAGTGGTGTGGATGTTATAACCTCTAAGCAGGCTTTTATGGCAAGGCAAAATGGCAAGGGTAGGCAAGCTAAAAATGTTCCGTAGAGCTTTGGGACTTGAGGTACTTCATAGAGCAGCAAGAAATAGGGGGGCATGTAAGCCAAGAAGAACAAGTGTCACTATTGTAAGAAGCGAGGACTCTACTAAGGATGTGAGCACATGGTTTTTGATAGTGGTGCTTCTAGGCATATCACATCCCCCACAGGGATTTTCTTTCTTTCAATATTTCAGCTCCTGATGGCAAGTTTGTACATTGTGCCAACAATGCATCATGCCTTGTTAGAGGCATTGGGGAGATTGTGTTGACAGCTATTGATGGCTCTATTCTCCGTTTGCAGGATGTTTTATTTGTACCATGCATAAAGAAGAACTTGTTGTCTATTTCTTCTTTGGCAAAGTGTGGTTTGCAAGTCACCTTTAATGATGACAGATGTATGGTCAGAGATAAGGAACACATGACTTTGGTTTTGATTGACACTTTATGTCATGGGTTATATGAGTTAGATGCTTATACAATTGATCAATCAGTCTATCTAGCGTGTACTCTCACTCTTGCCATCTCACAGGGAGAGTTATGGCATGCTTGCTTGGGGCATGTAAACTATGGTAGCTTGATTCTTATGCATCGTACACAGATGCTTGATGGTTTACGTGTCTTGGAGAGACATCCTGAGCATACATGCGAGGGGTGGATTTTGGGGAAAATACATTGTTTTTCATTTCCTCGTCATGTTGCTTTTAGAGCAACTATTAGACTACAGATTGTGCATTCGGATGTATGTGGCCCTATGCAGAGAAAGTCATGAGGTTGTTACTATTTTGTCACTTTCATTGATGACTTTACTCGTTTTTGTTGGGTCTATTCTTTGGTGAAAAAGTAAGAAGTGTATGATGCATTTTTGGCTTTTGTAGTACTTGTTGAAAATCAATCTGGCTATAGGGTTAAGACTCTCCGTTTGGACCGAGGGAGGGAAATACATGTCTTCTATGATGAATTCTTTTATGAAGCAAAAAGGCATTGTCCATCAGTACGTCTTATACTCCACAACAGAAGGGGTTTGTGGAGACAAAGAATTGGTCACTCATGGAGATGGCCAGATGTATGCTTAAAGCAAAGAGCTTGCCACATAGTTTTTGGATGGAAGTAGTTATGTGTGCTTGCCATGTTTTGAACAGGTGCCCTACCAAGGCATTAATGAATGTCTATAAGCTGAAAAGGAATATGGATGGATCCATTGACCAATATAAGGCTAGGCTTGTGGCCAAGGGCTACGCACAAAAGAAAGGCTTTGACTATGAGGAGACATTTGCTCCTACATTTCACATGACTACCAATCGGTCTATGGTTTCTTTGGCTGCGCATTATGGATGGTGCTCTAGCTTGATATAAAGACTACATTTTTACATGGGGATCTTCAATAAGAAGTGTATGTATAACAGCCCTTTGGTTTTGCAGTTGCGGGATCCGAATACTTGGTGTGCAAGCTGAAAATGTCTCTATATGGTTTGAAGCAAGCTCCCCAAGCTTGGTATGCATAGATTGATGCCTTTTTACTCAGCCAGGGGTTCATAAACAGCTCATCAGATTCTACACTTTACGTATGTAAACAAGGGGAACTCTTGCTGGCCATAAGTCTTTATATTCATGATCTTCTACTTATAGGGACACATGCTGATCAGATTTCAGCATTCAAACAAAATTTGCAGCAAAATTTTGAGATATCAAATTTGGGGCGTTCGAACTATTATTTGGGCATTTAGTTCATTCATGAAGCTAGAAGCATTAGATTGTCACAGTCTAGATACATTGGTAAACTTCTTGAGACGTTTGGCTTACAGGATTCCAAGCAGTCTGTAAACCAATGGAACCTGGACTCTAGCTGTCCTTCCATGATGATAGTGATTTGTTTGATATTCGTATGTAGTTTCTAGCAGTTGGATGTCTCATGTACGTATGCAACACAAGGCCAGACATTTAGTTTATGGTTTAAACCTTGAGCGGATATATGCATAGTCCACACATGTCACAATGACAAGCTGTGAAGCGTGTTTTTGGTTAGTTGCTGGATACTAGGACTCTTGGATTGCTTTATATCAAGGGAGGATACCATTGCACTTACATGCTTACAGTGATTCTGATTAGACTAGTGATTATGATTCTCGTCACTCCACTAGTAGTAATTATTTCTTTCTTGTTTCATCTTGCATCTCTTGGCTTAGCAAGAAACAATCCACTATTGCCACATTGTCATGTGAAGTTGAATACAAGGCAACTTTCACTACTACAGTTGAATGCATATGGCTTAGATGCTTGTTGGTTGATTTGGATGTATTTGCTACGGAGCCTACTCCTTTGTTTACTTATAGCCAGAGTACCATTGTAGTGGCATGGAACCAAGTGTTTCATGCACGGACGAAACACATTGAGATCCACTATCACTTTGTTAGAGAGAGGCTACATGTAGGTGATATCAACCTTGTCTACTGTCCTACCACTAACAATGTGGTAGATATCTTCACCAAAGCTCTTTCTGACAAATTTGAAGCATTTTGCAATGCTTTAAATTTGATCTCTTTTGGTTGATGACCCTTGTATATTGATCATTCTTCACTTAAGGGGGGTTTGTTGGGTTTCACTTACAACTATGTTCATAGAGGAGTGCCGCTAATCCTTAGTAGGACACTTGGGTACTTTTTACTCTCCTAACGAGAGTTTTTCTCCCAGATTTATTCTCTTCTATTTTATGGGGCTATGTTACATAGTTTGGATAGTTATCGTGTTTTACATCTTTCGGGTGTGAATACACTCTAGTAATCCTAAGGTTTAAGGGTTGTACTTTGTACTTGCATCTTATACTCTTTTGTTTATTACATTGAGTGTCGTACTATCACACTCATACACTCTCTTTACTGTGAATTGTACTCTCAGCTAAGCTTCGATCTTAGTGCATTCTCTCACCTCTGATAAATAGTAACATCCTAAATTTTAGGAGTCTGCTAAATTTAGCTTCAGGAGAGCTCATCGTATAGGTTCACCGGTTCATGTTTTGTTTCTTTCATCATAAGTATATGGCTTCACTTTTTAAAACCAGTCATTATATAGGCTTCTAGTCAATGTGACTATCTGAGTATGAAAGTCTTAGTCATTTGAGCTTTCTGGTCTATCTGACCGTGCCACTAAACTTTTAATTTCTCTTGGGCATCTTGTCAATGACGACCCAAGTATAATTATAGGGCGTTTTTGCAAATTTCCACCCTTAAATAGAAATATGAACATTTAATTATATTTTGAAACACTTAAATAACACAAATGGTCTTTCAAAGTACATGAGTATCACATTAATTTAGAATCATGGAGCCAATATGTCTTGGTAATAATTGATATACAAAAGATTTGTCATACCGCTCCCTCTTGAAATCCATCTTGTTTTTAAAACATTCCTTGAAGTATTTTTGATCTTATAGCTTTTTCATAAGCTACAAGTATTTTTGGATAGTCTTTAAAATACTCTTTTGGTATCCATTTAAAATCTAAATGGATGTAATTTTTAAATTTCAGAAGAAATTTTTTAAAAATGTTTTCTTTCTCATTTTTTGATCATACGAAAGACTATTTGCTTTGGTTGAAGTATCTCCTCGTGTTCATTTACTTTAGATGGATTCTCTATTATATATTTTAATGGCGAAGGCCCTTCATAAGGCTACAGAAGATGGATATGAAAAGCATCGTGAATTCTCCAATGCTTAGAAATTTGTAACTTGTAACAAACATCAGTAATCTTTTCAGTGACTTGAAATGACTCATAATTTCTAATTATGAGCTTAGTGACTTAGGATGAAGGCTTGTTAGAGCTTCTTAGATGAGCTTTGTTAAATTTCAGCGATACCCAATCTTCTTCTTGTAAAATCAATTGCCTTCGATGCTTATCTGTTGCTTTCTTTTGTTTTTCTTGATATCTTTGGATAGCTCGTCTAACTTGGGTGAAAGCTGTATCCATATCAGACACTAGCTCATCGGCATGAAATATCTTCTCCTTGGTTTTCAGAATAGGTAATAAGAGTGGTGTTCCATATATGATCTCAAATGGTGCTTTATTTGTAGAAGTATGAACTGTGTTGTTATTGGCATATTCTTTGAAAGGCAAATACTTTTTTCATTGTTGGTTGGCTTTATGGCAATGACACTTTAGCATATCCAATATTGTGAGATTGACTATCTCACTTTCACCATTTGTTTGAGTAAATGTAAGCTTTGTATCCAAAAATTCAAAAAGAGCTCGCGAAAAGAGACTAGTGGTTCGTGGATCTCTATCACCCATAATAGATTGTGGTAACCCATGATACTCAAATATTTGTTGAATAAATATTCTAGTCATATGTTGAGACTTGATAGTCTTCTTGAATGGAGTAAAATGAGCATGTTTGCTAAATGTGTCAATAATAGTTCATATGTCATCATTTTCGTTTGCTGATTTTGTCAAGTCAAAAATAAAATGCATAGCAATGTTTTTCCAAGGTTGACTTGGAATTAATAATGGTTGTAAAAGCCTACATGCTTTTGGCGGTTAAACTTAATCTTTTGGCACATAAGACATTATTTGATAAATTGTTCAATGTCTCGTTGAAGACTTGACCAAAAGAAATACATTTCAAGCGCCTCGGTTGCGGCCAAAATACCACGATGAGCCACGTAAGGAACCACATAACATTCTTTCATTACTTTAGGCATGAAATCTTTAGTAACATATAACTTATTCTCTATTAAAAAAAATCCATCTTTGATAACATAGGAGTTTATCCTTTTACCAAGTTGTAAACTCTCCTAGATAATTTTAAAATCTTCATTAGAAGTATACATGTCTCTCATACTAGTGAAATTTGTATGATGAATCATAGACATTGCAAGAATTTAAGGTCTTCTTGACAGTGCATCTACTACCTTGTCTTGCTTCTCAGGAATATGCAATATTTAATAGTTAAATTGAGCTAAATAATTGGCCCATCAAATATGCTTTTTAGAAATCATTGGTTGGTTGAGAAAATGTGTCAAAGTGTCATGGTCTGTCTTGATGAGAAATTCTCCACCTAAAGGATAGTGTCTTCAATCTTCTAAAGCTTAAATGATGGCCATTAACTTCTTTTCATAGATAGCAGTATTCTTTTTTTCATTTTGTAATCTTCTACTTGCCTAAGCAATTGCATGTCCTTCTTGGTTTAAGACTGCATCAATGTAGTCTCTTGAAGCATCACATTCCACAAAGAAAGGTTTTGACAAGTTAGGTATAATCAAAACAGGTCCTTTGTTGGTATAGAATTTTAGGGTTTCAAAAGCTTTCTTCTCTAGTTTGGTCCATTGAAATGCTATTGCTTTCTTGGTTAAATCATGCAATGATCCAGCAACCATTGGAAACCATTTAATAAATCTCATCTAATAAGAGGATAATTCCAAGAAACTTCGAACTTCATGAACACTAGTCAATTCTAGCCATTTTACAATAGCCTTGACTCTTCCTAGTTGGATTCATCCAAATCCCATCTTTGGATACAATATGACCTAAGTAGTGAATCTCTTTTAGAAAAAATTATCTTTTTACCATTCAAATAAAGTTTGTGTTTGCAGAGTTCTTGAAACACTATTTTTAAGTGTTGCTTATCCTATTCTTTATCTTTTGAATGAATCAAAGTATCATCAAAGAAAGTATCTGTAAACTTCCGATGTGCACTAAAGGTTTTTTCCATCATTCTATTAAAGGTCGTATGAGCATTGATGAGACCAAATGGTAGCACAAGAAAATCATACAAACAAAAAATTATCTTGAATGTTGTTTTATGAATATCTTGACGAGCAATCCTTATTTGATGGTAGCTACTCTTCAAGTTAATCCGGAGGAATGATTTGGATCTATCCAATCTATCTAAGATATCATCAATTCTTAGAATGGAAAATCTATTCTGAATTGTTATTTTGTTCAGGGCCCTGTAGTCCATGCACATGCGGCAAGATCCATCTTTTTTCTGTACTAAGAGGACTTGAGAGCAAAAAGGTGAGGAATTGGGTTTTAATAGATCCTTCTCCAAGAGCTCATTCACTTGCTTCATGGTCTCCTCTTGTTGTGCTGGACTTACACAATAGGGTGGCCTATTTGTAGGTGAGCTTCCAGAAATGAGATTAATGTGATGATCTTCTAGCTTGTTTGGTAGTAACTTGTTAGGTAGAGTATTTGCAAAACAATCTTTATACTCCTTTACGAAACTCATTTGGTCCTCATTTATATCTGAGATGGACTCTTCAATTCTAGACTCTTTGTTAGGATCCTTGACAAAAATCAAGTATGAGGAAATAGACTTTTTCATTGCTTTATAAATTTGTACATGGGATAAGATGGGGATAGAGTTTCCTTCCACTCCCATATCGAAAGATACATTTTTACCTTGAAAAGAGAATCTAAACTTATTTTGATTCCAATCAATGGCTAGATCTATTTTTCTATGCCAAGTTATTCATAATATAACATCACAATGACCAAGATCTCTCATGATAAAACTTTCATGATTTACATAATCTCCTGTCTCAATTGGTAGTTTCCCAAGAATAGGAATAACTTCAGACCCTATTTCTTGAAAGCAACACCTGACATTTTTGGTGTTCCAAACCTCTCCTTTGGTAGATGTAGAGCTTCAACAATCTGAGAATGGATATAAAAATATGTAGTCCTTGTATCAAAATGAATGAGAACAGGTTGATTAGCAATCTTAATCCAGGACATAAAAAGCTTCCTTTTCTTTGATAGAGTCTCATCCTCTTATAAGGATTCCTTGGGTACAACATTTGCTTGAGGTGTCTTTTTGAGACTAATTTTCCTTCTTTGCCTTATTAGCACATTGACCAGCCGTGTGCCCTTTTTCTCCACAAGAAAAGCATTGTCATTCTCTTGTATATTTTGCTAACTGCTGATATGTTAGCTTCTTTTTGGATGGCAAAGGTGGTCTACCTCCGTCCTTATGCTTTGGTTCTTGTTTATCTGACTTCTTTTGGTCAAATATCTTGGTCTTATTTCTTTGTGGTTTTTCTTTTGAGGCTTTGCCAAGCATCCATGACATATGCAATCCTTAGCTTCTAAGGCGGCATCTTGGGCTGCTTTCAAAGTATCAGGCTTTTTCATCTTCACAGCTCGTCGTATTGTCGGATTTAATCCATGGATAAACTTTCTCATCTCCATATTCGAAGGTACTTCATTAAGAGATGTAAATTTTAGAGAAACAGATGCAAACCTGTTGATATATGTTTCAACATTGTCTCCATGGCTTTTCTTTAGCTCATCCCATTTTTGTTGCACATCGGCTTCAAAGCATGAAGGTAGAAACTTCTTGTTGAACATCTCCTTAAACTCTTTCCAAGACTTAGGTTCCTTTTCCTCTTGAACAACTTCGAGCCACTAATTTAAAGTAGCATCCTTCAGATGCCTTTTAACCATCCTAATTTTTTATTTTTCTATATAATGTTCACCATCAAAAGTAGCATCAAAGTATCTAGTAAAAGATAGAGCTTTCTGAGAATCTCTCTTATCATAGGAAACATCAAACTTGATGCTCTTCTTTCCAAGCTTGAGGTTTCTTTTAGTATCGTTTTCCTTTGCTAAAAGCATATTTGGAGATTGAGCTACCATGGAAATAGCCAGCTCTTTGACTTTCTTCGTGCCCTTATTCATGGAGGGATTCTTGGGACAAGAGGAGGCAGCTTGTGTATGATGAGACTTTGGAGTCATTGCTTGGGTGGATCCTCGAATAATAGGTGATATGTTACCTGTCATAGACTTAATTGCATCAATAACTTTGATACCTTTTATACTGAGATAGACCTTTGCAGCCATAATACCATCTGTCTCAAGAGCCTTCTTGGTAAGGAAATATTCAAAAACCTTTGCTTCAGCTCGTGCTTTAGCTTCTCTCCAAGCTTGAATTTCTGGATCGGCTTCCA
Organism: Lygodium microphyllum; assembly: GCF_053477565.2. NCBI lineage: Eukaryota > Viridiplantae > Streptophyta > Polypodiopsida > Schizaeales > Lygodiaceae > Lygodium > Lygodium microphyllum. The sequence goes on from NC_141157.1 coordinate 109,890,589, forward strand.
ACTCCTTGTATCTTTGTATCTTCTCATAATCAGAGAAGGATACAAATATAGAGTGTCGGGAGCCTTCCGATTGTTCATCAAAATTCTCTTCGCCTCTTGATATGGCAAGAAAGTTAGGCCCAAAGATTGTCACTCAGTTTTAAAAGTTCTTGCAAAGAAAAGTCCTTACTCTAATACTAATGTCAACGCGGGTTTGCACTTAACCAACTCGACCGTGAAAATTAGAGAGAGAGAGAGAGAGAGAGAGAGAGAGAGAGAGAGAGAGAGAGAGGGGGGGGGGGGAGGGAGGGAGGGAGATGGTGCGTGCCCCGTCGCCTGGCACGCCCCGTCGTCTGAGGGCCCCGTCGCGCCCCGTCGTCTGACTGCCCCGTCGCCTGCGCGCCCTGTCGCCTGAGCGCCCCCCGTCGCCTGACTGCCACGTCGCCTGCGCGCCCCGTCGCCCACGAGCCAGGTTGCCCCGTCGCCACGTAGCCTAGTCCTGTCCTTGCCCTCGCCTGACTTGCGCCCCCTGACAGTGCGCACCGTCGACGCCTGAAGCTTGTCCGCCTGTCCCGCCCCTGTTTGCCTGTGCCTGTCGGATCCGGCTCGCCTGACGACCGCTCACCTGCGCTGCCTGTGCTCGTTTCCTCTGCGTCAGGGTGGCTGTGGCCCCGTCGACGCCTGGGAGACGCTGCCCTCGCCAGTCAGCCACCGTGGTGGTCGCCCCAGACTTTTAACGCCTGCAACCTGTTCGTGTGACGTGTTGCGGGTCGTCCTCCGCCGTGTGCAAAACCAGCTTACAGGGGTGCAGATTTCTAACTCAGCCGACAGTGATCTACACTGTGCGTCAGTCCTCCTTCGAGATCAGCTCGTCATACAAGTTGGCTGGTTTGGATCTGGATTTCATAGACCAAACGGTGGCAGCACTTGGCTCGGATTCTGATGCTGAGGAACCGGAGGATATGGTTCCGTGCACTGAAGAGATGCCCCCGGGTCCTGACATCCAGCCTGCGGGTAAACGCACCAAGCATACCTCGGAAGAGATAGGTGTTATTCAGGATCGTTTCTATGCGCAGGTTTCTTCGGATTCTGTGGACTCTCAGGAGGTGGACTGGGAGCATCTACTGGAATTTGCGAACACTCTGCTTGGCGAATATGTTCAACATAATCAGGAAGCCTTCTCTGACTCTGCACCTGACGATGTTCTGGAAGCTACCGTCGACCCCTAAACTGTCCTACGCTCCTTTTCGGTGTTTTATGATCGTGCTGTGATACTCTTCTTCACTGGTCGAATCCCGCTGCTTTCTCGTATTCGCCAATGGCTGCAGAGTCTGCTACAAGGGGAATGTGTTGAAGAGATTTTTGTTGGGTCCCGAGGTTTTTTTGAGGTCCTCTTGAAAACTGAGACTCACGGTGCTGCTCTCCTGTCTAAACTGCCTTTGTTTTTTGATCGTCGGTTGGTTCATGTGGTTCCATGGCGCCCGATGGCAGATTTTCAGCACCTCCTGCAACGTGAATGCCCTGTGTGGGTAGAAGTGGAAAATTGTCCGGCTGTTTATTGGCCGCTATTGAAGGATGCTATGGCCGCTGTGGGCACGGTTCTGGTCCCTCCCAGTCTCAGGGCTGTGAATCGCAACCGCTTGTGCATGTTATGGGATACTGCACGGAAAAGGCCTGCTTGGTTACGCCTCAATTGCCCTGGCATGCATCCGTTACACTTTCGTTTGAAATGGGGCAATTTTACAGGCCATTGCTTTTCCTGTGGACAGTTGGGGCACTTTATGGCCGAATGCCCAGAGCAGCAACACATTTCAGATGCGGGCCATGTTGCTCCACCCATGGAAGATATGGTGTGTGATGCTCCGTCGCTGGATACTATCCCCCCGCCCCAAGTTTTGGCCAAAGGTAAACAACAGGTTTCGGGTCTGGATTCCCGTGCCACTGATTGGGTTGAAGTACGTGCAAAAAAAGGCAACAGGATTGTTGCTGGCATGGAGAGTACTGTGCCTACTACCTCACAAGATTCCATGCGTACATATATGCGCAGGAAGGAAATGTTGTCTTCCGAGCGCTCTGCTCCTGCTATGGTTTCCTCCGCCCCCCGTCCTCAGCCCGCCAAGAAAATGTATTCGGATCGTCTAAAGGGTCCACCTGCAAAGCTGGCTTTTGATACCAGAGGCAACGTCATTACCCCGTGGGACCGTCGTTATCCACGTTCCAACCCCAAGCAAGCAGATATGCCGTCTACTTCCAAATCTGGTCCTCAGAACTCTTTTGCGGTGTTGGCGGATTTCTTGGATGAGGGAGTCCTGGACATTCTCGCCGACAATGTCAAATCGAGGCAAGCTGTGCCTCGTACCTGATTGTGTTTTGCATACACATGGAAATAGCCACGTGGAATGTGCGAGGAATTTGTTCTCGACACAAGCAACATGCCATGTGGACTGCATTGTATGAGAATCAGTGGGATGTCCTGTGCGCTGTTGAGCACAAGAGTCACGGTGCAGCCGGAAAAGTTGTGGATTGCCATGGCTTTCGTTTGTTCTATGCAGGAACACAGGCCATGCATTATTCGGGTGTGCTCATGATTGTACATGCCAAATATCAGCCTGTTCTTATTAAAAATGATGTGCATGGCCGCTTTTTGGTGGTTGAAATTTTATTCGAAGGGGAAATCTTATGGTTACTTGGCCTGTATGCTCCGAATGATTCGTTATCTCGCCGGGAGCTTTGGCAGACTTTGCAGACTTCCTTGTCACTTGGCCGACGGGGCTTCTTCATGGGGGATTTCAATATGTGTGTTGATTCTTCCCAGTCCACATCGGAGCACTCGGTAATGGATGCCTCGGAAAGTCGTATGTGGCATGAGTTGGCTCTGGCTGTTCTTAAGCAAGATCTCTGGTCTTGGCTACCCGTCTTCTACAGGATTTACTTTCCATTCGGCCCAGTATGCAACAACATGGTCGCGGTTGGACCGTATATTCATCATGCAGAATGATGATTTTCTGTCTGAGATGCTCGAAATCAAAGTGCTGCAGCAATATGCCTTTTCGGACCATTTCCCTCTGCAGTTCGAGTTGCTTGCACAACCCATTGCACCTTTCAAGCAATTTCTGGAGAGACTCCCTTTGCGTTTCAACTCGTCCTACTTGAAGCATGCAATTTTTCAGGGCTATATGCAGCAATTGCTTGACAGATTCTTCTTGGACTTTTCCTCTCAGGGCACTGCGTTATTTGAAAGATTGCTCTCTAATGTGCAGCGGGTTGCTCGGCAGTATGGGATCTATCATGCCTCTCTTTGTCGGCGGCGTCGACAGGCAGCGGCGGACTTGCTGGTTTTGGTTCGCTCCCTGCTGGTGGACACTCCGGATGATGCATTTCTGCTTGCACTGGCCATGTGGGTGGCCGATCTTATTAAAGAATTTCAGTTAAAATCGTATCAACAGGCCAAATTGCAACATCTGACAGAGACTTTGCAAGATAGTGCATGTCAGACCCATAAGTTCTTTCGAGCTCTCCATGCCTCTCCTGCTCGAGAGAATCTAACCAGTCTCGAGGATGCAGAAGGCCACCTTATCCTGGATCCACAGACTATTGTGCATATGTGCAGGAATTATTTCCGTGACCTTCTCGGTTCCGCTTCTCCACCTTCAGCCCAAATTACTCAGGCCCGTTCGGTTTTTTATGACCTGGTCCGCAATCAGCTTCCGCAGGACATGCAAGCTACTCTGGAGTCAGATATTGGTGAGGCAGAGGTTATGGACGTCTTGTTACACTTACCCAACGATAAAAGTCCGGGTTGGGATGGTCTCACCAATGAGTTCTTTGAAGCTTTCGCTACCCAACTGGCGAAACCATTGCAGGCTTTGTTTCAGCAGGTGTGGGAAACGGGGCCTCCCTCATGGAAACAAGGACTTATTAAACTGCTTCCAAAAGTTCCTTCGCCATCTAAGTTGACACAGTGGCGCCCAATTTCTTTGATGGGTTCAATGTACAAAATCTTTTCCAAAGTAATGGCGAATCGGGTCCATAAGCATCTCCCTGCCCTTGTGCACCCTCTCCAGTATGGTTTCATTAAGGGCCGAAATATTCTACACAATGTTTTGAGTGCCCAATTTGCCATTGATTATGCCAGGCATTCTAATCGGGAGGTAGTACTGATTCAACTGGACCTGGAAAAGGCTTTTGACTATCTGGACTGGTCTTTCGTTGTTGCTGAACTTATGTCTGCTATGGGCTTTGGTGCTCGGATGTCTCGTCTAATCTACACCATTAGTGCTGCGGCGTCTTCGCGAGTCATGCTGAACGGAGGTGTTACTGAGCCATTTGTCCTTGCCCGTTCTGTCAGACAGGGGTGTCCTTTGAGCCCTTTATTCTTTGCCCTTGCGACACATCCAGTTCTTTCCATGTTATCACATATGGCCGCCTCTTCTCAGTTGGCCGGACTGTCGCTTCCTACAGGACAGCACTTCATTAGCCAATCCCTGGCGGATGATACCTTTATGATTTTGCGTGCGGACAAGGATAACCTTCGAAAAGCATTGGATGTTTGGGGTCTCTTTGGTCAGGCGTCAGGCCTTCGTATCAATGCGCTCAAATCAGCCCTTCTAAGCTGCACGGACTCGTATTTGCAGTCCTTGGATTGGCAGGGTCTGGTTGTTCGTCGTGGCTCCATTGTCAGGCATCTTGGATACCCTTTGGGTGTTGATGTTCCTCCAAAGCAGCTTCTGCAGTGGATTTCTCAGAAAATGGTGGGTAAGTTTATGTATTGGAAGTCTCAGGCCTGGCCCTTCCATGTTCGCCTCAAAGTAGCCCAGATAATTATGTTGCCAATGCTCACATATTTCTTGTCATTGTTGCCCTGGACTACTACGACTCTGAATGCTCTTACTCAGTCTATTCGCTTCATGCTATGGAAGAAGGACTCATTGCATGCAGGTATTTCCTGGATCTCGTGGTCGCATGCGTGCACCCCCAAACGCATGGGTGACGGAGCTATTTTAGATGCCCAAACTCACATGCAGGCACTTCGTTGGTTGCTTTTCCGCGCCATGTGCTTGGATCATCATCTGTGGGTCGCTATAGCCCATTATTTCCTTGAGGGCCATGGGCTTCTGCATGGCAATACCCAAATCCGGAGTTCTTGGTGGCATGTTCTTAATGCTGATTCGCGGTTCTCCAGTTCTTCTTCATCGCTGCTTACTCATTTGGTATGTTCTTGGAAACACGTCCTTCAAAAGGCTCAGTGGCATCCAACGGAGGATCGCTTGGCTACTAACTCTTTTCAATTGGAATTATTGGCAGTCTCGCGTTTACTTTCGTGGGAAGGTAAACATGAGCTTAGACCACCATTCAACCGGATGGCACGTTTGGGCTTGTCTTCGGTTGCGGATGCCACCCTTGCCAATCGCAATGTGCTTATATCGTTTCGTACAGCTAGGAGGCTCTTCAAGATCCCTCGTGGATATAGGCCTTTATGGGAACAGCTTTTGACGGTGCTCCAGAGCAGACAACCCTTTCCTGCTCTTGCTTCGGATTATCCCTGGCAGGATTGGGACCTACAAGGCCGGCCGAATTTGAGCAAAGCTTCTGCTAACCAAGTGTATCATTTTCTGATTAAAGATCATCAATGGCTAGTTACTAAAGCCAATGCTTTATGGGGATTGCGTAAATCCCGGTCATGGTGGAGGGCAACTGTGATGGAGGGCTGGTTGAACAAGACACCCTTTAAATATAAAGTCTTTCTTTGGAGAGTGATGATTGGGGGTCTTCCGCTTGCTTCGGCTCTTTCCAAGCGACGAATCTCGAATGGCACCTGTTTCTTTTGCACCACTACTATGGAATCCGCCCGCCACCGATTTATTTCTTGCCCCGTCGCTCAGAAAGTCTGATTATTTTTGTCGGCTGTTTGGCGAGGGGTGGTTGGTATCACCCTGCGCCCCTTTGATTGGGTTTTTGGCCAGCCCAAATACCCTACGCCCGCACAGCCACGTATGAAGCTCATGTATCACTTTCTTCGATACTGGGGCTGTTGGCATAACTGGACCATTCGGAATGCTTTTCTGTTTGACTCCGCCTCTAATGTTTAGCGGCATATTGTGAGGCTTAAGGGCCTCTTGTATTGGCAGTTAGCTCTTCTCCATCGTTCTGATTTGCTCTCTACGGAGGACTTCCGTCCCTGGCATATGGCAATTTCCTCCGCATCCTTGCCATGACATTGTAACTTGTAGTTCTTAGAACCTCTTCACATGATGGCTTGGATTGTCGTCATGTATCTTGTAATCAAGTAATCTTGTATTTTTTTCGTAATTAATACAATTACCTTTTACGAAAAAAAAAGAGAGAGAGAGAGAGAGAGAGAGAGAGAGAGAGAGAGAGAGAGAGAGAGAGAGATCTCTGTTAATGTCTCTAAAAGGCCAGAGTGGTTTTTCTCAGATTGCAGGAGCTATACTTGATCATTTTCAAAAATTTTTGCATGCCTAGGAAGCTTACTTCATGGGCTATATGTGTAAAATTTTTGAGTAAGTGGTGTTATGGGCATTGATATATTAAAGTGCCTATGTATAGATTTAATGCTAAAATCTGAAACTCCTGGCCTGATTTCCTAAAGTCTAAACTGTGAAACTCTGTTTTTTATTGTTTCCATTTTCCCCCTTTCTGAAAACACACACCACCCCCCTTCCTCCCCCTTCCCCGGGCCGCCCGCCCCACACTATGGACTCTTGGAGGGTGTGTCAATGCTGTTGTAGTGGTAGTGTTTGGTAAGCTAGGTCTAGAGCTAGTACTATACAAATATATAAGGGAAAGTTTGGTTATTGGCTTCTGCTTGGTGTCTCCTTTGGTCCTCAAAAGTTTCACTCTATGCCATCAGAGCTTTAGTAAAAATTCTCTTGCTCCATCACCCTACAAAGAGCTCCTTAGACTCAACCTCTTGGTGGCATAGGTGGCAAGTGCATGCATCCTCAGACGTGTGTATGCCGTTCTACTCAATGCTCAATTGGTGGAATGATGTCTGTATTTGTTCAATAGCACTAGGTGCCCTATGGGAGAAGTGTATATCCATATATGCTGGCATGATAATGAATCCCTCTTGCATTGTGCCATTTTTGTATGGAGAGTGTTCTTTGGGATGTATCCATATACAATGTTCGAGTGAGATTTAAATATGGGCAATCTAGATTGTACTGCAGTGGTGGGAGTGCTTCCATCTATAATCCATGTGTCCTAAACCATGACTGCATCTCTGCATTCCAGCAATGTGTATCTCCATTCCCTCCACTCTCTGTTAACTGGTTGGAAAAATTCAATGCCAAACGTGGATGTCTATACTCAGGGAGCTCTCATATCCTCTATAGGCAAGTCACTGACTGAAATAGGGTCTTTGCAACCACAGGTGCTGTTTCTATCTTTGCTTTAACCATCTCATGGGGTACCGATAGTTTGGTGCGTTACCTGTATCATGCAAGTGATCATCATCACTAGTGGTCTCTCAATATTCTTCCATGTCTTTTTGTGGAGACTTGGACCCTATATTGAGTATCCATACAAGGCTGGGGTAACCAATGTATCAAATGGCCATAATTTAGTTTGGAGAGAGAGATTAACATCTACCGAAGCCAAAGACAGTCTAGGATGCAAAATCATGTACAATGGGCAGTAATCACTAGGTATCAAGGTGTAATATGTGATTAATAGTGCAAAGCAAAGTGCAAAGTGATGTACAATACAATGTCAATGCAGGGATAAGAGGGGTGGCTGGATGGAATGCTAATGGTTGAAGCAAATAGTGCTCCTATTTACTGTTATTCATGTAGGAACTGTGATGAATGGGGATGTTTTGGCACCCCTTTTCTTATGTAAAATAGCTGTGTAGTGCACATGTCATGCATCCTGCAAAATCCAAATATAACTTCATTCAAGTTATTCTGGATCCTTTTCTTTTGGTAGTCTCCCTTCTTCCCCTTTTTGGTGCACTGTTCACATATTTTTCATCTCTTATAACTCATAGTAGCTTCAGGCTTTGGAATGTCTATATGTCCTCCCTTTTTGTGCGTATGTCGCTGAGGTTTGCTCCATGAATGCAGGAATGCCCATTAGGCACATATAAGGATGAATATGGCTCAGATGATTCTCTTTGCAAATCGTGCTCCCTTGAAAGACTTCCAAGAAGAGCTAAGTTCACATATGTTCGTGGTAAGGTCTGCTTTTATTGCAGTGAACTTTGTAAAACTCCTTAATTACATATTGAGAATTGTGCAATGACTTTAAAATTTCAGCCTGGGAATCTTATGCAGTCATTTCATGATCAACTCTCATTTTAAAAATTTCCTTACAGGTGTGGGTAGTTTACATTTTGATGCATCAGAAAAGATCAGTATATATAGGTCGAAATGAAGTCAAGGTCAATAAATGCAAGAGGAATTTGTTGAGTTTCTTGGACAAAACAATCTGCTGTTTTCTTTTGTTTACAGCTGATGGCCAATCTTTCTCACACACTTCTTTTTTGGGTGAAACTATATTATTGCATTATATTTTGTTAGTATCACAAGTAGCTACATCTAGTGTAAACATAATAGCTAAATTCATGGCCAATCTCTCACACATTTCTTTTGTTTACAGCCAATGGCCAATCTCTCTTACACACTTCTTTTTTGGGTGAAACCATGGTATTGCATTATATTATGTTAGTATTACAAGTAGCTACATCTAGTGTAAACATAGCTAAATTCAAAAAAATGTTGAAAAAAGAGAGAGTACTGGTTCTCCTTAGTATTCTGAAGTTTGTAGTTGTCATATATGGATTGCTGAAGAACAAGGTGAAAAAAAGAGAGTGCTGGTTATCAGTATCCTGAAGTTTGTATTAGTCATATAGGGATTACTAAAAAGATCTCTTGAACAAGGTGAAAAAAGAGAGAATACTGGTTCTCATCAGTATCCTGAAGTTTGTAGTAGTCATATAGGGATTGCTGAAAAGATCTCTTGAACAAGGTAAAAGTATCAATACTAATGTTACCAAAGATAATATGTTTATGGGATCTGTTGAACTAGGTGTATGCCCTCAAAGGAGCAGGAGTAATACCAAACAGCCAAAGGTGTTTCAACTTTCCCAAAACAATGAGAAGGGAAAATGCACCCTTAAATAACCTGGAATCTTATCTATGAGAAGGGTATACTTGTAAATGGAATGATCTCAAAAGATAGTATGGTTACAAGATTCCATATAGCCCAATACCCAATATTTGTGAGAGTACGCAGCAGAAGAGAATAGAAACACGAAAGAGATTAGAGATAAAGAAGAGAATGGAAACAGAAACCTGCACTGAACATGAAAGAAAACTGAATATAGAATGGATTGATCAGGCCCTGCACACAGCCCAAAGTGTCAGCGGGGGCATTGGATCAGGCTGATGATGGAGATGAGCACTATATAACGGAGGAATGCCATTGGATGATGGAGAGTGCTGAGATCTGCAAGACAAGGTGGCTGCCAATGAACTGGAGCAGTTATGATGTTGTGACCGGTGGCGTGAGGGTCGAGACGCACACGGCTTACACACAGCAGAGAGGCAGAGAGAGAGAGTGCAGAGTAGAGAGGAGAGTGAGCACGACTTGTGGGTAGAATGACGAGTGTACCTCTTTAGGTTTTTAGATAGATATATATATGAAAGTAAAAGTGTGCTAAGGCTGTGTTCACACCCGAGCACATATAAAAGGCACGAGGGCCCTTTATTCCCAACAACCTCCCACCTAAAGGCAATGTGCCTTAAGAGGAGAAAAGAATCAGCTAAGTCTAGGTATTTACAAAGCTGAAATACATATATCTATCCAACTCCCATCATTTGGCGGCAATGAGCAAACTGCTTTGTTGGAATACCCTTCGTGAGAAGGTCTGCAGGATTATCATTTGTATGCACTTTGATAAGCTCAATGCTCTTGTTGTCAAGTACATCTCTAATGAAGTGATACTTCACCTGTATGTGCTTCGTCTTTGCTTGAAAGATGGGATTCCGTGCTAGCATGATAGCACTCTGACTCACAATGGAGAATAGGTAACTCTGTAATGCCAAGCTCTCCCACCAGATGTGAAAGCCATAAAGCCTCCTTGCATGCCTCGGTGGTGGCAGCCACATACTTTGCCTCTGTAGTAGACAATGCAACACACTTTTGTAGCCTTGAGATCCAAGAGACTGCTCCTCCTATGAAGGTAAACACATACCCAGAAGTGGACTTTCTGCAATCTGCATGACCAACATAGTCTGTATTCGTAAAGCTAAGGGCACATGTCTTCTGCTTTCCAAAGCAGATGCACAAATCCTTTGTGCCTTTGAGGTATCTCATAATACCTTTCATTGCTTCCCAATGCTTTTTACTAGGGTTTGCCATGTGCCTGCTGACCACTCCCACTGCAAAGGCAATGTCAGGACGTGTAGCAACCATAGCATACATCAAACTGCCAACAGCTGATACATATGGTATCTTGGCCATTTCAGCCTTCTCATCATCAAATGTAGGGCTGTTCTTTGCGCCGAGTTTCACATATGGAGGCAATGGAACCCCAATTGTTTCCCTTCCCCTCCTTCCATATTGAGACGTTGCAAAACCTTGGAGGTATACTCCTGCTGAGATAGATAGAGTAATCCTTTTGACCTATCTCTTAGTATTCACATGCCAAGAATGTGATTTGCATCACCAAGATCCTTCATGTCAAAGCTGCCATGAAGACTTTGCTTCAGTGAGTCCAAGGCATGAGTATCCCTGTCAGCAATCAACATGTCATCAACATACAGAACTAAGATAATCAGGCTGCGATTTGTTGCCTTCTTGGTGTACAAGTAGTGATCCACTTGACTTCTATGAAAACCTTGAGACTGCATAAATGAATCCGACTTATGATACCATTCTCTTGGTGCTTGTTTCAGCCCATACAAACTTATTTTAAGTTTACATATCATCTTCTCTTTCCCTTGTACCACAAACCCCTCAGGCTGCTGTATATATATGTCTTCATGCAGATCACCATGTAAGAACACAGTCTTTACATCCATCTGTATGAGCTCCATATCTTCAGGTGCAACCAAACCCAAAATGGTTCTCAATGTAGTCATCTTGACTACAGGAGAGAAGATCTCATCAAAGTTAACTCCATGTTTTTGCTTGTATCCCTTCGCAACCAATCTTGCTTTGTACTTTGGCGAGGAACCAGAAGTGATCTTTATCTTGTAAACCCATTTACATGGAAGGGTTTTCTGTTCTTTAGGCAACTGCACCAATTCCCAAGTGCAATTTTTCTCAAGAGATTCTATCTGTAACAACATGGCTTTATACAATTTCTTGCTGTCCTATCTGTCCATTGCTTCCTTGAAGCAAGATGGTTCACCACAGTCTGTCAACATGACATAATCAGTCAAATTGTTTGCACCAGGAACAAATCTATTAGGTTGTCTAGTAGCCCTAGATGATCTCCTAACCCTATGATAATTGTTTGCTAGCTGTTGAGCATTTTCAGCTTGCTGTCCTGGCATTTCAGCCTGCAAATCAGCATTGTAAACGCCCCGAACAACGTAGTATGCTTAACAATTATGATATTCGCTTGTTTTCGAGACTTAATATAAAAGAGAATGAACACTTAAAGCTGAAAGTGAAAATTACTCACAAAATTACAGCCATGAAAATGTAAAAGTAATGGAGACAAGATTGAGGGTTGAAGATGGGCAACCCCCTCCCTGAAGGAATGTATTTCTGCTCAACCCAAGTCCCTTAGGGAAGAGCTCAGTTACAATCAACCTGAGAGTGAGAAGAAGTAATTCTCACTCTCACAAGATCATGCAAAGATGTACAAACACACATGCATTATCTATTATGCAATGATAAAAACTGATTTCTTTACAATATGAGAGAAGAAAAAGGGGAATTCAGCCTTTCTCCATCGTTGATCAGCAGTACATGGATAGGGCTTGCTTCTTGTAGCTAAAATGGAAGAAAGAGCTCAAGAAGGAGGTGCTGTAATGAATTTACAGGCTTGCTGTCTTGTAAAAAAAACAGTGATAGAAGAGGGAATATGGAGGAATTTGATAATGGAGAAGTGGGGGATGATGATGGGGATGGATGGGGCCAGTTTCTGGCTATCTGTGGGTGCTGTACATGAGTTTGCAGCAAAGAAAAATGATGATGAATGAAGAAAAACGAGCTCTTATTTATAGGAGAGGGGAGAGCTAGTACAAAAGGGGAAAGTGGAGTAGCACAAGACAAGTGTCTAGCCACATGTCATGAGATGTGACAAGTGGTGGGACACTTGGAAACTTGTGTGACAAGTGATTTGTCTCTTCTCTATGGCCTTCCTTTTTGGGTTGAATACTGTCAAGAATAGAAACAACCAAATTTAGTAAGCACAGTCAGAGTACAGAACTTACTATTTTTAGAATGACATCCCTATTTTTTAGGACTAGCATTTTTAGGCTAATTCGAGGCTGCTAAATTTTAGGGACCTCCTAAAATTTAGGGATCTCCTAAAATTTAGGGACCCTCCCAATATGGGTGTCATATGAAAGCTTTTTCCGTGTACATCGCAAAAATGGTATCCGAATCTTCATGTGATTTTCTTATGCAAAGAAATGTGCATTTCAAGCTTTCGGCCCACACATGTACATTATACAAGCATTTCATGATCATGTCATCTTGTTGATTGTAACTGTTTGTTCTGGTGGATCTAGCCCACACTTCAAGGCATCAATCCTTTCTGTGTGCGAGTCTAATCCTGATATGCGTGAGTTCTAGTCATAGGCGCCCAATCGGGTCATATAGGTGGAAATGTGAACTATCTTTTCTCTAACCCACAGCGTGGGTCCACCATAACCTGTGACCACTCATCAGTGGCCAGCTCCAATGCACTTTTCTTTATATCTAATTAGTGCAAAGGAAATAAATTTAATAAATCATTATATAGACAAATTAATGAAAAATGATACAAATTCTGTTTCTATAGAGTTGTGACAAGCATTAACAGCTTGCTGTCCTGGGTGTTCCTGCACGTCTAGTGGATCATCATTATGGGCAATGGTTGGTTGATCATTTCCAATATTATTTTCTGCATTTGTAGGTTCATTTACAGCAGGTATTTGCTGCTGTACAGCGCACACATTTTTCTGTCCAAAAGGTATTTCTTTCCGGAATACAGCCTTATGGACCTCCTCCGTCTTTTCGGGTTGTTTATGCATGTGATGTTCCCGGAAGATAACATCATCATGCTTCATTTGGATGAATCTTTAATTCATCACATTGACCAACTCTCCACTACCAAGGAGAAGTGGGATGAGCTTGAAAGGCTCTATGGCGCTACAAGGAAGAACTCCAAGATCTTTCTAAAGATTGAGTTTTTTAGCTTGGAGTATAAACAGGGAGAAGATCTAAGAAAGTTTATTTCACATATGAAGGGGCTCATGGCACAGGTGGCCTCCGTTCAAGCACCCATTCATGATGAAGATGCCATTACTATCCTTTTGAAGTTTGTGAACTAGGTATTTCCAACCCTTGTTACTACCCTTACTAATATCGCGAACCCAACGTTGGCAAGTACCATCCAGTCATGCGCCAAATACTTTCAAGTGTGCATATGAAGGTGGCTTGCCCGACCACACTTCTTGGGAAACTCCTCCCTCCCTAAAGACCTGTTTGGTGACCGATTAATAAATTGTACAGCTGTCATAACAGCCTTTGTCCAAAAACCATGGGGTAATGCAGCATGAGACAACATCGTACGGACCTTATCCTGTATAGTCCGATTTATACGCTCTGCAACCCCATTTTGGGGTGGATTATGAGGGGCAATGAGCTCTCACTTGATTCCTTTGCTGTCACAAAATGCCTGAAAGGCCTTGGACACATATTTACCACCACTGTCAAAGCGAAGACACTTAAGTGTCTTATCAGTCTGATTTTCAACCAATGCCAAGAATTTTTTAAGCTTGTCAAGCACTTCATTCTTGGTACGAATAGGGTAAACTCATACCTTCCGTGTAGCATCATCAACAAAGGTGAAAATATTTCTTTTCCCCTAAAGATAACCTTGGTATATGACATACATCGGAATGTACTAACTCTAGAGGAGAAGATTTCAGCGAAAGAGACTTCTTATGAGACGTCTGTGCATACTTACCATAAACACAATGATCACAATGCTCAAAATCAACATAACGAAGACAAGGCAAGTAACCCAAACGAGAAAGTACTTTCATTTCAATTTGCCTCGTGTGTCCCAACCGACCATGCCACAAAAAAACACTTGGCTGCTCGATCACGGAACGTGATCGGTCACACTAGATACATGGTGGATATACAAGGTAGCACTTTTACAAGCTCTGGCAATCACTCTAAATCCCTTACAGATCTTCCATTTCCCATCACCAAAGGTGGTATGAAATCCATCGTCATCTTGTTGCCTTGTGCGAATCAAACTCTTCTTGAGCTGAGGTATATGCCGTACATGCTGAAGTGTGAAAATAGAACCATGCTGAAATTGCAACTGCACACACTACCAATACGTGCAATGTCACATGCATAGTTGTCCCCAAGATGGACAACACCATGTCGACCCCCTGTATAGTCAGAGAACCTCTCACGATAAGGGGTGACATGAAAGGAAGCACCCGAATCGAGAATCCAAGTATGCATGTCATCATCTGTATATGCAAGTAAAGCATCTGCACTAAAGTGTGAAGAGACCAAGAGTATGTCATTTCCACTGTGACTTTCATGAGTGACTACATTCACGTCTTCAATTTTGACACTGCTCTTCTTAGACTAACTCTCTTTCTTCTCTTCCTTGCTATCATTTGTGTTCTTGTCCTTTCCTTTTTCTTTCTTCCATTTGTAGCAGTCACGTTTAAAGTGACCCTTCTTGCCACAATGATGGCATTCAACATCCTTGCCACGTGATTTACTGCATCCCTCGCTATTAGATTTGCCTTTCTGCTGTGATCTACCCCTAGTATGCAAAGCAATGGAAGACTTACTGGATGCATTGTTCTGCCGATTCTTTTCTTCCATGAGTAGAGCACTCTCTACATCAGCATACAAAAGGATCACATTAGAATTGCTCATAGCAGTCCTGAATGCATCCCAACTCTCTGGTAGAGTGCAAAGCAAGAAAGTAGCCTTAAATTCCTCATCAATCATAAATTTCAAGGCAACTAGCTGGCTGAAAATGGAGTTAAACTCACTCAAGTGAGTAGACATTGCTGTACCTGATTTCATACGCAAATCCATAAGCTTTTTCAGCCAATACACTTTGCTTGCGACACTCTTCTGTGCACACAGTTCTTCTAGTCGAGTCCAAATAGCATATGCAGAATCCAAACCTTCAATGTTAAATAGCAAGGTATCAGAAATCGATAGCTCAATGATTGAGCATGCAAGCTCGTTTAACTCATCCCAATCTTTCTGTTCCATATTTGCAGGCTTTGCCCCTTTGGTCGTAATCGGCTTTGTCTGCTTCTTCTGTAACAGGATATTGTAGCACTGTTTTTGCCAAACTGCAAAGTTATGTGCTCTTTCAAGCTTCTTAATGTGCATGAGATTACTGTTGTCATTGCTGCTAGCCATGATTTTTAGTCCAAATGTGACAAAAAAATTCAGCAAATGCAGGCCCAAACTGCACACAAGTGACCAAGGTACAAAACAGTACCAACCAGCGATAAATAACCACGTAGAAGCAGAAATTTCAGATCTGCAGATAAATTTTCAGAAGCACTAAACCTTGTGCTGCAGCACTCCACAACTGATTACAGCTGTTTCAGGGGCAAATACATCACATTACATGATATGTCCCAAATGTTAGAAGCAGAAATTTCAGATCTGCAGATAAATTTTCAGAAGCACTAAACCTTGTGCTGCAGCACTCCACAACTGATTACAGCTGTTTCAGGGGCAAATACATCACATTACATGATATGTCCCAAATTTTAGCTGCAATTTCTGTTGTACATGCACCCACGGGCACAAAATTTGACACACACGGTCAAAAGCCCCAAAATTTTTGTACTCAAAAGCATCAACCATACATCTGCATTGTTTCTGACATGCATACAATAGACCAATTTTACCAGAATAGAGCAATTTCAGTAAAACCCCCAAATTTTTCCAAGTGCTAGATGCCCAAATTGCATGGAATTAAACCTGCATGTACATAAAATGACCAAATAGCGCACAAATTTTGCCCAAACAGCAAAAGATGCAAATTGCATGGGGTCCAATGTGTATCAATATCGAGAAATTGGGCAAATTTCAGCCCAATTCTTGCATATACATGACAAGCCCTAAATGTCGAAGGGAAAATGTCACAAATTCCTGCAATTTCTAAGACAAATGGTCTTGCTCTGCATCACAATCCCCAAATTTGAGAAAAGCCCCAAATTTTCGGGCCAAGATTGCATAAATTTGGAAACTGTGCTTCCACGCGTGAAACCCCGTTGGAGGGAAAAGGGGATAAAAGAGATTAATTTTAAAAAAACCTGATTTTTTGAAAAAATGTGATGGGGAGGGGAGTGCATTGATCCGTTGGCCTAGGTCACGCTAGCATCTCCTTGCCACACGCTGGACTGTCTCGTCACGTGTGCTGCAGATGGGGTCCGCCAGTCATTGCCAGTCGTTGCACCGTCTTGTCGCACGTGAGCGTTTGTTGCATGTCTCCAGCCTCGTCGCATAGTCTTCCAACAGTCTATCGCGACCTGGTCGCTTGCAACACTTGCCCTGTCGTCTGCTGCTCGGGTTACGCCTGCCTGCTATCAACATTCGCCTACAGAAAACGTGCCCGTTGGTCCAGCTGTCTCCGTCAAGTACTCGATTGCTGACTCTAACATGCACCTGCTGCTAAGCCTACGCACGCCTGTCGATTGTCTTGAGATGTGTAAACACTTGAGCTGTCTCTTCCCCGCTCTGATATCTGTTTGTTGTGACCGGTGGCGCGAGGATCGAGACACACTGTTTACACACAGCAGAGAGACAAAGAGAGAGAGTGCAAAGTAGAGAGGAGAGTGAGCATGACTTGTGGATACAATGAGGAGTGTACCTCTTTAGGTTTATATATATATATATATATATATATATATATATATATATATATATATATATATATATATATATATATATATGAAAGTACAAGTGTGCTAAGGGTGTGTTCACACCCGAGCACATATAAAAGGCACGAGGGCCCTTTATTCCCAACACATGAATAGTTGTTCATGACTACCCCTCAATCAACAGTAAACTTTTTTCAAATATCAAAGCAATGCAAACCATCCCTGACACTTCCATGCAATCCCAAAAGAAATATTATAAATACCTTATATTTACTCTTATAGAATAGATATGAGGGTTTCAGATACTTCTTCATCTCTTATCCTCACTCTAGCTTGCTGGCAACGATTCTCTAAAACATAAGATACATGTGGGATTGGCTAGCCACTAAGAGGCTTTAAGCCTTCTCTTCCAAGACCTAGTACTTTCTCTACCCTCCATAATGGCCTAAGAAACTTTACTCTTCTCAATCCACTTAGATTTAAGCTTCACAAAGTCTTCTACCTTCGGAGCTGCAATTAATGTAGTGATTGACGTTAAATGCTGATTGCCAGTGTGAATGGAGCCTTCGGGCACTAAAAAAGAAACGCATTGAGCAAGCTTGCTAAAATAGGTAGTGTGAATACACTAAAATTGACCAAAAAACTGTAACACACTGAACATTCCCAAAGTACTAAGAAAGAAGTTGGACAGACAACAAGGTTGTCAAATTCATTTTTGTAGGGTACAACAATGAGAGCAAAGGATACAGACTGTATGACCTTGTTTCCAAGGAAGTGTTTGTCAGTAGGGATGTGATTTTTGATGAAAAATCAGAATTATCCCTTGCTGGTTTTGATACATATCAAGCTGCAAATTATGTGTTTGAAGGGATGTTGCCCATTTGTTTTGGCGATATAGTTGGAGTTTAAGTAAATGATTAAAATGTTCAGCCAGCTGCTCCATTAAGCAATGCAGAAATTTAGTCTATGGCTGATCAGAATATTCAGCAAGATGCTGAATTCGAGGTTTAGTAAGAGTGTACATAATCAGGAAGCTAGGCAAATGCCTAGATGGTACTTGCTGACCATGAAAGATAGTCATTTGGATGCTCCTATTACTGGTCATACTAGAAGACAAGCACGTTTGTATGATCATGCTAATACAATGGAGTTTATTATGGCAACACACACACTTGATGATGAGGAGCCTGATTGTTTTGAGGATGCACAACAGAGTGTGCATTGGATGGCAGCAATGCAACCTGAATTTGATTCTATCATAAAGTATTAAAGATGGGATTTAATGACATTGCCTATTGGAAAG
Source organism: Lygodium microphyllum (assembly GCF_053477565.2). NCBI lineage: Eukaryota > Viridiplantae > Streptophyta > Polypodiopsida > Schizaeales > Lygodiaceae > Lygodium > Lygodium microphyllum. The sequence continues at coordinate 109,908,943 of NC_141157.1, forward strand.
AAAGCTATTGGCTCAAAATGGGTCTATAAGATAAAAAGAAAAGGGGATGCATCCATTGGTAAGTACAAAGCTAGGCTTGTAGCAAAAGGCTCCGTGCAAAAGAAAGGCATCGATTATGAGGAGACATTTGCTCCTACATCCCGTATGACTACCATTTGGTGTATGGTTGCTTTGGCTGCCCATTATGGTTGGATTGTGTACTAGCTTGATATTGAAATTGCATTTTTACATGGGGAACTTTGGGAAGAAGTGTATCTTTTGCAGCCCGTGGGTTTTGCAGTTGAGGGATCCGAACACTTGGTATGCAAGCTGGAAAAGGCTTTGTATGGTTTAAAGCAAGCTCGACAAGCTTGGTCTGAAAAACTTGATACCTGTTTACTCAGCCAAGGGTTCATTTAACAGTCCATTAGAGTCTACTCTTTATGTATGCAAAGAGAGGTGATCCTTACTGGTTATTTGTCTTTATGTAGAATATCTTTTGGAACTTTTGAAATGTTAGATTTCACGCCTTTGTATTACTATTTGGGCATTCAATTTATTCATGATGCTAGAGGCATTGGATTGTCACAGTCCAGATATATTGGTAAACTCCTTGAGAGATTTGGTTTCCAAGATTGTAAGCCAGTTAGCACACTGATGGAGACTGGACTCAAGCTATCTTTGCATGATGTTATTGATTTGTTTGACATTCATATATATGCTCGAGCAGTTCGATGTCTCATTTATTTATGCAACACAAGGCCAGATATTCAGTTTGCAGTTTCAGCCTTGAGTAGATATATGCATAGCCCACGCATGTCACTTTGGCAAGTTGTGAAGCATGTCTTTACTTGCAGGGTACTAAGACTCTTGGATTGCTTTATGCCAAGGGGGGACCATTACAATTACATGCGTATAGTGATTCAGATTGGGCTGGTGATTTTGATCAACGTCACTCTACGAGTGGAAATTGTTTCTTTCTTATCTCATCCTACATCTCTTCGGTTAGTAAGAAAGAATCCATTGTTGCTACATCATCTTGTGAAGCTGAATACAAGGCAGCTTTCATTGCCAGAGATGAATGTGTATGGTTGAGACGTTTCTTGGTCAATCTTGATATATATGCTAGGAGCTTACTCCTTTATTTATTGATAGTCAGAGTGCCATTACAGTGGCATGGAACCCAGTGTTTTGATGTACACACAGAATACGTAGAGATCCCATATTACTTTGAGAGAGAGAGGGTACATGCACGAGATATCAGCCTTGTCTACTGTCCTACCACCAACAATGTGATAGAGATCTTCACCAAAGCTCTTTCTCGTGATAAATTTAAAGCATTTCACAATGCTTTAAATTCGATCTCCTTTGGTGGATGATTCTTTTATGTTGAGCACTTTTCACTTCAGGGGTGTTTGTTGGGTTTGGCTCACACCTATGCTCATAAAGAAGTATTGGTGATCGGCAGTAGGACATTGGGACACTTTTTACTCTCCTTATGAGAGATTTTTCCCCCAATTACATTATTTTCTATTTTATGTGTTTATGTTATATAGTTCGGTCACTTACCATGTTTTATACCTTTCGGGTGTGAATGCGCCTTAATAACCCAAAGGTCTAAGGGTTGTACTTTGTACTTTCACTTACACTCGGGAATTGCATTATCTATCGTGCTGTGTCTTCACTCTCACTCACTATACTGTCTACTGTGTGCTTCCAACTGAGAGCTGCCATATCCCATTTGACAGATTGACAGTATCATAGGAATAAAACAAGGATGTCCACATTCACTCACATTGTTTAGTTTGCAAGATCCAAACTATGGTTGTTTGACACCCTAGTCACACCTACACTACTATATGGAGTAGAGGTATGGGGTTGTAGCTTATAGCACAAGCACCTAAACCCACTCATTGATCAGACTGAAAAAGAGAGAGATCATTGTGATGGCTTGGATGGTATGGAAAGGCCATTGATCATGATGATAGCATGCATGTTCAAGAGTAAGCCCTGCATCCCACATCCCATCATAAGAGTAGATCTAGGGGCAGCGCCGGCTATGAAGAAATGCTCTTAATGCAGAAAACGCAAAACCAATTGTACGACAAAGCAGAAATTGATAAACAAAGAAGGTAGGTAGGGTTAGGATAACCGAGAGACAGAGAACACAATGAATAATGAAGTGAATGACTAGTGAATATACAATGCTCATGCAACAAGCACACCATGTAGTGAATATTGAACCTTGAACTCCTGTATCTTTGGGATCAAGGCAGAGGCTATGAGCTGGAGAGAGTGTCATATCTTGAATGGATCTCAAAACGTAGCAAGGCGGTCTTTGTGTGTTGAACACGAATAAATGGAGCTTTGGAAGTTGGATTTGATGTAGATAGGCAATGAGGAGAGAGAAAGACAAAGCACAGGTATCTGAGGAGAGAGAACAACTGCAACAAGTTGATGATGATGTGGCAAGTTGATGGTGGCAAAAACGCAGGCATGATGATGTGATAGGCTGATGGCAACAAAAACGCAAGTATGATGACGTTGCAGTCCGTACAATAGCCGTAGATCACAAATGTAGTAATTCAAGAATTTGCCAGTTGTAGATGATGTGGCTTATCACCAAACACAATAGAAATTGATGTAGACTGCGCGATGGAGGTTGGAAACATGCGCTAGATTGATGTAGACAGCAATGGGCAGCTTTGGATGAGATGTTTGCCATGACGACTTGAAAATTTGATGCTTTGCTTATGTTTAATTGACATTTGATTAAAGAATTAATCAAATGTGCAATTAAAAGATGCACATGTGTTGCACATGTGAGGTGCAAGCTACTTTTTCACAGTTGAAGGTCGAAGGACCCTGTGAAAAAGATGGGTGTCAAAGGCAAAAGTTGCAACAAGTTACACTTGTTAGATTCTAGGTGAATTTTGGCGTCAGTTTGCCCCTAGGACCATTAATTGGCCATTAAGTGTCAATGGTGTCAGTAGGGACTAGGCATTAATTAATGGATTAATGCTTGTCCAAGGGTCAATTAATGCATGGGATCACTTTGGGTTGCAAATGGCCTAGCCAATTAATTTTTGGATGGGCAAGGTCAATTTTTTGGGCATGGATTAAGGGCTGAATTAATTTTCAGAATTAATTAAAATCTGAAAATTAATTAAATGATTGAAAATTGCTGAAAATGGATTAAGAAAGCTGCCACTTGGCAAAACTTTTCCATGCAAGTGGGGGAAAGGCTAAATAGGGCTGAAGGGAGAGGGAAATCTCGTTTTTTCATTTTGGACCTGTTGGGAAGAGGTGTTGGACTGTTGCTGCCAGCTTTTGGGGCCATTTCCCAGACATTGGAGACCATTTTGGTGATAGAGATTGCATATTCTTGACCTTGGGAAGCTGGCAATTGCTAATGATACACTTTCTCTTGAAGATCACAATCTCTGATGCTCCTATTGTTGTTGGTGCATCCGTTTGGGACTGGTATAGCAGGGTAGCAGCTGATTTTGATCAGTTCTTCGCGACAAATCTCAGAATTTTCCCTCTTTACAGCATTCTCTCATCTCCTTCAGCTTATGCTCAGCCATTCTCAGCAATTCTTAGCCATTTGGAGGAGATTTCAGCCATTTTAGGTGGGTTGATCTATAACTTTTGAAGTAAACCCCAATTTATAGTAGAAATTAGGGTTTAGCAGCCACCTTGGGATCCGTGCCAAAGATTGAAAGCTCAAGGGACTGAAATCAACAGCTGATAATTGAAGATTATCAAGGGATTTCAGGAGCCAACCCATCCCGAATTGATTTGGGGCAGCATTTGGCCAGCCAAGGGTCAAATTGGAGAAGAAGTCCCGGGTGGTTCAAGGGGCAAATGACCCAAAAGGCTTGTTGGTCATTTATGACAGCAAGAGCAATTGGTTAGCAGGAGGAGATTGAAGAATCTCGAGTTGTACTCCTTCCAATTGAATGAAAGCTAAAGAAATAGCGCAAGGGGTGCGAATTTTGGGGCCAACAGGGTGTCTACTGTCCAAGAATGTTATGGTAAAGTTTGTATTTCATTTTATGTGCATTTATTTATTGCTGTAATTAAGTGCTTAATCAGGTTAAACCACCCTATTCCAAGAAGGAAGGATGGTTTCAATGTCCTCCACAAATGGGGTGTGGGCAGTGAAGCTAGAGGGCGTAAAACTTGCAAAAACCAGGTTAAGGGAGAGTAGTGGGCTACATGTGACATGCTTATTTATAGAAAGTTTGGGGCACCCAAATTAGGGTTTTGCATGTGGGATCTAGGATTGTGTTTTTAAAAAAAATTAATAAGGTTCTTTATTAATTAAGTGTGTCTGGGGCTTTTTAAGTCACGCTAATGCAATTTTAGCTTAACAGTGCCTATAGTCACAGAGGCACGCTTCAAGGTAGTGTCCTCTTGGCATAGATAATGGGAGCTCCCATGCCATAGTTACTCTAGATTGGCACTATATTCATCTAGATAGCTAGCAACAGAAGGTGAAAAGACTTGTTGGTTTAATTGATGACTATTTGGATGAGTCTATATGGTTTGATATTGACCGCTTTCCACCTTTTGATTGAAGCTTTGACTACCTACACTTTTTGTCAGCCAATCAGAGCTGAACTAGGTGATCAGAGTTGATATATTGTGAATGGAGATAGTGAGGACATGGACCCGCCCATCACTCCCCTTAGGATCCACCATGCATGGACACCCCTCTCTCCCATAGCATACGGGCTGCTATTGGATAGATTCACAACTCCTCTCATTGGCTACAGGTGGAGACGGGCAAATTGGATTTGTCAGCTTTGTGATTGAGAGCTTGAGATGGAGAAACACTACATGTATAGTTGTACAATATACTATGACATGCGAGGATGGTACCATTGCCTCCTTGGTGATGGTTTTGGACCTCTTCATCGTGTTATAGAGTATTAGAACCAAAGATGCCTAGGCCTCTTGCTCCTAGAGCTCTTGAGAAGCTGCACAACACTTCTACGAGATAGGAGGCCAGCTCTCCCAAAGGGACCCACAAAGAGAGCAATGACACTTTTTCCATAGATCAGAGCCTACTGACACTACCAGCCTACTAGAGACTGAGCGACCTTGCCAAACACCTTCCACTCCATGCCGTGGAGTCACATTGGATAGAGCCATCTCACTTCACCGAGCACGATGACCTTGTCTACTAGGACCACTTCTGAGGAGGCTGCACCATAGCTGGAACAGAGGCATCATCATGAGACACCAGAGACACCCCACCAGGTATATCAATCGATCAGCTAGGGACGGGATCATGGCTGGCATCATGTGTGGATCTTGAGGTCAATTACACCTTTAGTCTGCATGGCAGTTTCTATAAGTAGGTCTTGTTGTTAGTTTAGGACTTCCTTGTCATTCCACTGATGGGACAATGCTAGACATGGTTTTACTCTAGCATAGCCCCATCACGCAGTTATTCTCAGCATTGTTTCACAGGTGACTTATTTTACTGTTATTTTCACTTTACTGATGAGATGACATTAGACATGGATGTAGCCCAGATTTTGTCTCATAGGCCACATTGGCCTTATGCAAACATTGATATGTCTCTCTTTTTTTTTCCGTAAAATTGATTTGTCTCTCTCTCTCTCTCTCTCTCTCTCTCTCATGTGCGCTCACAGTAACACACTACCAGCTAGGTTTTTCTATTATCAACATTTAGATTTAGAGTTCTTTTGTTGTATTATTTAGTTGTAGACACTTGTATCATTTTAAAGGCAGTTGTAACTAGTGTCATGGGTCATTTTGGCCTCTTGCAGACATTAATAACCCAAGCTCCACCATAGCCAAGCTTGTCTCTCCCTGTACAGTCTCCCTGTACAGTCAATATCCAACCAATAGTGGTATCAGAGACTACATAAAACTGGTCTGTTTACTTTCACATCAGTCAAATCTGCTGACTAGAGCTCTGTCCACATCAGATGCATTTCTTTATGCTTCTTCACTTATGCTACTTCACATTTGATGACCCTCATCAAACATAAGCCTATTGCTAACAGTTGCAGCCTTATGGGCTTCAATCTGTTGATACTCCATCGACACACCATGTCATCCAGCCGCTTCCTCTGTCTCTCTCAGTGCCTTACCATAGATCCCATATTGCACCTTGTAAATCCTTTGCCAATTAAGAAGAAGAAGAGGAAGAGTAAAAAGTGTGCAGTGAGGTTCCTGTGTCGTCACCAAAGTCCCTTCAACCTTCAACGACCTGTTTGACCACCAAACTGGTGTGGAGAATGGTGGCCCTACTCGATGCTCCAATTACCACTTATCTTGCCATCTTTGTCAAACTGCTGTCTGCCTAACTGCCAACACTCTCTGCCATCAGTTAGCCAAGCTCTTGGTACCAAAATCTTCACCAGTGCAACATAGCCTTGGTAGGGCCTTTACATGGTGTCAATGGGGAACTACTGCTGCTCATGGATGCCTCAAGTGTCCCTGTTGGCCATTGCCCATGCCAACATCACCATCTTCCACAAGTTGCAATTGCCCCCTTGAGCTACACATTATAGTATTAAGATAAGGTTTCATCAAATCTTAAAAGAAAAAACAAAGGTCTAACGGCAACTACAATCTATTAGTGGTGCATGGCTTGCTTAGAATCTTTGTAGTTCTTGTTCAAGTTTGGATCTCAAAAACCCTAATTTCTCATGATGCATTTAACTTTGAACTCTGTAGTTAAAGCAGCTTTGTTCTTGATTGACCCAATTTTGAATGTTTTTTGTATGGTTTATATGATTATGCAGGAGGTGTAACATTTTCTGCTTGTCCATATAAGTGTGTATCTGATAAGTATCGAATGCCATATTGCTACACGCCTTTACAAGAATTGATATACACTTTTGGAGGCCCTTGGATATTTGCTTTTATATTGTCAGGCATACTTGTTTTACTGGCCTTGGTTTTAAGTGTTGCTAGAGTGAAGTTTATTGGGACAGATGATTATTTGGGTCCTACACCAACCCCCCCAGGAGCACATATTGATCATTCCCTTCCTTTCCTGGAATCACTAAATGAGGTGAGGCATTGGCAATTTTTTTCCTTGCAAGCTTAATGCATGATGATATTCTTTAGAGGCACACCTTTTCCTCGTTTTCTCTAACAGGAGATTTTTATAGGTTTTAGAGACAACAAGGGCTGAAGAATCACAGAACCATGTGCACAGACTTTATTTCATGGGGAGCAACTCGTTTTCAGAACCATGGCATTTGCCACATACACCTCCGAAGCAAATCATGGAACTGATGTCTGTATTTCTCCTTTTTTTTTGGATTTTTTTGCAATCTTGTCCTGTGTTTTTGGTGCGACTGAAGAGAAGATGCCTGCATATGAAGCAAAATTGGAACTGCTGGAGTTTAAAAATGTGTCTTGAAGCATGGCATTTTAGCTATACGATGGCTGCTAGAATAGCATGTTTTCCCAATGAGAAAGGCTATTTTGTAAATGCCTTACCATCCTTTCTGTGCAGATATGAAGATGCTTTCAACAGATTTGTTGATGAGATCAATTCACGTGCAGCTTACCAGTGGTGGGAAGGATCTGTTCATGGGATACTGGCAGTGCTTGCTTATCCTCTAGCTTATACATGGAAGCAATGGTGCCGAAGAAAGAGAGTGCAGCAGCTGCGTGAGTATGTACGGTCAGGGTACGATCATTCCTGCTTGCGTTCTTGCCGTTCACGGGCTTTATATGAAGGCCTCAAGGTAATTACTAGCTGCAATGGCAATGATATCAAGGGTCTAAAGGATGGATTCAAGCTGCTAAATAAACATGGGAGTTAAGTTGAATAAGATCATTTGTGGGATTATTTAGAGAGATATTTTGCTATTGTTCATTATGTGTACACTGTCTTCTTTATAGCCTATGCAAATAGTTAGGTGCAGAGGCTTGATCTTATTTGTCAAATGACCATATGGTGAGATAATTTTGTGATTGAGAAGATATCTGTGTTTGATCAACTGTGCCATCCTATGCCAGCTAGTATCCCATCTCTAGTACTACCTTGGATGAAATTAGTGGAAAGTAGTTGTGCACAAAAAACTTCATTGCAACCTCTCTAGAAGTGGTAAAATGTTGGAACTGGTCTATGACTCACATAAAGTGGTAGTTCCTTCAATTAATACTTGATCTTTTCACACACACACACACACAAAAACAGAGACCTCACACCCTCGCCCAACATCAGATTGGCCCCGAAGACCGGTGCCCCTCTCGGTATTTCTTTATCAATTAAAAGATGGAAAGTTACAAAAATGAAAATTTCCAAAATACATAACCTGAGAACCGTTGGTTTTTATCTTTTCTGAGTAAATCCCAGCTGCATAAGGACAATACAACATGACCAGAACAACATCCCTTTTAGGAAAGTTTTTTCTGTAAACATAACTGAATGATTTATGTGCAGAATTGCAGTCTGCAGATCTCTGAATTCACTGTTCTTATTGTCTAGCATGTCCAACATTTTCTGTGACCAATACTCAATGATTCAAGTGCAGAATTGCAGATTTGTAGCAGTCTTCAGATCTCTGAATTCACTGTTTTGACTGTCCAGCATGTACAGCATTTTCTGTGACCAAAATTCAATGATTCGTGTGCAGAATTGCAGTCTGCAGATCTCTGAATTCATTGTTCTTACTGTCTAGCATGTTCAGAACATCTTTTTTAGGAAAGCATCATTCCAGCATTAAAACAGTCCCACAAACTGTGAGAGTGCGCTGCGGAAGAGGGAATATGAACACGGAGGGAGCGAGAGAGAGAGAGAGAATGCAGAAAATAAGGAAGAGAAATCTGCACTGACTGAAATGAATGCTGAATACAAACGGGAAGGCGGAAGGAGACTGATCAGTGCTTGCACACAGCCCACAGTGTCAGTGAGGGCACCAGATCAGGCTGATGATGATGGTAGCACCACCATGGGGGAGAAGGAGTGTCGGAATCTGCAAGAAGACAAGTGATGAAGTGGGGAGGGGGGCTGCCTATAAATAGGCAACAGGACAAACCCTAACCCTAACCCTAAAATAGGCGCAAACTTTAAAAATGCCCTAAAATGGGCGCCCCACATCAGTGACCAAAAAAGTGGCCGGGCAGCCAGTGGCTGTCCACTAAAAGAGGCCAAAAAGAAATACACATCCTAAGACAGCCAGTCAAGAGTGACTAGCCTCCCCCATCATAACATATGACAGACATGTCAGGGCTCCTAATGTCCTTATCTGACTCAGACTGAGGCTTACAGACAGGAGATGACAAGGCATGACAAACATGACTGCTAACACCTCCTCTCAGATCTTGGATGTGGTTGAAGGCCGAATAAGAAATAGATCTTGGGGTGGCAAGAGGAATGCCAATGTTGATGAAATCCGTCGATGTAGACTTCCGCTGAAGGAGCTCCTCACGATTCTGGGAATCCCCCTCTAAAACACTAGGGGCCAGGGAATTCACAGTCGCATCACCGAGATCGTCTCCCGCTAAAAGGGATGGGGGGTACGAGGGAACCACCGGAGGAGAAGGTGGGGGATGGGAAGGAACCTGTGGAATAGAAGGTGCACAAGTGGGAACGGGTGTAGCAATAGACTACCTCCGAGGAACCTGCATCAAAGAAGAGGAATGGAGCCTGTAAAGCCCGCTCTCCTGCCAACCTGTAGATAACACAACTCTTGTAAAAGAATCCTCAATAACAACGGCATGCTCGGTGAAAATCACTCGTGTGCCAAGCCTCGTAAGGCCATAAACTGAGAGGAGGGGAAGGCCCAAATCTGGAACATGTAGGGCCTGTGAAAAGGAGCTCGAAGGTCGGTCGGTAAATAAAGGCAATGTGCCAACACCACGAATAGGCATCGAAAAAATGTCACCAACAGTGATTGAACCCTCTGATGGACGGAGATCCTGTAACAAATCACCTCGGGGAGTCATATGACTCGAAGCACCACTGTCCACTAACCAAGGCTGCGCAGAAGACATTGCAGCCACGGAAGAAGGATCCTCCTCCAAAGCATGGATATGAAGGAACACTGACTCATGGGTAACAGCTGGTGTAGAGGTAGAAGAAGGCTTCGATATAGATCCACTCTTCGCTCCCGGACGAAGGTAAGGGTACTTCTTCCAATATTTCTCCTCGGGATGTATCCCTTTCCCACAGTGTGGACACTTCGGTCTCTCTGAATCTGAGTCAGAGCCTGAAGAACGGTCCTTCTTCTTAGCCTTTTACTTCTTCTTCTTCTGTCCTCCCGAACCTGCAACAAAGGCTCTAGTGGAGTTGGATCCACTAGCACTGACCTCTCTGAGTCGCTCGTCGTGCTCTAAGACAAGCGGGGATAGCTCCTCCCATAGAAGCTGGGTACGGGTCCTCGAAGTAAGAAGGCTGGTGTAGAAGACATCAAACCGAGGCGATGGCAGCTGAGTCAAAAGAATCGTAGCCATGTCTTCAGAAGATATCGTCCGACCGAGGGATGCAAGCTCATCCCTCATGTCCTGTAATTTGTTGATGTGGTCCTTCATGAAATGACTATCATCAATAGCGAGCATCCGCAACTTCTTTTCGAGAGATATCCGGTGGGCAAACGTCTTCTATTGATAGAGAGACGCGAGCTTTCTCCACACGTCTGCTGCAGTCTTCAACCTGTGAACATGAACAAGGACAGAATCCTGCAAACTCAGAAAGAGGAAAGATCTGGCTCTAGAATTGAGCCGATCCCATAAGGCTGCACGATCCATAGAAGTCCCATCTGCAGGATCCACCTTAGGTCGGGGAATAGGAATAGAAACAAGCTCCCAAAGATCGAAGGAGTCCAAGATACACTCCACCTTGCAGGACCATAGAGAAACGTTGGAGCTATCCAACCGGTCCTCTTTGGGCAGCTGAGGAAGTACGGGTACCTGTACAGGGGGTACCAAAGGCTGCATCTTCGGCCCACTGGAAGGGGCTCGCCGAGATACATTAATAGAAGGGGGACGGGAAAGAGGAATAGACTCCGAACGATGGTTCTCGTGATAGAAATCACGCCTCCGTTCAGATGAGTGTCGAGACAAAAGCTCGTCATCTGAGTCATCAAAGCCCGTAAATTGATGATAAGACATCTTCGATATCTGCAAACACCAAAACACAAGGGAAGGTTGTCGGTGCCGAAACACAAACACCAGAAGCTCCCGAGCTGGCCGCCTTGCACAAAACGCAAGGATGATGTCAAATGCAAGTGCTAATGATGCAATCACCACAGAAAAACCACCTCCTGTCTCAAAACGCAAGGAGAAATGAGGTCGCCAGCTTGGAGGAGTGCTGCCAGAGGTTGAACGCAACCACAAAGGCTGAAAATGCAGCTTGGTGGAGTGTCGCCCAGCTAGAGAAGGGCCGCCGAGGCTGAAAACGCAAATTTTGGGGATGATACCAGCAGCAAACGCAAAGATGTGACACCAAAACAGGCCGCCTTGATCAAGAAGATGGTGGAGAAGGTGACGCCTCTGTTGTTGGAGATATCTTGACCAGCAAACACAAGGTTGTGGGTGTTCTCCTGCGTAGAACTCAGCTCCGTGTATTCTTCTTCGGCTTTGATGCCATGTGAGAGTGCGTTGCGGAAGAGGGAATACGAACACGGAGGGAGAGAGAGAGAATGCAGAAAATAAGGAAGAGAAATCCGCACTGACTGAAATGAATACTGAATACAAACGGGAAGGCGGAAGGAGACTGACCAGTCCCTGCACGCAGCCCACAGATGATGGCAGCACCACCACGGGGGAGAAGGAGTGTCGGAATTTGCAAGAAGACAAGTGATGAAGTGGGGAGGGGGGACTGCTTATAAATAGGCAAAAGAACAAACCCTAACCCTAACCCTAAAATGGGCGCAAACCCTAAAAATGCCCTAAAATGGGCGCCCCACATCAGTGACCAAAAAAGTGGCCGGGCAGCCAGTGGCTGCCCACTAAAAGAGGCCAAAAAGAAATACACATCCTAAGACAGCCAGTCAAGAGTGACTAGCCTCCCCCATCATAACATATGACAGACATGTCAGGGCTCCTAATGTCCTCGTCTGACTCAGACCGAGGCTTACAGGCAGGAGATGACAAGGCATGTCAAACGTGACTGCTAACACAAACAACACTAAATCAGAGTTGAAAAACCGTTCGATGGAATTAGCCCATCATGCAGAGCATTTTCTCTGAGAATAGAGAGAGAGTTGACCAGAGGGAGCAAGATCTACCTCCGTACATGAGTTAGAGATGAAGAAGTATGCTCCATAGCTGATGAAATTGCAACAATCTGTCCTCAGCTCCTCAAAACTTCATTCTCAGATCTGTCCCTTATGCCTATTACTTTTTTAAAAAAAAATGCTCTCTGTCTCTCTTTTGGGAATTTGTATCACATCGCATAGATGTAACAATTTTCCGTTTAAACCTTCCGGTATAAAATTCTCCAATATTGGTGCAAAATTTGACCTCGACACAGACAAAGAATTAATCATTGTGCAAAAACGAAGATAATGACGCGAACAGATTCTGGGGTCCAAAAATAGTAACTTCCTAAATTTTAGGGATGGTGACCCTTGCATTCCTCAAGTTGTATTGAGCAACTTTTATCTTTGCAACCACATCAAAAAGTGTAATGTGGCTCAGTTACAGTGACTTTTATTCTGTGAGCATTCTCACATGTGTGTCTTCTGTCTTGGCTAGGCTCATTGTCTTACACCATCTCCAGTGGCTAAGTACACAGTCCCAAACCACTGGCATTCTATTCTTGAGTGCCCATTGAATATGGAACCGGTCCTAAGGCTCAGACAAACCATTAGTCCAATTTGTCCCAATGGTTGCCTCTTCTGGCCATGCAAAGATCTCAGCTTATTCCAAGAGAACTTTAGGGGTAAAAAGCAATAGCAACTAAAGAAAAGAAAAATAAAATATTTATATAAGTAAATAAGGAAAGCAATTGCAAAAAGTATCACCACCTGATGACATATCCCCCTCTTGAAAGAGGCAAGCGACCTCGATTGCATGCCACACATGCTAACGGATGACCCAAGACGATAACAAGATTCTCCATGTTATTAGTGCCATCGCATATATCACTTGCTAACAAATGACACGGGGCGATGGTAGGAGTTTTCCCACCACCATTTGTGTCATTGCAAGTTCAAGTCTCACATAGGTGGAGGATCACATCTTGTATCCAACTATGATTACTAGGAGCCTTTCCAATATACATATCTCTGGATGCAACACAGGGCGATAGCACGTATCCCCGAACTATTAATGTCACTACATGTATAATCATTCAATTGAAGTGTAACAAATACAACTTCAAAGCACTGAGATTTCATTCAATGATACACCTGCTAATGCTAAGTGTAAACCATACATTTTGCATTATTCAATGAGATGTAGTATCCAAGTGTACAATAGAGAATGTACATTGCTTCAAAAAGCATTCTAAGTCACTGTAGATTCCAGCAAGAAAGCTTCTCGATAAAGTTGCAATAACTGAGGCGAAGCTACCAATTCAGCCTCTTCCATCCATTTGGCATCCATTGGTGAATAGTTCTTGAACTTCACCAAAAATCTTCTTATAACTTTACCTTTCACTTTCCTATCCTTATGTGCCAGGATCTGCTCAGGAACTAGAATCTCATCTAATTCCTCTACTTCAAGCTGTTTCTCTTGAACCATATTTTCTAGCACTTCACTAATAAAAAGCCTCAATAGGCTCACATGGAATGCATTATGAATTTTCCAATTTTCTGGCAATTTCAGCCTATATGCCACATCATTGATCTTCTCTGAGACTTGAAAAGGGCCATCGTAACGCATACTCAGCTTTGGAAACAAACATTCCTTGCCCTTCTGTTTTCTCAAACGTGCCTTTTCGAAACGCAATAAGACCCAATCATCCTTTTTGAACAAAATTCCCCGACGATGACTATCAGCAGTCCTTTCTGTTTAGCTTGTGACTTTCTAATATCTTTGTGACAATACCACGATGTCCTGCATACAGTGGAGCATGACTTTCTAATAAAACTTTTGGCCTTAGGTGTTTTGTAACGCATAGTCTTCCATGCATCATGATAAAGCCTTATTTGAACACATAATGATCATGATGTTGGCCATTGATGAATTGTTCATAGATTTTAGAGAAATCTTCGTCATTAGCATACTGCTCTTTCATATCATCCAATTCATGGTGATAAGAAATTGAAACAGCTGACACCTATGGTTTGCGAGATAAAGTATCTGCAACTACATTCTTCTTGCCTTCCACATGCACTATTTGAAAATGAAACATAGATAGGAAATTTGCCCAACACATGTGTTTCTCTGACAATTTAGCATGCGTGAGAAAGTATCTAAGTGTTTGATGATCCGTTTGCACTACAAAATCAGTACCAAGCAAACAATGCTTCCAACTAGAAAGTGCATGGATCACAACTAATAACTCTTTCTCATAAATTTGGTAAGTCCTTTCAACGAGAGAGAGTACTCTACTCTCATATGCTACAACTCGGCTGCATAGAAAACACTTAGTTACAGTCTTTAATGAGCTTAAGCGTAACAGATTGCTCATTAATGGCAAGAAGAGTGAATTCTTTTTGGAAGAGATTCACTTCCTTGGGCACATAGTTTCTGAAGATGGTGTGAAGATGGATCCTGCAAAGATAGAAGCAATTGTCTCTTGGCCAAACTTGAAAACTGCTCATGATGTCCGCAATTTCCTTGGCTTATGCTCTTACTACAGAAGATTTGTAAGACACTTTGCAGAGATTGCTTCTCCTTTACATGCGCTTGAAAAGAAGGATGTCAAATGGCAATGGGCTAACAAAGAGAAATCAACATTTAGATGTTTGAAACTCCTTTTCATTCTTTGAAAAGATAATCATATTATCAAAGAATGTGGCAACGAAACTTCGATAAGGGCAGAAAATCCTATCCATCATCTTGTTAAATGTAGCATGAGCATTGGTCAATCCAAACAGCATGACTAAAAATTCATTGAGACGAAATGTTGTTCTAAAAGCAGTCTTATGGATATCCTCTGGCCTGATTCTGATCTGATGATACCCGCTTTTCAAATCTATTGTGCTAAACATTCTTGCTCCCTGTAATCGATCAAGAATGTCATCTATCCTCGGAATTGGAAACCTATTCTTGATCGTGTTCTTATTCAAGGCTTTGTAGTCAATACACATTCGCCAAGAGCCGTCCTTTTTGTGAACTAGCAACACAGGTGAACAAAACAGAGAACTATTGGGCTGAATTAGTCTCTTCTCTAAAAGCTCATTAACCTGTGTCATAATCTCTCTCTGCTGTGTTGCACTGACCCTGTATGGTGGCCTATTGGGTGGACTAGTCCTTGGAATAAGATCTATGATATGATCTTCAAGCCTCTCAGGGGGTAACTCTCTTGGTAATGAATCTGAGAAACAATCACTGAATTTATTCAAGAAAGCCCTTCTATTTTCATCTAGTACAGACATATTACTGTCAACTTCATTAACTTGCTTTGCAAAAACCAAGTACACAGAAATATGATTTTTCATTACAGAAGTAATTGCAGAAGCAGAAACAACTGGGACAAACTCTCCTTTAAGCTTTACATCTAACACATGAGTCTTGTCCTTATGTACAAGAGTAATCGTTCTGATGTAAGTATCCAAGATAGTATGCTTCTTGTGGCACCATGGAATACCCAACAGAACATCATAGCCCTCTAAAGGAATAATATGGAATTCCTCTGTGTCCACATAGCTCTAAATGTGCATACGGAGTTTGCCAAGAATTGGGATGACAGGTTTTGTATGTCTTGGGCATGCCAAATTAGCCTGTCCAACTGGTCCCATTTCCTCAGGATGTATACCCAGCTTAGCTGCCAATGCCGGTGAGATAAAGTTTGCACGAGCTCCAGGATCGAAGAAAATAAGCACTGTGGAATCTTTGATCTTTCCCCAAGCTTTGCACAACTGTGTAGCATCATCAGCTGATTGATGTTCCACCATATCAGTCTCTAAGCCAATGGTGGGTTCATTTTACTTGGCGCATCTTTATCCTCTGTATCTTTAGAAGATTGTTGTGGGCACTTAGAAGCAATATGGCCTTTCTCTTCATATATAAAGCATTTCCTAGCCATTATTAAAGAATTTCTTTCTTCAAATGATTTGCCAAAAAGTGGCCTCTTCTGTCCTTTGCCTTGTTTAAAAGGAGTTTGAGGTTGTTGCTGAAATCTTTTCTTCCAAAAAAACTTCTTTGTAAAGCTGGTCTTTTCTAGAAATTGCTTCTTCTTCTTGCCAGGATCCTGCTTGAACTGAGAATCCTTCTTTTTAGTGCCTTTAAAGCTGACAGCTTTTCCTTTCAACAATGCATTTGCGACACCATCATTTTTTAATTAACTGTACCATATTTGTAACCCTACTCTTGGTACAATAATCCTTGATGGCTTCGGGCAAACCGCAACAGTGCTTTTCAATTTGTTCTGACAGGGACACTGTCTTGTAAGAACTCATGGGCAAAAGTGCTTCCCAAAATTTCTTATTGTACTCTTCTAAATCCACACAATTTTCTGCGTCCAATTTATGCCATGCAGTCATGACATCTACTTCAAACGTGTTAGTTAACCATGAGGCTGCAAACAATTGTTTAAAATGGACCCAAGTGGCAGGTGCATATCCTTGCATCAACAATATGTTCCACCACTGCAAAGCATTACTTTTCAAAAAAAATTGCAGGTGCAGTCTTCTGCACCTTAGAAGTCTTAGTAAAATTCCCTCTAGTGTAAGCTGTATCAAATTGTTGTATAAATGTCAAAGCTTTCAGCTTATCTTTCATACGACTGAAGGTTTTGACCATCCTCTTTATAGTCTTTAGGCTTTGCATTTTTTGGTGTTAGGTTGTCATAGACAGGTGGCTGTAAAAAGGGGAGTCCCTTTGGTGCATTATCAGCATTCGTTTCACCTGTCCTAGCTGCCATATGCCCACTAGGCTGAAAAAAACCAGCCGTTGCATTTTGTACTCCAGGCATTAAATAAGGACTCTGCAAAGTCTGATAATGGGCTTGTAGACCAATATTAGCATAGAGTGGGTTCACTGCCTCAATAGGCATCATTCCTGGTGGCTCTCTACGCTATCCCTGATAACCAGTGGGTGATCTAGCCATTGCTTGAAGAACTGACCCACCACCAAAGTAACCATGATAAGTAGCAAACTAAGAAGGAATAGTTTGCTGGGCCACTTGTGTATAACTGCCTTGACCATTCACTCCCTAATGGTGTGCTTGTGCTTCTTGTTGCACTGGACCTGCCTCCATGTTTGGTGTCTTTTCCACATGCTCTTGCACTTTAGAGATGTTGGGAATAAAGGCTCGTGCCTTTTAAATGTGCTCGGGTGTGAACACACCCTTAGTACTTGTACTTACACATATATATATCTATCTAAAAACCTAAAGGTATACACTTGTCATTGTACTTGAAAACGGGCTCACTCTCTACTCTGCTCTCTCTCTCTCTCACTCTCTCTGGCTCTCACTGTGCGTAGGACAGTTTGTCTCGATCTTTGTGTGGCCCCTACAAACTGGTATCAGAGCCATCAGGTTCTGTGTGGTTCTCGAGATCTGACAAGACCAGCATACAATTGGAGTTCTTGACGACCTGTGTGTGTGTGTCAAGCAGAAGGCAACGTGTGGCGTCAGGTAGACGTAGAATGCCAAACGTTCAGGCGGGCTAGACAGGCGACAACAACTGTTAAAGAGTAGTCGTACGCGAGCTGACGGACGGTGTCTGCAAGGCAATTGACTTGTGTAGAAATGTAACGGGTAGCAGTCGGCGGGATAGCAGTTGGCGGGATCAGTCACGGCGGACAACTGTCGGCGGGGTGTTGACCAGTGGGCGCTGATGAGACGCGATGGCAGGCGCGCGACGGATGGAACCGTCAGCGGGGCTCCCGGCACACAACTGACGGGTGAACAGTCCTGTCATCCATTTTTTTTCTTCTTCAAAATTTTTGAAAGGCCTTTTCCCCACTGAGGGTTCACGCGCTGGAGGCATAGACCTCAGATCTGTGCCAAATTGAGCCAGAAATTTAGGGCTTTTCCTAAATTTGGGGATCTCAATGCAGAATTGGACAATCTGACTCAGAAATTGCAAAGTCGGTGCACATTTGCCTGGGAATTTTGGGGTTTTTTCACATTTTAGTGAAATTCTTTCAATTTCATTGAAATTAGTGCACACAAGACTTGGAAAATTTGGGGATTTGTCCCGATTTGCTGCGAGCAAGATGCAATAGTGATATCTGTCTCGGAAATCGCAGGAATTTGTGACATTTTGTCCTCGAGATTTGGGGCTTTTAATGTACATGCGCAAATTGGGCTGAAATTTACCCAATTTCTCGACATTGATGCACATTGGACTCCGTGTAATTTGGGGCTTTTGCAATTTGGGCAAAATTTGTGTAGCATTTGGTCATTTTATGTACATGCAGGTTGAATTCCACGCAATTTGGACATCAACACTTGGTAAATGGGGGTTTTGCTGAAATTGCTCTATTTAGGAAAAATTGGATTGGCCTATGCATGACAGAGAAAATGTAGATGTGTGATTGATGCTTTGAGCACAAAATTTTGGGGCTTTTGACCCTTCGTATCAAATTTGATGCCCGTGGTACATGTACAATAGAAATTGCAGCTGAAATTTTGGGATTCCTCATGTAATGTGATGCATATGCCCTTGGAACAGCTGTAATTAGTTGAATAATGCCATAGCACATGGTTTGGTGCTTCTGAAAATTTAGTTACAGATCTCAAATCTGTGCTTCTGCATGGTCATTTATTCTTGATTGGTACTTGTTTGTATCTTGGTCACTTGGGTGACAGTTTGGGCTTGCATTTGCTAGTTTTTTGGTCACACTTGGGCTGAAAATCATGGCTGGCAACAATGCCAGCAGTAATCTGATGCACATAATTTTGTAGTTTGGCAAAAGCAGTGCTACAATATCCTGTTACAAAAGAAGCAGGCAAAGCCGATCAAAAACCAAAGAAGCAAAGCCCGCGGATATGGATCAGGATGATTGGGATGAGTTAAATGAGCTTGCACCCTCAACCATAGAGCTATCGATTTTTGATGCCTTGCTTTTCAACATTGAAGGTTTGCTATATGGACTAGATTGGAAGAACTGTATGCACAAAAGAGTGCTGGAAGCAAAGTGTATTGGCTGAAAAAGCTTATGGATTTGCGTATGAAAGAGGGTACAACAATGTCTACTCACTTGAGTTAGTTTAACTCCATTTTCAGCCAGCTGGTTGCCTTGAAATTCATGATTGATGAGGAATTTAAGGCTACTTTCTTGCTTTGCACTCTACCAGAGAGTTGGGATACATTCATGACTGCTATGAACAATTCTAATGTAATCCTTTTGTATGCTGATGTAGAGAGTGCTCTACTTATGGAAGAGATGAATCGGCAGAACAATGCATCCAGTAAGTCTTCCAATGCTTTGCATACTAGGTGCAGATGACATCAAAAGGGCAAATATGATGGCAAGGAATGTAGTAAATCACGTGGCAAAGATGTTGAATGCTATTATTGTGGCAAGAAGGGTCACTTTAAATGTGACTGCTACAAATGGAAGAAAGAGAAAGGAAAATGCAAGAAGACAGATGATAGCAAGGAAGAGAAGAAGGACAGTCAGCCCAAGAAGAGCAGTGTAAAAATTGAAGAGGTGAATGTAGTCACTCATGATAGTGACAGTGGGAGTGATATACTCTTTGTCTCTTCACACTTTGGTGCATATGCTTTACTTGCAGATACAGATGATGACATGCATACGTGGATTCTTGATTCAGGTGCTTTCTTTCATGTCACCCCTCATCGTGAGTGGTTTTCTGCCTATACAAGGGGTCGACATGGTGTTGTCCATCTTGGGGATAACTATGCATGTGAGATTGCAGGTATTGGTAGTGTGCAGTTATAGTTTCAGCATGGCTTTGTCGTTACACTTCAGTATGTACGGCATGTACCTCAACTCAAGAAGAGCTTGATTAGCATAGGGCAGCTAGATGATGATGGTTTTCATACCACGTTTGGTGATGGAAAATGGAAGATGTGTAAGGGATCTAGTGTTATTGCTAGAGGTTGCAAGAGTGATACTTTGTATCCACTTCATGTATCTAGTGTGCGTGACCATGTTGTTGCTGTGACCGAGCAGCCAAGCGGTTGTTTGTGGCATGGCTGGTTGGGACACATGAGTCAAACATGAATGAAAGTTCTTTCTCATTTGGGTTACTTGCCTTGCCTATACAAGGGGTCGACATGGTGTTGTCCATCTTGGGGACAACTATGCATGTGAGATTGCAGGTATTGGCAGCGTGCAGTTATAGTTTCAGCATGGCTTTGTCGTTACACTTCAGCATGTACGGCATGTACCTCAACTCAAGAAGAGCTTGATTAGCATAGGGTAGCTAGATGATGATGGTTTTCATACCACGTTTGGTGATGGAAAATGGAAGATGTATAAGGGATCTAGTGTTATTGCTAGAGGTTGCAAGAGTGACACTTTGTATCCACTTCATGTATCTAGTGTGCGTGACCATGTTGTTGCTGTGACCGAGCAGCCAAGCGGTTGTTTGTGGCATGGCTGGTTGGGACACATGAGTCAAACATGAATGAAAGTTCTTTCTCATTTGGGTTACTTGCCTTGTCTTTGTTTTGCTAATTTTGAGCATTATAATCATTGTATTTATGGCAAACATGCACAAACGTCATATAAAAAGTTTCTTTCTTTGAAATCTTCTCCTCTAGAGTTAGTACATTTGGATGTATGTCAAATGCCAGGATTATCTTTAGGGGGAAAGAAATATTTTGTCACCTTTTTTGATGATGCTACATGGAAGGTATGGGTTTATCCCATTCATAGCAAGGATGAAGTGCTTGATAAGTTTAAAAAATTATTGGCATTGGCTGAAAATCAGACAGATAAGACACCTAAGTGTCTTCGCTCTGACAATGGTGGGGAATATGTGTCCAAGGCCTTTCAAGCATTTTGTGACAGCAAAGGGATAAAGAGGAAGCTCATTGTCTGTTATAATCCGTCCCAAAATGGAGTTGCAGAGCGTATGAATCGGACTATATAGGATAAGGTGTGTACGATGCTGTCTCATGTTTCATTATCCCATGGTTTTTGGGCAAAGGTTGTTATGACATCCGTTCAGTTGATTAATTTGTCACCAAACAGGTCTTTGGGGGGGGGGGGGGGGAAGGGGAGTTTCCCAAGAAGTATGGTGGGGCAAGCCTCCTTCATATGCTCATCTGAAAGTGTTTGGCTGCGAGGCTTTTGTGCACATTCGTAAATAAGAACGCAACAAACTTGAGCCAAAGTCCTGTAAATGCATTTTGCTAGGATATTGTGACGAAGGTGAAATGGGTTATAGATTGTGGGTTCCCGAGAAAAGGAAAGTAGTACACAACAATGACGTTAACTTCTGGGAAGATTGCATGTAGAAACAGCTCGAAAAGAGTGAGGAGGTCTGTAGGGTTGTATTCCGGGAAGAAATACCTTTTGGACAGCAAAATGTGGCCGCTATGCAGCAGCAAATACCTGCTGTAAATGAACCTGTAGATGTAGGAAATGATGATGGAAATGATCAGCCAGCTATTGCCCATGAAAATGAGCCATTACATGTGCAGGAACAGCCAGGACAACAAGCTGTTAATGCTGATTTGCAGGCTGAATTGCCAGGACAGCATGCTGAAAATGGAAATTTGCAGGAATAACCAGCAAACAATGATCTTTGGGTTAGAAGATCGTCTAGGGCTACTAGACAACCTGACAGGTTTATTCATGGTGCAATTAATGTGACTGATCATGTCATGTTGACAGATTGTGGTGAACCGTCTTGCTTCAAGGAAGCAATGGAGAGAGAGGACAGCAAGAAATGATATAAAGCCATGTTGTCAAAGATGGAATCTCTTAAAAAAAATGGCACTTGGGACTTGGTGCAGTTGCCTAAAGGGCAGAAAACCCTTCCATGCAAATGGGTTTACAAGATGAAGGTCACTTCTAGTTCCTTACCAAAGTACAAAGCAAGATTGGTTGCAAAGGGGTATAAGGAGAAGCATGGAATTGACTTTGATGAGATTTTTTCTCCTGTAGTCAAGATGACTACATTGAGAACCATTTTGGGCCTGGTTGCTGTTGAGAATATGGAGCTGATACAGATGGATATAAAGACTGCATTTTTACATGGTGATCTGTATGAAGACATATATATGCAGCAGCCTCAAGGGTTTGTTGAACAAGGGAAGGAAAATATGGTATGTAAACTCAAAAGGAGTTTGTATGGGCTAAAACAAGCACAAAGAGAATGGTATTATAAGTTTGATACATTCATGTAATTACAAGGCTTTCATAGAAGTCAAGTGGATTACTGCTTGGACACCAAGAAGGCAACAGATGGCAGTCTGATTATCTTGGTTTTGTATGTTGATGACATGTTGATTGCTAGCAGGGATACTCATGCCTTAGATTCATTGAAGCAAAGTCTTCATGGCAGCTTTGACATGAAGGATGTGGGTGATGCAAATCACATTCTTGGCATGCGAATACTCAGAGATAGATCGAAAGACTTACTTTATCTATCTTAGCAGGAGTATATCTCCAAAGTTTTGCAGCGTTTCAATATGGAGGGGGGGGGGAGGGGGGACAATTGGGGTTTCATTGCCTCCATATATGAAACTTACTGCAGAGGACAGCCCTACATCTGATGATGAGAAGGATGAAATGGCCAAGATACCATATGCTTTAGCTGTTGGCAGTTTTATGTATGCTATGGTTGCTACACGTCCTGACATTGCCTTTGCAGTGGGAGTGGCTAGCAAATACATGGCAACCCCTGGCAAGAAGCATTGGGATGCAATGAAAGGTATTATGAGATACCTCAAAGGCACAAAGGAGTTGTGCATCTACTTTGGAAAGCAGAAGGCATCTGTTGTTGGCTTTACGGATGTAGACTATGCTGGTCATGCGGACTGCAGGAAGTCCACTTCTGGGTATGTGTTTACTTTCACAGGAGGAGCAGTCTCTTGGATCTCCAAGCTACAAAAGTGTGTTGCATTGTCTACTACAGAGGTAGAGTATGTGGCTGCCACTGAGGCATGCAAGGAGGCTTTATGGCTTTCACGTATGGTGGGAGAGCTTGGCATCACAGAGTTACATGTTCTCCATTGTGATAGTCAAAGTGCTATCATGCTAGCATAGAATTCTGTCTTTCATGCAAAAGTGTATTGCATTGTCTACTACAGAGGTAGAGTATGTGGCTGCCACTGAGACATGCAAGGAGGGTTTATGGCTTTCACGTATGGTGGGAGAGCTTGGTGTCACAAAGTTACATGTTCTCCATTGTGATAGTCAAAGTGCTATTATACTAGCACAGAATTCTGTCTTTCATACAAAGACAAAGCACATACAGGTGAACTACCACTTCATTAGAGATGTACTTGACAGCAAAAGCATTGAGCTTGTCAAAGTGCATACAGATGATAACCTTGCAAACCTTCTCAGGAAGGGTCTTGCAATGGAGTGGTTTGCTCATTGCTGACAGATGATGGGAGTTTGATAGATATATGTATTTCAGCTTTGTACATACCTAGAGTTAGGTGATTATTTTCTCCTCTTAAGGCACATTGCCTTTATGTGGGAGGTTATTGGGAATAAAAGCCTCGTGGCTTTTAAATGTGCTCGGGTGTGAACACACCCTTAGCACTTGTACTTACACATATATATCTATCTAAAAACCTAAAGGTACACACTCGTCATTGTACTTGAAAACGGGCTCACACTCTTCTCTGCTCTCTCGCACTCTCTTTGTCTCTCATTGCACGAAACGAGTGTCTGCCTCGATCTCCGTATCTAATGGGCCTCTAGAAGAGGTTTGCCTTATTGAGCACTCCATGGTATGATGTGATGACTTAGCATGTGAATCCTCATTATGTGACTTCAAAATTTTTTGCATCCGAGGATTCTTTACAAGCTGTTGAAAAAAGCCAACCAGAGGAGTTACGCCATAAACAAGTTTTCTTGTTCTTGCTCCTCATCCTATGGTTCAATCTTGGTTCTAGAAGGTGTTGACAATTGTGCGTCAATACTCTCTTCGGTGTCTATGAGCAAAATAAGAACTCTCTTCTTCATGAGGGAGTTTCCTTTCCCTTTATCCATGTTTGCCATCTCTCTAGTCCTGTAATCACTGTAAAACCTGTCTGTATGGTCTTTTCACCCAAAACTGTCCGAGCTTAAATTCTTATAGAAAAGAATTCAAATCTGAGGGATGGAACCATGGAACCGGTCTATGACTCACATAAAGCGGTAGTTCCTTCAATTAATACTTGGTCTTTTCACACACGCACACACAAAAACAGAGACCTCACTCCCTCGCTCAACATCAGATTGATCCCGAAGACCGTCCCCTCTCGGTATTTCTTTATTAATTAAAAGATAGAAAGTTACAAAAATGAAATGTTCCAAAATACATAACCTGAGAACCGTTGGTTTTCATCTTTTCTGAGTATCTTTTCTGACACATGTCCTATTCTAGATATCGCACGTCAATTTTCTAGAGAAGGAAGCTTCTTAACCTTTTACCTACAAATCTCTCAAATGGTTAAGAAATTGAGATAGTTGTTGAGACAAAATTGTTCCTTCCAAAATTATGGAGCCTTTAACGCAACAAAATTTCCTTTTGATTAACTTTCATTTGAGGAATATAAATTTTCACCAAATTTAGATTTTGGAGAGCTTAATCGTTCACTAGTTTATGGTTTGTTTTTTTGATCATGAGCATCTCGTTTCGCTTTTTGAACCACTCATTGTATGGGCTTGTAGTCAATATGACTAGCCAAGTGAGAAAGTCTTACTCATTTGGGCTTTCAGGTCAATCCAATAGCCCAACTAAGCTTTTAATTTCTCTTGGACATCTTGTTGATTGGGACCCAAGTATAATTACAGGGCATTCCTGCCATTGGCCATGCTTGAATAAAAAGATGAACATTTAATTATACTTTGAAACACTCAAATAAAAAAATTGCCTTTCAAGTGAGCATCAAATTAATTTGAATTATTAAGCCAATACATCTTGATAATAGTTACAAAAAGTTGGTTACATGTTTCCTACTGAGATCAAGCCAAATTTCTTGAGCCAGCAACTATAAAAATAATGATATTTTCCTTGGTTGGCCTCCTTAGGAACCTATAAGAAAAGGGCAAGTGATGTGGTTTGTCCCAATGGGATGCTGATACTAGAGGGCTGACTTTGATTGATTTACTTTTTCCGAACAGGGTTTTCAGAATTTTACTTCTGAGTTTACAAAAGAATTATATCATGATGCATGTTTGCTATTGATGTCCAAGGTCTGCATTAAAAAGTCCATTTAATTCATATTCCTAATGGACTATGTGTTTAGCTGGAGGTCTCTATTTAAATTTTGATGTTGAAAGTCAGTGCTGTTCATTTTGAATGTCATGTCAAAGCTGGCAATATTCCTCTCATTACAAAGGTCTTTTCAATGCACTCTTATCTTTCCCCATTTTTCATTTTCAAAGAAAAATACGTGAGGACAAGAAGCTGGAGTTATAACACAGTGGTATGTCAACTGTGATAAAGTATGTGAGTGTGTGATCTTTGGATAATCAACTAAAATTATCTGCAAAGGTTTTAAGGACAAGAAGCTGGAGTTACGACACACACTTGCATGCCAACCTTTTAAAGTGTGTGTCAGATGTGAAATATGAATAAGTCAACTGTGTTATCATCAACTCTGTGTAAATGTGCATGTCTCTGTATGTGTGTCCTCCAGAATCTACTATACGATCTTTGTTGACATTTTAGACAGCTAAAATTACAATATGTGCAGGTGGCTTCAACTCCTGATTTGATCTTAGCATACATTGATTTTTTTCTTGGGGGCGATGAAAAGAGGCCTGACTTACCTCCTCGGTTATTACAAAGGCTACCACTTTCTATTATATTTGGAGGCAATGGAAGCTACATGGCTGGCTATTACCTTCACAGTGATAATCTTCTCACAAGCTTACTTGGTCAGGTTAGCAAGGCTGTAAGCTAACTTTACATCTTTGGAATCACTACAATCATCTAGTTTATGGTTTACACATGTTTTTTTCAATACTCCACTTCAAGTGATTCTGCCTTCCTTCTTTTCCGCAGGCAGTACCTGCAACAATCTGGTACCGCATGGTGGCTGGATTAAATGCACATCTTCGCACAGTACGCAGAGGATGCTTGCGAAGCACTTTGTTGCCAGTTGTTGACTGGTTGTCTACACATGCAAATCCACGGCTTTTCTCCCATGGTGTCCGTGTTGATCTTGCTTGGTTTCAAGCACCTTCGTCTGGATATTTCCAGCTTGGCTTGGTAGTTAATCATGCAAGTGACAGTCCATCAGTTAGTTTTCCTGATGCAAGTGCTTATTGCTATCCTCGAGATAATAGGTGTGGCATATTGATTATCTGGATGATATCCTAGGCATGGCAATTTTGGAAATCAGATTTCTTAAATTTCTTCTGATGTCTTGCCATTCTACTGCTTAAAGTAATCTATCTTGGCAGGATCTGATTATGTTGCATGTTGCATAGGCCTTTTTGATTGGCTGACTTTACCATTCTTTTGGTACTGCTAACGATCTGATTATGTTGCATGTTGCCCAAACTTTTTTGAGATTGCTGACTTCACAATTATTTTGGTGCTAAATCATGTCAGGGCCAGTGTTTCAAGTCAGTACTTGGTTTGGAACAGAATCTTTACAGTAGTTTGAAATGACCAAAGGGCTATAATGATTTCTGTTGGCATATAGAAATACCAAAAGAACATGCAACAAAAGGTTTCTTACTAGAGTAAACTTTCTATAGGCATTTTCCCCTTTAAATACCTCAATTGGCGAATAGTGCTCATCAAATGCTAGTGGGGAAAAAGGATAAGTACTAGGCTAGGGTAAGGCAGTTGGATTTTTGATTATGTACATGGTTAAGAGAATGCGCATATGTACACCGAAATTTTGTGTGAGGTAATGGGGGTGATATACTGATGCTTATGGAATCTCTTCCAAGCCTCCTTGCAATTTTGATGCACTAGATTGGTAAAGTTGGTCTTCAATCTCAGAATAATGGGCATGCTTCTTGCCATCCAATGAGACATCAAAAGTTGTGGCGTGGCTCACTGGGTGTGAGTTGCCCTATTGTTACTTCTTTGTAGAGTCGTGGTTTGGCACTATGTAGTGCTCCCTCAGTGACATATGCCAGATTTGTAGAGTCAGCTGGCTGATGCGGTTCAGGGACAAGGGAGGCAGCTTTGTACCGTCCTCAATTGGTGTGAATGTCTATGAATCTGGTTGACATCACATTTGATTCCATGGGAGGGTACGTGTTCATGTTGTACTGAGATAGGATAACCATTTTCTACCTTCTGATCACTATACTATTCTAGTCTTGTCCCTATGTTAAAGCCACCTCCTATGGTGACAAGGTATGGCAATTCCTGTCCCCCTTCTTGAAAGTTCTCCCATTTTAGTATATCCATGCACATTGGGCAAACAATCAAATCATTCGAAAGGTAGTTGGAGAACCATGTTCTTGATAGAAAGCATCTTTGTCCCTAGTGGCTCTGTTTGGGTAATCCATGTGTATGGTGCTAAATGAAAGAAGGTGCTAGAGTCCCTTGCCCATGTAAAGGCCTCTCTCCTCCTCATTCGCTCGAAGTTGCCTTGAGTCATGATGTTGTTGAGCTCACTCTAACTGCAACTCTAGGAAAGGGGATTCTAAAGGTGTGAGATGATCCATATGCATGCCATGTGGTGTAACCATGTGCAACTGTGGGTGTTCTAGCATGCCATATGACTATGTGCTGCAAGCTATCTAGATGACTCTACTGCAGATGTGGAATATTTGTGCCTGTGGAGGTTCTATAAACTATGTATATAGGTGACAGGGCCTCGGCTACAATCGATGGAGCCCCCATCTCTACATGGACCATCTCATGCGACAATGGCAACTTACACTTGATGAGAAGGAGATCATCATGAGCACCATCCCATCCATCATTGAACTCCCTTGTGCAAGATGGTGGCTGCTAAAAATACTGGATGCTTTATTTTTAGATCCACTCCTGCATCTATAGTAGAGGCTTGGCCTCTAGACTAGAGCACACTTTATGGAAGTGCAAGTGTAACTAATATATCAAATATCCATAGGCTCTAAGGATCATTAAACTGGATATGTGCACGGTGGTTCTACATGGTTCCAAGTGCAGAACATCTTTGCCCAGGGAGGTTCTACAAACTGTGTATGTAGGTGACTCTTCAAAGAGTGCCACGGCTACAATTGATGGAGGCCCCATCTCTGCATGGACTATCTTATGTGACAATGACGACTTACTCCTGATGACATAGGAGATCATCACTGTCTCCATTTGCTCCCATCCATCATTCAACTCCCTTGTGCTTGATGCTAGTTGCTTTGTTGTGGATCTACTTTGTCTATGTTAGAGGCTCAACCCCGGGAAAGGAGCACTTTATAGAATTGGAAGTGTAACTGGTATGTCAATTTGGCTCATGAAATTGGATGTGTGCACAATGGTTCTACATGGCTCCAAGTGCAGCATAACCTCTAGTCCATCTATCCTGTGTTGTTCCTTCCATGGTAAAGCACGGTTGGGTTTTGATCCCTAAATAAACATATTTCATGACTCACCATGCTATCTTGTGTTGAGAAACCCCAGCCATGAAGTGCATTCCTTTTGCTTGATTCCCATACTGTTTCACACTTACAGCCCCGAAAAAGGCTGGGTGCCCATATTCTGCAGCCCCATCCTAGACTGATTAGTGCCTATAAATAGGGCATAGACTTCATTCATCAGTATACACTTTCATTCGTCTTCTCCCTCCATTAGATCCACTCTTCCTTCTCCATCTCTCCTATACTTGGTGGATGTTTCTCGTGCTTGGTGGAAGTGGTTGGAGTGCTGCCGATTGGAGTTGTCTTGATGCCACCCACTGCTTGTCAAAAGATGACGTACCAGTGAGACAGTAGGGTTTGCGGGGAGGAACACGGAGTGAACTCGGCAAACATGGAGAAGAGAATAAAAGAGAGAAGAAACTCTGATGAATGGAATGATGAAGTTCTAAATCATGGAGTGAATGTGATACAAGGGAACAAGGGTGCCGTAGCACAAGGAAGATGATGAAGATAGCCACGAACTACGAACCACAATGTCCTCCTGAAGGGGTGTGAGGGCATTGGAGAGGCTGGAGAGAAGAGGTGACGGATTGAATGAATCAGCCGTGAGGAATGAATGAGAGAGTGGCCTATAAATAGGCACAGTTAGTCTAGGATGGTGCCCCTTTTTGGGGCTGCAAACCCTAAACGCAAACTCTAAACACAAAATGCAAAAACACAAAAATGTAGACTACAGGTAAAGGGTGAAGGGTTTCTCAACACACACCCCCCCGCCCCCCCCCCCCCCCCCCCCCCCCCCCCAGGCGTGCTCAGGACTGCCTCCTCTCAAGTGACCTGCTCTCCCATATCCAGAGGCGCCACTCTTGAAACTCCTCCCAGAACACATAAGGGTCCAGACTCCAAGTCTTCCCCTGAAGACCAACCACACGAATGCTCCTCCACGGAAGGACACAGATCTCCTCATCCTATTGCCCTTTGTCAAGGACCAAACGCCCCCCCTCCTGCACGATGAAGAAAGTTCCGTGGGGGGCGCCGCCCACACTACCTCACACCTGTAGGGGGATACCTGTTGGTGAAAATCTAGCGGCTCATAACTCGCCAGGCTCTACCGGCTCTTGTATCGGGGGGCCAAGCCACTCCGGAGGTATCGTTGCAACAATCTCCCTTTTCCTCAGCTTAGCTCTTCTCTGACAACCTGATACTTGCTGCAACACCTCCTGGTCCACCATCCTATACACCTCCCACCATGTCTTCATGGTACGAACAGGGCCAGCCTCCCAACCAGCCCATTGAATGTGGGGACGCTCGCCAATCTGTATCCTGTCCCGATCTCTGACCTGGGGGTTCTAGATCACCAGTTGGTGGTCTATCTCCTCTTGGAAACCTGGGGAGCACTGAATTAGGGCCTTGCGGAAGCCTTGCGACACATGAAGTAGGCTGTGGAGGAAGGAAGATCATGGGGGCGTGATTTGGGCCATCGTGAAAATCCATATCAAGGACGGCAGCCTCCAGTCACCACCAAGCCTTGGTCTGCACTCTTGGAGGCCCTCTTGTAGTAGGATCTTCCAGGTTTGCCCTCTTGGTGTGAGCCCGCGGACTACTAGCTCACCCAAAAGGGCTAGGCTCTGGAATTGTGGGTCCTTTACCACCTTTCAGTAGGTAGTGAAGAAGGCCTTGGAAAGACCATTCTCTCTCGGGAATTTCTGCGTATCCTGTGTATGGAAAGCCTCCTCTAATTCCTTCTCTATGAAGGGGTCTAGGAGGGAGCGTCCCATCTCCTCTGTGAGGAGGAATGGGATGTGGTCCCAGACCTGTTGTCTACAACGATGTCCTCTAGTTGAGATTGTCTCTTGCTGGAAAAGATGTTTATAGTAGTTAGCGGCAATCTCCATCACCTCATTTGGGCTAGAGTGAATCCTCCCATACTGTTCCCAGAGGCTATGTATCTGCTCTCCTGAGATGTGGGATTGATGCACCTAGAAAAACTCCTTGCACATCGTGTCCCCCTTCTGCGTCCAAAAGCTGCTGAGGTGCGGAAGGAAGACTCCGAGTGCCTATCTTTGAGGCTGGTGAGGGTTGCCCGTGTGCGCACCTCCTGTGCGTGGAGAGTGGGATCTGCTGGTGCCTCGTGGAGCAGTCTCTGTGTGGTTGCTAGGTCTCGCGGGAGTGCTCTCTTCTCCCAGCTCTATTGCCTAGCCTGTAGGATTGCCTCCTAGCAAATCCTGCTCGACTCGGCTAGGACCTCTGCAACCTCCTCTGCGATCCGGTCCCTCTTGTCCCACTCCCTAGTCCAAAGCTGCTCAATCTGCCTCTTCACCTCCTCCCTCTTGGAGACGGAGTTAGGGATTCACTAGGATCATGTGTCCAGGGCTGAAGCTGGGGCATCAAGTGTTAGGAGAATAGGGCAGTAATCAGACAAAGTGGTGTTGGCCAAGTGCCCTACTTGGCCTCCGTGAGAGTATCCCCACTCTTGCACATAAAAACCTATCTAGCCGCTCCAGCAAAACTCAGCCCAGCTGCTTGTATCCCGAAGAGAAGTCCAGGGACCTCTCCTTCCTGTGAAAAGCTGGGTCTCTCCAAGCATCACGTGCTCCTACTGTGAGGAAGACCTCCCATGCCTCCTGCTTCTCCCCAGCCATATCCTGGTAGTTCTTGCCTTTGCCTTGTTGGTCCTCTAAGGTCTCCAGGTTGTTGAAGTCTCCCCCAACAATCCAGGAGTCCACCTCTGGGAGTTTTGCTATGATCTCCACCTAGAACTTGTTGTGTGCTCTAACCTCAGTAGGGGCATAGATATTGAGGACTCCAAGGCACGAGTCCCCAATATCCAATCTGATCCATAGAACCCTCCCTGCCACAATCGTCCCGTAGTCACATACACAGGTGGTCAGGCTCGGGCTAATAGAGGTGCATACACCTCCACTCTTTCCATGTGGGTACCGATGGCATACTCCTAGTAAGTGTGTGAACTACTTGGGAGTACCTTCCCTACCCGATGGGCTTGGGCGGGGGTGAGCTTGTGCTCCTACAGAAGTAAGATGTCTATCCGTCCGGCGGCGAGGGCAAGCTGCAACTCCTGTCGAACAATTAAGTTCCTGGAACCATGTGCCCTGCTGTAGTGGAGGCTATTCACATTCCAGGATGCAAAATGTGAACTCATAGGGAAACCTGTGACTGACCGAACATGCATCTGTTCCATGTGGAAGCTATTAATGAAGAAGAAGAGCTATGGGGCATGCGGATACGCTTTGCTACAGGCCTGGATGGTGAAATCCATTCCCCTATGGTTGATAGATGCTCTAGGTGGTACCACCAAGGCATCTATCAACCAGGCTGAGAGGTGTGACTCTACATTGGTAGAAACGGGTCGCCTGTGCTAGGGGCCACTCGATCACATCCATTGGTGCTCTCCACTGTGGAGGGGCTCGAAAGATGATGCTCAGATGTGGGACCTTGGCACCAGCCCACTAGTTAATGTCCATCATGCAACTTGTCCACTGCTTGGAAAAGAGTGCTAGTCCTCCTCCCATCCATTGGGAGATGTGGTTTGCCACCTGACTCTTCACCTCCTCTATTTGTGTCATCGTCTAGTCTCCAATGTGAGAGGTCTAAAGGAAGAAAGCATAGTTTGGTCCATCTGGTGGTGCTAGTAAATGGACCTTGCCGCTGGTCGAAAAAGAGTGCTAGTCCTCCTCCTCCCATCCACTGGGAGATGTGGTCTGCCACCTGACTCTTCACCTCCTCCTCTATCCATGTCATCGTCTAGTCTCCTTTGTGAGAGGTCCGAAGGAAGAAAGTATAGTTTGGTCCATTCGGTGGTGCTAGTAAATGGACCTTGCCGCTCCTTGACTCGCGTACCACGAAGATCCCCACCTCCAGAGGTAGTGGGAACTCTCCGTGCTCCACAACTCTCAGGTAGGACCATGGATCACTACGAAAGAACTCCTGTGGTAGCAGCTGCGCATGTCTCGAGAAAGTGTGCCGGGCGGCAAGACATATGAGTTGATGGTTGTGTGGGGAGGGGGGGCTAGGCTGCTGGTGAGTGGAGGATGTTGGCGTATGGGCTCCCTACCTTTTGTGGGAAGGGGGGGGATGGGCATCCGGGGGGGGGGGGGGGGGGGTCACCTATACTCGGTGGGGATCAGGGGGGATTGATCGGTGGGGGAGATGGTGGGGAGGAGAAAGATCGAGGGATGGTGGGGTGGTTGAAGGTATGAGGCGGGTGTTTGGGGGGGGGGGATGGCTCTGGAGAGGGGGGGGGGGGGGGGGGTTGTGGGCTAGGTTTGGGGGGGGGGAGAGGGGGGGTGGGGGGTGGGGATGTGGGATCTCGGGTGAGGTAGCCTATGGCGCCTCCATGGTGGTCTGCCACCTGACTCTTCACCTCCTCTATTTGTGTCATCGTCCAGTCTCCTGTGTGAGAGGTCTGAAGGAAGAAAGCATAGTTTGGTCCATCCGGTGGTGCTAGTAAATGGACCTTGCCGCTCCTTGACTTGCGTACCACAAAAAATCGCCACCTCCAGAGGTAGTGGAAACTCTCTATGCTCTGCAACTCTTAGGTAGACCACGGACCATTGCGAAAGAACTCATATGGTAGTAGCTGCCCCTGTCTTGGGAAAGTGTAATGGGCGGCAACAGGGACAGATGAGATGGTGATTGTGTAGGGGGAGGGGCTAGGCTGTTGGTGAGTGGAGGATGTTGGCGTATGGGGCTCCTCACCTTCTGTGGGAAGGGGGGATGGGCTTGGGGGGTCACTGGATTGGGTGGGGATCAGGGGAACTGATCGGCGGGGGAGATGGTGGGGAGGAAGATTGAGGGATGGTGGGGTGGTCGGAGGTATGAGGCGGGTGTTGGGGGGGAGGGTGTGGCCGGTGGCTCTGGAGAGGGGGGGGCTATGGGCTAGGTTCGGGGGGGCAGTCGTGGGGAGGGGGGGTTGTGGGATCTCAGGTGAGGTAGCCTATGGGGCCTCCATGGGTGGTGGATGTGGAGGCCTGTGGTCTTGCTGGGTGGGATGAGCATGGGGGGGGACTACGGGGTGCTCTGCCGGGGGGCCAATGCAAGGGGGGGTTGTGGGATCTCGGGTGAGGTAGCTTGTGGCGCCTCCATGGGTGGTGGATGTGGAGGCTTGTGGTCTTGCCGGGTGGGACGAGCATGGGGGGGACTACGGGGTGCTCTACTGGGGGGCCGATGCTCTCCTGCTCCCTGCTGCTGTGGCTGATTGTGGCTCCCCTTGCCGTCTCCCTCTCTGTTGTCTCTGGACCGTGTAAGACCATCAACATCCACGTGCGGGCATGTCGGCGGAGCCGCCTTGGCTCCGAAGCGCGTGCAATCTGTTGCCTGATGCCCAAAGTCATTGCAATGCGGACACTGCCCTGGTTGCCTAGTCACAATAACTTGCTGCCTGAAAGAGTGTCCGCCTGTCTCAATCTCCAAAAACTTTGGTATATTCTTTTATCTTTCATTGCCACCCGTACCTTTGGGAATCCTGCAGCTGTCACTGCATCCACGAAGGAAGCGGGAAGAATTGTGCCAAGAGCCAGCGATACTCTACCACCAGTCCGGGGAAGAGTAAGGTGACCGGATGTCTAAGAAACGTGTTATGGAGCGTGAATGCCTCCATTATGAACCCACTGTACCAGGGAACCATGTAAATGACCCCCTTTGTGGAAGCATAGGGTGAGCTATCCACTAGCTCACGGGCTGCATCTGCAGAGGTGAGTCGAACCATGAAGATCCTTTAATCCATGAGAACTGCCTTCACGATCTGCACTGTGCCAATGCGCAGCGTGGAGTGAAGCCAATCCCAAAGCAGTGCCCTAGAGGGGGATTGTCCTATGACAGGGCGGGGGAGAGCTGGCAGGGGCAAGCAGGGCGGGGGCGGGGATCAGGCGGAGGCAGCGCTGGGGGGGCAGCTCTAGGGAGCCGCGCTCCACAGGGGGGAGTGGTGGGGCAGTAGGGGGATCAAAAGGCGGGGGGCATCATCACATGGTTGATTGTTCTATTTGTTAAAAGGTTGATTATTGGTCGTCTTCACAAAATCTCTCTTTCTCTTGTATCATTCAGAATCTTGCACACAAGTAATTAACCTTAGTTCCTCCTCCAGCTTTCTTTTTGCCTTCCATTTCTTTACATCAGGTGGCCTAGCCAAACCCTATAAACCAACCACTTGTTGATGTGTGACACTCATTGTATCCATTCTAAGGGATTGTGTAGATGCGCACATAGTAAGCAGTCTAAGACAAATTTACTTGGATATTCTCAATGTTATCAGTTGCTAGTTTTGAGACCAAAGGGGTTGTCTGTAACTATACCACTGAGGTTTGCAAAAACTGCTGCTGCTCGTTTGTCAAACTCACATTGGGTGGGATGATCTATGTACCATTTATTCTTATTAGTTAATAGACTAGCTGTTTATAAAAGAAGGTTGAAAAACACTCATATCAGCATAGCAGATGATTTTTTCCTCTTTTTAAATCTGTTGTGGGGAGTTGTTAGCCCATTCTCCTTTCATGTTTTGTACAATGTGTATTTATGTAGTGATAATTATCATAGACAAAGGGATTTTCTTTACTTTGGAGGGAAAAATTGGGTAGCGACATGGCTGCTAAGGAAACAAAGGGAGGTAAGGGGAAGGCAAGAGGAGGTCAGGAGGAGAGGGGGTTCAGGGGTCAGCAGCATAGTCACAAGACAGATTCAAGGGTGAGCAGCATAGTCAGAAAAAACGGCCATTCCTAGCCTTTTGACTAGCTTTCCTATGAGTTTCTGTTGCCATTCCTGTTTCACCCATTTCCTAATGTTTCACCCAAGTATCACCTGTTGCTAGTGGAAGGCAATGGTAGGAACAAGTGGAGGGAGGACTGCGTTAACACAAAATTATCATGCAATGAAGCCAAGGTAGTCACGCACGATTTGTATGATATGTTCAGTACATGAATATGTACAGTATGGAATGTACCAAAAAAATTTGCAAATAAAATATGTTGTTTCGTACATTCATTAAATGTTACATGTAAAATTAACTTTATTAATAACATACATTACTTGTACTTCAAAATATGATATTTAAAGATAGAAAGTTCAAATATCATGAAGTAGGATCTGTGGATATGGGCCAGATAGTCCACTCATCTTAGACAAGTGAATAAGAAGCCTAGTTGCACCACTTGTATAGGATTTTCAGAAAACTTACTTGTATAGGATTTTCAGAAAACTTGCAAGTCCAGCAATAACAATTAGGCTTGCTTGAGGGTTTCTCACAGTTCATATTTTAGAATCCAGAAAGCTTCATGAAGAGGCTTGGGCATCGTGGTAGAGACATAGTGACTGTGTAGATAGAGATAGAGGTAGAAAGGAAAGAGAAAGAGAAGAGATGGAAGTAGAGGTTTGATATAGATAAGGGGAGGAGAGTGAGGGTTGGGGGAAGGGAGAATGAAAGGAGGGGAGGGAGAGGGAGAAAGAGGTAAAGTAGAGGTAGAGAGAACGAGGTAGGTGCAGATGTAGATGAAAGTGGAATGGGGAGAGGGAGAGGGATAGCATAACTCAAGAGGAGGAAGACTGTTATAGGTAGATTCAACAGTTAGATGAAGAGAAGTGTGAGATTACACACAAGGACCCTTTTCTATAAAGGAGGGTGAGGGCTGGAAGTTAAAAAATTTGAATGGGCTGTTTGGGACACTATTTTAAGTTGGACAGGACTATCGTACACCAACCATGCGAAACTTACTAGTATACAATAATACTGTATGGATCATACCAATCCATTTAGTATGTGGATGGAATGAAGCATCCCATGGTTTAACATGGGAAGTTATGGGTGAACTACTGGAAAGCTTTTCTTTGTTGTTTTATATAGATCTAAGTTGTGTGTTGTATGTGGTTGCTCCATATGCAATATCCATGTTGCTGTCTATGGTCATATAAGAATACAGTCCATGGTCATTTAAGAATATAGTTCATGGTCATATAATAATATTGCTGTCTATGGTCATATAATAATACAGTCCATGGCAAGGAAGTGTGTTGGTAAAGACAAGAAATGCAGTGGACTCTTCTGAAGGTTAGTTCTGTTTGTTATTAAAAAGCAAAGCTTTTGTGTTATGGATAGTTGTTTCTTGTTAAAGAAATATATGCTAGAACTCAAAATTTGCTTTACTTTAACATGGTGATTATGATGTGTGTGATCGTGCAGGACCATTTTAAAATAGGACATGGGAAATTGCTAATATCTGATGTGGACTTTTGCTACAGGTCAGATAATGGTCATATAGATCAGTCCCTGCTATGGGAGGGCAATGAGGACTATAGCCCTCATGATATTTCACATAAAAAAGTTGGTGGTGGCATTATTGATAGAGTGTCTTTGAAATCCCTCCAAGACAGAAAAGATTTTTTGTTGCCTTTTTCACTAATTTTACACAATGTACGCCCTTGTGGTCATCAAGTAAGAAACTGGCATCAACTCGCTCACTTACCTTTATAAAATGGTTTTTGAAACAAGTTTTGTTACTTCAGGAAATTGCTTGATATAGTGGTAGCAGAGGCAGGCAATATGGAATGAGACTAATGTGGTAATGTGTTTGTCTTTTTACATAGGATCTGGTGGGCTTGATAATTTCAATTCTGCTTCTAGGCGATTTCAGCTTGACTTTGTTGACATTACTTCAGTTCTATTCAATATCCATATCAGCATTTCTTGTGGTTCTTCTTGTGCTGCCTTTGGCATCCTTGATACCTTTCTTTACTGGGATTTTCGCACTTTTCAGTCATGGTCCTCAAAGATCTGCCGACCATGCCCGTATCTATGCTTTATGGAATGTAGCATCACTTTCAAATACTGTAAGCTCTTCGTTCTTGCTGTGGATATCTTTAAGCTTTGTCAAATGCTGGAAGTGATTTACTGTATGTATCTATAACACATTCAATAAATGGCTACTGTATGTATCTATAACACATTCAATAAATGGCTAAGTTAGCTTTGTGACTTAATGCTCCTTTTATCAGAACAAAACTTTGTTGAAGGTGCCACTTGCAATGAAATCTTGGCAACATCTTTGTGTTCCTGTTATAAGGTTCCCGACTTCTTATGTAGGCACCTAAGTTGGTTTCATGATATCCAATGCTCTCTTTTGATGTGAGTACCTCAGCTGTAAATCCCAAGCCTGAAAGATCCAAATATTCGTCCAACCAAGGATCAGAGATACAAAGACTATACTGCACCATTGGCTCTCTTTGCATAGCAGTTGCCCAGTGTCTCTACCCCAGTCCTCACAGAGCCACTTTACAAGCAAGGGTACTTGTTCGGCACTCAGTATAGATTTATGGAGACTCTTCAAAGCCACTTTACAAACAAGGGTACTTCTTCAGCACACAGTATAGATTTGTGGAGACTCTTGAAAGACTAGGATGTCCAGTGGGTCACATGAGACGAATTTCAGTTGAAGTGAGGCCACATATAACCTATGGATGAAGGGTATTGTTATGATAGTCCAGTATCTTTTGGATGGTTCGGTTATCTCAAGAGGCAAGACCATCAACTCGATTTGGGGGTCTGAGGCCATGTAGATGTTCAGCTCTATCTCAGAAGAAGTAGGATGTTTGCCTCTACCTACAGAAGAAAGTCATATGAGATTGAAGGGAAATGTTGCTGGATTGATCTCTTGATCCGAAATTCCTTTTTTCCTGTTGGGTATAGCAAGAAGCTCCCGGGACTGATTGTTACTAGGGCACCCCAACTCTCATTGACTGACTACTGCTGGCCCTGCTGCATGCATCCACCATCTTTCTTCTCCTCTCATCTGCATCCCCTGAAGAACCCGCATCTATTCTCCAGGCTCTTGAAGCAGGGTGCTGCCTCTCACTCTCACCTTCGAGTCTTGGCTATCCCCTGCCCAAAAAAAGACAAGAGAACCCGCCAAACCAAAAAAAGAAAAGAAAAGAAGAAAGGAATCCATAAGCAGATCATCAAACTTATCATTGGCCTGTAAGAGTATAAAACTATAGCATGTCACAGAACTGCAGTGGGAGCTCAAAACACTTCCCCCTCTATCAATCGTGTTGGCTGCTTATTCAGTGCTGCTCCCTCACCTTCTAGTGGCTTTCCTCACCTTGGAGTCAAACGTGTTGGCTTAATACTTCATGTGTCCGTAAGGAAACCAACAGTTAGACGTGTTGCAACCATAAAACTTCCAAGTTGTCTACCTTGTGCATTGTTCTCTCTGATGTATAACATTAGATTGTAGGTCATTTCCTCATTGTAGAATTATCCATTATGCCATCTAGTAATGGATTATGGCACCCTCTTATAGAGTTCGAATGCCACAAACAACTTGCTTCTATTAGTACTGATAAGTCACATTTGATGGCTTCTTCCTAGAGGTCTGTTTTTGTTCATTTGTTTGTTTGTTTTTTGGTGGAGGGGGGATGTGTGGGGCGGAAGTGACCATCATTGATAATAGTGTTCGATATTCGATCTCACCTCTGAAACCAAAAGTTGACTGCCACCATAGGGTCCAGAATTTTCCATCAATCTTGTCATTAACCACATCGGATAGAAAGATGTTCAGCCTACTCCAATCATATCATGAATCTACACTTAGCATCTTAGAACATCAGTCGACTCGTCTATAGTGGAGCACACGACCCTAGGTAATTGGTCGTTTAGTAGGAGTTGCACCTTTAAACTTTACTGTATTGCGATCATGCTATGGATAAAGAAATGTCTGCACTTATGGATAATGACAAATGGAAGTTAGTACCCTTACTTGAAGGCAAGAAAGCTATTGGTTGCAAATGGGTTTACAAGGTCAACAAACGGATCTATTGAGCGATATAAGGAATAAGGAAGAGTGGTTACCAAAGGGTATGCATAGACTCGTGGCATTGATTATGAGGAGACCTTTACTCTAGTGGCTAAAATGGTCACTATAAGGGCTATTTCAAGGAGAGTTCTATTTTCCATAGCCTCATGGTATTGATTATGAGGAGACCTTTACTTTAGTGGCTAAAATGGCCACTATAAGGGCTATTTCAAGGAGAGTTCTATTTTGCATAGATCGTGCAAATCCATCATATGTCTAATTATCATTCCCTGCAACTATTTTGAGCCAATCTCCATTATGTGACTTGTGCAATTGGTAGCCGAGTGACACTACGGGAATCACACGTCTCCATTGACCTTGTCTTGGACCTCGCCAAATAGGAATATATCTGGTCATTGTCACAAGTCTACACTCAGCATAATGGAACACTAATAGACTCCACTTTAGTGGAGCATGTGACCCTAGGAAGTTAATTGTCCAATAAGGGTCGTAGACAGATCTAGTTGAATCGATTGATATCTCCTAGTATAGAAGCACAAGCTCTCTACTGAGATGTCACTTCACAAGGAGATACTTCCAATTATGGAATAAGACAACTAATTTCTTTACAAATTGAGAGTGAGATTGAGAGAAAATTAATCCTTCTTCATGGTTGATTAACTTAATATTGACGTGGCTTTCTTCTTAACATTGATGTGGAGAAAGAGCTCACAAAGGAGGTGCTGCAATGAGTTTATAGGTTTTTTGTCTTGTAAAAAATGTGAGAGAAGGGGGAAATTTGATGATGGAGTGGAGAATATGATGATGGAGATGGATGGGACCAACTTTGGGCTATCTTTAGCTATTGTTTATGAGTTTGCAGTAAGAGAAACTAATGTAGAATGAGAGAAAATGAGCTCTTTTTATAGGAGAAAAGAGGGAAAGTGGAATAGCACAAAATAGATGTCCATTGACAGATAACTATCAATAATAAAAACAACCAAATGTAGTAAGCACTACTAGAGCCAATTGGAGGCTCTTAAAATTTAAGGACCTTCTAAAATTTAGGATCTTCCTAATATGAGTATCATTTGAAAGCTCTTTTTGAGTACATTACAAAAATAGTATTGGAATTCCCATATGAGTTTTTTTTTTTTTTTTTGGTTGCTTTTTGGCAAAGGTGTGTGCATTTTAAACTTTTAAACTACATAGATACATTGTATAAACGTTTCACAATTATGTAATCTTGCTTATTTTGGTTGAGCTAGCCCACAATTCAAGGTATTATTTCTTTCTTTGTGCTAGTCCGGCTCTAATATGCTTGATTCTGGTCACATATGTGCAATTGGATCATATAGGCAGAAGTGTATACTATCTTTCTTTTAACCCGTTGTGTGGATCCACCATAACTTGTGACCATTTATCAACGGCCAACTCTAAGGTGCTTTTCTAGATATTTTTCAATTTCAAAGAAATTTTTTAAAATAAAGAATTGATTGCAAATTTATTGAAATTTATATAATTTTATTTTATGTTGTATTGTGACAAACTGTCGAGTTTTATTTAGCTTTTCCTAGTTGAAAAGCTTCTTCATGGAGAATGTATGGATGATTGTACATAAATTTTTCATCTATCCATTGTTCCTCAATTTGTCCTCCATAACCTTGTAAAAAAGGTTGGGGTCATGATCCAATCGTTGGAAGCCAATGTCCTAGAAAAATCTATCAATCTATTGATATTAAGCCCTAAGAGCTTACTTCAGGCCATAGAGGGCCTTCTGCAACCTGTAAACACGGTTCTCATTTCCTTGCACAAGAAACCCAAGGGATTGTGAAACATGAATCTCCTCCTTCAAGATGCGATCAAGAAAGGCTGACTTCATGTTCATTTGAGAAACGGGCCAATGTTAATGGGTTGCCAAAGCCAACATAGCCTAAATAGTGGACATCCGAGTTGTTAGTGGGAAAGTCTCAAAATAATCCAAACCTGCCCACTAAAAGAATCCCTTGCTAACAAGCTGTGCCTTATACTTGCTCAAGGTCCCATTTGCAAACTACTTGGTCTTGAAGGCCCACTTCACACCAATAACCTTCCACCATTTCGGACAAGGAATCAATTCCCAAGTCTGGTTCCACGTGATAGAATTAAGCTCAACTAGCATAGCACTACGCCAAACATCTTGTGCATGAGCCTTATCAATTGTAGAAGGCTCATTGTTGTGAATAATTTGAGACATAAGAGTATAATTGTACACAGAGTGAACTATCCCAACTAGTCTATAACCTAGCTGACCGACATGGGTCAAGAGGCATCTTAGGAATCTGAGTAATCCCTGAATCTTGCATGAGCTGTTAATACCTCTAAAGAATGATGATAGGCTCATCCTATTGCGAAGGAGATCGAGAAGCCTCTAGTTCCTATAAAGCACCCCTCTATGTAAGGGACTTTCTCTCACTAAGGGAAGATGGATTCTCCTCACCTGATGAAGAGAACTCCCCTTTGACGGCTCAATCCCCCTAGAGGAAACCTGAGGAGATGGGAAAGGGATAGGAATACATGATGGGGAAGTAGGAGATGAAGGAGCCATCAAAGGTGGAAGGGAAGGGTGTAGGGAAAGAAGGGGTAGGAGTCGCAGACGAAGAAGGGATACCAAGGGATAACCTAGAAGGAAGGGGAGGGGTTGATGGTGGGGAACAATCAGTTGAAGATGAAGAACCACTTGTAAGAGAAGATCCATCAATCGGATCTTTGCAGGCCGTAGTCTCATCGAAGGTCACATCTGTGCTTACGTCGATCTTTGGAGTCCTCAGGCCAGAGAGCAATAGCCCTTCATGGTTGTACTATAACCAGCTTTGCCTTTTCTTCTTCTCCACATGGACGTATGCCTTGCATCCAAAGATGCGAAAGTGGAAAATAGCAGGCTTCTTTCCAAAGAAAGCCTACTAGGGAGTCTCTTGCAATGTCGAAGTAGGTGACCTATTGCGGATACGAACTGTAGTAGCCATGGCCGCAAGCCATAAGGAACAGCGAAGACCGATGTGCTCGATCTCATGGTCTTATTGGCACGCTTTACCTGAGATGGTGTGTTCGGATGGAACTATTCTTCCTGAATACCTTGATCCTTGCAAAACTCAAAAAAATAGGGTAGAATAAAACTTGTTGCTGTGATCAGCTTGAACACCGCGAACTTTGAAGGAGGTTTACTTCTTTGCAAACACCTTCCACTCTTACAAAAACGGGAGTACACCTCGCTCTTGTACTTCAAAAAATAGGACCACACATAATGACACTAGTTGTCAACAATCAGCATAAGGTACTTGGCCTTCCCAAGTGACGCTGTGCCCATAGGTTCTCAAAGGTCAGTGTAAACCAACTCAAGCAGTGTAGATGCCCTTCGAGTAGCAACCTGTGTATGAGGTTGCCCATGCTACTTGCCTCTCAAGCAGCTGGGCATAGTGTGTGAACAAGAAGGAAATCCATAAGTCCTTCAAACATCTACTCCGCGAAGCCCGCTGAATAGCCTCAAGATTCAAATGCCCACAACAAGCATACTAAAGCAGTCCATAGTCCAAGCTAGTGTGAAGATCACATATCAAGGTCTACGAGTGTGTAGAGTCTACCCTCTTGTCTAGCTGTCCAAAAAGTAGCTCTTAAAGATGCATCCTCCATCCGAACTACATCCTGGGTAAGGATGACTCAGATACCTAGTTGTGAAAGATTGTAAAAGGACAGAATGTTAAAGCCTAAATCTGGTACATACAGGACTTTGGCCGAAGAAGAGTGTCGACTAGGCAATAAGGTAATGGTTTCCACTCCATGCACGGGGATTGAAGAGTTGTCACCAATGGTGACAAATCCCGCTTTGGATCGGACACCTAAAGTCAAATCCTAGCATCAATTCATATGGGAAAAGGCCTCACTATCCACGAGCCAAGGCTTTTCCTCAGAAGAAGAAGCAAGAGCCATATACTTCACCTCAAATAAGTGTAGGAAGACATACTCAATGGCAGTGGGTGTAGCCTTTGAATCCTTGGACCCCTCCTTGGGTTTCAAATGGGGATATTGTTGCCAGCACTACTCCTTTGGATGGGCGCCCTTCCCACAGTGTGGACACTTGGGCTTCTTCTCATCCTTGGAATCATCCTTCTTGTTCTCCTATTGCTTAGCTATGGCTTCCCCTTCTTCTTCCTGTCCCTAGAACTTGTAGTAAAAGCCTTTGTGAAGCCGGATCCACTAGTCCCCACCTCTTTGAGATGCTCATCATGCTTCAAGACTGTTGGGTATTTGACTCACGCCTTGCTTACGCCTACGCTCATATGGGAGTGTCGGTGATCAGTAGGACACTGGGGCACTTTTTACTCTCGGTAGGAGAGGTTTTTTCCCCCAGACTTATGGTCTTATTGTCGTATGTACTTATATGCTTATGTTACACACATTTGGGCACTTAGTGTGTGTCGGGTGTGAACACTCCCCTACAACCCTAAGGTTTAAGGGTTGTACTTTGTACTTTCAGATTACACTCATTCAGTCTATTCTCTTGGGTGTCGTGCTTCAACTCTGTCTCTCACTCTCACACTGTCTACTGAATCTCTGCTGTACCTTGATCCTCTGTTCTCACATTTGGTATCAGAGCGGTCCTCAGTCAGCAGCCAGCAGCCCCCGCCAGTTTTGCCCCCGAGTCGCCAGCACCAGACCTGCCCAGCCCTGCCGTCGCCTGTCGTCCACGTCAGCGTCGTCTGTCATTCTCGTCAGTCAAGTCTGACATCAGTCCGCCCGTCCTGCCCCAGCAGCTGCGTCGCCTGTCGTCCACGTCAGCAGCCCTTGGTTTGACCACGAGCAGCCCTTTGTCAGACGCCTGCCCGCCAGACGACCTACCATACGCAGCCCGCCTGCCCGCCGTTTTAAAACGATCACGTCAGCAGCTCGCGACTGATCAACACGCCAGACGACCTGCTCATCTGACGACCACGTCAGCCTGTCCTGCGCCAAACTGCCCGCCGATCAGCACACGCCAGTCTGCTCCACGTTAGGTAAAATTTTCAACAAATTGTTTTAATTTCAGTCCAGAACACAGTTCTGGAAGCGGAGGTTCACACGCGGCAAGCACAGAACAAGTGGGGGGATAAATTTCATGCAAATTTCTGGACTGGATCGTTAAAAATTTTGGGGCTTTTGTGTATTTGGAGGACAGTTGCATTTGAACTGCTAATACAATCACAGAAAGACTGTTTTTGACAGAAATTTTGACAAAAATTTTGGGGATTTTGAGATAACAGTGATGCAGTGCACTGTTTGCACCTTGGGAAGCGTGCATTAAAAGACAGTTTTCTGACAGAGTACGCCCTTGCACATTAATTGCAGAAACGTGTTTGCTGCAATTTCTGGAAATTTGCAGATTTCCAGTTCATACTGCTTTGACATTGCTCATTTTGTCTTTGGAAATTT
This sequence comes from Lygodium microphyllum, assembly GCF_053477565.2. Taxonomy (NCBI): domain Eukaryota; kingdom Viridiplantae; phylum Streptophyta; class Polypodiopsida; order Schizaeales; family Lygodiaceae; genus Lygodium; species Lygodium microphyllum. The sequence goes on from NC_141157.1 coordinate 109,953,894, forward strand.
GTCATCATGGCAAATCAGGGAGGTGATGTTTTTACGTATGTATCCAAGGAAGACAGACTGGACGGAAACAACTATTCCCTTTGGTCATTCATGATGAAAAATGTATTAGTGGCCAAGAATTTATGGGATTATGTCAGTGGAGAGGAAACTCGACCGGGAGTTGTAGCTCCCGCTACTCCTCCTCCCCATGGCGCACGTGGACAACGGGGACCACAGCCCGCTCCACCTCAGCCACTTCCTCCAAGAACTGCAGCTCAAAAAGCTTGGGATACCCGTGATGCACAGGCCTTGTCGCTGATTGCTCTGGCAGTTCAGCGGTCCATCATACCTCACATCCGTTCGGCATCTTCTTCACGAGATGCATGGTTGACTTTGGAGCATATGTTTGCAGGAAAGAATGAGACTCGGATCTCTTTCTTGAAGAAAGAGTTGGAAACTCTGAAGATGCATGAAGGTGATTCTATGCAGGATCACTTAAACAAGATTCAGGACTTGAGAGAGCAGCTCATGAATGTAGATGAGTATTTTTCGGATGCACAGTTGATATCCACCACCTTGAATTCCTTACCTCCTTCGTACTTGTCTTTTCATACTGCATTGAACCTCACCATGAGGATTGCTGAGCACCCACTCACTTTTATTCAGCTGGTTAGCTTGCTTCTAGAGGAGGAGCAAACACGGAAAAATAGTGGTGTGGATGCTATAGTCTCTGAGCAGGCTTTTATGGCAAGACAGAAAGGCAAGAACAGCAAGGTGAAAAATGCTCCACAGAGTTCTGGCACTTCAAGCACATCGCAGAATCAGTCACAAGGGGGGACGCAACCAAAGAAAGGAAAATGTCATTATTGTAAGAAGCCCGGCCACTATATCACTGAGTGCAGAAAGCGCATTGCCAAAGAGAAGAAGAAGGAGTCAGGAATGTCTGTTTCTACTACTCCTTCCACTGCTAGTGAGTCCGCGTCCTTTGTTGTGGACAGGGACTATTGTTTTTACACTTGCAGTTATGACATCTCTTGGGCCGATAGAGCACTTAGCTCCACAGAGGATGCTGATACTTGGTTCTTTGACAGTGGTGCTTCTAGACATATCACATCTCGCAGAGATTTGTTTGCTTTAGTTAGTGCACCTCCCGTTGGGAAATCAGTACAGTGTGCCAATAATGCATCATACCCTGTTCGTGGTATTGGGGAGATTCAGCTCACAGCCATTGATGGCTCTATTCTCCGCCTGCAGGATGCTTTGTTTGTGCCTGGAATAAAGAAGAATTTGCTTTCTATTTCTTCTTTGGCACGTTGTGGTATGCAGGTCACCTTTGATGATGACCATTGCATGGTTCGAGAAAAAGAATGCATGACTTTGGTCTTGACAGGATCTTTGTGTCATGGTTTATATGAGTTGGATGCTCTTTCAGTAGATCAGTCAGCATACTTGACATCCACTCTTACTCTTGCTATGATACAGGCGGAGTTATGACATGCTCGTTTAGGGCATGTAAACTTTGGCAGCTTGATGCTTTTACAGCGTACTCAGATGCCGGATGGCTTACCTCTCTTGGAGAGACCTCTTGAGCACTTATGCGAGGGATGCATTTTGGGGAAAATGCATCATTTCTCATTTCCTCGTGATGTTGCTTTCAGGGCAACAACCAGATTGCAGTTGGTGCATTCAGATGTTTGTGGGCTTATGCAGACCATGTCATTGGGTGGTTGTTATTATTTTGTGACATTCATTGATGACTTCACACGTTTTTACTGGGTCTATTGTTTGAAAATGAAGTCAGAAGTGTATGATGCATTTTTGGCTTTCAGTGCACTTGTTGAAAACCAATCTGGATGCCACATTAAGACTCTCCGTTCGGACCGAGGGGGGGAATACATGTCCTCTATGCTGAATTCTTTTTTGCAGCAGAAGGGCATAGTCCATCAGTATACTATAGCTTATACTCCATAGCAGAATGGGGTAGCAGAGAGGAAAAATCGGTCACTCATGGAGATGGCCAGATGTATGCTGAAGGCAAAGAGCTTGCCTCATAGTTTTTGGATGGAAGTAGTCATGTGTGCTTGCCATATTTTGAACAGATGCCCTACCAAAGCCTTGAAGACCACCACACCATTTGAGGCTTGGAACAGCCGTAAACCTTCGGTTGGTCACTTTCGTACCTTTGGGTGTCTTGCCTATGCCCATATTCCACAGGTACTTAGAAGAAAATTGGACAACAAGGCTGTTAAGTGCATTTTTATGGGATATAGCAATGAGAGCAAAGGCTACAGACTCTATGATCCTGTTACGAAGAAGGTTTTTGTCAGCAGGGATGTTGTTTTTGATGAAAAATCAGAATTATCCTTGGCTGGTTTGGACACATATCAGGCTGCCCGTGATGTTTTTGAAGGGCTGCTGCCCATTACTTTTGGTGATTCAGCTGGAGATTCACAAAATGAACCTAATGTTCAGCCAGCTGCTCCTATGGAAAGTGCAGAAATTCAGCCATTGGCTGATCGGAATATTCAGCATCATGCTGAAACAGAAATTCAGCAAGAGCTTGCACACAGCCAGGATGCTAGATAGCTACCTAGATGGTATTTGCAGACTATGCAAGATAGTCCTTTGGATGCACCCATGGCTGGTCGTACTAGACGGCAAACTCGCTTGCATGATTTAGCACATACCATGGAGTTTATTATGGCAGCAAGTACTTTTGATAATGAAGAGCCTGAATGTTATGAGGATGCACAACACAGTGTGCATTGGATGGCAGCCATGCAAGCTGAATTAGATTCTATTACTAAGAATCAAACTTGGGATTTGGTGTCCTTACCATTTGGGAAGAAAGCCATTAGAACGAAATGGGTCTACAAATTGAAAAGAAAAGCAGATGGATCCATTGATAAATACAAGGCACGGCTGGTAGCTAAAGGCTACGCACAGAAAAAGGGCATTGATTATGAGGAGACATTTGCTCCTACTTCCCGTATGATGACCATCAGGTCTATGATTGCTTTGGCTGCACATTATGGTTGGACAGTACATCAGCTAGATATCAAGACTGCATTTTTACATGGGGAACTTCAGGAGGAAGTTTATGTACAGCAGCCCATTGGTTTTGCAGTTGAAGGCTCAGAACATTTGGTATGCAAGCTCAAAAAGGCACTATATGGTTTAAAACAAGCTCCTAGAGCTTGGTATGAAAAGATAGATGCTTTCTTGCTTGGTCAGGGGTTTCTAAACAGCTCATCTGAGTCTACCCTTTACGTATGTAAAGAAGGGGGATCTATGCTGATTTTATGTCTTTATGTTGATGACCTTTTGCTCATTGGAACACATGCTGATCAGATTTCAGCATTCAAACAAAATTTGCAGCAAACTTTTGACATGTCCGACTTGGGAGTTTTGCATTACTACTTGGGCATCCAGTTCATACATACTGCTCGAGGTATTGGGTTATCACAGTCAATGTATATTGGGCAGCTTCTTGAGAAATTTGGCTTACAGGATTGCAAGCCAGTTAGTACTCCCATGGAACCTGGACTGAAACTGTCATTACATGATGACAGTGATTTGTTTGATATACATACATATGCTCCTGCAGTTGGATGTCTTATCTATCTATGCAATACTAGGCCGGACATACAGTTTGCAGTTTCAGCTTTGAGCAGGTATATGCATCAGCCACGTATGTCACATTGGCAAGCTGTCAAGCGTGTTTTTCGCTACTTGCAGGGTACTCGTTCTCTTGGGTTGCTTTATGCCAAGGGGGGACCACTGCATTTACATACTTACAGTGATTCTGATTGGGCTGGTGATTATGATACACGTCACTCTACTAGTGGCAATTGTTTCTTTCTTGGCACTTCTTGCATTTCTTGGCTTAGCAAGAAACAATCCACTGTTGCCACATCGTCATGTGAAGCTGAATACAAGGCAGCTTTCACTACCACAGTTGAATGCGTATGGCTTAGACGCTTGCTAGCTGATTTGGATGTATTTGTTAGTGAGCCTACTCCATTGTTCACTGACAGTCAGAGTGCCATTGCAGTGGCACGGAACCCAGTGTTTCATGCTCGCACGAAACACATTGAGATTCACTATCACTTTGTCAGAGAGAGGCTACATGCAGGTGATATCAGCCTTGTCTATTGTCCTACCACCAGTAATGTGGCAGACATCTTTACCAAAGCTCTTTCTCGTGACAAATTTGAAGCATTTCGCGATGCTTTAAATTTGATATCCTTTGGTGGCGGATGATCCTTATACTCTTGATCACTCTTCACTCCAGGGGGGTTTGTTGGGTATTTGACTCACGCCTTGCTTACGCCTACGCTCATATGGGAGTGTCGATGATCAGTAGGACACTGGGGCACTTTTTACTCTCGGTAGGAGAGGTTTTTTCCCCCAGACTTATGGTCTTATTGTCGTATGTACTTATGTGCTTATGTTACACACATTTGGGCACTTAGTGTGTATCGGGTGTGAACACCCCCCTACAACCCTAAGGTTTAAGGGTTGTACTTTGTACTTTCAGATTACACTCATTCAGTCTATTCTCTTGGGTGTCGTGCTTCAACTCTGTCTCTCACTCTCACACTGTCTACTGAATCTCTGTTGTACCTTGATCCTCTGTTCTCACAAAGACAAGTGATGAAACCTCTCCTTCCAAAGTAGTGTATCTCGGGTCCTTGAAGTCAGAAGGCTAGTGTAGAAGACATCATACTTTAGGAGATGGCAGCTAAGTCAAAATAATAATGGCCATATCCTCCGAAGATATCGTCCCCTCGAGGGACACAAGCTCGTCTTGCATATCCCCCTGTTTGTTGATGTGATCTTTCATAGAAGGAAAGTCATCAACACCGAGCATCCAAAGCTTCTTCTTCAAGGAGATCCTTTGGGGAAAGGTCTTCTGATGGTAAAGAGATACAAGTTTCTTCCACACCTCTGTTGCTATCATCAATCTGCGAACATGAACCAAGATAGAATATTGTAAACTCATAAAGAGAAAGGATCGGGCTCAAGAGTTGAGTTGATCCCAAAGGGTTGCACCATCCATCAATGACCCATGTGTGGGGTCTTCCACAGGCCGGGGAACAAGGAGAGAAATAAACTCCCAAAGGTCGAAGGTCTCGAGAATGCACTTCACCTTACATGACCATAGAGAATAGTTGGAACCATCCAACTTGTCTTCTTTGGGCAAAGAAGGAAGCATGGGTGCCATGTCAGGCATCTTTAGGCCGGTAGAACGAGCTTTATGAGAAAGAACTTGAACACAAAGAAAAGAAGACAACAAGAAGATGAAGGAAAAAAGGAATCTGCACTGGCTGAAATAAATGCTGAATACAAACAGGACTGATCTTCCCTGCATGCAGCATGAGGCGTCAGTGACGGCACAAGATCTGGCTGAAAATGATGACAGCAGCAGCAAGACCGGAGATGGAGTATGCCCGGAGTCGAAGGAGCAGCCTGCAAAAGATGATACCCAAAGTGTGGAGGGACCAGCTATAAATAGCTGAAATCCCCCAAATCTGGCCGACCTGCATAATTAGGCCATAAGTATGGCAGACTAGCTGAAATGAGCCATAGGACTGCAACAAATGCAGTTTGACTGCATTAAAAATTGCCATAAATAATGTCATGGCATGCCCGACATTGTGTGACTGGTAAAAGGTGGAAACCAACTGATGGACATAGAGACAGGGCCTACAACAGAAGAAACGCATGCTAAAATGCTAGAGATTCCATGTCTCCATCAAACTTTGACAGGAGCTTACAACCAAGAGATGAGAGACTGACAACACTAAAAGTGACAAGCTAACAAGTTCAAGGCATTAATCCTTTCAGTGTGAGAGTTAGATCTCGATATGCTTGAGTTTCGTTTAGAGCGCCCATTTGGGTCATACAAGTGGAAATTTGTGCCATCTTTCTTGTAACACATTGCTTGGGTCCACCACAAAATCTATGATGACTTTTAGTGGTGGCCAGCTCTAATGCACTTTTCTAGATATCTCGTAATTTCAAAGAAAATAATTCAATAAATAATTGACTATGCAAATTAATTAAAAGGAATAGTTCTTTTTCTTGTGTTGTGACAGGCGCAATCCTCTACGCAATGTTCCCCCATTCATAGCTGCTGTTTTTCTCTTCTCATGTTGATATGTCTCCATGTCCTAATGGGGTTCACAGTGTAGAAAGCATCAAACATTATAGTGCTGGATATTGAGACTGCCTAGATGGAGACCACCATGCTAATATTTGATAGGTTACTCTGTAGAGAAGAGCTCAGAGAGTAGAAAGCATATTTAATAGAGCACAGCTAATCTGTGACCCTTCTGGCCCCCTACCCTGTATATGATACTTTATATCCTATTGTACCCATTATGCTCTTATAGTATGCTAGATAGGGACTAGACATGGGATGCATTTGACTAGCATTAATGTCATTTCAGTTTTTCCACAATACGAGCTACATGGACAACAATGTCATTTCAGTTTTTCCACAATACGAGCTACATGGACAACAATGTCTCATATAGTGCATTTGGCGTGCGCCACCCCACCCCACAACACCCCCACCCCAAACCAAAAAAAGAAAAAAGAAAAAAGAAAAAAAATCCCCTGAAAAAAAGAAAAAATCCCTGTGGCACCTTGGTGCAAAAAATACACCACCCAAATAAATAAACAAAGACTCTCTCTTGTAATCTGTAGAATTTGTTGTGTATATGGAAAGAAAAACTATGCTATTTTTACCTTTACTTCTGACGTTTTGTTCGACTGATACTGGATAATTCCTATCAATGTGCAATAATCATGACATTGTGGAAGCCAAGCTATAAGCTTTATCAGTAATTTGGTCGTTTTGTTGGCAGTTTTTGAGTTTCATTTTGTGCTCCCCCATTTTCAGTATTAATGCCAACCATTTATGGTCCTTTTTTGTTGGGGTTTCTTTTAGAGGGAAGACGAGCTTCTTTTAATCATGCTGATGTTCTTTATGTGACCAGGCTGTAGCACTGTTCTATGGACTCTTTCATTACAAACTCCAAGCATCTTCCAGTGGAGGTGCTAGTAATGTACATGCCTTCAATTTTACGACGTATGTTTCTTCTTTCATTATTTTAACCTCAGGATCCTTATGTTTGGACTGATGTTTAATCTCTTGATATTTCTGGTTGCTGATGAGTAGTTTGGACTGCATTAACTTGTTGACAGCGAGGAAAGCAGCTGGTGGCTCTTTCCTGGTGCTCTTTTCATTTGTAAAGTTGTACAAGCTCGAATGCTTGATCGGCATATTGCCAACTTAGAAGTTCAGAATCGCGCAGTTTATAGCAAAGATCCAGAAAAGTTTTGGAATTCCTAATCTTCTATGAGCATGCAGACAGTTCTGACCTTTTGCAAGAGGTGGTTGCACTCTGTATAAAGCTAAGACACGAGGATGATTTAGCTGATGAATTTCAAAAACCTAGCTCCCTTAAAGGGAGCAGGGAAGTAGTCATACACAAATTAATGTCGAATTGTTATACTCAGTAGGAAGAATGTAAAGTCCGTACAGATATGGCCATCCAGCCTATACATAGAAATTGTACCCTACTGATATCAGCTTGTAAAGTATCTCAAAGGGAGTACCAATGCTACAACTCCCCATCTATACGGGCTAGTGTTCATCTTAGGGGATTTATGAAGCTCACCCTTTCCATCTTGGTCACATTCTCTAGCAAGCTATGCCCAAGATCTTGTCATGATGTAATTATATAGAAGTACAAGACATTTTTAGGGTCTTGCCTCTCTCAGTATGTGTACATCTAGATTATATTCTTGAAACAGCTCGTCTGGCTGTTGTATTCTGTTCAATGTAACAGTGAATATCGATACGATTCCATTGCCTCAATGATTAAGAAACGCCCATCTTTCTGTTTGATAAGTCTCTTCATTTTCTAATTTATTTGTTAAATGTTTTTCTTCTGAAGTGGAGTATGATGTCATACAGTTGACAAATTTGGCTTCGCAGCTTTAAATGTTTCTCATTGTGTTTGAGATTGTTATGGTGCTCAATGTTAGATGAATTAGACTGTTCGTGCTGATCATAATCTGTATAGTATTCTACCCCTTCTGTGACACTGTTGTTAACATCCAAATTCTTGGTCACCTAGTGTTTTTTAGATAAAAAAGCTTTGTTGTTTTTTTTTTAAATGCATAATGTGGCATGATGATACTCTTTTGTGCATTCTCATGATTTGTAGTTGATTATTCCTTTTTTTTTCTTTTTTGAAAATGAATATTTGAGAGAAGGTCATGAGGGGGAATTTTGGGGTTTTGTGGGGTTTTTTTTCCATCTTTTTTTTTGTTTGCCGGGGTGTGTGGGTGAAACTGCCCCCCTTGACATAACCTACATAACATAACTCCGTATTATCTTATAAGCTGAAATGTAAAGAATTATACCTGCAGAGGACTAGAATTATTGGGTCATTTATCTCCTTGTCATTCCTATGGAGAATTTATGAAAAGCTTGCTTCCAATGTTGTGCATGCAGCAGCAGAGTGCTCTCATTCTGTGTGCTTGTGCCTGCTGCTTTAGAGGTGCATGATCTCTAGCTCAGAGGAGATGAGGTGCATTATCCATTGAGTTTTGGTCAGGAGGACGTCTCTGCATCTAAAAAGCTCTGATAAGCAGAGGGCCAGGCAACTCTGATTTGAAAAGGCAACTAACTGGAGCCAATGTGTCTTTCCTTAAAAGGCAGTAGAATTTCCCTTGGATCCAGTGTGCAGATGTGCTGTCTATATCTCTGGCTGACGTGGCCTGTAAAATCCTCTCGTTTCTTGATTACTCCAACTTGGATGATGAGTTCTGCCTCTTCCCCCCCCCCCCCCCCCCCCCCCCTTCCCAGAGATGGTGTGAAAGCACTTCCTGCTGGCTAGTAGCAGTGCTCTAATACTGGTTGAGAAAGCTTTACTTGTATGATAATTTGATAAAGTGGTCCTTATGGCATGTTTCGCAATCTCTCTGGAGGCACCCTGCATGTTTGAGTGCATGTTGAGTAGGTCTAAATGCTGATGCTCTCTCGTTTATAAGCACATCTTCAATGATCAAGAATCTGATAAGTTGATGAAGTGGCCCTTATGGGATCCTCTGCAGTATGCCTGCAGGCACCCTGAATGTTTGAGTGCATACAACAGTATCAAAGTGCTATGTCAGTAAATATGACTGCTTGTAAACGATTATTAAGCTTGGTTGCCCCTATAGTGAGATTCACGTACTTTAGAGGTCAAGTAGGAATCCAAGTGGAAACATCATCTGCTGCTAGTCATTTGGACATTGTGGGGGCTCTATCAAATGATAGCAGTCAAGAAAATTTTTAGAAAATGTAGCCGCAAGTGCAGGATGTGCTGCAGCACTAATGGGATTGTCTATATCTTCTCAAATAAAGCCCAAGTAAATGTCATCACCTTTATATTCTCTTGTACCAAAGCACTAATTGACTGTATGGATCATAACATTCTCTCAGTTCTTCTTTCTGACATAATTCTGAGTGCGCAGTAATCTTGTAGCTCTCAGAATTCTTGCAGTGCATGCATGTTGTCAAGTCCCTTGTGAGTCTCTTTAAAGTCCTGGCTAAATTTGACAGAGAGGACCGTAACATGTGTGTATATCATAAACTCCAAAAAGGCCCCTGGCTGGTTGTCCATCAATAACAAGATTCTCATTGATGCAGAGGCCAAAAAGCAAAGTCAGGTGTGATATCGCAAGTTGTGGGTTCATGTAGTGCGGGGGACTCCATGTTGCACTTGATGGGGCCATTTGCAATGTGTGATTCTGATGCAGGCTCTAACATCAGTATCTTGCAAAGTTGAATCACAGATTTAATTATGGCTAGCTTGATGGACCAGATCTCTAATATATTGAGGTCCCTATCAAATTCTGGCCCTCAGAGGCTGAAGCTGTAGAATCTCTCTCAAATGTGATTAGAAGTTTCTTAATTCTAAAGTATGAAGTGAAGTGGTGTTAAACTAGTGATTCGGTACAAAAGATCGTGTGGTTGTCCTGGTAGTTCTATGTGTTACAACACTTGTCCTTGTAGTTGGATTTTAGGGAAATAGTTTGACGTGTTGCATCACTGGTCTCCAAAACCATGGTCTGGGGTTCAAATCCTCTGCTTGAACTATCAATTAATTGGTCAAGCTTGCTTGGAAATCATAACAATCCCATTCAATTATGAAGGTAATCTTGATCTTACACCATATATATGCGTGCAGCATGCTCAGTTCACGTATAATAGAGCTGCAATCATAATTAAGGTGCACCTACTTAGTATATGGATATGTGGTAAGGGATGCGTTCTTCAAAATATTTGCATAGATTGCAAGGTATGCAAAACGCCAAAATATCTTATGGTACATCTATTCTATGTACAAGAAGATACTCTACTCTCTCAATAGTCCTTTGCATATTCAATTTGTGGTGTTTGGTGCATCATGTGCTCAAAGATCAAGGTTTCTAACCATTAAAAAGCTAAACCTTGATGGATGGCGAGCAACTCTAGGAGGCTTCAAATGCTCATGGATCCGTAAGTGTGTTTCCTTTCATAGTGTTTAAGTTTGGGGTTCACACAAGTATGCTTATAGAAGATCATAGACATATATGCTAAAGCATGGTAAATGCTATTTCTACACTTATGTTGCCAAGTTATGATAAAATTTTCAAGGGAGAAACTTGAGAAAGAAAGCATGCCAATGTGTCAAAGAGCTGCATCTTTGTGGGGTTCCTAAAGCTGCATGTATGTGCATTGGCTCTTGATGACTCTTAATGTTTTTTAGAAATCTCTCTCGACACGCTCCACTATCTCATGACCTTAGGTAAATGGAGGCCTAGATTGTCTAATCCATTGGGTGGTGTGAAACAACCATAATCTTGGGCTTTCCAAGGTTCATTGTGAGGACTCTATCCTTGCAAAAGACATGTAATGCATCTAGGTGTCACTATAATCCCTATCTTGGAGCTTGGACCTATTCCATGGCTGAATCATGAGAGAGAGAGAGAGAGAGGGGGGGAGAGAGAGAGAGGGGGAGAGAGAGGGAGGGGGGATTATCATTATTCGTCTTCTTTCAATTGTAAGGAAAGGTGGAAACTTTTTCCTCAAGGGTGTCTGTGATAAGCAAAATATTATAATCATACAATGGTAAAGGTATTAATATTCCCCCAAGTTGAGGCCCATTGCCTCCCAAACTATCAACATAATATGATATCTCACAATGTATAGCCCGAAGAGTACTAGTAGTTAGAGTGGGCAAGCTTGTTCACTCCAATAATGTTGATGATGTCCTTTGACACCCCTCTTGGATCTTGGACCTATCCAATTACTAATTGTGTGTGGTGGTGTGTTGGGGTAGGGAGGGTGGGATTATCATTATTCCTCTTTCCTAAAGTTGAAAGAGGGAAACTTTCTCTCTCTACATATTTAGAGAGCAAAAATTACACTACCCCCTTTGTGGCACATCTTCTCATGGCATCCACATTATCGGGTAGAGTGCGAGGGATTTAACTACAAAAATAGATCTCGTCCCCTTTAAGAGACAATGTCCAATGGGACGGTTAAATTACATGTTCTGCGCATAGTTTAGAAAGGGTATGATCATGCCCAAATTTGTAACCAACTGTTATTAGTTACATAGTAAAATTCTTAGCACATTACATTGTTGGAAGCTAGAAAGAAGGGGGATAGCTCATGGTTGGGAGGCCTTAAATTTGTGATGGGGTGTGATCTTTACTATTCCAAAAGCATCCATGAAGAAAAAGCGTAAGAATTAAGAAAACATCTTTGTCTTCTCTCTCCTTGACTTGTCTTCAACCTTATTGCTTTATGTTTTCACACCAATGAGCTACCTCTCATTTGCCACAAGGTATGGAAGGCTCACAAGTAAATACAAAAGATAGTTGAAAATGTAAGGGTTTGGGCTCAAATACAAAGAAACTTGAAAGAAGATCAAGGTGATGAATCATATTCAAAATCCGAGAAATTGAAGAAACATGTCACTAATGTGATTCATAGTGGCGGCAAAATTTGGTAATGGGATATAACATTCATGTAGCTACAAAATAGTTAAAAAATAAGGGTTTGGGCACAAATACAAGAGGTGGAGAGGCTCAAAAGAATATCATGATAAAGTTGATGAATCATCTCCAAAATTAAGGAAAGATGATAAAAAAGTGCTATTGACAATAATGGTGGCAAAAATTTCAAAATCCAAGAAATTGAAGAAACATGTCACTCGTGTGATTTATAGTGGTGGCAAAATGTGATAATATGGATCTAACACTCATCTAGCTATGAAGTAGTTGAAAAATAAGGGTTTGGACACAAATACAAGAGGCCTAGAGGCTCAAAAGAAGATAATGACAAAGTTGATGAATTATCTCCAAAATCAAGGAAAGATAATAAAAATTTGACCATTTACAATAATGATGCCATAAATTTTGACAATGGGGAATCTATTGATAATCATCTCTTCTCGTACATAAATTCAAAATCCAAGAAATTGAACAAATGTGTCACTCATGTGATTTATAGTGGTGGCAAATTTTGGTAACAGGGATTTAACAGTCATCTAGCTACAAAGTAGTTGAAAAATAAGGGTTTAGGCACAAATACAAGAGGCCTAGAGACTCAAAGAAGATCATGATAAATTTGATGAATTATCTCCAAAATCAAGGAAAGATAAGAAAAAAGTGACCATTGACGATAATGATGGCATAAATTTTGATAGTGGGGAATCTAGCGATAATCATCTCTTCTCGTACATATTTTTGCAAGATTTTCTTATGAGCACCGCTTACTTCTATACACCTTAAGATGGAAAATTTTGATGGTGGATTCGAGTTGTTTGTTACTTGCTTCTTTCGTATCAATCGATTAACCACCAAAAGTAAGGTAATTTAAATGCAAAATTGGCACAAAATTAACAAAGACACATGTAGAGATGGAAAAGTCCACATCCCCCTAAAGGGCCTTTGGATATCAAATGCCAAAGTTGCAACACTACCTCATCAATTCCAACCAATGCCATGGAGATGCTTCTAAATATCAAGACAAATCAAAACATGAGTCAATGTGATCTTCAAAGCAACATCTTTAGAGAAATCAACTTGGTTGCAATAGTAAGGTACACAAAGGCATAATGCATACTCAAGATCTCGATGCAACAAAGTGTTGCTATCTAGCTCTTATTCATTGAGATAGACATCATGACAAGTATTATCCATGTGTAAGCATTTAATTTGTATTCATTTTTGTGTTTAGTTTGTAGATTATTACAAGATTCAATTTGTATTTGTAGCAATGGCTGACCATTTGGATTTGTTACTACACGTATAAGAAAAAATTGATAGCCTAGGTTTACAATGTGTGGGAAGCATGGCATAAACCACCACAATTGAATGGTTCCATTTGAGCTTGGGAATGCAATGCCTAATATTCATGTTAACCAATATAAGGAAAATTTGCATAGGAATATAAATGCATGCCCAATGCAACAAGCCATGTTAAGGCTAATGCACCTTTTAGCCATGACAAAGCCTATTGCCAAGAGAGGAACTATACCCAACATGCCAACACCCCTGCTGCATAGCCTCTAAGCATCTAAAACTACTAAGATCACTCCCCTTCCTAGTAGCAAAGTTATACCTACAAATATTTATACCATCAAAGCCCTACGTACCTCTCCAACAAAGCCATTCGTACTTACCTTAAATCATAAACAGTAAGCCTACTAATCATGGACCTTAACACGTTATACACAATGCTAACCCCTCTCAAATCTTGGATGATAAGTACAATGACCTATACAATGATGTAACATTGGAAGTAGACCATCAAAGAAGAGCCTCAAGATCACACCATGTACCATATCACAATACTCACCTATAAAGCCCTCAACATCATATTACATGCGAAGAAGTCCACTAGATGCATTGTGGATATTCAAGGGAGGGCAAAAAGCGAGCTTTTTGAGCAAGCATTTGAGCAAGATTTTATGGGCAACCTCCATTCATTATTCCACATAGTCCGTTTATTCCACCCCTAGATATTTCCATCTCCATCACCACCACAACTACCTACACTGCCACTATTGCCACTGCTAACATGGCTACCTCCACCACCACTACCACCATCGCTGCTACCACCACCACTACCACTACCCTCACCACCTCCATGACCGCCATCATTGCCTTCACACACACACACACACACACATACTCTCTCTCTCTCTCTCTCTCTCTCTCTCTCTCTCTCTCTCTCTCTCTCTCTCTCTCTCTCTCTCTCTCTCTCTCTCTCTACGTGTATATCACATGTTGTAACAAACACTTCCCTTAAATCATATATATATATATATATATATATATCACATTAGGGGAGTTTTGAGGTCTTGAAAATGCCTTATAGGAGATAGAGGAGAGTGCTCTAAACCAATAGGAGTAGAGTCTCTGTAACAGAAGTTCTATTTTAGAAAATACAAAAAATAATTTTACAAATATATATATATATATTACGACTTTGTATTATCAATATCTATTTTTAGCCTCTTATATTTATAATTATGACATTGTTTGTATTAATGATATGCAATCCCGACTACTTTTATTTAATGATATGTTTGGATTAATGATTATGACATGTTTAATTTAAATTCAAATTAGTAAAGAGCTTGGCACTTATTTTTGTCCCTTCTTTCTTTTATCCCTCTCGTGTTTTTCCCTCCTTTGTGGTAGCTTAGTCCTCTCTCTCTCTCTCTCTCTCTCTCTCTCTCTCTCTCTCTCTCTCTCTCTCTCTCTCTCTCTCTCTCTCTCTCTCTCTCTCTCTCTCTCTCTCTCTCTCTCTCTCTCTCTCTCTCTCTCTGCAATGGATACATAAATTCAACCTTCAACATGGCGTCCAAGCTCCCAAATCACATCCATATCAGTGTTTAACTCATTCCAAAAATATGGAAGATGGATTCCTACAATCATTAGCAAAGGCAATTGGATCACCGTGCAACAGGCAAAATGTGGAAAAATGCAAAGTTATGAGAGCTCGTTCATCTCTGCTGGAAGGGTTGAATCTGAGATTTTAATCTTGGAGTAAATAAGAATATCATAAAAAAGGTACTAGTGCAACATGTGTTTTTGCATAGAGAGCTATATTTGGAACCTAGAACTTCAAATCTTCCGATGCATAGACCAAATTATAAGGATTTGATTTTTAAAGTATTTCTTTTCTTGAACTTAGTTTAAGGTTTTCCATTATAACATTTGTTCATTTTTCTTGTAGATGTCTATCCCTCTAATCTTGAGGAATTGCAACTGATCGAGTCTATTGTTGATGTTATTGATGTGATGCATGGCTCGATTAGAGAAGAGATGCACAAAGGTAGAAAAAAGACAGAGCTTGCAGAGAATTGAATATTCTTCTATGACCATTCTTATATTGTCCCCATGCAGCGTAGCCAATGGGGATAAATATCCCCCCTTCCTTTTCCGAGTTTTTCAAGCTTTGAGTGGCCTTTACCAAGTCGAGCTACTAGAGAGGGCTATAGATACAAAATATTTTCTGAGATACAGAAAGCATTAAAACCTGATATCTCAAGTAGGCTGAGCAAAGTTCCTTTTTTCATGCCTATTAATATATTTGTTGACTTATTTTCTAATGTTGAGATAAAAAGATCAAAGGCCATACTTTCAGTGATGAAGAGACTAACATATAATCATGTTATACAATTGTTGATAAGGGATGGGACACTAGGACAAAATGAAAAATTATATGTAAGATAAATTAAGACTCTATAGCTTGTAAATATATGATTGCTACTCAAAATTTCATCCTTAGCTTTTATTATGGTAGATGGCATTATGTTGGTGATAGTTTGATTGTTTTAGACCAAAATCTTGATAATTTTAGCAAAGATCCTATAGTGAATCTTGATGTTTAATACAATGAGGACATTATTGCAATCCTAAAGGTTAGATTATCATATATGCTACATCAAAAGAGGATGGATTTACAGAATGAAGATAATGAACTATCGTACTCACTTGTGTTCCAACTTAATAACAGAGTAAGTTTTTATATCATATTATATCCACTTAGGTGTATATTTAATTTCAATTTCTGATTAATAAACATTTGTAACATGTTTTTTTAAAATAGATATCAACGACGAGGAGAGATAAAAATATACAATGCAAGGATATTGAAGAAAATATCTATTTACTATCAATATAAAATACATGTGCAAAATTTGTGGCAAATTTTTGTTAGCCATCTCTATGACTTATACACACAAGGGCTTACAAGCAATGAGACAAAGCTACTTATTTTTTTGAGAACTTTTCTTAGGATAAGGGAGATCATTTCTAGGAGTCCATTTATCTTTTATGCTTTGGTTGCCCTAGGTGTTGAAGGCATAGCTTCACCTATTGTAGTTACATGCATCTCCTCTCCTTCAGTGTCCATGTCCCCACTATTATCCATTCTTGTCGGTTGCATACAATTGACCATTATGTACTTCATGACCTTTGCTCTTATGTACCAAACATGCTCACTTGTATAGCAATCCCTTGTAAACTGTCATACATTTGTAAGAAAAGATTTTTAGTTCATTGTTATTTTTATGATTGACTATATTATTATAATCAAGGGATTATTTTGCAAAACCTCTATATTAAAGTTTAGTATCTTTCACATTACTGTTATAAGTTTAGCATCATTGAGATAAATAAACTTAACCAATATTCTGACATTTGCAATTACTCTCTAGCCACAAGAGTGACTATCATCCTAATGAGGACACTGCAATCAACAATATAAAGTAAAACTATGAAACTTGTTTATAGTAGTTTATAGAATAAATTTTCTTATTATGTTCCAACCATATTAATCAAGGCCTTACTGCAACTTGTCTATATTGCATTGTTGCAAGTAAATCAGAAGGCATGGGAGGCTTTTTCTCTAGCACTTCAATCAATCTTTTTACAGCTCTATACAAAAAAGGCAATAAAATTTAGAGTAATTGCAAAAAAAAGATCAAAATATTTAGAGTACTTGCAAAAAAAGAAGAAGATCAAAATGTCAAGGAGATCTTAGAATATATAACTTACAATTGACATTTTCATGGCTTTCTTTCACAGAATTGATGAGAAAACATTGCCTCTCCACATAGTCTATTCCAATTAGGCTCCAGTGAGAACTGAAAACAATCATATTTCAATAATCTAGCAAAACAAGATCTCATAAAATCTAACAAAATATCAAGTTACTTACTTTTCATTGTATGGAATTAAAAGAACCTCCAAATTTTCAGAGACAATTGGATTAAACCAATGATCAAATGCACTTGCATCAAGCTCATTCCTCATATAGTATGAGATAGATTGATAAAAAACTCTTGTTGTATATCAAAGGGGAACTCGTGCATTACACATCTAGCGAAGGAATGGAGATAGTAAGCATCAATATGAAAGCCTATTTTGCTAAAACAAATAGTAAGTAAAAACAAATTTTGGTATACTATACCTCATCTCAGCAAGAAGAATAGAGTCATTTATTTCTCTCATTTTATTCTTGAGAATTTGAACACAGTCAAAGTCAAAAAATACCATATCACATCTTTTGTTAATATCACCAAGTAAAAAGCAACAAACATTGAAACCCTTAGGGTCAACCCTTTCAAGAAGGGTAGATAGCTCTTCTTCAAAAATATGGGAGTTGCTTTGTTTCCTTTTCTTCTTCCTTTCTTTTATACTCCCTCCATTTATCTGCCTGCTCTTTTATGGCCTTTTCCTCTTTCTCATGTAGTCTTGTATCTTTTTCATGGGTGACATCTTTAACCTTAGGACCCGAATCACCTTTCTTTTTTCTATATGGAGGCACATTTAAAATATTGAAAGCCTTCACACCAAAAAGGGGAACTAGCTTAAGTACCTTTGAAAACATGTATCTCAACCTCCTAAGAATTATCATGTATTTATCCATAAGTGTAAGCCTGTGTGCATAAGCAGCATAGATATAAGAGTCTTGGAAAAACTCAATCAAAAAATCTTATGTAGCCTCTTGAATACAATTGAGAGCTGCCCTAGTCCTTTTAAAACTATCAAGACTATGCTTATCACAAATTTCTTTGACAAGCTTTTGAAAATGCAATTTTGGAATTGCATTATTCAAAGCCTTCATTGCTGTTATAATCTCCTTTAGGCATCTAACATGCAGTGAAAAAATTCTCCTTGGCTTTGATTTCCTTGTAAGTTTGGAAGGATTGGAGAACTGATGAATCTTTGAAGCAAGACCTCTAGGATCAACTTTCTACTTCCTTGCAGCAGTGGCCTTAGTTCTAGCCATCTGAAATATCAATAAAAAACAAAAAATACCTCAAAATTAGGACAGATCTCCAAATCTCTGATATAATGTCATCTAAATCACTTAGTAGTAAAAAAACACTACTCACATTGTATACCTTAAATTTCAATTAAACAATGCAGGCCCAAGACATATGAAAAGTGAACTGGGCCTTTCGGACAAGAGAAACCTACACCTTCTCGCGTTTCACACATCACCTATTTGTTGGATACATGTTTCATCAAAGAACATTTATGTCATGAAGTTTTACAAGTCTCATGATAGAACATCGGTCCTCTTGCAAATCTCAAATCTTATTCTCAATGAGTTCAACCCTTGAGAGAAGATCTATCTGAATGTTCACATCAATAATATTTAACTCTTATCCACAATGAAAACAAAGCTTGTGGGGATTTCAATTTGAATGCCAACATCAATATCTAAACCTCAATTTGAATAATCCATTACTCATGTAGTTGATGCACTAATAATTATTATCAACATCAGTGGAAGCAAAATTATCATTCTGTGTGATCTAGCTCTGTTGATCCATCATTCTTTTTTAGGAAACTTGGATTCATCTCAACGTATGAAACATGAGATGAATACTATCCATGGGGAGAGCCATGACTGATTGCGTTTCATACGTTAGGCTCTTTTTGGGAACATATAGCAAGATTCATTACACTAATACAGAGCTAGCTCAGATTTGCCAAAAAACTTACATTTTTGAGGCCTTGGTACATATGCTAGGTAATAAAAAACTTCCCACATCGCCTTGTACTGCAGAATAATTTTGAGCTATGACCAAATTAGCCTCGCCTTGGTGTTATTGAGCATAGAAAAAGCTTTGTCTTCGAAAAACTCTTTTGCGGTTCAAAAATTGGGTTTAAAAGGATGTTTGCTTACACATGTGGTTGCTATAATGCATAGTTAACTTGACATGTGCGATGAGTATACCCTTTTTGCCTTGGAACTTGTGTCACGTGTCACTGACGTCTTTGGCATGATAGTGCTTTTATGGCTTCACTTTTTAAAGGTAAAATATAATTTTTAGCCTCTTCTTTTTCATTTTAAACGCAACTCTTCCTAATGAGTGCACAGTACTTCTCGAATAAATGTGCGGTGACCATTGGCATATATATACAACTCAAGGTCAGGTTTATGTTAATTGTTCTTCCACTCATTTTGTTTTGTCTTCCACAAACCATTTATCTCATGTGCATTGCAAGGCCAAACCATGAATATTTCGACAAAACCCCATTTATTCTCAGCAGGAAATACAATTCTCGAGTATCAAACTTTTTCTTATCACTTTTTCTATGCAATCCTAAATTTTGAGGCATTAAAGATTATCAAATTTGTTAGTTTTTCCACGAAATGATTTACTAAAGTATGAAACATGATTTAACTATTTGCAAAGATTTTTGGAATATTGTTGTCATGTTTTATGAGTCCTAAATGTAAAATAAAAACCAATCGATGAAATACGAAATTGCATGCCTCCTTTGCTGCTCAAATAGTCAACTCACTTTTTGCAAGGCACTACTATTGTATTTTGATCAATTTAACATGTGTGGTATCTTAGGGATTTGGACATGTAAGATGAATGAAATTAGGTTTCATTATTGGACACTATTCTGTGTTTGTTAGTTTAAGAGAAGAAAGATACATTAGGAAGTTAGAAATTCTATAAAGGGTTTGACTAAATTTTTCTATCAATTTTGGTTTAATCTTGTACATATGTTGAATGATGTGGTTTTGATGTTCTAGATGCATTATCTTGGACAAATTTTTTGGATATATGATATGTAATTTCGTCAAGTTTTTAGGATTGACTGACACATAAAATGCGATTTTATCAACTGCGAAGTGGTTTGGATCATTGTTATCGCATTTCATGAGTCCTGAATGTAAAACAAAATTTGATCGATGAGACATGACATTGTAGGCTTTCTCTACTATTCAAAGGGCGATCTCACTTTTTACAAGGTAGTACTATTGTATTTTCACTAGTTTAAAATGTGTGTTATCTTAGGGTTTTAGACATGTATGATGAATGAAGTAAAATATCATTGTTGCACATTTTTCTATGTTTGTTGGTTTAAGAGGAGGAAGATAACATTGAACCCTTTCTCAGAATTTGTTAGTGAAAATGTCATATATAAGGAGTCTAAACTTTAAAGCCAAGAGTGAGTTCTTGACAAAATATTAAGTAGTCAAAAATTCTATAAAGGATTTGACTAAAATTTTTAAGCAATCTTGCTTTAATCTTCTGAATGTGAGAAAATGTGAATTTGTATATTGTGTCCCTAAATTTACTTTGTTGTTTTCAGGATTTAATTTTGTAAGTAATCAGGATGACTAAAAGAAAAATTTCTTTAGAGAGAATGAAGGAAGAGGATCTTGAGGATACCTGTGATGAAAGCTCTTTGATTTTCTCAGTGCAACTAGAAATTCATCTAGATTTGTTTACATTAGAGAAATACTCAATGTTCCCTTCGATTTGTAAGAGCTCTTGAAGGATCCTGAAGACAAATTGAAGGATTTTAGGGGTTTTATGATAGACATGTGGAAGGCCTAGAGATTAAGGGATTTGTCCATTATAGTGATGTAACGGAAGCTATCAATGCTGCTAGAATAACTTTGCAAACAAGCTTTAGCCTTATTGATGAGGAATTCAAGAAGTTGGAAGTAGATTGCCCTTTTCATCAGAATCAGCATCAATGTCTTCTTGCATAGAAGGATGTTGGATTTCTTGTATATCTTCAATATATCGATAATTGTTCTTCAAATACAATACAAGAGAAGAAGATAGAGGATATTGCAAGCAAAGATAAAGAGGTTGAAGAGAAGGGGAAAATGTTTCATAAGGATATTGAGAATCAATTAGTGCATGGATTTGATGTTACTTTGTTTAAAAGTAAGAGCATTACAAAAGTGGAAGAAAATGAGATAGAGTTGAGTGTAGAGATTGAAATAGGTCCTCTTGATGAATGTGTTCCAACATTTCCTAGTTATCTCATCACAACAAAAAGAGATATGTATTCCTAAATGATATTCAACACCTTTTTTATCTTAAAGAAGATTACTGCTTGGCAGTCCTTGCAGCATGGAGTCAAAATGATAAGAATTTTATAGGTTATGAACAAGAATTGCTAGTAAATCTTGATGTTGAGGGAGAGAATTTTCAAGACAACTCTATAGCCTTGCATTAATGTATTAATCAGATTGTGGAATATGAAAAGGGGGGAATACCTACAAAGGAAGAGTTCTTATAAATTTAGCAGAGACTTAGTATTGATAACATAGGGTATGAAGAGAAACTAAAGTCTCCATTAGAGGAGAAACCAAAAAGTTCAATAAATCTTTATGATGATAGTCTTCTTGAAGAATATCAAAACCTGAAGGTATGAAAGATAATTCTAAGATATCCATTGTGGTTTATATTAGAGTATATTATGCATTATAGATAAATATTATTGGATATTTATCTACTGACATCTTACACTATTGTGGTTTATTGTGCAGATAGAAATTGAAGATGCAAACAACTTTCTTGGAAGAGCCAAGGGTCAAGGCTGTTGAATTCAAAGCCTTGGTCATTATATTGAAAGCTTAAATAATCAAACAGTTGCAATTTATCATAGCAGGTTGTCAAGCTCTCCAAGCTTACCAATGATGGCTTTGAAAGTTATCTCCAAGGTGATTGGATCCCAAGTTTTCAATAGAGGTTCAGACAAGATAATTTTGGTGGAGAATGAAGAAGCTGTAAGAGTTTTTGGCTTCATGTCTGGATACACCGGATCTAAGGTAGGATACTTTGGAGTTCTTGGCTCTTATTTGCTCTCCTATGTAGGAGATGCTAAGAATTTGAAGCTCCTTCTAGGCTATAGGAAACAAGAGTTCCTTAAATGTAGAGGTCTCATTGAGTGGGATGAAACAAAAGATTCCTCTAGAGGACCTAGTGAATTGCTTGAAACTAAAGACTCTTCTGCAACAAAGTCAAACTAAAATATGTTAAGGGTTTCTTAAAACCCATCTTTTTCTATCTCTTTGTCTAGTTCATAACCCTTCTAAAAATCTTTTCTTTGCACAAGAGTTAAAATATCCCTCTTTTCTTCTTTGATAATAGTGGATATAGTCCTTGCTAAAGATGATGTATTACATGGTGTGGTTGTGTCTTTGAGCTTGAATTTGTGCCAAATTTGTATGTAGAACCATTAAAATACCTCTAATAAATTTTTTGTTTTATATCTTCCACCTCCATGTCTTGTGTGTCTAAAGTATTTTGTTCTTGCTTGATAATGTGATTTTTCCATACCTTAGGTTGACCAGATAGATAGAGATCCATATTTCTTGATAAAATATGGAGCATGGTTGTATAAAATATGTTGCATAGTTAAAATATAAATAAAATCAATGAAAAAAATTTATATGAGTCAGACAATAAAGAGACATACATATGCAAACTTCTTACCATATAGTGAGTGAAGTGTTGATTATCCCAAGCTTTTGTCATTGCCTTTTTCAAAAGGTTCAATTGGTTTTTGAAGTCTTTGAGATCATCATCATTTCACTCAATTTTATCACGATAAAAGAATACTTTGTCCAGTGTTTTTCAAACATTGGCTTTTCTATTCCGAGCTTGTCTATTATCAGCATAATCCTTAACTACATTATGTAGAGACTTTCACTAATTGTATCTAATAGTTGAGCCACCATTCCTAGAGTTCATCTTACCAAGTCTCCCATGAAAGCCTAGAAACCTTCTAGTCTTCACTCCACCAATAGATGGATTTTTGGGGACACAAGTGCTATCCTTAGACTTTTGAAGATCTAGTTCAATAACAACATTACCACTATGCAAACCAATTGCAAATAAGACTTTTTCAATCTTTGCTATAGCATCTATTCTAGCTGATAATGGCTTCAGCTTTCGTGCAAATCCTATATAAACATGAACAAGCTTTTCAATTATCTTACAAAGCGCATGAACTATACAAATATGGGCATTTAGTAAAGGAATATCTAGGACTTGCTTAAATTATGGATCCTTGTTGTGTCTAGAGGGGGTTCTATTCCAATTTCTTGAGTTCAACTTTATGGCTGGGGACATGCAATATAGGCAAGGAGATTTAGAGTTGGCTCCCTTTGATGCATTGTACATATATTTAAGTGTATTTAAGTCACCAGCTATGTGCCACTCAATCTTATAGTTCCCAAATCCTTCAACAAATAGCTCTTCTCCTGCTTGTTGTCTCTTAATAACATCAGGTATTGGCGTTTGATGAAAAACCCGATACAATATATCAAAATCCTCTATATCTACTTCGAATGCTCCTAGCCACCAGATGTTGTATTATAATTGAACACTAAATGGCATTGAGTAATTGCAATGATGTGATGAAAGTGCTCTATGCGTCAAGGTAATAGAGACCCTCTCTAGTTTTGTGGATTTTTTGTATCTCACTTTCATCAAGTTTAACCACAAATCTAGCCACTCCTTGTGCCTCTTCTAGTGAATGACAAGTCATAGAATCTAATCATTAAACATTATACCATGGGCAAGTCAAAGAAAATATTGTTAAATTCATTGAATACAACTTCCTTTTTCTTGCCCTTGAAGCTAGCCTTGATATGGAAAGGCTTACCTAGAATCTCCATCACTTTGTTATTTACTCTCTATCTGATAGTTCTAGATAGCCTTGGAAGTATGCAATTGTGTACTTGTCCTTACTTCATATTTGATTATAAAAGCTAGAAAAGTTGTATATAAGCATCTCTACTAATATCAATATTATCTAGTGTCTTCTACACTAACTCAGTATCCAAAGAATGATCCTTTATAAATGACTCTAAGTATTATTTCTTTGCCTTTTTAAATTTCTTCTTCTCCATATATTTTGAAACTACTAAAGGAAGAAGATGATAATAAAATTGAGATTCTTTTAAAGAATCTCTTTCACTTGCATTTGGTTGAAGAAGAGACCTAAACAAAATCAATATAATTAATTATAAACAATGCCATATTTAATATTTTTAAAGTGAAATAAATGTACCTTGTTGCTTGGATTCTTTTGCTATAACCACCTCCTCCTCATTTGAGACTCTCAATATTTTTAAGAGCCGTTTGTCGATTTCAAAGGCTTAAAAAAGTTTGCTTTTACTGATAAGATTTGATGCATTTCTCCAACGAATGAATCCTCTGTTGATAACCCTCTAGCTTTTGTAGCAACGCGTTGTTATGTTTTGATAAAAGATGGTTCTCCAATTTGAGGACATCCTTTTCTGCAACCAAATTAAGTGTATAACCTAGAAACCCATTATAACCATCACCAATGAACCTCAACAATGAAGAGCCATTATAGAAAGGTGGAGTGCTATTTTTGCTAGGATCTTTGGGATATAGCCTACCACCTAACCAATGATCAAGTTTCTTCTTTCCTTCAAACCTGAGTGTATGTTTCCTAGACTCTGTAATAGTAATGGGTTTTGTTTTCTTCCTTATTGGTTCATACTCACTATCCAACTCAATATAAAGATGATAGAGACAAACATCATTGGATGATTGATCCATAGCTAAGAATGTGATTAGAAGATTCTTTGTGAATTAGAAACAATAAGGAAACGAAGAAGAAACTAGTAAGGACGGGAAAGAAAGAAGAGAGTGAGAATGGAGGGAAGTAATCAAACATTTAAAAAATTCAAATTGAATATTAGTTTTCACTTTAATAAGGATGAGTAAGATCTTCATTATGACAATCTTTGTCACCTTTATGGCGGTCTAGATTTCTAAGTTTGATATGACCACAAGAATATTACAACAATGACTTATTAACAATTTTTGATATATTTACTTATCAAAATATAAAAGTTTTTAAAAATTTGAAAATGATTTTATTTCCTAAAATGTTTTCTCTCTCTAGAATCACTTACAGGGCATTTTCGAGGCCTCAAAACTTCCCTAATTCTCTCTCTCTCTCTCTCTCTCTCTCTCTCTCTCTCTCTCTCTCTCTCTCTCTCTCTCTCTCTCTCTCTCTCTCTCTCTCTCTCTCTCTCTCTCTCACACACACACACACACACACACACACATAATTTGAATGCTCATGTGGCTACTCTGTGTTTTTAGAATGGATTGATAGTTCCCTCCCCTCCCCCTCCCCCCAACCAATTAATACAAGAAAATTCATACAAGCAATCAAAATGTACATTAATATTGCGTTAACTCTCGTACTAGTGCTTTTGCTTGAAAAACTAAGAGAGAAAAGGTCACCAAAGGCTTGTCAAAAATTTGACATAAGATAACCAGCTGAATTGTATGACAATACTTTCTCGACAAAATAAAATACAGTTGTGCTAAGAGATAGTGTTGGTGTTGCATTGTTGGTCACAATATAGGTAGTGTTGGAAAAGTTCTTTTTCTTCCAAATATAATGTGTACGTTTTCTTCAGTGAGTATGGGTTGGTATATAAACATATTTGCATTTGCATCCATTCCAAACACTCAGAAGTACACATAGTATAGGTACTTGTATGTCAAATATGTTTTTTCTTCTGTAACATGGTTCATGAAATCCTAGTAATTACATGTTGGATTCTTTGCAATGTGCACATCATAACACTCCTGCAAGACACTTGAGTTAGGTATCTCTAGTTTGAAAAGCGCATGCTTCAAGGGCTTCACCACTGTGTGGCCCTTCATAGTCGCATCTAGAACCAATGTCAAGTCTATCCTTTTCCCTACAACTTGTGAAACACCTCTTCGATATCTACATGAGCCCTTGTTAGCATCCACCTCTTGTGCTAGCTTTTGTAAAACAAACCCACCACTCTCCAACATGTGGATTTCTTCTACTGTCAAATTTGTGCCTCATGCCATTGGCCATACTTGTGGAACTTTGGATAGTGTGTGATGAATGGAAGTACAAATGTTCCATGTATAGTCTACTCCATGATAGCTTCTCCATGTATAGTCTATTCCATGTTGATTGATAGCTTCTCCTCTTGAGCTGGACCATGATGCCCCAAAATGAAGGTGTAGGCACCCCATGGATCATGTTTTTGATTGGTTTTTTGCATTTGCCCTATCTAGATCCCAACCATCCTCTTAACATTGCACACAATTGCAAGTTGGAATCCTTCTTATTGCCCAACAGTGCCATGGACTATCTCCACCACCATTTCCTTTGAAGAATTTGGTGATACTACCGTTGATTGGTTAGAAGGAAAAGGGCCCTTTAAGTTTAGTTTTCTTATGCCCTTTCTTCTAAGTATGTTTTTGATCACATAGGCCTATGAGAGGTGTTTGCTTCCTTTGACCCCACTTTTCCATCAACCTTACGTTTTCTCGCTATAGTCACACTGTCCCCTCAAAAATTAGGATGTTGATGCAATTTAGTTCCTCCTACCACCTCTCAACCATGCTTGATATTGCTTAGTTGAGGTGTGGGGATAATTCCTTGTTGTAATCGATTCAAAAGCTCTGTGCAATGGGTTTTGCACCATGGAACTTTCCACCAATGAATGCATGTCGTTTTGTGCTCTATGTAGAGCATTGGCCAAATCAATAATACATGCATCATACAAGTTGATAGATCCTTTGAATCCCTCCCTTGCCAACCAACTTGCATGCATTGGCTCTACTAGGTTCGTGGTTGGCATATAAGCAATGTCCTCGACAACTTAGACAAAATACAACAGGAAAGGGTACGGAGTATGAGAAAACAATTGCACCACACATCACATCCTACTATTACAAATTAGTCTTATCTCGGCAAAGTGTCACCTCCAATGTGGATATCTGATATGCCATCAACTAATCGAAGAATCCATTTTTGGTATATTGCAATCTTGCATCATCTTCCATGGATGCACACCTCCACATGCACGACACACATGCTTATACTCATCTTGGAAACTCTTGTGCACATACTATAATGTGTATATTTGGAGACTCTTTTTCCAATTAAATAAGAAAAATATCTCCCTTCTTTGAATTATGTTTCTGGACCACCATTGAACACTATACAGATGGCTCTCCAGTTGGCAACTACCTCATCTTCCATGAATCCTCAAAAATCAATGCTTGAGTGGCCATACTTTCCCATCACTTCATTCATCTTTATCCAGAAAAGTACCTATGTATCTGTATCCTCTTCCTTCATCTCACATATTGCCAGAGTCATCAACTCTTATATGCTACATAAACACAAGACAAGAATGGAAGAGTAAGGAGAACTATGTTCGTTAAGTTTATGTAGTGATGGTAGAATCATCTAAGAGAAACTAACTTACATCATATACATGTGTTGCCATGGTGGTATCCAATCTCTCCTCCTTTCCTCTGTGTATGTGTGTGTGTGTGTGTGTGTGTGTGTGTAGGAGAGTTTGTACTTAGATTTGTTCCTACCCGGCTACTATGTTTACGTATATCATAATTGGTATTTGATGGTAGAAAATCAAGGAAGCAATATATCTACAAGAAGTAACCCTAAAAACCTCCATCATTGCTAGATCAGATTTCAAAAGACAAGATCATAGGAGAAGGTTTAGTCCAACAAATGTTCCCCTCGCCGAGCTTGCTCCTTGGACAAGTGGGAGTTCTTGTCACTATCGTGCATCGGAGAGGTGTCAAGGCTTGTGGCATAGGCAATAGTGAGATTGACGTGGAGGAAAACACAATTGTGCAATGGCTAATGGAACATATGATAAGTAGCCACTCTCTTGATTTTTGTTATGGCTGCTTTATCTCCCCCTTTAACCCTATTTTGGATCATCGTTTGTATAGGAAAGAGAGTGACGATCAAACGAGTCTCCCAATTGTAAAAATTATATGGTGGAGCGAACTAAATTTGAGAAAGAGATAGAGAGTACACAACAGATAAGAGGAGAATAAAAAGTTTCTTTAGCTCCAAACAACTGATACAAAGATGACTCTGTGCACCCGTGCACTTCCATTGTGAAGCTTAGAAAGTGATCTAGACAGAAGATAGGTAAAGAGCTCAAGGCTAGTTGGAACAACTCTGACGACTAGGTGAAAGATAGATGATTGATGGCTGTGAAGGGGTTTAGCTTTTATAGCTTGTGAAGGGGGTCATGATGGATGACCTTTCATATGCACCTGTATCTGTTGACCTTCCATGTGCACATGTGTCTATTGACCTTCCATATACACATGTGTCTGTTGACCTTCCATGTGTCCATGTGTCTATTGACCTTCCATATGCACATGTCTGTTGACCTTTCATGTGCACCTCCACTAGTTGGCTAGGGAATATTCCAAGGAATATTTCGTTTACTGTTGGCTAGGGCCCCCGATAACTCCCTTACCCTGCAACTTGATGCAATGTGCCTCGAGTTGCTACCAGCTTAACTACTCCATCTAATCCAAAGATTAGATCCACAACGGTCACCTTTTACCATCCGGTCACATAGACCTCATCTAACATACAAGTCAGGACTCAACCAATATCTAGGCTCACAAATGGCTTCTCCTCATAATGGGGGCCTTACAACTTTGAGCACAATGGATCATTGGTGGCACCTTATGAAGGTAGGGCATTGAGCATATCTAACACTCCCCCCCCCCCCCGCCCCCCTCAATGCCCACCCACAAGTGAACTATCTCCTCGTCCCAATGCCGAGTCTCTGAAGATGAACTTGAAGCAGATCCTTCATAAGTACTTTGGTGAAGATATCTGCTCCATTCTCCTCTGTTGGACAGTAGACTAGTTTCACTATCGCATCCTCGATCAAATCATGCACATTGTGATATTGGATATCTATATGTTTGGTGCGCACATGAAAAATTGGATTTTTGGCAATGGCGATGCAACTCACATCTCAGCATAGTTGGTTCATCCTACACTCCCATATGCCATAGGATCCTTCTCAACCATACTAATTCACATGTAGTAAAACAAGCTACCTTTGTACTCTGCTTCAGTAGAAGACAATGCCATTGTTGGCTACTTCTTACTAATCCAAAAGAAAATTCCTAAACCCAAAGAGAAACAATAACCAGAAATTGACTTCCTGGAATCAATCTAAGTCACAATTCCCCACAAGAGAAGTTCTAAAATTGTATATGATACCATAGTCAAGAGTTTCCTTCCAGTATCTGAGCACCCGCATCCTAGCTTTCCAATGACTCTCATGAGGTTTGTTTGTGAACATGCTCAAACACCAATATAAAAACTGATATCTGGTTTGGTGTAACTTAAGTAAATCAACCGACCAACCTCATGTACCTCCCAATGTCTGCTAGTGCTGATGTTACACAAGTAGATCAGCAGACTGCTGACCAACCTCCTGTACCTCCCAATGCCTCCTAGTGCTAATGTATCCTCAAAAGATAACTTTGCATTCACCTCCATAGGTGTAGCTATCTCCTTGCACTCGGTCATGCCAATTACCTTCAATATCTCCCATGCATACTTCTTCTAAGAGATGAAGATATTTCCTGGCTCTTGCCATACTTCAATCCCCAAACAATAGTGTAGCAAGCCCAAGTCTATCATTTTAAACTCAGAACTCAAACCCTTTCAAGTTTGGTTGATCATATCTTCATAGTCACATGTAAATAATAAGAAGGTCATCCATATATAAGACAATCACTACAGACTTTTAACCAGTCCTGTAAACATACAAGTTAGCATCTGAGGCACATCTTTTGAAGTTTAAGTTTAAAAAGAACTTATCTATCCACTAGTACCATGCTCTGGGGGCTTGTTTCAGCCCACACAATGCCTTCTTTAGCTTACACACTTTGTTCTCAAAATGGAGACCCTCAAACCCTGGTGGCTGAGCCACGTACACCTCCTCCTTGAGGTCACCATTTAAGAATGTTGACTTAATATCCATTTGGTAAACTAGCCATTGCTTGTGAGTAGCTACTGCAAGTACTGTGTGAATACTGGTCATTCTAGCAGTTGGGAAAAATGAATCTTGAAAACCAAACCCTTCAACTAGTGAAAATCCTTGTGCAACCATTCTGGCTTTGTACTTTTCTAAGGTACCATCAGCCTTGTGCTTTACCTTCCAAATCCACTTGGTGCCAAATAACCTTCCGCTTTTCTTGCTGATCCACTAGCACCCAAGTTTCATTCTTTATTATGTTGTCATACTCGAATTGCATAGCTACCTTCCATGCTAAATCTACAAGTGCTTCTTCTACGTCAGTTGGCTCCTTTACTTCTCTCATAATCTCAGCCATCAAGGCCATATTGACTATATGAGTAGAAGCCCTCCTTGGTCCATCTACCTTCTCTCAACAGATGTATGCATAGGATTATTGTGGTCATAGAGTTGCTTCACCCAACGCGGCAATGGATTTTCTAGTGGGGTGATGTCAGGTTGGTAAACTTTTTTCTCATCATCTGAAGATGATGCTTCCTCCTCCTTAAGGATAGGAACAACTCTCGGGAGAGAGGTTCATAGTGGACTACTTCTTTGCTTGATGACAAAGTGAAAGAACTTGCATTCGCCTTCTCCATTGTATGCGGCTACTCCTTGAACACCACATCACGGCTCGTGATGATCTTCTTTGCCTCTTGGTCATATGATTAGTAAGCCTTCTGCTCATCACTATAACCCAAGAAGTACATTTTTTGCTTTTTGGTTTTGACTTGTTTCTCTTCTCATCTGGAACATGTGCATAACATTCACATCCAAAAATTCTAAAATGTGAGACAGATGGTTTCTTACTAGTGTAAGCCTCATGAGGTGTTTTTCCCTTGAGAGCCTTTGTGTAGCTCTGATTTAGAATGTAGACTGCAGTATTAATAGCTTCAGCCCAAAAATGGTTAGGCAATCCCTTGCCCTTTAGCATGCATCTTTCCATCTCCACAATGGTGCAATTCCTGCATTCCACAACACTGTTCTACTGAGGTGTGTGAGATGTCATCAATTGACGCTTGATCCCTTTGCTCTTGCAAAAGTCTTCAAACTCCTTTGAGTTGAACTCACCACCACCATCTGTTCTAAATTTCTTCAACACACTTTTCCATATTTCATTCTCAGCAAGTTTTAGCCATTCTTTAAACTTACCAAAAGCTTGAGCCTTATCACAAAGGAAGTACACCCATATCTTTCTAATGTAGTCGTCGACAATCAACATAAAATAAGAAGATCCCCCTAAGTCCTGTGTAGGCATCTTACCGCACAAGTCGGCATACACCAACTCTAGAGGAGCCTGTGCTCTATTCTTGCTTTCTTGTGGAAATGCCTTTCTCTGTTGCTTGCCCATCATACAAGCTTCACATGGTTCCTTCAATTCAATCACTACAGGTAGGTGAGCAACCATACCTTGCTTGTGCATCTCCTTCAACACTGCAAATCCGATGTGTCCAAACCTTTCATGCCAAAGCTTACTTGTGCCCACTCTAGAGATGGCTATAAGAGCACTTAGCTCATACAGGTTGTTCCTTCTTTCTCCTCTGGCAAAAACTTTGCCAGCATTGTCGAGAATTTCTACACATGTCTTCTTGAACCTCACTTCATAACCAAGACCAGTTATGGCAGCCAATTGATAACAGATTTCTTCTAATTTTAAGAACATACAACACATTTGAAAGTTTTTTTACTTCACCATTTGTAGCAACAAAAGAAATAGTACATGTGCTTGCAACAAGGCATTTTGCATCATTTCCAATCATCACAGTGATGGATTCTTGTAGAAGCTGCATAGAACTGTATAGACCTTTCTTATTGGTCATGTGACAGGAGGCCCCACTATCGAACACCCATGAGTTAGTGGTAGATTCTTCTTGCACCAAGGAGCACACTTCCTCAATGGTCGCCATGAATAACTCCAACTCTGCTTTAACCATATTGGATGTCTCTTTTCCTTTACTTTTAAGGGAACCATTCTTTTCATCTACCTTCTTGACACGAGAATCTACGATTGCATGTCCTTTCTTCTTGCAGTAGAACCACTCTCCTTGAAACTTCTTCTTACCGCTCTTCTTCTTTTTGTCACCATCATTTTTGATAGAGGAACCACCTTTGCCTTTTGTATTGGCAGAGAATGCAGTATCTCCATTATTGTTTCCTTCTCGAGCTCTCAGCCTCAACTCCTCCTCCATCAATAATGCACAAGACTCCTCAAAAGTCAAAGCTTTTGAGGTCTCACCTGAGTATTAAGGGTAGTTACTAGTCCATCAAACTTTTGTGGACAAATCCAAAGACACCTTCGAGCTAGCTCCTCGCTAGTCTTTTGTATTCTAGCATCAGCCATCTGGTTGCGTAGATTCTTAATCCGAGTGATGAATGCTTCAATCGTCTCTCCTTCAGCAAACTTCTCTGCTGCTAGTTAATTCTCCAAGTTTTGAGTCCTTGTTTGGTTTCTTGTTTCATACAGATTCCTTAGTACATTCCAAGCCTCTGATGCTTTGGTTGTATGCTAAATCGAAATCAGAACACTATCAGAACAGCTTGTAACTAAGACACACAATGCATCTACATTTCTTTGTTTCCATGCTCATAGAAGATCTACATTTGGAGGAATCATCACATTGGAATTGGATGGATCGGAGGTATGCTATGGTTCTACGTCAGCCAGTCCCCACATCACAGTCTCCAAAAGCTCATAAGAATCAAGGATAGTTGTAATTTTGAACTTCCACAAGGTGTAGTTTGTACCATTTCACTTGCCTTTACTGAAGGTTGGTGGACGAATCCTCAGTGTTTGAATAGCCAGTACAGCAACACCACCTCTTGCACCGCTTCCTGATGTGCCAAAATCGCTTCCTGAAGATGACATCGTTCCTCTTTGCTATTGAAGCCTTTGCCTCTTTCACACTCTTCCATCCCTAAAGCCCCTTGGGCTCTAATACCATGTAAAAATTACATGGCATAGCAAACATAATCTAAGAAAGAAATAGAGAGTACACAACAGATAAGAGGAGAATAAAAAGATTATTTAGCTCCAAACAACTGATACAAAGATGGCTTTGTCTACTCGTGCGCTTCCACTGTGAAGCTTAGATGGCGATCTAGACAGAAGATAGGTGAAGAGCTTAAGGCTAGCTCGAACAACTCTAACTGGGTGGAAGATAGATGATTGATGGTTGTGAAGGGGTTTAGCTTTTATAGCATGTGAAGGGGGTCATGATGGATGACCTTCCATATGCACATGTGTTTGTTGACCTTCCATGTGCACATGTGTCTGTTGACCTTCCATATGCACATGTGTATGTTGACCTTCTAAAGGGGAGCTATGGAGCTCTACCCCGAGACCTATGAACCACTTATTGATCAAGTGTTTCAAGCCGAGTGGCCATGGCTATCTCTCACATAGCTGACACGCAATGCCTACCTTACGGGTATAGTGAGCTTATCTTGATGCTCGATCGAGTTTCCTCCTCTCTCTTGCACTCCGGTAGCTCCACGATCCTTGCAGCAAGCTCAAGCCCTCTCCATCAAGCTCCATCTTTAATAGCCACGCGAGAAAAGAGAAGAGAAGAGAAGAAGAGAAGATGAAGAGAGAATATGGGGAGCTTCTTCTCCACAATCCCTCACTCTCACACACTCACTCCCTCACACTCCCGCAATCCCTCACTCAAGCACAAGCAAGAAGGCAAGAAACAAGAGAAGAAGAAGAAGAAGCTTTGGCCACACACAAGAATGAGCTTCTCATTCACTTTTCAACTTTATATACAAAACCCTAAATCCCTTTTGGGCGGTCATCCCTTTATCCCCTTTTTTACATGGACGGGCATGGCCTAGGCCCTTTTTCCCATTGTCCTCCTATCTTCCTAGCTTCCTTTCCACCGCCCATCTACATTTACAAATTGCACAAGTGAGAGCCCGGCACTCTTAAAATAAATCATGATGCCCTTGCGCTTTTTTACAAAAGTATTGACTTGCGCCTTTCCTTGTGCGCCTTTTTTCTTTATTTAGGACTTTTCTGCACTTCTTGCGTTTCCATATTTTTCTTGGCACGCCTTCGTCTTCTGTTTCACTTTTGCCTTGGCCTTGTCTTTTGCTTCAGCTTTTCCGGATTTTCCACCTTTGTTCGTTTGAGGGTTAACATTGCCCCCTCCTAGACGAGTGCTAGTCCCATGGTGCTGTGGTGGGGAGTAGTAGGGTAGTTGGGGTTGTTGCTAAGTGGAACTGGTGGGTAGATGACCACAATCAAAAGGTGCTGTTGTGAATGAGAGGTGATGGAGTTTGATTAACGATGACCGGGAGAGATTCCGGCGTGCTTTAGACTTCATGAAGATACTCAGTATTTCTCACACAATTGTAGCTCCCATTTTGCGACAGCTGATAAAGGTTTTGCATGGGTATCTCTAATCCTATTCATTGCCAGCTGGCTGTTGAGAACCATGTAGCCGTGCATCCCGTACTGATCCGAAAGCACTTAATCAATAAGCAATTCACAGGTCTAGGGGTTTAAACATACATTTGGAGAATATGAGGTTCCAAAATCTATGCCAATGGTGGGTCCATCACTGATGAGTTTTCCTTCTGCTTGATTTGGTTCAATCATGGTAGCCATCAACAGGCAAATGGTCGGCTACATCAAGCATGTTGGTCCATCCAACCATCGGAGTATGCAAAAGCTCCTGAAGCTACTGTAGTGGTGTCCTATCCAACTCAAGGGAAAATTCATGGTCATTAGCGGATGTCGTGGATGATCTTCTTTAGCTGGGTAGCCATTCACTGAGTCATGATCATAGCCTGCAAGAGAAAGTTGTGCACTCCCTAAGGGGTGTGTCTATCTCACGGTGTGGTGTAAGTACATGTGTAGTGGAATTGGAAGATGGGTCTAACCTTGGGTAAGGCCTTGGTAATGTCCCACACTTGAGGACCCAGTTCGTGTGTTGTTGGAGGTGCAATGCAAAACTTAGGGTGACAGGTCTGGAAGTCCTGCCCTTGATGTGCCCTAAGCGTGAAGTGGGAGAGAGGCTAGGTGTAAACCCTAGGTGTAGTGAGTGAAGTGAGCCCTCGTGCTTTTTCTTTTCTCTTTTTCTTTTTCTTCTCTTTTTTTTTTTTGAAGAATTGCATACAAGGAAGATGTCCTGGCTAATGCCTATCACCTTCAGCTAGATTATGAGGCGGTCACAAGCATTGGGATAGGAATGCGCGACTTTGTAGATATTGTTTAATACTGGCCTGAGCCTTCAAAGGTGTGGATGACAAGAAAGGATGATTGCACCTCGTGAAGCGGGTATCACTCATATCCTCTAAGATTTCTAGGCAAAAGGAGGGAAGCAAGGTTGCCCTCATCATTAGTCTAGCCATGGCTCTACTATCTATCCCTAGGTTGATGTCAAAAAAGAGTGGAGGAAGGTGGGCTTCCTTAGCTAAGGGTCTCTGCAATTAAGCCTAAGATAATTACATGTAGTTAAGAAGGCTGGATCTATGGGCAAGAAGAAAAATTTGCGAGGAAGCAGTTGACAGATGGGAGGAGATCTTCTAACCTAAAGACTAGGCATTCCTCGAGGCTTCGGGCATTAACATTATATATCTTAGGAAAGTCAAAATCCCCATGAGTATTTCGATCATAGTCAACTCCATGCCTATGGGGGTAGGGCATGTAGATGGGGTTGTTGCGTTCTTCAGGGAGCGAGCTACAAAAGGCGGTCCAGACATGAAAATTGGTATCCCAAATCCTCCTCCGCCACTTCGGCTATGCCTCGTAGCCTTGGACGGTTTTGGGAACCCTATTTACCTTGTCTTGCCAGTAGTCTTCAGGCTCTTGCCTCCATTTGGTTATTATGAGGCTTCTTTCCTCTATCCACTTGTTTGCAAGATCATTAGCCAGATCCTTGATCTTGGCTAGAATACCTAGAGGCAAAGCACGGTCCAGAGAGTGTGGATAAGCAAATGAAAGTTCAAACAGCCTCATCTGGAACTCCCGTTGACGCCATATGACCAATTCTTGAGGCCAATCGATAGGATGGGGATCCCCCCTTAGTGGCACAGGCTCTTCAGGGAATTTTCTTGGCAATGATTGTGCTCTGTGTTGGGATTCCTCTGCTAGTTCTTGTCTTCTTCTTCTAGCTGTCACAATGCGCTCGGGCATATGGGCCTCTGCGGGCTCTTCAGGGGGGAGGTCTGGTAGAGGCGAACTAGGCATTCTTTGTTGCTCTTCTTCAGCATCCTGCTCAAATTCCGGACCCTCTTCGACATTCTGCTCGACAACTAATGGAACTTCTTGTGGTGGTGGTGGTGGTTGCTCATGCTCTTCAAACCCAAGTTCCTTAAGCTCAATAGTGGAGAGACTGACATGGCATAGGTAGTGAAATTGTTGCTCTTTTGTGATTCCTGTGCCTGTTGGAAGCTCTCGTTCTTAAAGGCCATATTTTAGTGCTCGGGTGGTCAGTTCTAGCTTCCTTCTTACCTTCTCCACTGAATCATTGCCCTCCGCCTAGGTGACATATAGTAATGTGCTGAGGAAGGCTTGCCTTTGTGTGTTGGCACATATATCAACAACTTCTGCCCTGGACTAGCACTCTCTCACACTCAGCCCCACCGCCAAACATTCTGTTAAATCCCTAACTCTTTCAAAATTATTTCTTTCCCACTCGCTGGCTCTCTCATCCATCTTCTTTCTTCCCTCCTCCAGCTCACTTGCCAAGGTTGTCACAACTTGCTGTGTTGCTCATTCGTTAAGAACCAGAGTTGGTTCCTTTCCCTAGATTTTCAAGGCAGCTGTTCTTCAGCAATTTCTTTTGCCTGATTTGCAATGCTGAATCTTTTTTTTGCCTCAGCAAATACCTCTAACTTTTCTTGCACAAGCTGCTCGTGACTTTGGATCTCTGCAAAGTGCAATCTTCTTTAGGTGAAGGCCATGGCCATGAGGGCCTCTATGTCTCCCTTGGTAATCTCCAATGCATCTTGTAGTCATTGTGCCTCATTCTGCAGCCTTTGTGCTTCTGCTACGGGAACTCCCAGCCTTTCCTATTCTAGGAACTCTATTTCCCTCTCTGATCTATATTGTTCTTCAAGTTAATACCATAGCCGGAAAGCTATGGGATCTTCTTGTTGCTCACTTGGCTCGCCCTCCTGAGCTTCTATCTGTCTGTACCTTTCCAGTTCGACAATTCTATGTTGC
This sequence comes from Lygodium microphyllum, assembly GCF_053477565.2. Lineage (NCBI taxonomy): Eukaryota > Viridiplantae > Streptophyta > Polypodiopsida > Schizaeales > Lygodiaceae > Lygodium > Lygodium microphyllum. The sequence goes on from NC_141157.1 coordinate 109,991,300, forward strand.
ACATTAGCATATAGCTGCACTAGTAACTTCAAGTTTCGTTGCCACCAGGCTGCTCTCATTGTCCTGGGCTTCCTTGGTCTTTGCTTCCAGCTGATCTTGTAGATTTTTTACTTCCCTTCTTCGGTCGGCTCCTTGCTTTGAAACTTCTAGCCTTAAGGCTGCCGAAGTTTCCTTTTCTTTCTCTAACTCCACCAGGGCTATCTTCTTTTCTTCTTTTGCCTTGTTCAATTGTGCTAGAAGCTCAGCCACATAAGCATCGTAGTCAACACCAGATGGCATGGGAGTAGGGGTTGTTGTGGTTGATGCCTCTAGCTTTTGTCGTTTTGGATCTTGCCTAGACATCTGCGGTGGCAGCGGGCCTTTTTGCTCCAGCTTTTGGTACAATTTCAACCACTTTACTGACAAGTAGCTGCATCATGTTCATCAATTGGGCCGTGTCTAGAAAAGGCGTGGGTTGCGGGGTGGTTGTGGTTGTGGTGTCGGTTGGTACTTGCACAAAGGAGGAAGGCAGGGAGTGCAGCAGGGACTTGCCCTTTCCTACAACTGTTAGGGCCGTTTCCACACTGCCACTTGCTTCAGCTTCATGGCGGGGACTCAAGGATCGATCTCTCCTCCCCCATGGGTTTCTTCGACAGATCTATGAGTGGCCTCTGCCAACTCAGCAAGTTCTTTCATTCTTAGTTCTTCGGCTTCCTCCTCTGCCCTTCTTTGCCTCTCTTCTTCTGCCCTCTTTGATTCTTCTCTAATTCTTTCGAGTTCTTCCTCTTCTTTTTTCCTTCGTTCCTCCTCCACCCTTCTTGACTCTGTTTGAGCCCTCTTCATCTTAGCTCGCTCTTCTTTGCTCAGTCTTTCTTTCTTCTTCTTCTAGCTCTTCTCACTCTTCTTTTGCTCCCATGGTTTAGCCACTTGAGTAGGTGGTACCTTCGGCTCTCCTTTGTCACTCATTGTCCTTTCACTCGAGCCTTCTTCCTTGCGGTGAGATGAGCTTTGATGCATAGCTTTCTCTTCATCTACACCAGTATCCTTGATAGCCTCATCGATGATTGCCATCAGGACAACGCCATATCTAAATGTGGAGGCTTTCGAGGCAGGCTTTTTCCTTGCGGATCATGTAGTAGAAGCAGGAGACTCCCCACCAGCTCTGGTGCTGCGATTGGAGCCAGGACCGTGGCGGAACTCTTGATAGTTTTCTGCACAAAACCATTCCATTCCACCTCCTCTGGAACTCCTACAACGATGCTCTCTAGTAATGACACCCCGATTCTGTTCATTAAAGCATTGTATCTCTGTCCTGAGAAAAGATCGTGGACCGTTTTAGCTTGCATCTTTGTTGTGGGGTCTAGAATATCAGCCAAATTGATTCGATCCATTGTGTGCATGTCATCTTTTTTGACTCCCATCATGGTATATACATCTCTTCTTGGGCTCCTCTCCTTCTTGGACACAAGCCCCAGGGCTTTCTCGACGATAGCTGCATTAAGGGGCACTTGCACCCTTCTTTCCTGGTCACCAGTCCTTAATGTGACCGTGCCACAGCTCCTACCTTCATCAAACTCCTTAAAAAGTTAGCGCAGATGCTATAATCTATAGCCTGTCCGACCTTTTCCACATACTTTCGGAGGTTGCACTTATCCACCAACTCCTTCACTGCCGGCTCTTCCAGGATGGCATCGTCTAAATTCAGGGTATGTTTGAACGTGAACTAGCTAAATCCATGTGTCTCAACACTGATCCCATACTTTGTTAGCTCCTCTTCAGTGAATGGAAGTTTACCCCCCTTTTCTTGTCCTGCCATGGTAGGTGCCTATCATTACACCATGCCAATATTAGCGTTATGAATTGACTCATCACTAACAAAAACCCAAGAAAGAATGCATGAGACAATTTGCCGTGCTGCTTCAGAGGTATAAAACTTGGAAATAATTCAAAAGCAACATCTATTTCCTCCTTGCATTCTTTCTTATTTAAATTCAGTTGATCATTTTCATCCATCACTACACCTTGCTACATCACTTGGCTCTCACTTTGCTCCCCCCCTCCTTCCTTAAGTTTTAAAGGAATCCTTCCTAGGATTAGCAAGGGAAGAAGGAGGACTCACATAGACTTTGTGGGGCGAGTTACTTGGCCAACAGCCAAGTATAGAGGTTAGAGTTATATTCAAGCTGGGCATGACGATCAAGGTCACATGGTTGTATGTAAGTTTGGGTGATATAGGTCAAGACATCATGAAAGATGTCCTCGGAGTTGAGGCGGATAGCAACGTGTAGTTCCTCTTCCATAAGAAATTGGTTAATGCAAGGGTGGGCTAACACATGCTCATCTAAGTGTATGTTGCGTGTAATTTCCAAAACCCTAAACAAAAGAGGTGCCACATAAGTAGGGTCATGTTCAATTGTTTTGATTGCCCTTCTTTGCTCGGCATTGGTCATGATGCGGCAGTTGTTTTTCTCCCATTGGAGTCGCAAGGCATACCACAGTTGTAAGAACGAAGAATCAGAGCTAGCAAGCTGCGTGAGCTCCTCCAGTTCTTGTTCAGTTGCAAAGCGAGCAGGCTTGCGGTACGAGGTAATTAGTCTTCTAAGAATGGCTTGCTCCTTTGAGATTTCTCCATTAGCGATTAATTCGATGGCAATTTTGGGGAATTTCATGGTCATAAATTCGTAGTCTTCCCAAGTGCATGGCAACACACGAATATCAGAAGCAAGGGGTTCATCGAGAAGTCCTAGGTCAAGCCTCTCATAGCTCCTAGCGAATGTGGTGAAGGTGTTATCTAACACCTTGATGCATGTCACTACATCATCTCGCGAGGTCTCAGCAAGATAGTTGGCCACACTGAAAGGAAAGATGGTCTTTCATACGAAGGCCTAAGACCTACCGGTGGTGATGGTGCAATTGGGTTGGATAGTGGTGACTCCATTGATGGCATCACAGATGGGACTTTGCACTCAGAAGCACTTTGAGATGCTGCAGGGGGCTCCAGTGGCATAGGAGGTGTGTTGCATTCTATCTGAGCGGGAATGGGGGTATTCACCTCCTCTGACTTGGATAATTCTGGGGCATCTAGCTTTGGACGATAAATTTATTGGGATTCATTAATCACAACCAGTGCTGGTCCAGCTTGCTTTGCAGCCTGGGCTCCGTATGTGCAAGCCTCTCTAGCTGGAGTGAGGTTGCTTAGAGTTGAGCCTCTTGAATGTCCACTCTTAGGCACCCATATCCAGGGGTTGCCCTCATAGTATCCTTGTGCTCGCAAGAGATCCTTGGGGATCCATCGTGGCATGGTCGTGCACCTACGTCGATAGTGTCTGAGCTACCTTTTAGGCTGTGACTGATAGTTTTTGCATTTAGAAGCATGTTTTTGCAGTTTACAAGGAGGTGGCCCTTGTCGTTTTGGCACCCTTATGAGCATGGACTCATTGGCCTTGTGAATGGCCTTGGTGGGCTTGGTTCTAGCAGTTTGAGCGTGGGGCGAGATATCACAGCCCTTCTCCCTAGGCTTGGTCATAGGCGTGGTCGTACGGGTCTCTATCAGTGGCTTTGCAATTGTAGAAGGATCAAGATAACCCTTGCTGAAATTAGTCACTATGCGCACATTGCCTATAGCAAGATGGACGCGATCTAGGTTATAGTCCACATTGCACTTCGTCTGCTTTTTAAAAGTGCGACCTAGTAGTGACTTATTACCGGCTTCTTTAGTGTTTGGCAACACATAAAAGAAGACTGGTATACTTTGAGACTCGATAGAGATAGCCAATTTGCATTTTCCTAAGAGTGAGTAAGTATTGCCCCCAAATGGGCTAAGTTTAGTGTTTGTGGGCTGTAATTTAGGTTGACCAATGAGTGTCCAATGGTCATGCGTCAAGATATTATAGTCAGCACCTTCATCGATCAAGGCATCAAAAGAATACGTCCGTTCTGCAGTGACCGTGATTCGTAGGTAGGCGGGTGCCACTACTTCATCTTGATCTGCCAGTTTAGTAATAGTGCCCACGCAGACGTTGACAGGGGCTTCAAGCATAGGTGGCTCGTGCAACGGATGGGAAGGAGGATAGTACTTTTTCATGCGATTGCCATTGAAAAAGCCTATTCCTTCACCTTCGAGCATCTTCAATTCAACATTGCATGTTCTACTAATTGTACGTACTCGGAAAGGTCCTAGTCCTCGAAATTTCATTTTCTATTTGTGACCCTTCACAGAATATAGTAGAACAAGGTTACCCTGATCAAAGTTGCATTGTTTGACATGCTTGTCAAACCACATCTTTCTTCGTGCCTTCTCACAAATCAGAGCATGGGTGGCTAAGAGTCGAGTCTCTGTGAGACGCTCTAACTCCACTAAGCGGTTGGTCCAAGCCTCTCTTCCCTCCCAACACTCCTAGGCTGCTATCCTTAAGCTAGGGACAAAGAACTCTAAGGGTAGAATGGCCTCCGTTCCATAAGTCAGCCTAAAGAGCATCTGTCCTACAGCGTCCTACAGCCGTCTTATAAGCTATACAATCGGCCAACAAGGCTGCCATTAATTTGTTATCCCAGTCACTTCGTGATGTGGATACCACCTTCGTAAGCACGTTGACTAGGATTTATTCGTGGATTTTTCTTGGCCATTTTCTTGAGGGTAGTAGGGTGAGGACCTTCTATGAATGATTAGGAAGGTTGAGAGCAGGTGGGATATCACTTCATTAATGAAGTGCATGCCCTGATCACTTACTAGTTCAATTGGACAACCAAAACGTGAAAGGACCTGCTCCCACAAGAATATCACAATGGTTCTAGCGTCATTCTTCCTAGTGGCTCTTGCCTTTGCCCACTTTGTCAGGTAATCAGTTGCCACAATGATGTAGCGTGCGTGGGAGTACTGTGTCGTAGGACTGATAGGTCCAATGAAGTCAATGCCCCATTTTTCAAAGGGATGTCATGCTATTATGGGGGTCAACTCCATCTTATCCTTGCACACAGGCACCTTAGTCCTCTGGCACTCATCTCAGTGTTTTACAAATTTAGCAGCATCATGGAATAGGGTGGGCCACCATAGTTGGGATTATAGCACCTTACGGGCTGTTATTGTATCCCCACTACAGTGTCCTCCAGCTATTCTACCATGCGCTTCTCTCAATACATCGTGCATCTCGTGCTCACACACACATCTATGCAACAAACTGTCTTGTCCTAGCCTATAGAGTTGGCCGGCGATCAATTGGTATGGCTGGATCTTTAAGATAAGTCTCCTTAGCCTGGCTTTCTCAATAGGTCTCTCAGGTAGACCATTCTCTAGCACTTGAACTACATCATTGGCCCAATATGGCATCAGATCGGCTCTAAACAAGTCTCTTTCGCTAGACAGGCCAAAGAGATGAGCGTCTGGTAGGTCATCAGGTATGCCTTGTCCATCAGCAGCTTCTCCAATGGGTATGTGGGACATGTGATCAGCCATGTAGTGCTGCTTTCCCTTGCGTACAACCATATAGAAATTGAATTCCAACAAGAGAAGTAACCATCTAAATATGCAACCTGTAGCGCATGGCTTGTTCACAAGATAAAGCAAGGCTTGATGGTCAACGAAAAAGATGAAGGGGGTGGCCAACAGATAATGCCTAAATTTCCTTACAGCAAACACCATGGCTAACCCTTCCCTTTCTGTAGTGGAATAGTTCATCTCTGTTTCAATGAGCTGCCTGCTGGCAAAACTCACGGGGTAATCTAGGTTATGCTCACCATGCTAGCATAGAACAGCTCCAATAGCAAACTTAGAGGCATCTATGTGTACATGAAACGTTATGCTCCAGTCTGGGGCTCCTAAGATTGGTGTAGTAGTGAAAGCCTTCTTCAACTCTTCATATGCACGTTGGCATTCCTCAGTCCACTCGAATATGATCAGCAGTTTGTACAATGGTCTAGCAATCAATGAGTAATTCAGTACAAAGCGTCAATAGTATCCCGTATGGCCTAAGAAACACTGAATGCCCTTGTAGTTAATGGGTGGTGGTAGATCGATAATGACCTTGACTTTTGAGAAGTCAGTGGCAATGCCGTTCATTGACATTACGTGCCCTAGGATACATCCATGCTTCACCCAGAACTAGCACTTTAAGGGGTTCAACGAGAGGTTGTATAACCGACACCGTTCAAAGACAGCTCTCAACTTTTCTAAGTATTCGGCCCAACTAGAGTGTACGCATAAGTCATCTACAAACACCTCTAGCTCGTGTCTAAGCATATCCTTGAAGATGGTACACATTAATCGTTGAAAGGTCACAGATGCATTCATTAGCCCAAAGGGCATAATGATGTAGGCAAATACACCCCACTCCGTGGCGAAGGCAGTCTTGTGCCTATCGTCAGGGTGCACTTGCACTTGATTACAGCCAGAGAAGCCACCTAGGAAGATGTAGGCTTCTTTGCCTGCTACCTCTTTAGCATGTGCTCGGTATACGGTAAGGGGTAGTTGTCCCTCTTCGTAGTGGCATTAACTTTCTTGTAATTCACGCATACTCAAATTTTACCATTCTTTTTCATAACGATCACTATAGGTGATACCCAATCCATGTGCTCAATCTCATATATAAATCTCGCCTTCAGGAGCTTATCGATTTCCTCCTTCACTGCATAGGCGTGTTTGGGATTCATAGAGTAAGATTGTTGCTTTGTCAGCACCGCATCTGGAACCATTGGGATATTATGGGTCATAACCCTAGGATCAACTCCTTTAAGTTCCTCCAAGGACCAGGTAAACACGTCGACATACTCTCGTAGGAGAGCAACAAGTTTAGCCTCCTCATCCTGGGTCAAGTCTTCAGCAATGAACACAAGTCGAGGTTTCTCGCCTTCCCTTACCAAGTTGACTTCCTTGACCTTGGCAGGTCCCTCAATTGGCTCACTAGTTTGCCCTTGTCTCTTTGCTCCTAGCAGAATCACCACTCTATCACCCTTCTTAAACTTTGTGAAGTGTTTGGGGAGATCCTGCGGCTTCTTTTGCCTCTCTGCTTCTGAGTCCTTAGTTCGCTTCCTGGCCTCCTCCTTTAGCCGTCTGTGCCTTAGGTGGACTGGCAAGTTCCCTTTGGTGCATCTGACCTTAGAGGATTGGGGTATTTTGGGATCACTCTCCGTACTGACTTCTGACTCTGAGTTAAACTCGCATCCCTCGCTTGAGGAAGGAGTTTCGCCAGGGGTTCGTAATTCAATAGGTATATCCGTCTTAAGCACTGGAACTACCAATGGTTGTGCCACTCCTGCCTGCTCGTAATCCATGGCTCCTATGTGCTCCAACCAAGATCGTCGCACTCCATCCGCATGACTCCTCTTTCATTCCAGCCTGCCCTTTCCCTTCTAGGCCTAGAGTTTGCATTGATCTGTTCGATCGTTATCCCTTCAGTGTCATATTCTATCATATCTAACTCTTCTTCACTCTCATCTCCAATAGAGCGGCAATCCTCATACTCCTCATCATCAAAGTCTTGCCCCTCTGATTGCTCGTCATCCCCCAGGCTTTCCTTTCCAATACTAAAGCCCAATTATATAATAGGTTCAAATCGTGAATTTTGGTCCATTTTCACTCAGGCTTAGCCAAAATATCACTTAGGGGTTTTAGATTGGCAGCCATGTTGCCCTTCAGTTTATCGGTCAGGTACTCTATGATTTCCTAAAGCTCGAGCTTGTTGCTGGGGATATGGAACGAGACCGGTTTCCCTGGGTTACGTGAGCTTCCTACCATCATGCAGAGTGGTACGATGGGCTCCCTTGCCAGCATGCTTGGGGATTTAGCAGCTTGCCTTTATAGCTTTTCCTCATCTGAGAAAGGTAGGCCAATGGCTTCCAAGACATGCATCCAATCCCGCTCGTCCTCAGGGCAAGGGATGTACTTGGTCAATGACCCATAGGGTTTGCTTGCCTGTGCATCACCTTTTAGCATGGTTGAGAAAGCATCAAAGTCAGCTGGGGTAGTCATGAAAGTATCCATCTCAACCCTTACCGCTTCTATTCTATTCCCCAAGAAGATGAGATTGTTACCCCAATCTTCAATAACTCTCATCCAGGGTCGGCCTAGCAGTATGTCGTAGTCCACTCCCTTCATGACAATGAAGTTCACGAAAAACTGCACTCCAGTTCTTTAGGACCCCGAATGGTCTGACCTTCATTCCATTGGCCAATGTGACATTGAACCTAGCCATTTCCACAGGTGGGTTTTCCTAGGCCTATAGAACTACATGGCTTAAGACACTGACACTGGCGCCTGTGTCTACGATTCCTTTTCATGTTACATCCCCCAAGGCTAAGATAGGTAAGATTGCATGCATCTCAGTGCCTTCCCAAAAAGCATTGACGTGCAGTGACCTTGGAACTGAGTGTAGCGTTAGGCTTGGAATCTGCCTGACTGTGTCCTGCTCTTACAAGTCAGCGGCAATGTGCTCCTCTTTTCCCTCCACCTAGTGCTTTAATTCTTGCCATAAGGAAGGGTGCTGCCGAAGCAGATCTCCTAGGCTCAAGGTTAGTGACGTAGTTACTAAAGTGGTGAGGAGGTTGCTGGGTGGTTGCCTTCCTCCTTGGTCAGCACTCTTTGGCCATATGTCTTGGTTAGCTTGCTGACATGCTTCTTCCTGGTCTTGCCTCTGTTCTCATGTGGTGTGGGTGCGTTCCCCGATTGAGGTCGCGATGGTGAAACGGGTGTACTCACACTAGAGAGGTCTTCAATTTGGTCTTCCAGTATGGGCTCTATGTCCTTAAGGTGTTCGTGGGCGTCCTTGACCCACTCCTTGACTTTGGCTATAGCCTCGAGTTGCCATTTGGGGTGGGGGTATTCCCCTACCTTGGCACTCCCTAGTTCTGCTGTCTTAGGAGCTGAGGTCTTTGCCTCTGCATCAATGACCCTCTTTCCTGTTACTAGCGTTGTAGCCTCCTCACTCTTAAGGGTAATCTTTGCGTCTATTCTCTTTCTCCTTCTCCTCTGGCTTTTCTTTCCCAATGAGGCTGCATCGAGGTTACTTGGCCCAAGCAATGAGGTGCCTGCCTGTTTTGTCTGTGCTCGTGTCATGACATGTAGTGGGATGGGTGTATCCTCACTGTCAAAGGTCTCCACACCAAACAGCCCCAAGGGTATTGAGGGCATGTTGGTAGAACTAGTTGATGGCTTCCATCTAGGACAGTCAGGAAATAGGTATGTGATTCCACACTCGGTGCATCGAAGGTTAGCTTTGTCCTTGTTTGCATGTTCCCTTTCCGGGCACCGTGATGAAATATGGCCTGGATGACCACAAGTCCAGCATGAGATTGGATCTTGGCTTGGTCCTCCAAAGCCTCTGTCTCTTCCTCTACCTAGCGCCATCATCGGTACTGGTCGATAGTCTATCAGGACTGGATTGCCTTCCTCATCATAGGATATGTATGGGTTCACGTAGGTCTCCTCTTCACTAGGTTCTTTCACATAGTGAACAGGAGCGTCACTCGGTGGATGGGTTACATAGGGCCCTGGTGGTCTGGGTATGCCTATTGGGTTCCCTAGGAATGGCTGGTTTTGCGTCATTTGATGCTGAAAGTGCCAATTGGGCTCCCTTGCCAAAGAGGTTAGGTGGCCTGTTGCCTAAGTATGGAAGGTAGCAACCAATAAATGTAGATTTGTAGGCCCAACCTTCACTTTGTAGGTTGACTTGACCATCGAGACCACCTGACAAGTTTGTTCCTGGTGTGCAGTATGCTGCAGATTATGTCATGTTGAGGGATTGTGGTGAGCCATCATGCTTCAAGGAAGCAATGACTAGACCAGACAGCAAGAAGTGGTTCAAGGCCATGCTGTCAAAAATGGAATCACTTGATGAGAATGGTACTTGGGACTTAGTGCAGCTGCCTAAAGGGTAGAAAAATCTTCCATACAAGTGGACACTTCTGGTTCTTCTCTAAAGTACAAAGCATGGTTGGTTTTGCAAAGGGGTACAAGCAAGAACATGGAATTGACTTTGACGAGATCTTCTCTCCTAGAGTCAAGATGACTACTCTAATAACCATTTTGGTCTTGGTTGCAGCTGAAGATATGGAGCTCATAGATGGATGTAAAGATTGCATTCTTACATGATGATCTACATGACGACATATATATGCAGCAGCCTAAGGGTTTTGTTGCTAAAGGCAAAGAAATGATGTTCTATAAACTAAAATAGAGTTTGTATCGGCTGAAACAAGCACGGCGGGAATGGTATCATAAGTTTGATACAATCATGCAGTCTCAAGGCTTTCAGAGAAGTCAAGTTGATCACTACTTGTACACCAAGAAGGCAGTAGATGGTAGCCTGATTATCTTGGTTTTGTATGTTGATGACATCCTGATTGTTTGCTGGTAGGGATACTCATGCCTTGGATTCATTAAAGCAAAGTCTTCGTAGTAGCTTTGACATGAAGAAACTTGGTGATGCCAATCACATTCTTGGGATGCTGATACTCAAAGATAGATCGAAGGGGTTACTCTATCTATCTCAATAGGAGTATGTATCCAAGATTTTGCAGTGTTTCAATATGGAGGGGGAGAAAGCAATCGGAGTTCCATTGCCTCCATATGTGAAACTCAATGCAGAGGATAGCCCTACATCTAATGATGAGAAGGCTGAAACAGCCAAGATTCTGTATGCTTCAGTTTGATGTATGCTATGGTTGTTGCACGTCCAGACATTGCCTTTGCAGTGGGGGTGGTTAGCAAGTATATGGCAAACCATGGCAAGAAGCATTGGGAATTAGTGAAAGGTATTATGAAATACCTCAAGGGCACAAAGGATTTTTGCATTTGCTTTGGTAAGTAGAAGACATCTGTTCGTTGGCTTTACGGATGTAGACTATGCTGGACATGCGGACTGTAGGAAGTCCACTACACGGTACGTGTTTAACTTCACAGGGGGATTTGTCTCTTGGATATACAGGCTGCACAAGTGTGTTATATTGTCTACTACGGAGGCAGAGTATGTGGTTGCCATTAAGGCATACAAAGAGACCTTATGGCCGTCACGTTTGGTTTGCTAAGCTTGGGATTACTAAGGTTCCTGTTCTCCACTGTGATAGTTAGAGTGCTATCATGTTAGCAAGAAACCATGTCTTTCATGCAAAGACAAAATACATACAAGTAAAGTATCATTTCATCATAGAGGTACTTGATAGCAAGAGCATTGAGTTGGTCAAGGTGCACATTGATGATAACTTTGCAGATCTTCTCACGAAAGGTCTTCCAACAAAGAGGTTTGCCCATTGGTGGCAGATGATGGGTATTAGATAGGTATAGTCTCTTCAGCTTTGTACATACTTAGACTTGCTAATTATTTTCCTCTACCTTTGGGCACATTGTCTTTAGGGGGGAGGTTGTTGGGATAAAGGTAGTGCCCGTGTCTACCCATAAGGGCCACATTGTACATAGTACATATACCTATCCAAATTCATTATTGAGGTACACTCTTTAGTACCACAAATCATGTGTCTCTATCTCTTCTCTCTCTCTCAACTTGCATCTCTACATAGAAGCTCCATTGCAGCTAGCTCAATAGATGTGGATATTACTTCATGGTTTTGTACAATTGCAGACATCCATTCCATCCCATTATATCATTTGATTTCCATGCCTACAATAAGACAGGTCACATCAAGGTACAAGCAACTCTCAAAGACCTTTTTCAATAGTGGGTATGTTAGAGGAATAGGTATATTCACACTATCATTAGAGACTCCAAGCCACCAGTGCAAGGAGATTGATGATACAATTAGAAATGAGTGGGATCCCCATTGGCCAATGAAGCATGAGGAATTTGAGGCAAAAATTAGTGACACTAATTGGGCCCTTTTGTCAAATTTCATGGTTTATGTTTGCGATGATAACCATCAGCTCACACCATGGATGAATGAGATACATACATAATTCACAAAAATTAAGCAAACATCTGGACTATGAGTGGCCCTAAACTATAGGACCTTAACATTTTTCAAAGTGTTTGTTTATTACATCATCGTTAACATAATTTATTGTTTGCAATAGCCATTTCAGATAACACGCGGCAACATGTACATGTTCATTGTCACCTTTTGAAAGTGACAAGTATGGTAGAGGGATAGATTCTACTAGCTATATCTCGTACAAAGAGGTATGCAGTTGACCATTTCCTCATATACTTGGAATCCCTTTGTACACTAAAGGTCATGTGGATATGAAGAAATATACATGAGACCTTGATATAGAATGTATACAAGATGGCACAAAAGGGGGTTATCTATACCTCATATCCAGATCTTATTTATGAAGCAAGGACGCTAGGACAAGCTAATCACACAACTATTTTTTGCAAAGCTAACTGATGATGAAAAGGCATGGATGCAAGTGCACAAAAAGCCAGTGTCCATTCCCCCATGGTGCAAGGCACCATTGATTGCACTTGCCCACATCATGTGGAAGGTAGGTAGTTCTTTTTAAGCTAACTTAACAATTTTTTTCTGATGCATTTTTTCCCAATGTAATAACATTTTCCTTAATTACTAAGTGAAGATGAGTATGATATGGTGGTATGGCCAATTGAACAGAAATGGATATAATTCTTTGACTTTGAGTTTAGAACCAAGTGGAGCGAGGCATACTATAGTGTTAATGAAAAGCTCATCAAGAAAACTCAACGTTTGCTACTAAGAGTTATAGACCCTAGCCTCGGAGAGAAGTGATATCAGTAAGTTGCTACCTCTTTGTACTTGCCATTGGTATGTACTCAAACTACATTGGTCCAAAGTAACAATATTTTTGTTAATGCAGAATTGTCTTATGCTTGGAGTGGGTTTCCAAGATCGAGTGTGTGTTGAACTAGGAGAGACAAGGCAGATCATGTAAGGATATTGAAGGCCATGGAGAGTTCTGATAGGAAAATCCAAATGTTGATGAGCATGCCTGAACGTAGGTTATTCATGCTCATCTATATTATCTGCATCATAAGTCTAGTGAATTGGTATTAAATGACATAACTTTGATTTGAGAAAATAGAAATGCACCATTTTGAAGTTAAGTAAGACAAGAGACATTCTCGGTCATGTTAAAATACTGTGGAAGGAGATTACTCTTAAGTTGGGAGGACTATTACAACATTCAAGTGGAACACGATTGGTTCTTCCAATACACGCAAGAGATAAAGAGAAAACATGGAGAGCAAATGTTTCGCACTGTCTTCCATGATTTTAAGTCGGATGAAGAGATAGAGTCATAGAAGTTATCAAAGTTGGCAATATGGAGGTTTTTGTACAAGTAGTTCACAATATCCTTCTCTTATAGTATGCTTGTAGTGCTATCTTGCCAATCCATTCCAGAAATGTAATGGTGCCTTTACCTATCAAGTTCATGTATGGGCAAATGGAGAGAGGAGCTATACAGACTTTGCTAAGAGAATGCAAGGATTGGGTGGACCTACAGTATGATCAATGTATGTATGAGGATTACTAGATAGAGCAAGGGTAGGATGAGGAGGTATACTAAAGATACCCTATCTTCCTAAACTACCGAGAGGGTGAATACCCCTCTAATGAGAAAGGTTTGTACCAAAAATACTCAAGGAAAAGGCAAACACAAGAAACACAAGGTTCCAGAGGCACAATAAGTAAAATGAGTTGCATTCTTAGGAGTATATTGCACTTTGTTGTCTCCTAATAAAGAGACTATAACCACCAAACCATGTAGGTCTCTTGATTGATACCATTGAAGAGTAGACCGCAATCCCAATGATGCAACAAACAATGCACTCAAGCAGTAGATGTAAGACAATTGAAAGTTGCAAGTTTTCCATTTATAGCATGTTCATCCATATTGTTCCAAAGGATATGTATTGTTCCATTCCTTGACATGTTTCCAATGAACTTAATTTGTAGTGGAAGGCACCACTGAGGAGGTCTATGTCATTGGCATGGATAGAAGAATAGAGAAAGTTCTTCTAGATCTTGCAGTGGAGAGGCTTACCTTACACACCACTATAGAGAGACACATGACAATGAAAAAAAATGGTGAGGCAATACATGTATTACATAGCATTGAGATGGTAAGCTTGCTTATGCACAAAACTCATGATATGAAAGCATATAAATCTTATTCATCACACTAAAGTAACAACAAGAATGTTTTGTACTGTGCAAAGGGTAAAAGAACTAAAGCTCTTGGATTTGTAGTGACCGTCCCCAAAGTGGTAAAGAAACAGTGCTCATGAATTTCACACATATCATGATCAGATGATATCAGAGTTTAAAAATATTTTATCATTATACAATATTAATAGTGATGTTCCTCCCTGTGTAGGAAGGAACATCACTATTATACGATATTAATAGTGATGTTCCTCCCTGTGTAGGAAAGGAAAGAATGCAAGAACAAGGACTAGCCATGCTACCAAGAGATGTGATAGCTACCGATAAACAAGCATGACTCGTGGTTTTTTTCCCCACAATACAATGTCAATAAGAATGGTTTGTCATTTTGCAGGGGGGATACAATTTTTTATTATGAACCTATAATGGTGGAGGATGTGCTAGCAAGACATTGGTGAACTAATGTGCCTTAAGAATATTATCTATATTAACATTTGAAAGAAAGAATATGTTGCTAATTGTGAGGTCATCGTGCAAAGGGACATACTAAAAGTCATGTGGAAGTCCCCTTGCAAGACATTATCTTCCACGAAGCTACAATGGTGCAAGATGTGCCAACCACACACACAAGTAAACAAATGTGTCTCAATAATATTATATATAGTAACATTCAGTAAGAAGAATATATTACTAATTGAGGAGTCAATATGCAAAGGTCCATACTAAAAGCCACATGGAAGACCCCTTGCAAGTCATTATCTCTGCCAGCCACTACGATAGCGAAGATGGAGTGGCGTACTATTCTATGCGACCCATTTGAGATAGGAAATGCATTATGAAGTGATCGACTAAGTGAGACATTCTCCCGATATAAGATGATCAAGGTTGATGAAGAAACCTCAAACACAGCATGTGATATCATGGTGGTTGGTCTCCTTGAAGATAGTGTCGTGCATGGATTGGGGGATGGAATTCCATCGTGGAACTCCCATACTGAGATAGATTCAATCAATGCCATGCATCTGGTTGATTGTGTGCTCAAGGACACAAGGATGTTGCTTTTCCTTGCCACAATACACTCCATGGTAGAGCTTGTCAAGCAGCTTGTGGAGAATGGACACCGACAGATGGAGTCAGGGCAAAAGTGTTGGTGGGTCATGACATGGTCATGTTGGATATTGTTTACATATCACACTTACCGGCTCTATTCAATGAGTGCAATTGCTAAAATTAGTATTGCATGCTTTAAATGCCAGTACATGTGATATATATTCTAGTGTACATGCATTCATATGTCATTTACAAAGGAATTATCACTCCGGAGTTCACAAAAGACGATATTACTGCAAATGAGTGAGTATGAGATACATCAAGATCCCCAATGAGAGATCAACATGAGATCCAATGTTGTTAAACTATTGCAGAGATGATTTGTAGTCATTTAGTAGATTCCCAATGCCTTATATAAATATCATATATTGTAGGTGGCAGGGCTTTTCGGAGCTCGTTCTTGCAAACATACACAAAAGAAGGGGATACTATTTTAGATTACAATGCAAGATGTGGTGACCTTGCATCAATAGTGCTAAATTCCAATAGAAAAATTGCATGCGTGTATTGCTTTGCCAAATATGGAAGATATCTAAGAGCAAATGTAACATGTTTACATTAAAATTACACAATATTTGAGTGTAATATAGTGCTCATTTTCATCATACCAATACATGGGTCCTCACCTTTCCACGTGTGCATATACAACTACCTCTCACAACCCAAAAATTAATTGTGTTTGATGTGAATGGGGTGCTTCTACATAGGTAGGCAAAGCAAAAGGGATCGTTACTCGATGAAGCCCTTAGAAGTGGGTAGGTATTAGGTGATTTTATGGCTAGGACTCGCAAAGTTTTTGAAGGAAATATCCACATCGTTTGACATTTCCATTTGGACCTCAATGAAGGGGGACAACTTAAGTGAGCTACTCTACCTAGTTAGAAGTGAATGTGTGAAGTCATCAAAGCAAGCACCAACATTTGTATTTCAATATGGACAAGGCAAGTGCAGAGCAACTCCTACAAACCACTTCTTTTGAGTTAAGGATCACCCTTTCCACCCTCCAGCAATGGAACTCAATTGACATTTGATGTACATGATGAATATGTACTTTTAGAATTATTTAATTGCATTGATTTGGAAGCACAATGAAATGAGGATGAGAGAGAAGAGGAGAAAGATAGAGGTATGTGCAAGTGAAGGAGATTGTGTATAGGCATTTTCTCAATTGCAATACCATAAGATGTGTAAATAAAGTATATGTGAAATATCTAGGGAAGGGTGGGGTGTAGATACATGCATGCATGTGAATGTATATGTGCACAGTGGATTGAGTAACAATGAGATAATATTATTGTCCCGATATTAACTATTCGAACAATGTGAAAAACAATAGATATCGCATGTTATTGCAATAAGTGTAACAAACTATTTGATATCATAACCTCTTGTAGTAAGTACACACAATAATGATCAATTGAAAGTAGCAAAAACATGTGCAATGTAGATTCACTTATGTATGCACAATGGAAGTGATATATTAGGATATAATAGCAAATCACACACATAAAAGTGAGAGGTACATGAATGTACATATGCATATGGGAGTAACAATGTAATATTCTTTCCAGCCTAATATTAACAACTAAAAGTATCTAAAACAATGAACCTCATGCAAACCCTTGATCCTTGCAAAATTAAGAGGGAGAGAGAGAGAGAGAAGTTGGTAATTGAGAGAGAGAGAGAGAGAAAAAAAACACACACACACTATGTGTGTGTGTGTGTGTGTGTGTGTGTGTGTGTGTGTGTGTGTGTGTGTGTGTGTGTGTGTGCGTGCTATTTGAGAGAGAGAGAGAGAGAGAGAGAGAGAGAGAGAGAGAGAGTGTGTGTGTGTGTGTGTGTGTGTGTGTGTGTGTGTTTGTGTGTGTGTGTGTGTGTGTGTGTTTGTGAGCAATACAAGGAGAGAGAGAGAGAGAGAGAGACAGATATTTCTCTAATCGCCAAGTCAAGTACTTGGGCTATTTTTATTGTCCTCTTTGTCAGATATTTGTTTGTTGCATCGGACAGACAAACAGGTGTTGGATATCATGTTGCATGTAACATGTGATCCCATTTCATACCACCTTTCTTTTGGCTCTTCTTAGCTTCATTTGGACTTAAAGTTCTTTGGAGTGTATAGACTAAGTCATCACACTTAGACTAGATCCTTGGCATTAGAACAAAGTCAAGATTTCAATATTTACTAGCATTGAGTATGTTCCCAACGAGTCCTATAGCCCAAATATGTTCACCTTAAGAATACTCAAATTTGGTGGCATTCACATGACAATTAGCTCTAATCTAATTTTCTCACAGCCCAAAGTAGACCACTACGCACTGATATGAGAGATTACTCAAATGAGACACAAGGAACTTGCATTTATGAACCTATTTATCATGTACAGAAAGTACCCAAATGCCGCAAAAATCTATTGTGGGACTACCAAATTTGTTACTTTGAAGTACCAAGACTACCAATAATGGTACATTGAGATGACAATAATGGTACTAAGGAAGTGCCAAAAAATACCAATTTTGGTATCCTAGGATAGAGAAAACCACCATAAAGATACTCATGGATAGAAGTATGGGATGATTCTAGAATACAAAATAAGTATTGAGAGCTAGGGAATGTGCTATCCAAATGCTAATTGTGATGCATAAACTTCAGCTTATTCTACTATATATATGTACTATTTCTATTCGATTTCTGTGTTCTCATTCTTTATCTGTGTCTATCTTTGTCATGTCATTGTAGCAACTATATCTCTTTATAGGAGTGAGGCTAGCTTCATTTTGTGATTAATGAGTGTAGATGGACTTTTTAGGTGTGATGATGGCATGTATCTTTATTTCAAAGTCCAAGCCTTGATTTTAGGTGTATCTCTGTGAATCTTATAAGTAGGTGCCTACTATCCTATAATTGTGCAATCCTCAAAGGTAACTCTACCGAGTTGCTAATGGCAATGCAGATGCATAGCATTGTTTGTCATCTCTTTACATATGAAGCTCTTTTCTTATCTTATTGGGACCTAGTAGACATTGAGAGAGTAGTTATAGATAATATAATGCAAACAATTCCTTTGATCATGTGAATGTAAAGCAAGAAAAAAAATGCAAATAGGAATGCACCTTTTTATCATTAACATAGAAACTAAACTAAGTAGGAAGTTGGATGTCTTCATTTTGCAAGTCTTTCCTCAATTGTTATAATGTGCACATTAACCCTACCTTCATAATCATCAAAAGTCCACCATCTAGCCAAACATCAATATCTTGTAATGAATTTCAAGAACACTCCCTCATGTCTTGGTCTAGTGGCACTAATTTTTCACAAAATTATACAAAAATATCATGATAATTTTTGAGTGGAGATCATATACTTGCAAACAACAAAATCTTGTTGCGCCTTGCAAGTGATTCTATATTGTACCTTTGTATCCAGCATGCATCCGCAAACTCTATGATACTGTGTGCATCTAGGCACTTTACTAGGAACATGGTTCTTGAGGTCCGAACTTCAATGCTAGAGAAGAAGTCCATGAAAATGGCTATAGGCATAAAAGTGGATATTTTGCTTTGACTACTTGAAATGTTGGGCTTTAGGTATTTCTTCACCTCTTGAAAAAATTTGCATTGTAACTCTCACTTATTCTAGAATTTACGACCACACTCTCTGCTCTTAAAAAATCTAGAAGGGGAAGGCTAGACAAGGCTCCCCATTGCCCACTAGAGGGAGGTGGTATGTAGAAATGGTCATAAAAGAATATTCCCCTCTCAACCAATTGCGCTTAGGTCCTCCCCTTGTGAAGCTCTTTTGCCAAAAATAAAGAAAGGATAACATCCAAAACATCTACCACACATTCTATGGCTACCACACTTGGACGCTTGATGGATACAAGTTTGTTTATATCAACTAATCTTGTCAATTACAAGGTGAATAAGAGACATGGACCTTCATTCATACCAATAGTTGGGTCTATGGAGAGGGAGATTATAGGTAGTGGACTCAAGGTGAAGATCCTTATGCATGAAAACATGCTACGCATACACTTCTTTTATTGTCTTCTTAGAGCCACCAAGCCTAAAATTGGTTACCCTGCCCAAGAGTTGGCCCATCAAAGATCTCTTCCGCTTTCTTCATGGCATTATTATCCAACTTCCCTTCATTACTGACAAGGAAACTCACATGTCTTGGTCATCAAGCATATTAAAAGTGACTGGCCTCGATAGAAGCACTAGGTCTTCTGCATTGAGAATATGCTTCCATGGAGTAGGAAGATGGAGGGTAGAAACATGCACCAACCGAGTGGATAGCAAATAAACAAAAACTCCAAAGGGTGTAGAGTGAAGGCAATAGAGATGGAATGAGCATTAAGTACTCAAAGATTTCAAATTATAAGAGGCTTCCACCATCTTTTTTTCCCTTGGTAAGAAAAACGACTAAAATATGACTGCAAAACATTACTATTGGAAAATGGCAATTACTCGACTTTGCTATTGGAAAGTGACAATTACTCTACTCATTTGAAAAAAACTAACAACATTGAAAATATCAAAAAAATAATAATTAAAAAATAATTTTCAAAAAAAGTTCCATCACATAAGCCTTCTCCTCATTAGTGGAGTTCTGCTAAGAAACCAAAAAATAACCTCAAACGTCCCACCATCGTCCTATACATTGTGGGACTTGCCAATATCTCACCCACATCAACACTTGGTTTCACATTCTAATCTAATGGCACTAAGATTGGCTTACAATCATCCATACCATACTTCATCAACATATCGAAGATATACTGCCTTTGTGAGAGGCACATCCCCTTAGATGTTCGTATCACCTCAATGCCAAGAAAGTAGCTCTCCCAAATCTTTCATGTCAAATTTCTACTTGAGAAGACTCTTCACATGCTCTACCTCTTGCACATTATCACCCCAACAATCAAATCATTCACATACAAGGGAATCACAAACAATGTCCCTATCACTCCAATCACCATAAAGCTACTAATCTACATTTTCAACATGGAAACCAATAGAGATAAGATATTATGGTATCTTGTCATGCCATGCTCTTGGTGCCTATTTTAGCCCATACAAGGCTTTGCGTAGCCTATACACATAATCGAGGTGAACCATGATCTCATGACCCTATTGCTACTCCATGCATACTTCTTCTTGCAACTTACATGCAAGAATGCATTCTTTACATCCATTTAATGTAAAACCTAACCTTTTACTATATCCACTACAATGATAGCTCTTACAATTTCCATCTTTGCCCACCGGAGAAAATTTCTCCTCATAATCAATCCCATAAGTCTGTGCATAACCTTTGGCAGCCAGTCTTACCTTATACATGCTCATACTACTATCTACATTATGTTATTACTTTGTAAACCCACTTGCAATGTACAGGTTTCTTTCCCTCAAGTAGTGGGACCAAATTCCAAGTCTCCAATCTAGCCATTTCTTCATCCATGGCTTTCTCCCAATGTACATGATCAGTAGTTTCCTAAAAATTAAGTGGGATCAACTAATTTTATGATATTCACCATATATGCATGATGGTGAGCAACATAATCATCATATGTTAACTTGTTAACGGGATATCTTACTCTTGTTGATCTCTGCACTTGCGGAGCACTCTAAGATCCTTTTGCATCAACCTTTCTTTTTTGTTACACCAGGAGTATAAACAACTAGAATACAAAGCTCCTCAATTATACTCTGATTCGAGCCATCAAACTCACCATCTACACGTGAATAACCTACAAAAACATCTAACATGCCAAGTGACTCAACCAACTTTTCTTTCCCTTGTGTGAAACATTTTATGCACTTGTAGGGGTGCTATTGACACCCAACCTACCACTCTAAGGTCGCTCAATAGACAAACTAGAAGATAACTC
The DNA here is from genome assembly GCF_053477565.2 of Lygodium microphyllum. NCBI lineage: Eukaryota > Viridiplantae > Streptophyta > Polypodiopsida > Schizaeales > Lygodiaceae > Lygodium > Lygodium microphyllum. Next base: position 110,012,368 of record NC_141157.1, read on the forward strand.
TTTTGGCCCGATGTGATTATGGACCCACATTTTCTATGATCACATTTTCTTTTGCATCATCTACAACAACAATCTATTTTTCAGCAGTATGCCAACTACTCAACTCATCAAACACAATATTTCTACCCACTATGTAACTAGATTATAGCATCTATAACCCTTTTTCTCAAGGGAATAGCCCACAAATACACACTTTTCATCTTTCGAATCCAACTTCTTTCTTAGCTCATTCTTAGGAACATGTACATACGCAATGCATGTGAATACCTTAATATGTGATAAATCTAGTTTCTTGCTTAGTAAACTTCTCCTTTGATGTCACATCATATACTACAATAGTGGGAGGCATGTTCATAATACATATAGTTGTAGAGATAACTTCAACCCCATAATAATGAGGAATATTCTTTTTAGCCATCAAGGCTTGTGCAATTTTTGCAATGTGCATGTTCTTCCTTTCATCAGCACCATTCTGTTGCGGGGAGTACATGTTTGTAAACTACCTTTGAATTCCATGCTATTTCAAAAAATTATTGAATTCATTGGAGAGATACTCTCCCCCTCTGTTTGACCTCAGGCACTCAATCTACACACCTATTTGTTTCTCAACCAAATTTTTAAAATCTTGAAAGTGAGATGACACCTCTGTAGCATGCCCGCCTATCGGCTATCCAATCATGTTTTTAGCGGTCCATCGAGAAACGAATCTAAGCGTCGCCGTCTGGCACTCCCATGGAATGTTCTGAGGTTTTTAGCCTAGGGTTTCCCGAGTTCGTCTCGCAACGGAACGTTTACAGCCGAACCCACTAGGATCAATCTGAAATCTAGGCTCCTAGGGGGGGTCAAGGTCTCCTGACAATATTCTAGCGTTGGATTCTGGACATCCCACTTTACGTAGAGATACCCAATTCGAAGCAGACCCACGCCACACTTGGTTCAAGGAGAATGGGAAACGAGAGGGATGCATTGCTCAACTTCTCTGCCTATAGGGCATAGTTCAATTCCGGCCCCCTAAAACAGCATGAATCGGGTTCTAACTTAACAATACCTAAAGGTCGAATGACGGTAAATCCTTGTGAGAAGCCTCCCAGCTCTCTAGGACCACCCTGTCATAGGATAAACCCATCGGGGGTTGTGCCCACCCGCTTCCCTTGATATCTTTAGTTTTCTAATTAGTCCCTATTACATTTATGTGTGACATTCAAAATCAGCTTCCTTAATTAATCCTTTAGGAAACAGGATTCGTTTTCATAATTTATAGCACGGACACTAAAACAGAGCAAGCAATCCTTTTGACAAACCAGTTCATTAACTTATCTTCAAGTTAATATTTGTCTCCTGCCCATACAGGAAAAATTATGTATCACTTCTATCCAACAGAAGTACCATGTCCAAATCACATGGCACCATAATTTCCATCTTTTATCTAGAATAGGATCTTCAAATGCCCTAGACGTTGGGCTCACGGAAGCCTACAATTCTGTTCCAGTCTAGGCAAGGGGTGTCCAGAGCTCCATTGACCCCAAGCAACCTAGGAGTGAGACACAAATTCTGTGGTTGGCCTTTTCACCACTCGACCTTCGGCCCGTGAATCGAGCAGTGCCCTCTCAGGGTAATCCGTGGTGCAATCTTGGAGATGATCCACCTGTGCAAAATATCCTTCCTTAATTAATCCAATTAAGAATCAATCATAATCAAGGCAATCACCCTTAATATCATCTTCCAAGAAAACATTCATTTATTCCCATGGCAACTTGTCATTACAGATACCTGCATGCACTTACCATCAAACAAAAGCACTTGGAATAATCATCCAAACCACAATCCAACAATCAGTTGATTATAAAAGCATTTAGCGTGTTGTTCGATTAACCAACAAAACAATGGTATTCTTTTCCAAGCATTGCAAGAATAGTCGTGATAACCCTTCCCTTGCATACTCGCTCTCCCCCTTGGGATCTAAGTAGTTCCATGCAATATTTACTTAACACATTGCCTAAGACACATGCCAAGGTCTCATACAACAATGCAAGAATGTAAGTTCTATTGAGCACTTACTTTGATCGACAATCCAACCTTTTTTCCAACAAGTACAAAAGCATCGACCTTTCCTTTGACTTAGGGTTTCCTAGGCCTTGAGCTCTTCGCTTGCCCTAAGGTTGTTGTTGCATCTAGCCTAGCTCTAAATAGGATTGATAAACATATTCACTATCGAACGGATCTCAAGGCATCGTAATTATAATCCTAATGATTGTTGTTTGCACTAGCTACGCATAACTTCAAGAACCCAATGAACTAGTAGCTCGTGATATTAGCAAGACTTTAATGCAAGGTCAATTTGTGTACCATCAATGCATGTGTCATATAATTTTTCCCATGCATGCACCATCTATGTGCATAACCCTTAAGTAACCTTTATATTATTTATGCCACATATGACTTTGTCGCGTACCACTGGGATGCAAAGTATTTGAGTATATGGGTTTGTGCGAACCTCAATGCGCCATAGGCATAAATCTATGTGAGGCCATCTATGCTTGTGGAAAGAATTAACCTATGATCCCCTATGAGTTCGTTAATTATCGAAAAAGATAAATTCAAGCTACTTGTTGAATTGAATTCATGCACATACCTATGCCTCAATGAATAGCAGAGATGGAAATTTGTACCTGGATATTCAGATATAAATTATCCATACCCAACATATTCATATTCATGAAAATGCCTTGGCCTGTGGCTCCATTGTTGGGGGCGAGATTACCGTTGGTATGTGTCTCCCTCCGTTTGGGGGCCATACTTTTGGCTTATGATTTTCTCCCTTTCTTTGTCTTTCATCTGAGAGATGATGTGCCGGAGTGACTTCCCTTGATTGTGATGGGGGCTTAATTCATGGGGAAAGGGAATAAATTGCGGGAAAGAGACAGAGTGTGTGGCCACCTTCTTGGGAGGGGAAGGGAAAGAATCTCTCTCTCTCTCTCTCTCTCTCTCTCTCTCTCTCTCTCTCTCTCTCTCTCTCTCTCTCTCTCTCTCTCTCTCTCTCTCTCTCTCTCTCTCTCTCTCTCTCTCTCTCTCTCTCTCTCTCTCTCTCTCTCTCTCTCTCTCTCTCTCTCTCTCTCTCTCTCTTCTTCCCTTCTTCTTCTCCTCCTCCTCTTCTTCTCTCCTCTCTCTCTCCCTCTTTCTTACTCTTCTTCCCCTCCTCTCCCTCTCTTCTTCTTCTTCTTCTCTTCTTCTCCTCCTCCTTCTCTCCTCTCTCTCTCTCTCTCTCTCCCTCCTCTTACTCTTCTTCTCCCTCTCTCTCTTCCTCACGGCGGCCAGCAACAGGTTGAGGCCCCTCCAAGCTTCCTAACCTTCCCTCCATTACAATTTTGGGGGGGGGGGGGGGGGGGGGGGGGGTTTAATTATTGGGGGAGGAAACGGATAGTGGGGACGGAAAAAGGGTAGCACGCGTGTGCTCCTCCCCCATCAATTTTATCACCACATCATGGTGATCATCACCTCCCTACTTTCTGTCTTCATCTGTAGTCCCCACCGCCATTGTCGACGACTTCCTCCTCATACTCGCCGCCACTCTCCTTCCTCTCGCCGTCATCTTTTCTCCTGCCATGTCCACTTCTTCCCCTTCCCCACCTATCATCGACGGCAGGTGGGGGGGAGAAGATTTTTATTAAAATTAAACTAATTATATTTAAAATGGGAGTGGGGGGTTTCCTATATGCCATGGGACGTTACAACCTCACTTTTCTCCTTCATGACGTACATCCATACCTTCCTTGTATGATCATCAATAAAGATTATATAATACTTACATCCAGCAAATGATGCAGTATTTATAGGACCCCATATATCTGAACATACAACATCAACAAAATGCTTCTTATATGTTTATCGTGAGGAAATGTATACCTTGCTTATTTTTCAAATTGGCATACTTCACACATTTTTTGTATATCTGCCACTTTGAACTTAGTCAAGCCTATCACAATTTCATGTGACTACATATTTTTCACCCTCTGCACATTTACATGGCCCCAATACATTTTATCCCAAACCATTTGTCCAACAAAAACCAAGATTATTGTGTGATGTTATCCACATGCAGCACATCAACCAAACACTTGACTTTTCTATCTTGCATAGACAATGGGATACTCCCAACATGAGCAATAGGATGCATTTTATTGTTGCATGTTTCAACAAGACCTGGCATTTCAAGATTTTTCATTTCTCTAAACCATTCTCCATGAGATGTCATATGGTTAGAGGCATGTGAGGTGACATACCATACATCATCAATCATTATTGTTGTTGATGTATTTGCATTTAGTACATTCATTAGGTGTTGTATAACAAATAACTTCTCATTATTAACCTAATTATTGGTAGATGCATAATTGTTATGATGTCTTCTCCCATTTCTATTACTTCCACCTCTTCTCTTTTCTATGGCCTTTCTTACTACAATTATAGCATTCTCTATTATCCTAACTTGCATTTTGTCGTCCACATTCTCTATGGCTCCCCTTGCCTCAAGACTAACCTCTACCACCTGTATGTGACTACTCTTGTGAGTCATGAGACCGCCCTTGATTTTGCCCATAATGGCCACCACCATGACTTCTACCTCTACTCGTATTAGAGTAGAGCTCCTGTTGTGAATTGTTTTTGCTTGTGATGAAGATGTAATAAGATCCAATTTTTTCTCTTCTAATATCAACATAGATATTAGATTTGCAAAATCAAGGATGGTGTCTCATTTTGATGGAGGTTTGAAACTGCTTCTACTCCTTGCCCAAGGCATCCAAACATGTAGTGACTATATCATCATCATCAGCTTGTACTTTAAAGATCCAAGAGCTTCAACAATGCTCTTAATCTTCAATGCATAGTCATTAATAGACGCTTTACTATGCTTGACATTATTTAACCCAGACTTTAGTTTGTAACTTCATAGCTTTGGTATTTGTACCAAAGCCTAGTTACAGGACTATCGCCATCATGTATATACCCAATCATATTATTTGAAACACTTATGGAAAGATAGTAAATAACTTTTCAAGCACGTGGTTCCATTTCTTAAATGCCTTGGCATGCTCAAGCATGGCATTTTCCTCTGATAACTCTGGAGCCTCAACATTATCTTCTTCAATATAGTCCCAACAACCTTTACCCATTAGAAAATGGATCAACTTGAACTTCCAAGCATGGAAGTTGTGCTTGTCAACCTTGTCGGTGACAATCTGATTAAATCCCTCAATCATTGTATAGTAAAACCTATAAATCTATCTATATTTACAATCGAGTAATTCAGGTAAATTGTCACCCATAATAAACTCAATGCATAAGCATACATTGAGCAACACTTGTAATGTCAAACAATATCCAAGTATTCTCTACCACACCCAGTTCTTGCAACTTGTTTTTGAAATGACAAGGCTTGTAGAGTTTGTAAATCTTACTAGATTCACATGCAAACAGCCTCAAACTCTTGAACGGAGGCCAAAACACAAATCCAACCATATAAGCCTAGACCAAAAATCTATAACATACTCTTAACTACTTTAAGCTCGTGAAGACAACTCATCCAATTGGAGAACGTATAAGAGAGATCTCATACGGTCAAGAGACAAGTCTCATTCACCATTCAGGAAGGCCTCATTTGATTCTACTCTTTTCAATTCTAGAGTGCGAAGCAAGGTTCAAGACTTATGTCCTTAAAAAGTGTCTACTAGGGATGGCCCTAAATTGAGTGTTGGGAATAAGCATTAGTCTTGAATAAACTCTCACAAAGGGAAATCTCTTGTTCATTTGCTTGATTTGATAGTGGTTGGTTCTATAGTCTAACTAAAAGCTCCATCTCACTCAAGGCATTCGATTCTAATGTCGGACTCCTCAATGAGGGAAAGGGAATGTCGGTATTCATTTCAAGACCCTTTAAGAGATTGAAGACCCCAATCGTTAATTTAGTTCCAAATTGGCAAGTTGATACTTTCATGCATTTGATAGAGAATTTGACTCACAAACATGTGAATAGACATGGAAAGAAGGCAAAGAACATATCCTAGCCTTGAGTTCCAAAGAGTCCAAAAGCAACTTAAGAAAGTGTCTATTATCTTGTAAGGGTATTCGATTCGAACTCTACTCAGATGGTGTTGACTATCGATTTTTTTTTTGAGAGCTCAAGGCATTCAATTAAATGATTCCACTCTCTTCATTTGATTCCTAAGGTCTCGAAGTGTTTGCCTCCAATGGTTTAGGACTTGAGTCTTCAACGGGGCATTCAAAGCAACATCTTTAGAGAAATCAACTAGGTTGCAATAGTAGGGTACACAAAGGCATAATGCATACTCAAAATCTCCATGCAACAAAGTGTTGCTATCTAGCTCTTATTCATTGAGACAAACATCATGACAAGTACTATCCATGTGTAAGCATTTAATTTTTATTAGTTTTTGTATTTAATGTGTAGAAGTTCCTAAGGTCTCAAAGTTCAACACTCTCGAGTCTTCGAGAGAGCATTCAATCACAAAGAGGTGAAGATGACAATGTTTGAGAGGATGGGTATCAAATGGAGCAAGGATCAAATGAAGACACACCCTCAGTCTTAAGAAAAGCATTCGATTCTTAGCTTCTTCCTACGTTTGATTGTCTCTCATGGAGCCATGTTCTTGTCTAAGGTGTCAATTCTTGGCTTGTCAAGGCATCGAATTCCATCAAGCTTAGTCACCACATCAATTTCATGCGATTCTACTCACCCTTCACATGTTTTCTCATTCCATTCCTTCACTGGATGATGGCACCTTCAATTCTTTCATTCAATTGCATTTGGTTCCACTTGGATGATGGTGCCTTCAAGCATAGGCCATCCAATGAGACAATTGTAGGCATGAGCAATTTGATTCAATTGATTGTCTAGTTCATTTCGACTCCTATCTCTCAGGAATTCATTGTCGCCATTAAATTCCATTGTGTATATTCCAGATAAGCTAGTAGATACCTACTATACTTATTGGTTAGTATCTCGAATGCATCTAAGTTTTGCATTCCAAGTTTTAGGTGTACAAATTTAGGTCCCTAAAAAGGAAAACCCAAATGTGGTTGATCTGGTGGATGTAGTGCCTTAGAAACCTATAATCCACGTTGATGCTAAACAAGTATTCATAATTGATGATGTGAAAATTGAAGCAAAATTAAATAAGGATTTTGTTATTGAAGCAATTGAAGATGATGTACCTAATGCATAGAATAGGTTTCGTGGGAAAAGCGGACAAGCGATATCTACTACCATTTTGCCTTATTAAAAGTTTACTTTTATTTGAGGTAGTGAGATCTTACTCAAGGAGGCTAGACAAATTTGTTCTATAGTCATGGTTTTAGCAATGTCTTTGATGTAGTGAGATCTTACTCAAGGATAGATGAATTTATTCTCATATGTTGGGATGTTTCTATTTTGGAAGATCCAAACAATATTTGCATATCCTTGTCATCATGGATATTATGGATAGATGTGGTACTTGCCCTTTTTGGAGCTACCTTTATTAGGTTGATTCTGAGCATCTTGGAGAGTGGCCTTGTCAAAGATGTTATACCTATAACAAATTACAATTTGAATTGCTTAACCCAAACAAAGACCTTGATGGACACAATTCGAAAGCATTTAATCATTATTCTCATTGCAAAACAAGGAATGAGAGAATAAATAATAATATGCTGACACATAAATATATTATGACATTATCTTCTTTCATTCATGGCACTTATTCCAAAGCATCACGACATTTGGGAAATGCAAAGAGTAATGATGTTCCATGACTATTATAGGCTATTATCACCTAGATACATTAACTAAGGGTATTTCCGACCTTTAATACGTGGTGCAACTTGGTGGATGGATACCTAATGGCTTGCACCTAACTGCACAATTCCTTGATTCTGTAAATATTAAGCTTAATTAGTACTGAAAGTGTTGGATTACATGATGTCTTTTGCAAAATATAAGATAATATGAAGATGTTGTCTCCTAGTAAGTCCACAATGCTCTATTGTTTTCTACTTATGGTTTTTCTTCTATATAATTCTAGTTATCCTCTAACATTTGGTGATCAATACCACATATGAAGGGCATACTAGTGGATGTTGTGACAAAATTCTCATGAAAAGTTTTGAAATGTTAGGCCACACCATTGATATGTGTGTCAAAATAAGTGTCCAAATTGGTATGTTGATAAGAGCATCAATATGATCATTGAAATTACCATCAGATTGGTTGTGTATATATAAATTGTCCTACCCATGGTAATTTGGAAAATTTTATCGACAATACAATAGAGAATTTTAATGTGTATACTAATGAGTGCAAGGAAAAAACCTATTTAGAAAGGATTTGCCCATGCTCTACAGGTCAAATCCCTATAATTCATGTTTGCTATCTTTGTAGACATAGACTAATTGTTTCCATGTATGACATACCGAGAACCAACTAAAGCACTTGAAGCAATTCAATGTGAAATGAAACCTAATAATATGGAAAGAGTACTTGAATGAATTTATGAGTGAAAAAATAGGAGTAAAATAGACTAAATAAAAAATAAACCAATGGTACTACTAAGCCATAAACAATAGAACAATAATACAAATAAGAGAGTACAAATCCATCGATACAGCTAATTAGCCATAAATGATGTAGAGTACAAAATTATGAGTTCTCTCATCGAACATCTCATCCTCACATAGTAGCTCATGGAGCCAATTCTCTAACCAAAAAAGCATAAATTATAGATTGTTAATCCTTAAAGAGGACAAGTTGCTAAAGATTAGTTGGAGGTTAGATTTAAAGAGGAAGGAGACTAATCAAAAGTGCTAAATTTTATTTTTTCAAAGCTATGGAAACTTTGAAGAACTCAATGAATTATTTTAGGCACCACTCATCTATGAGGTACACTTGTTAAGTTTTCTAGTCATCACTTGTGGGTGAGGAGGTACACTATTTTTGCAAAAATTTAGTGAGAATAAAGCTCACTCCCAAAAAAATTGTATTATCACATGGGGTTACATTAGAATAACTGCAATGGATGTGGAGGTTGTAGGCACCTTTATTTGTTTTTGCCCAAATTATGTCCACAATACCCCAAAGCAAAATGTAGAAAGGAGAAGGGCTAATCAAAGGTGAAAAAGGATAGAGGACAAACCCCTAACACTAATATATATAATGTGTAAAAGTAAATAAAAATCTCATTGTTGTATGTGCACTTCTTGAGTCTATCACTTCTCTATCTTCTTGTCTACATGCTTCATGCTTCCATTGCTTGAGAGTGAGCAAGTAAAAGTGAGAGTGTGAAGTATAGTGAGGGACTAGTGAGGGTGAAGCTCTGTCTTCACTTCTTGCTTCAATCTCTTCTTCCCCCTTACTTCTATAGCTTGAGAGGGTAAGAAGTCGAGTGGGAGGAAGTGGGTGAGAAAGACATTGTAAGAGAGTGAGAGTAGTTGGGGAGAAGCTCTTCTCCTTCTTCTCTTGGCATTGGAGTGGTGCATGAATTAGGACTTGGAAAAGTACCTGAAAGTTGAATTGAAATTGTTTGAGCACTATAGAACCCCTATAGCCACTCATAAGTCCTATATTGAATAGAGCATAAGGAAAGCCAATGGACTATCTATGGATTGGTAGAAGAAGGTAGCATTGCATAAAGCTATGAAATAAAAAGGGTTGGACCAAGGAAGGAACCCAATCATAAGAGCCCCTAGACCCTAACAGTTATCTTTGACAACCTTACTACAACACAACACGCTCTAAAACCTTGAGACTAGAACCAAACCAAGTAGATTGACTAAAGATTTAGAGACACTCAAGGAATCACAAGATGGAACCTAGGTGAGATACATTGAATAGATGTAGTACACTAGAAAAGCTTTGTTAGACACCAAGAACCTTAGAAATAAGACATTCAACTTACAAGTTACACTCAAGGGAGTTAAGGAACTTGGTCAAAAACCAATATACAATGGATAGAAAGTTTATAAGATAGGCTAAAACAAGACAATACAAACCCTAGAATAAGCTCTCAAAATAAGCTTTTGAGACCTGCAAGAGCCAAAGGAAAGGTCAATCCTTGTAGAAGAACTTACATGACCTATTAGGCTAGCTAGAGCCAAGAAATTGGTGTATAGAAGGTAGATCCCTTAGTTCTAGATGCATAGTGGAACAATTAGAAATCAATGAGAAAGCCCCCTAGACGCACGCTATCCCGCATGCAACTTGCTCGGCGACCTCTTGTGGATCATAATATCTATGCCCCCTTGCGTGATGGACGAGTAGAGACAGTAGGTATCTCGCCCACATTCAAGATCCTGTCCTGGAATGCTGGGGAGGAACAAGTCCCACATTACTGGTCTTCAAGAAGGGATGGGAAAGGTTTTGCAGAGTCCCAACACTCTGGTGGCTCAGAGACAAGGGAAGGGGTACAAGAGGGGTCAATTTTACTGCGCAGTAGATCCCAGAAGCCGCTACTTCTGTGGCGTGATGAGGAAGGAGGCCTCGTGGCGATAAGGGCAGAGGTGGCAATCATCCCCTTCACTATCATTGCTGTCTACGCTCCTACTGAAAAGTGGAAACTTCTGAAAGGCATGCTCTCACCTGGCAATGCCAGACTGTTCGAACATAACCTGGGAAGCTTGAGACAGGACTCATCGGCAAGGCTGTATGTGGTTCAGCTGAGAGCTACCTGGGATCTCATGGGGGACAACCATACATAGTCCTATTTTGATTCTCTGAAGACTAAAAGGCTCACGGAGGAAATCACTTCAATGGAAGGCCCTAATTGAAAGAGGATGACAGTGAGATTGCCGAGGTCTTCTGATTGCATTTTTTGGCCATCGTGGGAAAGGAAGACCCCCCCCCCCCCCCCTAATTACGGCCTGAAGCTGCATGATTTCCTCGCCCCCAATCATGCATTTGACACCATCACCAACCACCTCACAACCAGAACATTAATTATCACTGAAATGCAGCAACATTACCGTTAATATTGAAGATTATACTCATATAGCATTACATGTTAACATCACAATAATGCTAAATGTTGCATTTAACATAAAAATTAGTAATATCATTACCATGAAATGTCAATTTTAAAACGAATCAATGATGCCAATCCAAGCAACACGGTCTCGGCTATCAATGATGGTTTACCATTTCCTTCAAGTGAGCTCTTTGCGTCCCAATTGCCAATACCAGAGAAACATTGCACAAAGGTATGACCTTGGCACAATCCCAAACACAAGTACTAGACAAGAAACGCACCTTGTTACACCCACCACTTGCAACACGTGCCTTTTGCACACACGTCTCGCTCATAACATCCCATACCAGCCTATACAAGATGAAAGCATACCCATTAAGCACAAACCATCACAGTCCCATGAGTGAATAATTGTTTTGTGCACAACATGTAGTCTTGCACCAAATAGCAAGTTTACACTTTGATACAAGTGAAAAGTTCGCCTAGGATCGAACCTACACACGAGACACAATACTAGCTATATCCACATATATAAAAGGAATGGACATCAGACTCACCTCCCAACCATAGAGCCTTAATGGGCTCACCCCCCAACCGCAAACCGAGTCATGACCACATCCCAAGATTTGGCATCCCATAACCACCATCCCATATACAAACACATTGGTCTATGGATCAAGAGTTCAAGAGTGATTATCACACAATGAATGTGCACGATAGTGATTGAAGTTCTATAAATAGGAGTTAGCTGCCCTAACCCTAAAGTGTCGTTAGTGTATTCACACTGAGTCACTTCATGGCCACTATGACCAATGCTAGTAGCACCATCTAGATGTCCAAGAATATAACAATGGACAAGTATATTTAGCAACAAATATTATGGACCATATAGCTGCAAACAATTACTCAAGGTCACAAACATGGAGATTGCCTCAACCCATTAGTCATGTCACTCTGTTTTGGGAATATCTATGAGGTGGCACCACACGCACCACAGTTCTACTACCTACTGAAGCAATCTCATATGCATACAACCTTCCAAATGGACACCATGGAATAAGTTGTGAAAAAAGTTTGTTGAGGATAATATGGAAATCGCATTATGCATGTGATGGCAAACACTAACCAACAAAGCAATGTTCCCTATTTTGTTGGTGACAATGAAGCTGTTGTGGTAGATGTGTAGTGAAAGCAATCATATTACCATTACTATATAAGCAAACTAGTTAGACCATTGCCAGCCTTTTCTATCTTTTCTTCTCGCAGTTAAGATGCAAATGCTACAACCGTCATACCTTGAGATTGCTGCCAAGCAATAACACATCATTTGATTGATAACCTACATATTCAATTTTCTGCTCATAAGCTTGCTAATTCGAATAATTCTTTAATTTAGCCACCTAGCATTCCAACTATACATTTCTTCTGCTAATGCTGTCTTCCCATGCTAAGCAGTCTCTTATACAACATTGTCCAGTGCATACAGCTCAAATCTGTAATCTATCAATATTTCAATCCTTCCTTGCACAAAGTGACAACCACAACTGCAGCGCCATTGAAACAAGACAGAACTTCAATGTTGATTTATGGCTGATTTACAACAATTACATCCAAACTCGTTTATTAGTGGATCCTTGTGGCGCTCCATCCGCAGAAAGAGGATGATGACAACGGGGATGGTGATTGTTTCCACTAAGATCAGGGGGATTGTGTCCTAAATAGCTAACGCCAAGGGTGAACTGGTCAGACTGTCAAATCCACCCTTTTTCACTTCCAACTAGAGGACTACTGAACGTTATCTACCAACCCGCAACAATGGTAAAAAAGCCATCTTCAAAGACAGTTTACCAGAAGCAAGTTGCATGCAAAGCAAGGCAAACATTATTCTATCCAATTGAGCTTCTGAATTTGACACAGTTCATAATAACTTCGAGAAACGCAGGTCAACTGCCACCTTTGTGAGACACTCCTGCAAAATAAGGTGACACTACCTAGCAAGTGTTGCTACACCATAGTTCCATACTCTAATGTATCTTGTCTTACTTTCACCAAGCTTTAAAAATTGTTAACAAACTGTAGAAGCTTGAAGAATGTGGATGCTTGCACCCTTCATAAATTTGAAAATGCAGTGCAATGATTCCCTTGCTCAAGTAATCCTCATGCCACCAAAGTTCACCTCAGTCACACAATACAATTCACTGATTGTGACCGAAGGGACAGATTAAATGCTTCTCAGCACATGCTATCATAAGTTTCTTGGCACTGCGTCAGTAAACTATTTTTTGATGTCCTAACATAATCATCCAGGTCAATTCAGTTCGCCAATGCAACAAATTCTAGAACAGTGGGCTCAAAACAGAAATGCATCCATAAAGTTTGTGTCACAAGGCAGCAATGAAAACTTGCACATATGAACTTAGGAAGTCATTGCAGCACTTTCTTGGCTGTGCAGACTCGAACATAATCTCGCTGGACAGGCTTAATTTAGAAATTCCTGAAGTCAACTAAAGACAACAGTTAGAAGCCCAGTAACCATACAAATCAAGGAAAAAAAGTTTGCTAATAATAACAATTCGAAATTCTTGGTGAAGATAACAGTCAGTATAACTGTACAAAAAAAGGAACAAGATAGTTGGCCAATAGTAACAGTTCTAAATTCTTAATAAAGACAACAGTCACTGCTCCCAGTACCACTATAAACAAAAAAACAAAAAAGGTTACAAAAAACAGTTTAAAATGCTTATTATCTTTCAATAATGCTCCAATGGAGAAAAGCATCTGCCAAAATCCTGGAAGTTGTCCACTGAAGATTGCAATACCAGGTCTATACTAGGCAGGTATCCACTTTCTTTTACCTGTCCAGTCAACCTATTAAGTTTGGTGTAGATTTCATTGTGCAAAGGGGAGCATTGGTGGTCGGCCACAACAAAAGCATGCACCTTCCCATTGATAATGATAACAGCCTTTCCTGGAACCTTTCTTGCCCTTGCTGATTTTCTCCTCTCTTCAACCAAGTCAGCAGGTAGGACACTGCTAGCATGAGAGTAAATGTTGGACAAAAGCACATAGCCTGAAGCGTCCTTCCTATCCATCCTTGCAACGTGGCTCTGACTCTGTTTCCCTAGCTCTACATCACCATAGCTCCTGCAGTGACTAAGTAATGTACGCCAGCCCACGACATTGAAGGAAAATGGCAATGTCAAGAGCAAGTCTTCTGCCTCAGTCAAGCATCCTAAACGGCCAAGGAGATCAACAATACAATTGAAATGTTCACATGTGAGCAAATGACAATGTTTTTCTAACATCAGGTTTATTTGTTTACATCCTTCCTTCACCAAGCCCGATTGGCTGCAAGCAGACAAGAGGCACAAAAACACTACTTCATCTGGCTCCAAACCTTCTTGCAACATCAGCTCAAATTGATCCAAAGCTGACTTATAATCTCTATGACGAGCATTCGCCTCTATGATTGTCGTCCAGGTCACCAAGTCTCGGCTGCATAGCATGTTGAACACTTTGCATACTTCCTCAAGGCAACCACATACTGCATACATACCAATAAGGGAGTTTCCAAGTACCAGATTTAGGTCAAAACCATTCTCAAATATCAGACTATTGATTACCTTTCCCTGTTCTGCAGCAGCTATGCTAGTGCATGCTTGTATGACGTTGAGTAAAATGCAACAATCTGGCACCAAGCCATCAATAACCTGCATTCGGTCAAACAGATAGAGAGCCTCCTCACTACAACTGTGCTGAACATACCCGGTGATTATTGCACTCCAAGTTACCATATTCCGAACCTTCAAGTTGTCAAAAACACGTCTTGCCATGCGTAAGTCCCCACACTTCGCATACATGTCAACTAAAGCGCTTGAAATGAATATATCCAACTCAGTGTTACTATTTGTCATGTGCTTATGAATGATTTTCCCCTGTTTCAGATTCCCAGTGCTAGCACAGGCTTTCAGCACTGTCACAAACACATGTTTGTCTGGCTTCACAGCTGAACCTCTCATACGGTTGTACAAACCTAGGGCTTCTTTGGCCTGTCCCAATCTGACATGCGCTAGGAGTATTTCATTCCATGCGAACACATTCGGTTCGCGCAGGCAGCGGAAAACCCTGTTTGCCTCAAACAAGCTCCAGCAAGTGGCAAACATGCGGATGAGATGGCTGCCAAGATATGCGTTCCCCTCATAGCCCGTTCCAACGATCTTCTGATAAATCTTTCGTCCTGCATCAACGTCTTTAAGCTTGATACACGACTGCAGGAGGCAGTAGAAGATGTCCACGAGGTCGGGGGGACCGGCATGTCTGATACAGTCGAGTGTGTGGATGGCCTCAGGGAGTCGGCCATGGTCGCAGAGCCGCCTGATTCTGAGAAGTGCGGGGGATGAATATGATGATTGCTGATGATGGTGGCTGGGCCAGAAGGCAACGCTGGGCCGAAGCATGCGGGCGATCTCGGGTTGGAGCTTTCCTCCATTCTCTCGTGCCTAGGCCCGACACCTTGGCTCGTCTCATCATATCAGAACAAGTATTATACAGATTCCCACATTGTGGCTTACAAACATCATGCTTCTCCAACGGAAGGACTCCATACCTAGCTAGGTGCAATTGGGAGGGCCTCCTAGCTCAAGATGGCAATTCCCACATAAGTAATCATGACAACGTCATTAGCTTTTGCAAGGGAAGGATCACACACCTAGCACCCTTAACATCATAAGCTTAAGCTTCTCCAAGGCAGGGACTCCATACCTAGCTAGGTTCAATTGGGAGGACTTCCTAGCTCAAGATGACAATTCCCACATAACTAATCATGGCAATGCCATTAGCTTTTGCAAGGGAGAGAGTGCATACTTAGCTAGGTGCAATTGGGAGGGCCTCCTAGCTCAAGTATTAGACAAATTCTCACATTGTGGCTCGTCTCATGATATCAGAACAAGTATTAGACAAATTCCCACATTGTGGATTACAACATCATGCACTTAAGCTTCTCCAAGGGAGGGAATACATACCTAGCTAGGTGCAATTGGGAGGGCCTCTTAGCTCAAGTACTAGACAAATTCTCACATTGTGGCGTGTCTCATGATATCAAAACAAGTATTAGACAAATCCCCACATTGTGGATTACAACATTATGCGCTTAAGCTTCTCCAAGGGAGAGACTGCATACCTAGCTAGGTGCAATTGGGAGGGCCTCCTAGCTCAAGATGACAATTCCCACATAACTAATCATGACAATGTCATTAGCTTTTGCATGAGGGAGGGATCACATACCTAGCAACCCCTTACCCCCAATCACACCTAGCTAGGTATGCAATGCCTCTTGATTAAAACGTCATGATGTTGGACACAATAAAGAAAAACAAGGCAAAAGAACCCTTTTTCCCACAAGGGAAAATGTCAAAAAACTTATTGTGATAGCTTGCATGAATGGAGCTTCCTCAGATAGGTCTATATTTCGAAGGTTGCAAACAACACCCTTCAAAGGTGGCTTAATTCTTCCTTCTCTATTGATTGCTAGAGAACAGTTAACAATATATTAACCTTCAAATGAACGGTAGTCAATTTCAGAAAATACGCATATGCCCTTCCAATCTTTTTGCTAAAAAAAGAAAAGGGCATTAGCTTAGACCAATGCCCACACAAAACCAACCTTAGTGTATTTTTGTCCAACTAGATTTTTTTAAAACCAATTGGAATTCAAGTTTTTATTGATCGAAATCACATTTAGTATTTGATACTTTCGCTATAAAAATGCCTAATATCATATTTCTTTCCTCAAAAACTTTATTTCATTTCATCCTTTTCCTTTTTCCTTATATGGGAAAAAATGTTTTTTTAATGCAAGAATTGTGTATATTATATTGTCAAGCAATATTTACAACTCCTCAAGAGAAGGACTAGCTGATGAGCAAAAAATCTTACAACACTTTAAGAAGCTTTTCAAAAAGATTGTGGACTCCTTCATAGCCTAAGCAAGTAATGAAGACAAGGCTAAGACCCTAAAATGAAACATTGAACAACCCTTGAGATTTGAGACCTAGCTAGAGGCTTTAAAGGCTCACGACAGAAATATCATCAGGGTGCTCATTAGATAATCACCCAAATGGCTATGATTGTGAAGGGTTTTTGTTAAAACTATTTAAGACATTCCAAATGAAGCATTGAACAACCCTTCATATTTGAGACCTAGCTAGAGGCTTTAAAGGCTCATGATACATCAAGATGCTCATTTGATAATCATCTAATGGACATGACTGTGACTAGAGAAGGAAGGCCATGTCCACACAAACCATGCTAGTTAAGATGGAAGATATGTGAATGAATTTCCAACAAATGATCTTCCTCCATCTCCATTGTATGCAACTACACACCCTCCTTACCAAGCGGGTATACACGGAGCCTGTTTCATATTCATGTTCATTCAGACGAGCTGGTTGTGCAAGTCATGAATCCCTTATCATGTGTGGATTTACCAAAAACATTATTCACGTGGAAAACATGAGCATTCAATGAATGGCTATGGTCTTGCCCATTATAAAGAGAGGGGAATAAAGAGTTAAGAATATCATATGCACAATAGTTACCACAATGTGGAAAAGGAAGCAATATGTAATAGTATAAATAAACAAGAAAATTAGTAAAAAAATGAAAAAGGAGATGCACAAGAAGACAATATAAAATAGCTAAATGCGAGAGCATCAAATGAGCAATAAAATGCACAAAAACAATTGTTATCACCACTCATTATAGGCCTAGAGCATAGTGAAAGAGACAAGGCTCCATGCCTGCTTAAAGGTCGCTAATAGCTTTTATGAAACAAAAGTATTGTTTCAAATAAGCTAGCTCAACAACAACTCCGCTATACTATAGCCATAAAAGTAATAATCCAATATCTGTTACTGTGGCCAAGCTTAATATCTTTTAAGCAACACTTTGAAAACTTTTAGTATGGGGAGAGGAACTATGAGCAACTTGAGGAGAGAGAGGATGTGGGGAAGGGGAGTTGCACATCTCCCCTTCCAATACACTTCCCTGTGCATCCTCCCCCTCCTACAAAAAGAGAATTCTCCCCCTCTTCCCATACACAAGGTCATAATAATCTTGGATTTGGAGGAAGAAAGAGGAGTTGGGAGGGACACACACACACACACACGCACACACAATTATATATATATATATCCTAATCTACTTCTCCTCCTCCCACTTTCCCTTGGTCTTTAACCTCAAGTTCAACTTTGGATTTGGATTTCTCTCCCTTGTCATGAATCAAATCCTTCCATTATTGATTCAAATCATTCCTCTCTCATGCTTCATCATTCCAAATCTATCATCTCTAGCATCAATTTTTAGGTTGGTCTAATCTCTTTCTTTTCCATTGTCAAATTTGTTTTTTCTTTAATCATTTGCATACCCAAGTCCCTCTGATCTCAGCCTTGAAAACCAACCCCTAAGTCTTGATCCCAAATTAGCCCCAAATTTGACCATCTACTAGCTTGTAACTATCTATAAGCCTTTGTTGCAATCAATGCAACAATCTTCAGCTAGTCTTTAACCTTCTTGTTCCCCATCATTTTATTGGGTTTTTTGGACCCATAATTAGTCACCATAAATAGAACAGGATCAGCCCCAAATCAATCCATTTTTCAACCAAAATTATCCCTAGATTGATCCCCTATTCAATAGTAATTGTCTCTATATCTTGGTTGCATTCAAGAATTGTAACAAGATGGACCAAGGGAGGTTCTAGGCCTAGTTCTAGGCCTAAGCACATAAAAGATGTTGTCATAGAATCAAAAGTGATCCCTATGGAGTGCTTTAATGGGAAAACCATCAAGCACTCACATGGGCCACAATCTCTAAGAGTTAAAATTTGTTCATTATGATTTATAATCCTTCCATGTACTTTCTAGTAGCTCAAGGTATGTGTGGATTTAGATAATTTACTAGAAATTCATAATCATAAATCTAATTCAAATTGAATATTGCACATGAGGATAGCACTAAGCAAAAGTTATAGGAATAACTATCATTTATGGTAATATGCTAATAAATAATGATGAACATTATAGTAGAGTGATTGCCTTATTTGGAGAAGGGAGGTTGGCTAACATATACATGGAAGCTCATTAATCTTTTGGAAAGGGAATGTACTTGTTCACATGGCTAACTCTAGGGACTTGATCTTCATGTCCCAATAAGATATTTGCTAGAGCATCTAGATCCACATGGGAGATTTTCCAAGTTTTCATGTCTACTTGCACCATCTTTATGTTGTTTCCAAATTAAAACTAAACCATTTCCACATCCTTCTTTGAGTCCTACATTTTTAACCCAAGGCCTTTTAATCAATAGGTCATTGTCTACTCCTTTCATCATTATGAGGATCTAAGAATCCTATCCCTCCAATCTTGACTAGCTAGTCCTTGAGGACCTATATATTTAACTTTTGAGCCATTAGATACAAATTAGATTGAAGTGTACATTGTCTCTATGTGTGGACTACCCCACGCTTGAAGTACTTATAAGTTCACAACACCAACACCTATTGTTATGTTTGTGGACATAATATATATTGGCTCCCTTTTGAGAAAGTGTTTAATTCCAAAGTTTTAAGGGTATGATTAGGTGCTAGGTTGGGCATGACTATGCTAGATTGAAAGTCTAGCAAGTGGATTTGGGATATTCACATACTTTAGTGCTTTTGAGCTTATTAGTTTTGGGTGCCAATGTTACAGTTTCCACATTTAAGATGGGATTGCAAATTGGTAGTACAATAGCACTTGCATTCTTCTAGAGGATTTTACCCAGTTCTCATCTCTTGGCTTTCTTATTAATACCCTTATTGCCAACTTGTGATTCTTCCATGATTGATTGTTCTACAAAGCTTATACTTGCCTTCTTACTCTATGCTCTTGTCATAACATTCAAAGGAATGGGGAAGATCCTTATCAAAAGTCTCAAATCGAAATAGCCTCAATGGAACTAATGGCATAATTTACTTGCTTATGGTGGATACTTTTCACTTAAGGCAATTTGCATGTAGGTTTGTAATACCACACTTTGTGCATGTTTGTTCCACCTTATTATCTCCATTTAGACCTTGATTTTTAAGGCATCTTAAAGCTACATAACTAGAGTGCCTACAATGCCAATAGGATATTTCTTATTTGGGCAGCGGAACCATTCCTCCACCGTATCTTCATTTAGCTCCTTGTTTTTAAGGCATCTTGAAGCTACATGCCTAGTGTGCCTGCAATGCCGATGGGATATTTCTTCTTTGGGTTGCACCATTCCCCCACATATCTTTTTCTTAAAACCATTAATGGAATGGGCCTATAATTATGACTACATTGCCATCTTTATCATAAGTGACATAAGGGTTTGTATAATAGTCTTTGTTTAGTGGTTCCTCAACATAGTGTGCATGGACATCACTATGAGGATGGGTTATGATTGGGTTAAGTCACCTTTGTACTCCTAATAGATTGAAGTCAATCTAGGTGATACGAGTTTCTAATTGGAAGGTGTAGGTACCCCATCCACAAGGAAGCCCTCTATTTGTTGTATATGGATCATCATTTCTTACTTGAGATTAGCCATGCCTTACTATAGGCTTGATTCCTTCTCCTTTCTTTTATTGGTGTTTTGGAGAATAATCATACTAGGTACACCTCCTAAGCATAGGTTTTAGGGCCTTAATTCCAAGTAGTCTTACACATACATACCTTGTAACTTGACATACCAATTTAGAATTCCATGTGCATATTTTATGCACCTTCTTTTTGCAATGGCTACTTTTATGTTGCAGGAACCTCTACTCTCAACAAGTCAACATTGCAAGGAATCATCTTACTTGGGAGTTTGATTCCCTTTTCTTAGCTAAGTTACCTTGAAATATGTCCCCATCACATCCACAAGATTTCAAGATTGAATTAGTTCCAATCCACCAAGATGGAAGGAATAATGCTCAAAACATGAGAAGGATGAGACTAAGTTATCTTGGGGCTATAGTAAATCATCTTTCAAAGAGATATACCCATCATTGAATCGTGAGACTCTAAAGCTAAATGAGTTCTTTGAGTTAAAGCAAGAAGATTTAATGTTAGAATGGTATTATCCAAATTTTTGCACCCTACATAAGTATGCTCTATGCTTGTCTATTGAGAACCTAGTGAGTTGGTTCTATCAAGGCTCTAGTATCTTTTGGATAATAAGAGGCCATGAGGCCTTTGAGTTGTTGCATGATTTTGACCACTTTTAGTGTGATTGAGAAACTATGAAGCCTCAAGAGATAATGCAAATTGAGGTATGGAACCTTCAATCAAGGCCAACCTTAGTAGAATGCCAACCACTTTTCTACATCTAATGATAATGTTTGTTCCTAGTCAACAATTGCAATCCTAGATAACTCTTATTTCCACTCGACAAACTAGGTTAGCACCTTGATCTTTACAATCAACTAGGAACTCCCATTGCTTTCCTCCATCCTCAACAACCACACCATCATCCTTATTGAGGCAATAATCTCAAAGGATGAGGGGTCTAAGGGTGGGTCTAAGGATGATTCCAAGGAATAGGGAGAAGAAGTGGAGGATTCTACCACAACAATAATGTTTTTTTTACTACTAGAAATGTTAATTCTCATGCTCCAATTCATGGGCATATCCATGCTACTATTAAGCATCAAGATACAAATCACAATACTCTATTCTTCAAACCTCATTTAGTTATCAAGGTGAAGGGAGCTCTCTCGCTCAACCCCCAATACCTACATACCACTTATTGGTCAAGGATTTCAAGCCAAGTGGCCATGGCTACTTCTCACATAGCTGATGCGCTATCCCTACTGATGGGGTGTAGTGAGCTTACCTTGATGCTCGATCGAGTAACCTCCTCTTTCTTGCACTCTCGTAGCTCCATGATCCTTGAGGCAAGCTCAAGCAACCTCAATCCCTCTCTGTTAAGCTCCATCCTCCATAGCCACGTGAGACAAGAGAAGAGTAGAGAAGAGAAGAAGATGAAGAGAGGAGATGGGGAGATTCTTCACTTTGATCCCTCACTCTCACACACTCACTCCCTCACTCTCTCACTTTTCCTCACTCAAGCGCTCACAAGAAGGCAAAACAAAGAGAAGAAGAAGAAAAAGCTTTTTGCCACACACAAAAATGAGCTCTCATTCACTTTTTGAACTTTATATACAAAAGCCTCTTTCCCTTGGTGGGCGGTCATCCCCTTTTAGGCCCTTCTATCCATTGTCTTCCTATCTTCCTAACTTCCTTCTTACCACCCATCTACCTTTATAATTTGCACAGGAGGGAGCTTGGCACTCTTTAATAACAGTTTCAGGGGTGTCTTGTATTTAAAAATTCACTTTTGTCTTTGACTTAATTTTTGAGGCTGTCCTTGCGCTTTTAGTCATTCTCCTTCCTGCCTTTTTTGTTGTGTTGATTTCCTCCTAGGCCACCTCTTTTAGGTCATAACTTTCACTTTTCTACTTTTTTCCCCTTTCTTCTTGTACTGAGATTAACATTATCCCCCTCCTAGCTTAGTGCCAGTCCCATGGCACTGACATGTAGTAGTTGGAAGGTGGATGGGTGTAGCCAGATGGCTTTTTTGAGTTTGTATACAAGCCCTTGCGGGGGATGGTGTTGGACAGACCAGCCCTTGAAATTGAAGATAAAGTTGGGGCGCACTCTTTTTTGTTGTTGGTGTTGAGGGGATTCATCCTTTGAAATTGAAGATAAAGTTGGATGGATCCCTGCTTGGAGAGAGGTAGATGGGCGGATCCATATTTGAAACTTAAGATGGTGTTGGATGGAGTCCTGCTCGAAGGATGAGGGGTGGACAGATCCATCTTTGAAATTTAAGATGGTGTTAGATAGATCCATCTTTTGACCCTCCATGGCTGCCTTCTCCTGCACTGTTCCAAATGAGCTTCTTCATTCACTTTTTGACTGGGCTACCAAGTCTGCTTCTGTTTTGTTTTTTGGCTGATGATATGGTTGCACAAGATGGCCTCATTCGTAAGTGGGTGCTGGTTCCAGGACATTTGCATTTTGAGTTGGCGAGGGTTTGATGAGGAAGTGCAGATGTGTGAGTTGATGTTGATGGGGTCTTAGGGGAATTGGGCTCGAGACAAACGGATCACCCGGTTAAGGTGGTGGGGGCCGGGGGCGTATTGCATGGATGATGGAGCCTCTGAAGCCAGTGGTTGGGGCCTTTGTTTGTACTTGGAAAGAAAAGAAGGTGCACTACCTGGGGGTGTCTGCTCTACCGTGTGGTGCATGATGCATGTGCTTGTGGAACTGGGAGATGGATCCAACCTTGAGCAAGCCCTCAGTGGTGTCCCACACTTAAGGACCCAGTTCGTGCGTCGTTGTATGTCCAGTGCGTCGCTTAGGGAGACAGGTCTGGGAGAATGTCCTGCCCTTGATGTGCCCTAAGCATGTGAGGTGGGGGGCGGGGCTAGGCATGGAAATCTGTCGCTTAGGGAGACAAGTCTGGGAGAATGTCTTGCCCTTGATGTGCCTTAAGCATGTGAGGTGGGGGGCGGGGATAGGCATGGAAACCCTAGGTGTATGTTTTTTTTTTTGAGTAGATGATTATAGCCAGCATTTTTATGCAAGGGGTGCTCTTAGGCTCTACCTTGATCTTCCTCAGGCAATTCGTGCGGTGGCCTTAGGGACTTAGTCAAAAAGGCATGGCTCTGCATGTATTCCTTGATACTGGCCTTTGCGTTAAGAGGTGTGGTTGACAAGAAGGGATGATTGCACCTTGTAAAGTGGCTATCGCTCATGTCCTCAAGGATCTTCATACAAAAAGAGGGAAGCAGGGTTGCCCTCATCATGAGCCTAGCCATAGCGCAACTATCTATTCCTAAGTTAATGTAAAAAAAGAGTGGGGGAAGGTGGGCTTCCTCAGCTGTTAGCTTTTGTTTAAGCAAAAACCTAATGTCCTAAGGTAATTGCAAGTAGTTATGAAGGTTGGTTTGGGTAGGAAGAGAAATCCTCAAGGAAGCAGTTGATGTATGGGTGCATTTCCTCTGTTTTAAAGGTCGTGCATTCCTTGGGAGTTGCTGCGTTGGCGTTGTATATCTTTGGGAAGTCATATCTGCCGTGCACCCCCCTATTGTAATCCATTCCATGTCTTGAGGGTAGGGCATGTAGATCGGATCATTCCTTTCTTCCAGTAGCGTACCACAGAAGGCCATCCATGCATCAAAATTGGTGTCCCAAATCCTCCTCTGCCACTTTGGCTATGCCTCGTAACCTCGGACGGTTTTGGAAACTTGATAGACCTTATCTTGCCAGTAGTCCACGGGTTCTCGCCTCCATTGTGCGATTACAATGCTCCACTCCTCGACCCATTGGCCTGCCACAGTATTCCCCAAATGAATGATCATTTCCACTACCTCCAAGGGTAAGACTTAGTCCAAGGCTCGTGGGTAGAGGAAGGAGAACTCGAAGGGTCAAGATTGAAGCTTCGGATAGTTAGCTTCTATGGCCAGTTGACGGGATGGTGATCCTCGTGTAGTGTCATGGGCTCGTCAAGAAGCTGTTGTGGTCGTGCTCGCACTCTTTGCTGGGCTTGCTCCACAAGTTCATGTCTTCTTCTTCTTGCAGCAATAACGCGCTTGGGAACCTGGGCACCATCTAGCTCTTCTAGGAGTAGATCAGGCAAGGGCATATCGGGCTCTTTGATTTGCAGTTCTTCTTCAAATGCATGCTCGAATTCCGGCCCTTCCTTGGTGTCTTGTTCCATTGTGGGTTGGGCTAGGGGTGGATGGGGCTGCTCTTGTTTCTCGAATCCAAGTTCCCTGAGCTCATCGATGGAGAGGTCATCTTGTCGCAAGTAGCTGCGTTGCTACTCCTTGGTTATGCCTGTGCCAGTTGGGAGTGCGCGCTCTTGTAGGCCATACCTCAAAGCTATGGTTGTCAACTCCAGCTTCCTTTTCATTCTTACCACTGAATCCTTGCCTTCAACTTGTGTGACATGAAGCGCAGTGCTAAAAAAGGCTTGCCTTTGAGTGTTGGAGCATGCTTCAGTAGCCTAAGCTTTGGATTCTTCTAGCACCCTCTCACACTCCACCACTACCAAGTGCCCTGTCAATCCTTGCACTCTTTCAAAGTTGCGCCTCTCCCACTACTGTGCCTTCTCTTCTAGATCTTCCTTACCCCTTTCCATCTCCTGAGACAACATCATTACCCCATGTCACTGCTCATTCCACACTTCCAGCATTTGGATCTTCTCTTTATCCCGGTGGTTCAGCTACTCTTCTACTATCCTTCTACCTTGCTTAGCCATGGAGAACTATTGATGGGCCTCTAGGATCCTTTCTGATAGATCTTCAGTCATTTGCGCGCAGCTTTCTAGCTCCACCAGGTGTAGTTTTCTTTCTGTCATGGCCATGGCCATTAGTGCCTCCACCTCTTGCTAGTTCCAAGTTGTCTCGTAGGCTTCTGGTAGCTCTGTCTATGGCCTCTTCCTTCTCCTTCAACACGACTTCTATCTCTCTCTCTAGCCTTCCTTGCTCCTCCATTTCTGACCACAACCTAAATACCAGGGCATCCTCCTATTCTTGGCATTGTTCTTTTGATGCCTGGTCTCCTTTCTATTGGCTCTCCCGTAGTTCTACATACATCGCTTCAACCCATGCCACTGGTTGCTCGAGCTTAGCATATTGTTGGATGAGCAACTTGTGGTCCTGCTGCTCTGCCACTAGGTCTTGGGCTTCATCCTCTAGCCTTTGCCTTAGGTGATCTTCATTCTTGTGTGCCTTCTTTTCTTTGGCACTGAGTTGCACTTTCAAGTTTCGAATTTCTTTCTGATGCTCCGCGGCTTGCCATGTTATCTCTAGCCTTAGAGCCGCGACAGTTTCTCTTTTGGCCTCTAGTTCTATAGCCGCAGCCTTCTTCTCTTCCTTAGCCTTCTCTAGCTAGCCTAGGAGTTTAGCTACATAGGCATCATAGTCCGCGGCAGGGGCATTGTTGGCGGAGCTGTGGTGGTGGATGCTTCCAACCTTTGCCGCTTTGGATCTTGCCTTGATTGGGCGACTATTGCAGCCGGCCTTTTAGCTCCTGCCCCTAGCACTTTCTCTTGTACTTTCATGACCAAGAACCGCATCATGGACATGAGTTGAGCAGTGTCCATAGCATGTGCTGGCTCCTGTGTTGTGGAGGTGGTGGTGGTGGTCTGAGGTGTGAGAGTCAAAGGGAGGGGATGGAGTGGGGCCTTGCCCTTTCCTGCAACAACAAGGGCCACTCCTGCACTGCCACTTGGTTCACCTTTGTGCCATGGGCTCGAGGTGGCCATTTCTTCGGCACCATGGGTCTCTTCTATAGACATGTGCATGGCCTCTGCCTTGTCTTCATCCTCCTTTCTCCTTAGCTCCTCAGCCTCTTCTTCCGCTCTCCTTCTCCTCTCCTCCTCAGCTCTTTGTGATTCTTCTCTCACTTTCTTCATTTCTTCCTCCTCCTTTTGCCTTCGTTCTTCTTCCGCCCTTTTGGATTCTTTTTTAGCTATTTTTGGCTCTGCCCATTCTTCCTTTGTCATCTCCTCTCTCCTTTGTTGCTGGGGCTTTGTGGCCTTCCTCTTCTCTTGTGCCTTGGCCTCCTTCTGGGTAGCCTACACTTCCTGCCCTTCCTGGTCTCGCTGATGGTTCTCTTGCTAGATCGCTCTACATCAAGGCGTGGCGACTACTGGGGTGTCTCTGCTACCTCCTCTTCAACTCCTTCTGCCTCCTTTATGGCCTCTTGGATGATAGCCGTTAAGTCTCCACCGAATCTGATCATGGAGGTCTTGGATGTAGGCTTCTTACGCGCTAATCTGGCCATTGAGGCTGGGGACTCCCCTCCTGCTCTGGTGCTGCACTTGTGGCTAGGACGTCGGCCGAGGTCTTGATGGTTTTTAAGACAACCCCATTCCAATCCACTTCTTTAGGGGACCCTACGACTATGCTCTCTAGTAGTGGCATGCCAATCCTATTCATCAATGCGTTGTACCTCTGTCCTGAGAAGAGGGCATGGGCCATCTTTGCTTGCATCCTCACTTCTTGGTTTTGGATGTCTGACAGACTTATCCCGTCCATCGTGTGCACATCATGCATATTCACTTCCAGCATGGCATGTATGTCTTTTCGAGGGTGTCTTTTTGTCTTGATGGCCAAGCCAAGCCCAAGTCCTTCTCGATCATTGTAGCACTCAGTGGTACCTCCACTTGACGCTCTTCTTCTCCTCTCCCCTGGGTGTTACTGTGCCATAGTTCCTTGCATCATCAAAACCTCTCAAGAATTCTACGCACATGATGTAGTCAATTGCTTGCCCTACTTTCTCCACATACTTCTGGAGGACACATTTGTCCACAAGCTGCTTTACAGCCGGCTCCTCCAAGATGGCCTTGTCCAGGTTTAGTGTATGTTTGAAGGTGAAATGGCTAAAGCCCCTTGTCAACACACTCAGGCCGTACCTAGTTTGCTCTTCTTCTGTGGAAGGGAGCTTGCTACATTTATCTTGCCCTGCCATTGTGGGTACCTGTCATTCATCATAATCTAACATTAGTATTCCTCAAATGACTTTTCAATAAGCAGGAAATTGATTTTGCTTCCACGAAGAGAATGAACAAGCTGAATTAAAGACATGAAATTTCCGAACAGCAGCCTATTCATTCCAAAACATTTTTGACATTTTCTTTCCAACCCCTTTTTCTTTCTCTGTTCTTTTTGTTTCCTTCTTGCCTATGTTTTCTTAATCACCTTCTTAATCACCTTACCCCCTCCCCCCTCGGGAAATGATGAGAATCCTTTCTAGGACATGGGAGAGGCAAGATATTTGAGCATAGTATGGTGCTATCTACTTTGGCATAAGCCAATTGTAGAAATTAGGGTTGCATTCCAAGTGGGTATGATGATTGAGATTACGAGGACTAATGCATACTTGGGTAATGTAAGTTAGGCCATCGGTTAGAAAATCACCCGAGTTGATGCAGCTAGCCACATGTAGCTCCTCGTCCGTAAGGATGTGACCAATGTAAGGATGGGCCAAGACTTGGTCATCTAGGTGTTTATTTCAGGTGATGGCCAAGACCCTGAAAGAGGTTGGTGCTACGTAAGTTGGGTCATACTCGATTGTTTTGATGGCACGTCGCTGCTCAACATTAGTCATTAGTTGCAATCCTGTTTCTCCCATTGGAGACGTAGGTTACACCATTTTTGTAAAAATGATGAGTCAGAGTTAGCGAGGCGAGTGAGTTCCTCAAGATCAATGGGTGATGTCATCTGATGAACACATGCTCTTTTGAGATTTCACTATTATCGATCAACTCATTTGAGACCTTAGGGGATTTTACGATCATGAACTCGTATTCTTCCCAAGTGCAAGATAAGGAACCGAACCTCAGAGGCAAGGGGTTCATCAAGCAAAGCCGAGGTCAAGTCTTTTATAGCTCCTAGCAAATGTGGTAAAGGTGTTATCTAAGAGCTTGATGCAAGTCACCAAATCATCTCCCATATTCTCGCAAGGTCCTTGGCGATCGATAGAAATGAATGTCACTCGTAGGAAGGCCTAAGACCTGCTTGGTGGTTGGGGTGGAATTGAGCTAGATAGTAATGGTTTGAGGGGCAGCAAACTAGATAGTGTTGTATCTAAGGGTAACTCCGTAGTTTGATCTGTGTGCCCATTGTTGTTTTGGGGTATTGAGGGTGGTTCCAGTGGCATAGGTGGTGCATTGCTTTCCTCTTGCGCAGCCACTAGGGTGCCAAGTTCTCTGGACTTAGATGATTCCAGGATATCAAGCTGATGTTTCGGTCGATATATTGGTGGGGTTTTTTGTCATGGGTTCTATGGGCTTTGCAGCTCGGCTTTCCTGGGTGTTCACTGCCTTAGCAGGAGTGGGGCTTCCTAGAGGTGGGGTGGCAAGCGATGGTCATGGTTGGGTTATGCTTCTAGGATTTCTCTTCTTGGGCACCCATATCCGGGTGTTGCCTTCATAGTATCCTTAGGCTCACAATAGTTCTTTGGGGATCCATCGCAGCTTGATTGTGTGCCTATGTCGATAGCGTCGAATCAGTCGCTTAGGTTTCGGATGATAGACGTTAGCCCTGCGGGGCTATGTTTGCTCATTGCGCATAGGCCACTGTTGGTGCCTTGGAACCCATTTAAGCATGGGCTCTACGGCCTTGGGGATGGCCTTAGTTGGCGCGGTGGTTTTGTGGTCTGGGTGGGTTGTGATGACTCACGACCCCCCTCCTTAGGCTCGGTTCTAGGTAACTCTATTGGTGGCATGGCAGGCTTGGGTGGAGCCTCATTGCCCTTGCTGAAAGCTGTCACGATTCGAACATTGCCAATGGTAAGATGAATACGCTGTAGATCATAATCTACGTTGCAATGTGCTTGCTTCTTGAAAGTGCATCCTAATAGTGATTCTTGACCTGCATCTTTCGTATTTGGCAATACATAGAAGATGATTGATAGGCTCTCAAACTCAATAGAGACTGCGATCTTGCACTTCCGTAGGAGTGAATATGACTTGCCCCTGAATGGGCTGAGTTTAGCATTGGTGGCCTGTAACTGTGGTTGACCAATGAGGGTCCAATGAGCGTGAGTCAAGACATTGAAGTCAGCTCCCTCATCAATCAAGGCATCAAATGCGTGTGTGCACCAGGCGGTGACTGTGATGTGTAGGTATGCTGGTGCTACTACCTCCTCATCCTCATCCTCTAATTAGGTAATGGTGGCTACGCGGACATTGATAGGGGCTTCTAGCATAGGGGGCTCATGCAGTGGATGTGTGGGAGGGTAGTACTTCGTGCAACTACCATTGAAGAAGCATTTGCCCTCACCTTCAAGAGTTTCAAGTTCTACATTGCCCGTCCTACTAATGGTGCGCACTCAAAAAGGTTCTTATCCTCGGAATTTCATTTTCTGTTTGTGCCCCTTTACCGAGTAGAGCAAAAAAATGTCTCCCTACTCAAAGTCACGTTGTTTGACGTGCTTGTCAAACCACATCTTCCATCGTGCTTTCTCACAAATTAGGGCATGGGTGGCTAGGAGCCAAGTCTCAGTGAGTTGTTCCAATTCCATGAGACAGTTGGTCCAAGATTCTTTCCCTTCCCATCTCTCCTATATTGCTATCCTCAAGCTAGGCACAAAGAATTCTAATGGCAAGATGGCCTCAGTCCCATAGGTCAGCCTAACGTCTCATAGCCATTTTATAGGCCATCCAATAGGCCCATAATGCTGCCATAAGTTTGTTGTCCTAGTTACTTCGTGAGGTAGAAACTACCTTCATAAGGACATTGACTAAGATCTTGTTTGTGGATTCTACTTGGCCATTAATATGAGGGTAGTAGGGTGAGGATGTCCTATGGATGATTAAGAAGGTTGAGAGCATGTGGGTAATCACCTCATTGATGAAGTGAGTGCCTTGGTTGCTTACTAACTCGATAGGACAACCAAATCATGAGATAACTTGCTCCCATAAGAACTTCGCTATGGTCCTAGCGTTGTTCTTTCTAGTGGCTCGTGCCTCGACCCATTTCATAAGATAGTCAGTTGCTAAGATGATGTATCTAGCCTATGAGTATTGTGCTGCGAGATTGATGGGTCCAATGAAATCGATTCCCCACTTCTCAAAGGGTTGTCGTGAAATGATAGGGATCAACTCCATTTTATCCTTTCGTGTAAGAACTTTAGTCCTTTGGCACTCATTGCAATGCTTTACGAACTTAGTAGCATCACAATATAGGGTGGGCCACCACAATTGAGATTGTAGTACTTTGCGGGTTGTCGTATCCTTATTGAAGTGCCCTCTAGCAATCCCTCCATGCGCTTCACTCAACACGTCATACATTTTGTGTTCGCACACACATCGTCATAGCAACCTGTCTTGCCCTAACCTATAAAGTTGATTGGCTATCAATTGGTAAGGTTGGATTTTCAGAATAAGTCTCCTAAGCCTGGCCTTCTTGATAGGTCTCTTGGGCAGACCGTGCTCTAACACGTGGACTATGTCATCCGCCCAATATAGCATTAGATCAGCTCTAAACAAGTCTTTCTCGCTAGACAAGCTGAAAAAATGAGCATCCGGCAGATTGTCAGCTATGCCTTGTCCAACTGCTTCTCCTGTGGTTATTCAAGACATGTGATTAGCCATGTAGTATTGCTTGCCCTTGCGTACCACCATAGAGAAATCAAATTCTAGAAGAAGAAGAAACCATCTAGCAATGCGTTTAGTAGTGCATAGTTTATTTACGAGATATAGTACTACTTGATGGTCTACAAAAAAGGGGAAAGGCATGGACAAGAGGTAGTGTCGAAACTTCTTTACAGCGAACACCATGGCCAACCCCTCCCTTTCCTATGGTGGAGTAGTTCATCTCCGTGTTAGTGAGCTGCCTACTAGTAGCGAAACTCATGGGGTAGTCCAGATTATGTTCACTAGAGGCTGGCATAAGATAGCTCCAATAACAAATTTAGACGTGTCTATATATATGTGGAAGATGATGTTCCAACAGTCTGGGGCTCGTAAGATTGGTGTAGTTGTAAGAGCCTTCCTCAACTCCTCATATGTTCATTGGCACTCATCAATCCACTCAAACACAATCAGCAGCTTATACAATGGTGTGGCAATCAATGCCTAATTCAACATGAAGTGTCGATAGTATTCGATGTGACCTAAGAAATATTGAACTCCCTTATAGTCATTGGGTGGCGGCAAGTCGACAATGACCCTGACCTTCAAAGAGTCAGTGGCTATGCCATTCTTGGACACCACGTACCCTAGGATGCATCCATGCTTGACCTAGAATTGGCACTTCAAGGGGTTCAATGACAGGTTGTAAAGCCTGCATTGTTCAAAGAATGCTTCTCCAAGTATTCTTCCCAACTAGAGTGCACACATAGGTTGTCTACAAACACCTCTAGCTCTCGTCTAAGTATATCTCTGAAGATGATTACATGTGCATTTATCAACCCAAGGGGCATCACAATGTAAGCAAAGACATCCCACTCAGTGGCAAACACGGTTTTGTGCCTATCATTGGGATGTACTTGCACCTAGTTGTATTTTGAGAAGCCGTCTAGAAAGCTGTAGACCTCTTTGCCTGCTACCCTATATGGTAATGGGTAATTATCCCTTTTTGTCGCAGCATTAACCTTCTTATAGTTCACACACACTTAGATCTTCCCATTCTTCTTCATGACTATCACGATCGATGATACCCAGTCCGTGTGCTCTATTTCATAGATAAATCCTGCCCTCATTAGCTTATCTATTTCCTCCTTCACGGCTTAGGCATGTCTCAGATTCATAGGGTACAATCATTGCTTTACAGGCATCGCATCAGGGGCCATTGGTATGTTATGTGTCACCACTCTAGGATCCACTCCTTTCAGGTGAACACGTCCATGTACTCTTGCAAGAGCACAATGAGACTAGCCTCTTCCTCCTCGATTAGGTTGTCAATCGAGGCTTCTTACCTTCCCCTGCCAAGTTGACTTCCTTGACCTTGGTGGGTCCCTTGATTAGCTCACTTGTAGGTCCTTGTCTTTTTGCCCCCAATAGGACCACTACCCTATCATCTTTCTTAAACTTCGTAAAGCATTTCAGTAGATCATGTGGTTTCTTCTACTGTTCTGCCTCCAAATTCTTCGTATTTCCTCTCCTTTCTTCCTTCAATCATCTGCATGCCTCAGGTGGACTGGTAGGTCCCCCTTGGTGTGTTTGGTCCTAGGAGGTTGGGGTATCTCCGGATCACTCTCTGTGTACTGACCTCCGATTCAGAATTAAACTCGCAATCCTCGCTAGAGAAAGGAGTTTCCCTTGATAGTCACATCTCGGTAGGCACATCCGTCCTAAGCAAGGGTGTTATGGGTGGTTGGGCTATCCTTGGTTGTTCATAATCTATTGCTCCCACATGCTCCAACTAGGAGCGATCACACTCCATCTGCATGACTCCTCTCTTGATCCTGTAAGCACTCCCTTTCTGAGGCTTAGAGTCCACCCTTATCTGCTCTATCACTCTTCCCGGAGTGTCACACTCTATGGTGTCTATCTCTTCTTTGCTTTCCTCACTAACAGAGAGGTGGTCCTCATACTCATTGCCAAAACTATCACCTTATGAATGCTCATCATCTCCCAGACTCTCATCTCTAGCTTCTCCCTCATTGGTGACTAAGGCCCAATTATACATTAAGTTTAGGTCATGCACCTTAGTCCATTTCCACTTAGGTTCGTCCAAGAGGTCCTTGAGAGGCTTGAGATTAGCAGCGCAGTTGTCGGTCAAATTGCCTATCAGGTACTCAAGGATCTCGTCAAGTTCTAGCCTGTTGCTAGAAACATGGAAAGAGATAGACCTTGGTCGGTTGCTTTGAGCTCCTGACCATCATGCAAAGTGACACTGTGGACTCCTTCTTCAACACACTCACAACTTTTGTAGCCTATTTGTACATCTCCTCTTTATCCAAGAATGGGAGATCAATGGTTGCCAGGACATGCATCCGATCTCGCTCATCCTCAGGGCAAGGGATGTACTTGGTTAATGGCCCGTATGACTTACTGGCGCGTTGCCCCTAAGCATGGTAGAGATGGCATTCAGGGGTTGTCTTCCAAGTTTCCTTCTCGACCTTTACCGCTTCTATTCGGTTCCCTAGGAAAATTAGACCATTGTCCCCGTCTTCAATGACTCGAGCATTCCTCATCTAGGGTCACGGCCTAGCAGAATGTTGTAGTCCACTCCCTTCATGACAATGAAGCTCACAAAGAACTAGATACCCGCGATCTTCACTCGCCAATTCTTTAAGACTCCAAATGGCCTCACTTTTATTCCGTTCGCTAGAGTGACATTGAACCTAGTGGTTTTAACATGCGGGTTTCCCCAAGCCTGGAGCACAGTATGACTCAACACACTCACTCCTTCCCGAGTATCTATGATTCCCTTCTGTGTTACGTCTCCTAGGGCTAGGATAGGCAAGCTTGCATATGTTTTCGTGCCTTTCCAAAAGGCATTGACATGTAGTGACTTTGGCACTGAATGCAGCATCAAGCTGGGTATCTGCATGACTGCATCATGATCCTGCAAGTTAGCTACAACATGCTCCATCGGTTCTTCCACCCAGTGTTTCAACTCCTGCCATAGCGTGGGGTGCTGCCTGAGTAGGTATCCTAAACTCAGAGTCACTGGGGTGGTCACTAACATTGTGAGGAGGTTGCTGGTTGCTTGCCTCTCTCTTAGGTTTGTGCCTCTTGGCCATTGGTCTTGACTGACTGGCAGGCCCATAGCATCTAAACTTGGCCTAGGCGACGCTGCCTGTGGCATGTGTGCGTCTCTCATCCTTGGTCGTGGAGGCGAGATTGGCATGCTCACACTAGAGAGATCCTCGATCTCATCCTCTATGATAGGCTCAACATCCTTGAGGTGCTCCTGGGCTTCCTTTACCCACTCCTTGACTTTGGCTATTGCCACGAGTTGGTGCGTAGGGTGAGGATACTCCCCCACCTTGGCAATCCCTTTCTTTGCCATCTTTGGAGCGGTTGTCTCTGCCTCTACGTTCGTGACCTTGCCAGTCACTAGTGTTGTCACACCCTCAGTCTTAAGTGTGACCTTTGCATCAGTCTTTTTCTTCCTTCTTCTTCTGCTCTTCTTTCCTATTGAGGCTACATCTAAATTGATGGGCCCTGGCACTGATATGCCTACCTGCTTTGTCTGTGCTCTAGTCATGATATGCAGCAGGATGGGTGTATCCTTGCTGTCGAATGTTTTGACTCTGAACAGCCCCAAGGGCACTGATGGCATGATTGCCAAGCTAGGGGATGGGCTTCGTCCAAGGCAATTGGCAAAGAGATGAGTGATGCCACACTCGACACATTTGAGGTTGGCTTTTTCCTTATTCGCTTGTTCTCTCTTTGTATAGCATGATGAGATATGACCCAGATGACCACAAGTCCAACATGAGTTTGGATCTTGGGTCGGGCCCTGCAATTCCTCTTCCCCTACCTCTACCTAACACCATCACCGGTATTGGACGATAGTTCATTAGGATTGGATTGCCCTCTTTGTTGTACGAGATGTAAGGGTTCACGTAGGTTTCGTCTTCTTAGGCTCCTCCACGTAGTGGACTGGAGCATCACTTGGTGGATGGGTCACGTAGGGTCCTGATGACTTGGATATGTCCGTCGGGTTGATCTCCATCCTAAGGATGGCTGGTTTTGCATCGTTTGGTGCTGGGAGTGCTAGTTGGGCTCCTCTTCCAAAGAAATTTGGTGACATGTTCCACAGGTATGGCAGATTGTACTGGACATAGCAGAATCTCCTAGGCAACCTACAGTGCATGATGGCATCGTGGCCAAATCTACCACAGTTCGTGCAAGGCCTAGATCTAGGATCCTGGCACTCGGCTAGGAGGTGGTTGTTGCCACAATACACGCATTGGGTGTGCGGTCGTGCCAGTTTTCTCACCAATTCCTGCAGTCGTTCTAGCTCCATCCTCACCTCGGCTAGCTCCTGGCCTTGATCTACACTCTTTCCCTTGTCCCCTGTGTGATAGGGGTTGATCCCTCGCTAGAGGTTGTGGTCCTCTTTGAGGTCCTTTGACTAGAGTTGTCGCGGTTTGAACTTTGAGAGCTTCTCTCTCTCAGCTGGTTGTCCACCCTAATTGCTTCGTCAAAGACCCTAGCTAACACATCTTGATGCAAGCTAGAGTTGCTTGCTAAAGCCTTGTACAACTTCTTGCTACGGATTCCATTCATGAACATGGTGGAGATAGCTCTTTCATTGGGTCGCTCATTACGGGGAGTTGCGCACATGAGTGGCATAGTCTCTTATGTCCTCCTTGTCCTTTTGACTGACGTTCTCAAACTATGAGGTTGTTGGAGTATCTTGCTTTCGAGAATCTCTTAATGAAGAGATCTTTTAGTCATGGGAAAAGTTTGCCCGCTTTGCCAAGTCTAAGCTGGTGCGCCACAACCTACCTTTATCGTCCAAGCAAAGCCCAAACACCTAGGAGTGTTGTGCAAGGTTTGTGAGGCCGTTGGCCTCGCAAACTTGCTCAAAGTGCTCTACAAAGCTGTACGGGTTGCTACTAGGCTTAACTACTTAGCCACTACAGGGATTTTTGATTGGCTCTTTGCCCCTTGAGTAATTCCTAGGCGTGAGAGTAGCAGGGTCACTAGTGCTGCTCCACTTTGTTCAGTAGCCATGGTGTCCTTGAGCTACTTGGTCATAAGCTCGCTCAGCATGAGGTCTACCTCTAGTGCTCTCTCTCTCTCTTCATGTTTAGTCCCGCCTTGCTTTTGCAAGCAAAGGCTAGCATGCATTGAGCTTCGTGCACACCCATGTCATGCTGCATTTTCCTAGCTCTTTGCTCGCGGTTGTAGGTTGCTATGCCTTGCAGCGCTTTCTTAATTGCTTTTCTCTCCTCTTCTAGGCTTGCCCCTACCTCCTGTACTAGCCTACCATGGATTACTATTCTAGTTAGTAGGACATATTCATTGACCATGTCTTGGATCATGATTGGGAATTCACCCTAGTCCAGTTGATCGTCTCCTTGGTTTGCGTTTGCTCTTGACATCATTCTTGTCGATCAATCCGAGTAGCTCTGATAGTGCTTTGCCCTCAATCTTGCTGTCCTTTCAGTCCCCCTACCATCTTCGCCGGTCCTATTAATATGGCTTTGAGGCACCTGACTATGTTTTGGGGTCTCCTCCTATTGGTGGGTTCCTTCAAGTTATTACGTCTGAGTGTGTTCCTTGTTATTTGAAAATAGTCCTCAACTTTTATACACTAAGTGCTAGATGCTTTGCTATGCACGGTGCAGAATCAAGCTTTTTGTCCTTTTCTAGTACACTCATGTGGAAGAGATCATTGTGGGGTGCACTTGCAAAATGATTATGCAATTCTAGCTATTCCCCTTTCTGGTCTACAACCTAATATGGTTTAAGCATGGTCTCTGGTCACTCCTAAGGATTGTATAGGGTCTATGCT
This sequence comes from Lygodium microphyllum, assembly GCF_053477565.2. Lineage (NCBI taxonomy): Eukaryota > Viridiplantae > Streptophyta > Polypodiopsida > Schizaeales > Lygodiaceae > Lygodium > Lygodium microphyllum. The sequence continues at coordinate 110,049,367 of NC_141157.1, forward strand.
ACTCCCTCTATGCTCTATCAAGGCTGGGTTACTACATAAAGGTCGATTTGTAGCTCTAAGTCAAGTCGAGTCGGTTCCTTGGCCAGGCTGGTAGAGCTTCTTCTAGACTATACAGTTGCGATTTTCTCTGGTTTTTCGGAGGTCCAATTGGTCTGACTTTGGGAGTTGGACAATCCGAGTGGTGTGTCCAGTCAGATGGTCCAATCGGGCTGACTGACTGGCAATTGGCTGTCCCGACTGGATGAGGGATTGGGTCCGATCAAACCATGTGGTCAACTGATGGGTGGTTAGTCGGATGGTTCGACTTCAATAGTCGGACGGGGTTCGACTCTCTGATTCTGGGAGTCGGACCAGGACCCGAACTAGGACCCAGTGGTCTCGACTGCAAGCCTGACAAAGCGTCGTGATGCATTTCAATCGATTTCTCCACATAGTGGTTGTGGCTGCCTATAGGACTTTTCAAATCAAGCAAATAGACAGCAAGGAAGATTTGTAACTACCTAGTGTGGCTGGAAAACTCCGAATCAATGGGTGTGATCTCTTTGTGACATGCAACTCTCTCTCTCTCTCAAGCTCTCTCTTTTACTCTCAGTGTGCAAAAATAAGCTCTTTCCCCTATCCTTGGGGTTTAGTGATGTGCCTTACTCAGTCCTTACCTCCCAACTCACCCTCTTTAGTCGTTAGGCTTGGAAGCCCATTTTTTCCCAACTCTTTTCCTGGTTGTACCCTATTTATAGTAGTAAAACCCTACTATTTTCTCACAATCTTTTGGTCCTATCCTACATTAATGCAAATGAAAATCACAAGACAATGCTTGGACTGAATCAAGCTACTCATCTACACATTAGAAACCCAAAATACTTGTTTTGCAAATTAAAATGCTTAAAACTCATGTATACCTCAAGCACCGATTCGGGGATGAAACCCTACTTCCATGCTCGATTCGAAGCACGTAGCGCTCAAGGCTTGAATCCATTGGTCCTAGCTGGTAATGGAACCAAAATCAAGGGAGCTCCCTTGCTCAACCCCCTGAGACTTACAGACCGCTTAATGCTCAAGCGTTTCAAGTCGAGTGGCCATTGCTACTTCTCATATAGCTTATGCACTATCCCTACCGAGGGGGTGTAGTGAGCTTACCTTGATGCTCGATCGAGTACCCTCCTCTTTCTTGCACTTCGGTAGCTCCACTATCCTTGACACAAGTTGTAGAGGCGAGCCCACGCTCAATCGCCAAGACCCATGGAGCACTTATTGTTCAAGCATTTCAAGCGAGCACTAATGGCTACCTCTCACATAGTTGACACACTATCCCTCTCTACAAGTGTAGTGAGCTTACCTTTATGCCCAATTGAGTTGCTTACTCTTCCAAGCACTCCAATAGCTCCACGATTCATGATGCACCCTCAAGCATTCTCAAGCCTCTTCCTCCAAGCTCCATCCTCCATAGCCACGTGCGAGACAAGAAAAGATAAGAGAAGAAGAAGAATAAAGGAGATGGTTGAGGGCTTCACCTCCAAGATCCCTCACCCTCACACACTCACTCCTTTACACTCTCACACTCCCTCTCTCAAGCACTTACAAGCAAGCAAGGGAAGAGAAGAATCCACTTTGCCACACACCAAAGAATGAGCTCTCATTCACTTTTTGAACTTTCTATACAAAACTCTAAATCCCTTTTGGGTGGTCATCCCCTTATCCCCTTTTTTTACATGGCCGACTGTAGGCCCTTATTCCCATTATTCTCCTATCTTCCTAGCTTTCTTCCTACTGCCCATCTACCTTTACAATTTGCACGGGTGAGAGTTCGGTGCTCTTTTACAAAAGTATTGACTTGTGCTTTTGCTTGTGCGCCTCTCTCCTGGATTTAGGACTTTTTTACACTTCTTGTGTTTCCCAATTTTTCTTGGCGTGCCTTTGTCTTTCGTTTCACCTTTGCCTTAGCCCTGTCTTCTACTTTAGATTGTTTGGATTTTCCACCTTGTTCGTCTAAAGGTTAACATTACCCCCCTCCTAGTTGAGTGCCAGTCCCATGGCACTTGCTAGTTGGTGAGTCAGACAGTGTTGCTAGGGTAGCCAAGTGGCTTTTCGAGTTGGTATACAAGCTGTGTTGGGAGGTGTGTTGGAGGGATGTATGGGACTGGAAGGCTATTGAGTTGGGTATGAGACCTGTATTGAAGGGATTTATGGAACAGCAAGGTCCTTGAGTTGGGAATGAATCCTGGTGTTTGAGGGATTTATGGATTTGAAAGGCCCTTGCATTGGTTATGATCCCTGGTGTTGGAGGGATTTATGGAACTAAAAGGCCCTTGAGTTTGGAGCCCTGGTGTTGGAGGTATTTATGCCTTTGAAATTGAAGATAAAGTTGGATGAATCCCTGCGTGGAGAGAGGCTAATGGGCGGATCCATCTTTAAAATTGAATATGGTGTTAGAAGGATCCATCTCCTGGTCCTCCGCGGTTTCCTTCTCTTGCATTGTTCCAAATTAGCTTCTTCATTCACTTTTTGATTGGGGCTGCCTCAGTGTGCCCCTGCTTTGTTTCGCCTGCATGGTGACATTGTCGCATAAGATGGGGAGTGCATTGCATGGATGATGGGGTCTTCGAAGCTGGTGGTTGGGGCCTTTGTTTGTACCTGAAAAGAAAAGAATGTGCACTACCTGGGGGTGTGGTCCGTTGTCATGTGGTGCATTGTGCTCATGCTAGTGGGATTGGGAGCAAGCTTGGGTGTTGTTCCTCACTTGAGGACTTAGTTTGTGCATAAGAGAGGTGCGGTGCATGTAGCTTAGGGTGAAAGGTCTAACCATAGGCGAGTGTTACCTCCCTAGGTGTGTCTTGCCCTTGATGTGCCCTAAGCGTGAAATGGGGAATCAAAATGAGGCTAGGGGGTTAGCGACGGAGCCAGCCCCGACTGAAGCTGTTGTATGCATCTAACTTGAGGACCCCTAGGTGCAGCAACTGTGATCGATGTGCAACTTGCGGTGGCTATGTGTGATATTTTTTTTTCTTTTTCTTTATTCTTTTAAAAAAATATATATAAAGTTACATAGTCATGACAGAAGTTTAATCTTCATCATCGGAGTGAGGTGGAGAAGGAGGCTTAACATATTTGTTAAGAAACTAGTGGCCTTGGAGATACCCCTTGAGGTTTAGGCAAATCTGAAGGGTGATGGTGGAGAGGAATGGATGATTGCAGCAGGTGAAGTACCTATCATTTATATCCTCTAGAAGGGCTAAGCAAAATGAAGGTAATAGAGTAGTTCGCATCATTAGTCAGGCCATCGCGCAACTATCTATAATGTTAGGATCAAAATGGAGTACTAGAAGGCCGCACTCCTGCGAAGTGGGGTCTTGTCTAAGGAGTATCCTAAGCACTCTAAGGTAATTACAAGTGGTAATAAAGCCAGGGTTAGGGCATGAAGAGAATTCGTTAGTGAATTGGATTAGGGTATCATACAAGTTTTTTGATGTGAAGACGAGGGCCTCTTCATATATAGTACAATGAGGATTATAGATTACAGGGAAGTCGTAGCGGCTGTGGACACTGGAGTCAAAATCCACTCCCACCCTTTGAGGGTAAGGCATAAAGGTTGGGTCATTCCACTCAAAGGGTTGAGTGTTGCAAAAGGCCATCCAAGTGTCTAGGTTGGAGTCGCATACCCTTTTCCTCCATTTAGGTTGACATTCATAGTCGGCCACAAATCGTGGCACTTCAAAAACCTTATTCTACTAAAACTTGGCATCTTCAGTGGCCCATAAGGTTGGATTCTGCTATCTCTCCTCCAGCCATTTCTGTCCAAGCTTGCTTCCAATGTTAATTACCTCCTCCACCACCTTGATAGCAAGATCCTATGCAAGGTGGTGGGAACTAGAAGTTAAAATTGAAGGGGCTTCTGTACATTTCTAGCCTTTCCCAGATTACAAGGTCGGCGTGGAAGCTTGTTGGGGCATTGTCCTCACATGGTGGAATAGGTGCATGGGGTGCCCTCGCCCCCTTGGCATTCCATTTTTTCCTTGTCTCCTCCACCATTTTTTTTCTTCTTTCCCTCAATGCCACCTTTCTTTTTGCGGAGATGTCTATGTGTTGTTGCTCTTTAGGCAGTGGAGAAGAAGGCAGGTGGGACAAGCTCTTCTTTGTGTGATCCCACTTCAAAGTTCACATCCACCTCCCTCTCCTCACTTTGGCTCCTGCTACTCCTCTTCGGGGAACTCGAGTGCATCCACTTCCTTCAAGATTAGGCTTGCCAATAGGAGATAATGGCATTGCTCTTCCAGGCTTGGGCCAACTCCACTAGGTTGTGGCGGCATCTGCAGTCCTGCTTTCAGTGACCTATGAGCCATTCCCAATTTCTTTTTCATTGCCTCTATGGACTCTCCCTCCTCTGCCTGGGTGACATCCAATAGGGTATTCATGAAGGCATGCTATTGGGTGTGGAAGCTCACTTGGGTGGCTTTTGCTCTGCTTTCAGCAAGTATCTTTTCTTTTTCGACTTGAGTAAGACAACATGCCAAGGCTTTGACCCTTTTTTTGTTTTGATTAGCCCATTCTTCTATCCTCTTGTTCATATCTTCGAGGCTTTCCCCCTACCTCTGAGCTAGCATTGTCAACCTTCCTTCTTGATCTTCCATTTCTACCCTTAGCTTTTATTGCTCTTCCTGCACTGAGGCAGCCTCCTAGGTTAGGTTCTCCACCTCTCTTTCGTACCTGCGAGCTCTTTCCTCCCTCGGCTCCTCTAGCTCTTTTGTGGCTTTAGTGATTTTCTCCATTTTACCTTGTACGTAGCATGCCACAATTTCTTCATTGTGCCATTATAGGCGTCGTATGGCTTCGATTTCTTCATTCACCTGCTCCTGCCATTTCGCTTCTATCCCTTCCTTAGCTTGTAGCTGCTCCTTTAGCTTGCGAACTTCCCTTTGGGCCATGGCTATTTGGTGTGTTTTCTCCAACTAGGATGCAGCCATGCCTTCTTTTTCGGCCTTGAGCTCTGCTACCGCGACTTTCTTCTCCTCCTTGGCTTTCTCTAATTGAGAGAGGAGCTCCTTGACATACTCGTCGTATTCTTCGGTTGGCCTCTCTGTTGCGGGGACGCAGGTTGTGGAGCCAACTACCTTTTGCCTCTTTGGGTCTTGCCTCAACTCGGTGTCTATCGCAGCCAGCCTTTTGGTTCCTACCATGGGGGTTCCCTTTCCTACTCCTTGGCCCAGTTCTTTATTCACTCACAAAGTACTGGACCCGAGCCATTAAGTTGCTGGCATCCACTTGGGTCATAGATCTGGGAGTAGAGATGGTAGTGGTGGTGGTGGGTGTCAGGAGAGTGGGAATGGGGGTAATTGGGGCCTTGCCCTTGCCTTTTTGCACTGCCGGTGGCATTAACTCTGGCACATGGGCGCTTGAGCTCGGCCCTTCATCTCTGATTGGGCTCCTGGGTTCTGGCTCATCACGCCTAGATTGTTGCTCAATGGACCTACGTGTGGCAATGGCCATGTCTTCCTTCTCCTTTTTTCTCAATTCTTCCTTCTCCTCTTCTTGCTTTCTCCTTCTTTCCTCCTCGGCCTTTTTGGACTCTTTACAGGCGTTTTGCAAGTCTGCCTTTTCTTGTTTCCTCCTCTCCTCTTCTTGCTGTTCTTGTGCAATATTCTTCTTTGTCTTCTTAGCCTTTCCCCGGCTAGTTTGCTCTTCTTGTTCCTTACTTTCTTCTTTCTCACTCAGTGTCCTTTCGCTAGACTGTGCCTCCTATTCATGGTGAGGTGGTGACCTGCTTTTGGTGTTTCATCCACTCCTTCTCCTCCTTCATTCTACCCTTGTCCCAAGGCTTCCTTGATGATCGCAGTGAGAACCCCACCGCATCCAATGGTTGCATTCTTTGATGACGAAGCTTTCCTTTTAGCTTTGGTGGGGCAGAAGATTCTCCTCCAGCAAGCTGTCCTTGCATTGCCAAGGCTTTTGCTGAGGTCTCAATGGTCTTCCTCACAAAACCATTGAGGTTCACCTCATCCAGCACCTCACTGCGATGCTCTCTAGCAGGGGGATGTTGATGTGGCTCATATGGTGTTGTATCTTTGACTAGAAAACAACACGTGCACCATCTTGGATTTCGGGGTCAAGAATATCTGCCAACCTGATACCGCCATTGGTGGACCTTTACCTTGTCCATTCCTAGCAAGGCATATACATCTCTCTTTGGCTTTCTCTCTACTTTGTTCACCAAGCTCAATGCCTTTTCCACCAGCTACAGGGTTAGTTCAATCTACACCTGACGAGTTTCCTCTTCCTCCTACATAGTTACAATGCTGCGGTTCTTGTGGAAAGTCCTCAGAAACTTTGCATAGTGGAAGTAGTCCACCCCCTGGCTTACTGCTTCCACGTATTTCTGTACATTGCATTGCTCGATGATTTGTCTCACAGCCCATTCTTCAATGGCCACGTCTTCTAGGTTGAAGATATGCACAAAACTTGAACTGGTTGAAGGCTTGTGTTTCCACTAAAAGTCCATATTTTGCTTATTCTTCCTATGAAAAAGGCAAATTGCCAGCCTTTTCTTGGCTTGCCATGATGGGTGCCTGTCATGAATCCATATTCACCATTAGTGTTTTTCATAATAATTACAAGCAACAGGAAACGACTACATACTTGTGAATTGAAATGCTTGAGTGCAGAAGCAGGCTTTTTTCTCCCAATAGTCTATTGATTTCAAATTTTATTGACCTTTTCCTCAATCACAAGTTGTTTCATTCTACCCTTGCAATGTGTGTTTTTCCTTTATTGTTTTCCTAATGTATTTGGTTTGATTCACCTTACCCCCTCCCCCTTCTGAAATGAGAAGAATCCTTCCTAGGATTACAGGGTTAGAGGATGAAGGTCCTTTAGCGCACAATCTGTGTTTTACTTTCGCATGAGCCAAGCATAGAAATTCAGGATATATTCTAACTTAGCATCACTATCCATATCAAAAGGGCGGATGCCTACATGCGTAATCAAGTCCACTTGGCTAGCAACATGCAACTCCTCCTCAGTGAGGATGCGATCTAAATAAGGATGTCCCTTAATGTGTTCTTTGAGGGGTCAATTACGGAGGATAGTCAACACCTCGGGGGGGGGGGGGGGGGGGGTCACTCATGAATATATATATATATATATATAACGTGAGTTCAAAATAAGGGGTTTTTAAAATACTATTTTTATACATTTTTTACATATAGAAGGGTGTCATATAAAGGGGTTACTTACAGATTGAATAGAAAAGGGTTGTGTTTTATTCAAGAAAAATTTACAGATTAAGATATTTATAAATAGGCCATGAACGCACGTTATATCGATGATATATATACAGTGAACCCCCTGAGGTCAACACCCGATAAGAAGTTGGAGCTACATAGGTTGGGTTGTATTTCGTTGCCTTGATTTTGGCATCCTTCTACTCCCACTGCAGTCGTAGGATGTACCACTTCTGCAAGAAGGAGGAGTCATTGTCAACGAGCTATTTCAACTTCTCAATTTCTTGGTTTGTGGCCATGATCGTGTTCTTGCTATACGACATAATGAGACGTTGTTTGATTGCTTGTTCCTTGGATATCTCAGTTGCAATTAACTCCTCAGCTACTTCGAAAGTCTTAACGAATACAAATTTTGACTCCTCCCAAGAGCAAGGGAGTGTTTGTACTTCCATTGTTGTAGGTTCTTCCAAGAGGCCCGATCGTAGCTTTTAGCCAATCTCATGAAAATAGCGTGCAAGTGTTGGAGGCAGGCAACCAAGTCATCCCTAGTGTTTTTAGCTAAGTTGGCGGCTAGAATTGATCACCAATCATAAGAGGGTCTACGCCCGGTAGGTGGTTGAGGCTTGACAGAACTGGATAGTTCAACAGCTACTAGTTGCAGCTTGGTTTTCTCTTGAGGTTATAGTTGGGCCTTAGTTTTGATGGGTTTGGTTGTAGTTGTGGTTATCGTGCTACTAGATGCGTTTGAGATTTGAGGGATATCATCAGCGCTAGATTTGGGTGTTTGCTTTGTAGCAAACTACGATTTTGGGCGATAGATTGGTTTAGGCATTGTTGAGCTAGGTTTTGACGATTCTATGGATTTGGCGGCCCGATTCTTTTGTTGTTCGAGTATCTCTAACTCACTGTTTCGCATGGCCAAGCTCAAGGGTGGCGTTTGAGTAGGATTTTGGGTTGATTTGGCTTTAGGTAGACAAATCTAGGGGCTACCCTTGTAGTAGCCTTGCACTTGCAATTATGTCCTGGGGACCCATTGGGACTTGATTGTGCATCCTTTTTATAGGTTCTTCTTGGCCTCTTAAGTTTCAAGTGTGGGCCATTAGCCTTGCAAGGTCATGGGTTTCTGTTCCTAGGTGGCAGTTCTTGCTGCTTAGGTACCCATTTAAACTGGGGTTCATGGGCTTCAATGTTGGGTTCAATGGGTTGCTGGCATTGAGGTTTGGCAGGTTGTGATGAGTCACGAGCCCCTCCTTAGTCTTAACGATGGGTTTCACTACCAATCGCTTTACGGACTTGGAAGGAGTCACACCGCCCTTGCTGAAAGTTGTAACTATGTGGATGTTACCCACAGCTAGGTGGATGCTCTACGACTTGTAGTCGACATTGCAGAGCTTGCTTCTTAAAGGTTTGTCGTCCTAATAGCAACTTTGTGCTTGCATCTTTAGTGTTGGGCAACACATAGAAGATGATTAGCATGCTTTCAGTCTCGATAGAAACTGCAACCTTGCACTTTTCCAAAAGTTCTTAGGGTTGGCCTCCATAAGGGATTTGAGCTTAGCATTAGTGGGCTGTAGTTGCGGTTTACCCATTTGGATCCAATGGTCATGGGTCAAGACATTAAAATCATCTCCCTCATTAATCAATGCATTGATGGTACATGTGTGCTTAGTAGTAACCATCATGCTTAGGTAAGCTGGTTCTACTGCTTCCTCATCCTCACTGTCAATCTCAGTGATAGTGGCTACTCATATGTGGACAGGCGGTGTTGCCATTGGGGACTCATGCAATGGATGTGTGGGAGGGAAGTACTTCTTTATGTGGCTGCCATTGAGGAAGCCTATGCCCTCGCCCTCTAAGGTTTCGAGTTCTACGTTTCCAGTTCGGCTGATGGTTCGAACCTTACAAGGTTCTAGCCCCCGAAACTTTAGTTTTTGCTTATGTCCTTTGATTGAGTACAGTAGTACCAAGTCACCCTGTTCAAAGTTGCGCTGCTTGATATGCTTGTCAAAGAAACTTTTGCATCTTGTCTTCTAGCATATTAGCGCAATAAGCATTTGAGCTCAATTAGGCATCTCGTCCATGCTTCCTTCCCATGGTGTTCCTGGGCCTCCTTCACCCATTCTTTCATCATCTTGATGGCTTTGAGTTGGCGCTTCGAGTTGGGGTACTCCTCGACCTTAGCACTTCCCTTTTCAGTTGTCCGTGGGGCCCACATTTCTTCCTCTGTGTCAATGATTTTCCTTTCAACCGACAGTGTTGTGGCACTTTCGGTTTTAAGGGTGAACTTAGCATCTAGTATTTTCTTCCTTCGTCTCCGGATCTTCTTCCCAACCGAGGTTGCATCAAGGTTGTTAGACCCTAGCAATGATATGCTAGCCTGCTTCGTCTGCGCGTGGGTCATGACATGCAATGGGATAGGTGTGGCCTCCCTATCAAGTGTCTCGACACTAAACAACCCCAATGGAACCGATGGCTTGTTTGCCAAGCTAGAGGATGGCCTCCTCCTAGGGAAATAGACAAAGAGATGAGTGATTCCACACTCAGTGCATCTTAGGTCTGCCTTATCTCTATTTTCTTGCTTCCTCTTGGGGTAGTGCAAAGAAAAATGTCATGGGTGACCGCAAGTCCAACATGACTCTTGGGTTTGCCCTCCTAGGTCTTTGCCTCTCTCTCTACCTAACGCCATCACCGGTACTGGTTGATAGTCCATGAGGATAGCATTGCCTTCCTCATCGTATGATACGTATGGTTTTGCATAAGGCTCGTCATCTCATCGCTAGGCTCATCCACATAGTGGACTAGAGCATCACTCGAGGGGTGGGTCACGTAGGGTCCAGGTGGTCTAGGGATACATGTAGGATTTATTTCCATCCTAGGAATGGATAGCTTGGCATCGTTAGGTGACAAGAGAGCCAATGGTGCTCCCCTTCCAAAGAAGTTCGGTGGCTTGTTCGCAAGGTAGGGTTGACCGTAAGACTGTGGGTATGGGAGCCTTCGAGGTAATCGACAATGCATGGTGTCATGGCCGAACCTACCACAATTAGCACAAGGTCGTGACCTAGGATTCTGACACTTAGCTGGCAAGTGGTTTCCACCACAATGCACACATTGGATATGTGGGGCGTGTTGGTCATCTCATCATCTCCTGCAGTTTGGCTATGTCCATCCTAATCTCTGCTAGCTCTTGTCCCAAATCAGTGCCCTTCCCTTTGTCTTGCGTGCTTGGGTTTGCTCTCTCACTTGGCGTTTAGGCCCTCTCAAAACTCCTGGCACTACACTCTTCTCGATCTAAGCCTCTGGAGCCTCTTTCCTTGAGCCGGTCATCCACTCTAATAGCTTCTTCAAAGACCCTTGCCAGTGCATCTCGTTGTAGGCTCAAGTTGCTGGCCAAGGCTTTGTAGAGCTCTTCACTTTGTATTCCGTTGATGAATGCCATGGATACCGCTCTTTCAGTTGGTCTCTTACCCATGGGGATTCTCTCGAAGAGGCTCCTCACATGGGTTACATAATCTCAAATATCCTCTTTCTCTCTCTGCTTGATGTTCTTGAGTCGCACTAGTAAGTTATCGAAATACCCAGGTTTGGAAAATCTCTTAATGAAGATTATTTTCAAGCCATTGAAATTGGCACAATTTGAAACATCCAAACTCATGTACCATGTCTGGCCCTTGTTGCCTAAGCACAATTCAAAGTCTTGGGAGCATTAAGTAGGATCAATGAGTCCATTGGCCTCACAAACCTGCTCAAACTATTCTACAAAGTTGTATAGGTCATCGTTGTATTTGTCCAGCTGATTCTCCACCATAAGAATTTTCGATTGGCTCTTAGAGCCTTGGTTAACCCCTAAACCTACTAGTAGTGATGTTGCTAATGCTGTAGCGCTTTGCTCTACTACTATGTTATCTAGCAATCACTTCGTCAGAAGCTTGCTTAGTGTGAGGTCTCCCTCTAGCGCCCTCTCACTCTCTGATCGATTTCTGCCTGCATTTCCAAACTCTGGCACAAGCTCCTAGTTTGTTGGTCCTGGTTGTACATAGCTAGGCCTTGCAGAGCCCTGCAAGCCAGCTTCCACTCTTCCTCAAGGTTTGCTATGACGTCCTCCATAGGTCTACCACAGTGTTCTAGCCAGGTTTGAACATTGTATTTGTGCACTAACTGTTGGGTCTCAGGAAAATAGGTCCAGCTCCTCATAGCTTCTTTGGCCTGAGGTGCCCTCTTCTATGTCTAGGGCTTCCTGTTGCACCAAGTTGTCGATCACGTGAATGAGGTCGCGTAGATTCACTTCCTCGATGGGGTCGGTCCTTGATGTGTCTAGCTCTTTGATCTTATTCGCTTGGTCCTACTTTCGAAGATTCGATCACCCTTCTATGTCATGGGATCTTCTCCTATTGGTGGGTTCCTTCAAGGCTTTATGTCTGAGTGAGTTCCTTGTTAATTGCAATCAGTCCTCAACTTACTCTCACTCTGTTCGTGTGAATGCGGGTGTATTATTTTCAGTGCACTGTGCATAGCCAAGCTCTTTGCTCTTCTTAAGTGTGTTTCAAGTGCTGGAAGTCAGTGTGAGTGAGAAAACAAAGTGTGTGCAGCTCCGGTATTCTTATTTATGGGTTGGCTTGATAGGGTCGTGTGTTTGGTTTCTAGATGTCCTTACTGGCTTCTAGGGTTTTTTGTTGCACTATTCTATTCAGCTCATTCAAGGTCGAGTTGGGGTCTTATAACCAGCCCATAGCACCAGACATGATTCCAAACTGTTTGGCCATGATTTCTAGGTTTGTAACTACATGTGAGGCATTTAGGGGGTTCTTCTAGAGTTGGTCACGATTCTCGTTAGCCAGGGTTTGTCAAGTTTCTAATTTTTTTTCCTCAGGCTATGTTCGATTTACGAGTGTTCAATTTTGAAAATTGAGCGTCCGATTTACCAGTGTCCAATTCTAGGAATCGGACAGGGTCGACCAAATCCGATTGTCACAATTGGACAAGGTGTGTTTGATCGGACGGCTTGAGTTGGTCCGATTGGGATATGTCCGATTCTCAGAATCGAACAAGGGTGCTTGGTCCAATTCGAAGGTATGTTCAATCAAACAGGTTGTTTAGTCTGATTCTGTTGTCCGATTGTCGTGATTGGACGGGTCAAGTGCCTGATTGGACAAAGTGGCGTCGATTGTCCAATTCTTGGAATCGGACAGAAGTGGTATGTCCAATTGTCGTGATCGGATGGGTCCAACATCCAATTGGACAAAGTTGTGTGTTCGATTTGGGGTTGATCTGATATTCAAAATTGGATGGGTATGTTCGATTGGACCAAATGGTTTTTTCCGAGTCCGATCTGGAAATCAGACTGGTCACTGGGTCCAATTCTGGGAATCGGACACTGTGGGGAACGTCCAATTCCACCGGCCGAAAACGCACCATGATCATTTTTTGCCCAAAATCCTCACTTACATATTGCTAGCACCTACAAGGATTTCCAGGAATCAAGGAGGGGTGTAGGTCAAGGGCATTCTATACATGAATCTCACCGAAAGCTCTGACACGCTCCAATCGATTCGACGTAGTCTCGTGACCTGCAAGCTCTCTCTCTCTCTCTCTCATATACAAAGCTAGGAGTGCAAATGAAGTCTTCCTTGGTTACTCACGACCTTAAACCCTTGTTGGCCAATATCTTAGCCTTCCCAATCACTCCACCTATGACTCCAAGACATATGAGCCCTCTTTTTTCCCATTTTTTCCTATTATTGCCCTGTTCAAGATTGTTTTATAGCAGTGAACTTTAAGATTCCCACTCTGATTTCTCCTTCCTCTCCTACTCTAAATGCAACAAAAATCAAAAGAAAAGTACTGAATTGATTTCTCCTACTCAACTAATAATCAAAAACCAAAAATACTTACTTGTAGCACGTATTAAAAACCCAAAACCTCCTATCTATCTCAAGCTCCAGTTCAGGGATGAAACCCTTACTTCGATGCTCGATTTGAAGCGTGCAAATGCTCAAGCTTGAATCTGTTGGTCGTCCTAGCAATGGAACCAAAATGTAGAGGTGAGCCCATGCTCAACCGCCAAGACCCACGGACCGCTTATTGTTCAAACATTTCAAGTGAGCACTAATGGCTACCTCTCACATAGCCGACGCACTATCCCTCTCTACGAGTGTAGTGAGCTTACCTTTATGCCCGATTGGGTTGCTTCCTCTCTCAAGCACTCCAATAGCTCCATGATTCGTGATGCATGCTCAATCATCCTCAAGCCTCTTCCTCTAAGCTCCATCCTCCATAGCCACGTGCGAGATAAGAGAAGAGAAGAGAAGTAGAAGAAGAAGAAGAGAGGAGATGGTAGAGGGCTTCACCTCCAAGATCCCTCACCCTCACACACTCACTCCTTCACACCATACTCCCTCTTTCAAGCACTCAGAAGCAAGTAAGGGAAGAGAAGAAGAGAAGAAGAAGAAGAATCCACTTTGCTACACACCAAAGAACAAGCTCTCATTCACTTTTTGAACTTTATATACAAAACCCTAAATCCCTTTTGGGCAATCATCCCCTTATCCCCTTTTTTTACATGGCCGATCGTGGGGCCTAGGCCCGTTTTTCCATTGTCCTCATGTCTTCCTAGCTTCCTTTCTACCGCCCATCTACCTTTACAATTTTCATGGGTGAGAGCCTAATGCTCTTTTACAAAAGTATTGACGTGCTTTTTCTTGTGCTTCTACAATATTAGTAAGTTGGAAAATCTCCCAATTTCCATTTTTTGAATACTAAAAAGGTGGCATCTTGATAATATGCCCATAAGTTTCTCAAAACCATATGATATGACCTATCATTGGAAAGCTCTTGAAAAATGGAATCTATTGAGCTATAGAGTGCTCGATTTGGAGTTATAGTATTCAAGTTATGTCAAATCCAAAGATTTGACCACGTGTCCCAAACTTATGGAAAATTCCCATATTCTCCAATATGGTGTTCATGGATTTAGGACTTTTTTACACTTCTTGTGTTTCCCAAATTTTCTTGGCATGCCTTCATCTTTCGTTCCACTTTTGCCTTAGTCTTGTCTTCTGCTTTAGATTGTTTGGATTTCCCACCTTGTTCGTTTAAAGGTTAACACAAGCTTAAGCAACCTCAATCCCTCTCCATCAAGCTCCATCCTCCATAGCTGCACGAGACAAGAGAAGAGTAGAGAAGAGAAGAAGATGAAGAGAGGAGATGGGGAGCTTCTTCTCTTCAATCCCTCACTCTCTTACACTCCCTCACTTAAGCACTCACAAAAAGGCAAAATGAATAGAAGAAGAAGAAGAAGCTTTTTGCTACACACAAGAATCAGCTCTCATTCACTTTTTGAACTTTATATACAAAATCCTCTTTCCCTTGGGCCGTTATCCCCTTTTTACATGGCCATCTAGGCTCTTCTGTCCATTGTCCTCCTATCTTCCTAACTTTCTTCCTACCGCCCATCTACCTTTACAATTTGCACAGGAGGGAGCCTGGCACTCTTTTACAACAGTTTCAGGAGCGTCTTGTATTTAAAAATGTGCTTTTGCCTTTGACTTGATTTTTGAGGCTGCCCTTGCGCTTTTAGTCGTTCTCCTTCCTACCTTTTTCATTGTGTTCGATTTCTTCCTGGGCCACCTCTTTTAGGTCGTGACTTGGACTTTTCCACTTTTTTCCCCTTTCTTCTTGTGTTGAGGTTAACACAAGGTCATGATTTTCAATTACTAATAGCTATAGTAATGGTCACTTATTTCTTTCTCTAATATGTTTGAGGAATATAAACCTCAATCAAATTAAAGGTCCAAGTAAGTTGATAGTGGAGTTAGTGGAAAGAAAAATCTACACTTTGTACAAAGTCACATATTTGGCTTCCTTTCTAGATAGTGGAGTTAGTGGAAAGAAATCTACACTTTGTGCCAAGTCACATATTTGGCTTCCTTTTGAGATAAAGCTTGCATGAAAGGCTTTTGCAACATCTTACCCTTGGGTCATTATGGTGAGATATTAGGAATGGATTGGCTTACTAAAAACAATATATTGATAGGACCCTTAATTTTCTTTTTGAAGGTTGGTAAAAAGACAAAAGCCAACAAACTGTATATTGATAAGACCCTTAATTTTCTTTTTGAAGGTTAAGGCCAACAAACTTATGTTTAAAATGCATAAGGACCAACTTATTACTTGATTAAGATAAATCAAATAGATAGGAAAACCATAGATTCTAGTCCATCATGGTTTTAAGACTATAATGATGTCTTCCTAGAAGATCTCCCCAAATTACCACTTGTTAGGAAGGTTGACCACAAGCTCTAATTAATAGCAAGAGAAAATCAAATAGCCACATGACCTTATCAAACAACACTACCCATTGCCATAGAGCTCAAAAATTTGTTAAGAGAGCTTATCAATCAAGGGTTCATTATTCCTAGTTCTTCACCATGGGGAGCTCCAATAGGATTCCTCCCTATCTTTGAGCAATATTTTTTGAGTGAAAGAAAATTGAGCAAATCCCTCCAAAAACAAGACATGTAATTTCACTACGGGTCATCTCCATTAAGCGAATCCAATACATATTCTATAGCTTCTGAAATGATTTCCAAAGTAGTGGTGTGGGTGGTGTGAGGAGTTCATACCTAACAATGTTCAACTCTATTTAACTATAATATCTAAAATATATTTCAACATAGAGAGCTTTATATCATCCTCTTAGCCATCTAATCATGCCTAAACAAGTAGCCTTACCTATTGTTAATGCTTGCTTGTAGAAAACAAATGGTTTGGTGTGTAGCAAGAAGATATTTTTAATTTGTCCTTTTAGACTTCTTTGTAATTTCACTTGAATGGATTTATTTTCTATTGCAAATGCATACTATTAGCCATGGAATATTAATATAATTACCTTGATTATGTACCTAAGAGCAATGTAGATATATCATGGAAATAACTTAGAAAAAGAAGGTCTTATGGGTAGGACATATGTGCCCACCCTATTTCTTAGACATTTTTGATTGAAAAAAATGTAGATTGTGGTAAGCTAGTTGGTTGACACAAATAGGCATGTGTAGTAATGTCACTACAAGGGGACATGGACATACAATGAATGGGGATGTGGAAAGCTTGGATTGGAAATAGAGCAAAGCAAAAGTGATATTATACGCTCTAAGTAGCTTAGTCAACAAGGCATTCTAGTAGGGTCCTCCCCTATCTATTTGTCCTTCACGTTGGAGGCCATATTGCAAATTGCAAATCTCCTTTTCAATCTCAATCACAACAAATCATAGAAGGTTCTTTGCTCTCTCTCTCTCTCTCTCTCTATATATATATATATATATATGACATTGTGTTGGTCTCAGACTCAGCTCAGGGATTACAGCAGCATTTATTAGCATTGGATGATTTTTGCATACAGAGAGGCATGACAGTGAACCTTGGTAAAACCAAGGTTCTTATATTCCATACATCAGCTCAGATACGCAGACATAGTATTTTCATGGCAGCAGGAGGGAGTATTTAGGTCACTGGATCATATGTATATTTGGGAGTCACCTTTACAACAGCTTCAGGGACTTTCTCGATGACACAGGCAACTCGTGACCGCCTCACTAGAGGATACTCAGCATTGGCTCTTATGGAGTGACAGTGTCATCAGGCACATTTCCAGGAGCCCTGCACCAAGGGGTGGCTCTTTGATACTCTAGTCACTCCAGCACTGATGTATGGAGCAGCTATATGGGGGCCAGGCCTTGCCGATTATGTATGGACATTGATGGAGAGACCTCAGGTGATCATGATATCTAGATTGATTCGCAGCAAGGCCTCAGTCCCACATGACATTGTGCGAGCAAAGCTTGCCACACCGCCCATGCTAGTCGAGGCATTATTTCAGACAGTCTGCTTCCTACACAGATTTCAGGATATGGACAGAGATCGCATTGCATATAGAGCATATATGGCATCTCAGGAGATGGCTTGAGCAGGGGATACCACATCATGGTATGCACAGACTAGAGCTTGGCTTGACAGAAACGGGCTGGAAATTGATAGACTCCCACCTCTTCTATATGAGACTCAGGCTCCCACTTACACCCTCTCTCTCTCTGAGAGGAACAGAGTCATCAGACAGGAGATATGGCATATTTATATACAGAGGACATGGGTCAGCCCTGCACAGCCACTGCCATTGAAGATGGCACATTATTATACACAGTTCTTGAGGATATCAGAGTAGGGATTCATAGAGATTCCGAGATATATGCAGATCTATATACCACATCGATTGAGAGTTCTTATTGGACAGCTCAGGGTATCATCACATCAGCTTATGATTGAGAGTGGCAGAGCTAGTGGCATCCCGCGGGAGGAGAAGATATGCCCCCTTTGCAGATCAGAGGTGGAGAGTGAGGAGCATTTTGTTCTTAGATGCCCGGCATACTCAGAGTTGAGATCTAGATACACATTGAGCAGCTCACTTCAGGGATGTATGATTGATATGGATCAGAGATCATTTTGGCAGTTTTCTGGGAGAGGTATGGCACATCAGAGAGCAGAGCACACAGCGGGTCCCAGTCAGAGAGGGGCCCACCCAGACGACTATTATACAGTTCTTTCAGACAAACAGAGTGAGAGCTACTGTACCAGCCTCCAGCCAGACCTCCGGGCTCACACTACAGCAGGTTGAGGACCAGCGTACCCGACGTCGCACGAGGATCCGTGGGTTTCGGACCCCACAGCCACACCGACAGGAGATCCGGAGGATTCTTGATCTACATCGACAGCAGACTGAGATCCAACGACACTCGACACATTGGATCTCAGATCTCCAGTTTGCTCTTTCTCCACCGCCGATGTACCACATCCTGCATCCAGGAGGGATCACCTGCTATTAGCGACTTCGACGATTGCTACCACATCCCAGGATAGTATATCTCCCTACATCTGTTACATATACACATCGCACCACTTTATCACAGCCGACAGTTGTTCCCCTATCACAACCGACATTTGTTCCCCTTTTGTAGCCATTATCTGGAGTACCAGAGCTACATACGCACATACACATACACGACACTTATCACACTCACAGCACCGTATTTTCAGTTTCCAGTTTTTAGCTTTTCATTCAGCACTTTTATTTTGGATAGCTGGACCTCATCAATTGTATCACAGTTTGTCTCATAGGCCAGTTTTAGTCTTTAGAAGACGTTAATATAACTTTCTTTCTTTCTTTCTTTCTCTCTCTCTCTCTTTAATTAATGTGAGAAAACCTAAGGACAAAGGTGAGTGCTTGATGGGGTTTTGAGTACCTTCTTGATGGGGAAGATTTGCTCAATCACTAATTTGGGCATTTTAAAAGAGGCACACACACATCATGATGATACATTTATTCTCCTTCTATAAAAAGGCTTACTCAACTACACTCACACATGCTTAAATATACACATATGTGCAAGTGCACTCGAGAGGTTCACTATATGTATATCGTCTATATCATGTGCATTCAATGCCTATTTATAAATACCCATCTTTGTGAATTTTTTCTAAATAAAATTCAATCGTTATTTATTCAATAGGTGAATGACCCTTTATATGGTACCCTTCTATATGTAAAAATTGTATTAAAAAGTGTTTGAAAATTTTCTTATGTTGAACCCATGTGATATGCACATATATATATATGAGTGACCCCCTCCCCCAAAAAGACTCTTGTGCACACACACACACACACAAAACTTATCCTTGACCCTCGTCTACACACTTATATACCAACACAATTTATCACTATCAACAATCATTGGATTACCATTATTTGATTCACACATGCACATGCACATATACACACCCCCACCCCATAGGCCAATCTATTTGGGTAAAAAGTGGACGTATTGTAGCAATTTGGTGCCAATTCACATCCTTTGGTGTTTATATTTGAATAGCATGGCCCATCACTATTTTATCCACTTTGTAGTTTTGGGTTGTCTTACTTTGGGTAGATGACCATAAGTTGCCTAAAACCTAGTTTTCTATACTCATTTTTCCTTTAATAGCATCGCCTCCTTCATTTTTGATGTGTTTTGAACAATAGATTTAAGCGCCCTTACCTTCTTTGGATATTATATTGTTATGCTTTAATATTGCTTTATTTGGCAAGGCTTTTTTGTTTTGTTTTGCTTAAAGCTCTTGACATAATTGGGAGAGGCACACAAGAGAAAACTCTTTTTGTTTAGTACTAGTATCGGAACACCTTACACCTCTTATCTTTATAGATGAATTAGCTTTATCCTTAATACCCAGTTAGACGATTGATGTAGCTCACATAAATTTCATGCATGTGTATATATAAAAAACCATAGTTGTAGAATGTAGTATTCATTAATTGTCATTGTGCTTGGGAACAATATGGGCAAATTTTTAACATCATAGTGCTAATTAGTATTTCTTGATTCATGTCCTTAGTGTAAGTAATTTCTACTTTCAAACTTTTGACTAGATTAATCCTCACCCTTGTTAGTTATCTAATAGATTCGCCTACGTTGTTGACAGCTAGTCACTAAGAGTGTGTGAGCTTGCCCTCAAAACCCTAGCCCTTCCACTTTATATGACCCTTACTCTAGGGTTAAACCTCCTTCTCTAGCCTTACTCTTCCACTATCACGTAAATCTGTAGCATTTGCTTCCCCATACCTCTCACTAATGCTCATGCCATGGTTGCTCCACCTAACACCTAATCAAGCCTTGATACTCTAAATAATGTTGAGGAGTGATCTAGTGGAGTTCTATTGTGGGTGATGTCGGTGGGGATGGACTAGGAAAGTTGATATGACTTGCGAATTTGGTTACCTAGGATACTTGCCCTAATGAAAGCTCACCCAAACACTCAATTGGTAGTAGCAATATTGTTGTATGCTTGTATTAAGCATTTGTAAATGCTACGAGATTGACACATCAAACTTAAAACACTCATGGAAAATGTGGACAATTTGGTGAAAGAAGATGGATTTAACCTCAACAATTTGATGGATTCATACAAGGTTACCATCAAAAAAACTATTTTATCATGCTAGTATCCCCTTTGAGGATGAGAATCCTTGACCAAAGAAAGTGTTGGACTTTGATGCTCCCACACCACTAGACAATACCTGAGCACAAAGCATTGTTTATGTTTGGATTTTTAAAAGAGGAGGCCAAAGTTCTTAACACCACTTGGGAAATCCCAAAGGGAGTGAAGAAACAACATCAAGGCTCTTAAATGGGTGCCTTCATACCCCCTTAGTTTTTGGAAATCTACTTGCAAGTATGTAACCATTAGCCTTCATCCTATGGTGTTTTCACTATTGTTGCACTTATCCCACTAGAAATGTGGTTACCATTTCTTGGCGAAGATAATATTCTACTGTTGAAAAGGAGTTTACTTCATTGGCATTGGATGGTACTTCATCTCTATCCCAAACTATCATGTTGTTAATGGGCCAATAAGTATGTCTATTTCTTACGCTAATAGATGTACATCCCTTTATGGGGCTTTTTAACACTTCCTTCTTTTGCAAGAAACTCTTGCTAATGCTAGTTGAAGAAAGATTTCAAGAGATTGATTTTGAATAAGTAGTGCTTGGAATCCTCTTCCAACAAGGCATTAAATGTATTGGGAATTTTGAAAAGCTTTGCCTTACAAATGTAAGCCATCTTTCCTTATGGACACTCATTACAAAGCCTATAAGTAGGAGTTGAGATGGCTTATCAATGCGGCCAATTCAATTTATTCAAAATATAATCAAAATTTTGCATTAATACTTAATGCATGTAAGGAATTCTTGATCAAACGTGCTACTAAAATCAATGAGCAGGTCTTTCTATTTTTGGGGTATCATGATCCAATCCTTTTGGGTGTGATTAACTCCATACAAGCAGTGTTAATTAATTTTTTCGACATTATCTTCAGTTGTTTGTTGGTAGACATTACACATGTTATGAAAATATCCATCATCATGGAGAGTATGTGATCAATTCAATAATCATCAAATTTTTTAGCATGGGTTTCACACTTTATAAAGTCTCTTTCGTTACCATTACTCCTTACAATAGTAAAACAACATAGTCCAACATTGGTAAATATAATAATCTCTCCTTTTCAGTTGAAGAAATCCTTAATCTTAATAATTGGATCCTTGACAACACATTCATTATTCTGTCACATAGTATTGTAAGGTAGTGTAGAGGCATACCTATGGGGTTTAGTTGCTCTTCTCTACAGTGAAATTTATATCTTTCTTCTTTTGAGTATAATTTCTATAAAAGGTTAGCCTCAACTAAAAGGCATGATATTCTCAAATACTTCTCTCACACTTTCTATTTCTATGATGAACTACTCATAATCAATGTTCTGAATCCTACTATATTCTCTTTCTAGCATGAACCTCCATTTTTTCAATATACACTAATGTCCTACTCTAGTTTGTGACCATTTTGGGAACACATTCCAATTCTTTGATAGTGGGCACTTTACATCTACCTCTATAGACTTTCTTAATATGAGTATTCATTGCTTGCATGATGCCCTCAGCATTAAGACCTTTGACAAAAGTGGACAGCTCCTCCCCTTTAATTATATTAGGTACATGCACCGAAGCTGTAATAACCTTTAGACTAGGCTCATAAGGTGTAAGGTGCCCGTCCATCGACTGTCTAGGCATGCTTTTAGCGGTCTATCGAGAAATGAATCTAAGCATCGCTACCCGGCACTCCCATAGAATGTTCTGAGTTTTGTCACTTAAGGTTTCCCGAATCCGCCTCGCAACGAAATGTTCACGGCCGGAACCCACTAGGATCAACCTGAAATTTGGGCTCCTAGGGGCCAAGGTCTCCTATTACCATTCTAGTGTCGGATCTTGGACATCGTACTTTACATAGAGATATCCAAGCCGAATTAGATCCATGCCACACTTGGTTCAAAGAGAATGGGAAATGAGAGGGATGCACTGCTCAACCTCTCTGCCCGTAGGGCATAGTCCCATTTCGGTCCCCTAAAACGGCATGAATCAGGGTTCTAATCTAACAATTCCTAAGGGTCATCAGACGTCAGTAAAACCTTGTGAGAAGCCTCCTAGTTCTTTGGGACCACCCTGCCGTAAGATAGACCTGTCGGGGGTTTTGCCCACCCGCTTCCCTTAATAGCTTTAGTTTTCTAATTAGGTCCTACCACATTTATGTGTGACACTTAAAGTCAACTTCATTAATTAAGCCTTTTAGGGAGTATGGTTCGTTCGCATAACTTATAGCATAGACACGAAAATAGAGCAAGCAATCTATTGACAAACAAGTTCAAACAAGTCCATTAACTTATCTTCAAGTTAATCTTTGTCTCCCGCCCATACAGGAGAAATTATGTATCCCTTTTGTCCAATAGAAGTATCTCTTCTGCCCTGCAAAAGTAATTGGTCCAAATCACATGGCACCACAAATTCAATCCTTTATCTAGAATAGGATCTCCCAACATACCCAGATGTTGGGGGGCACGGAGGTCTTCAACTCCATTCTAGACCTAGCAAGGGGTGCCTAGAGCTCCACCTGACCCGCAAGCTGTCTAGGAGCGAAACATCATTCCCGTGGTTGGCCTTTTCACCACTTGACCTTCGGCCCATGAATCGAGCAATGCCTTCTTTGGGTTAATCCGCAGTGCGATCATGGAGGTGATCCACCCGTGCAAAATATCCTTCCTTAATTAAATCCTTTAAGAATTAGGCACAAACAAGGCATTCAACCCTAATATCATTTTCCAAGAAAACATTCCTTTATTCCCATGGCGACTTGTCATCACAGACCGTTGCCATGTATTTACCATAAATCACAAGCACTTGGAATAATCATCCAAACAACAACTAACAACCAGTTGAATGTAAAAGCATTTAGGATGTTGTTCGATCAACCAACAAAAAAAAACAATTGTATTCTTGCCAAACAATGCAAGAATAGTCGCAATAACATTACCATCGCATATATGTTCTTCCCCTTGGGATCAAAGAGTGATTCTATGTAAAATTTACTTAACACTTGTATGCATAATTTTTAATGTCGTGACTATGCCATTCATAACCCTTAACCGATTCCTCCTTGTAATTGCTCTATCAACGAATAGGCCATATGCAACTAGATGTAATTATCTTTCCTTAATACATGCACTTTGCAAGCTCGATCTTTTGAATACGTGAGATAAAATTTATCCCTTCCGATAACCTATACTCGTGCATCATAGTATGGGGCCTAACGTATCTCATACGAGAATCAAAACAAGCATCTATCAATTTGGAAATACATTACTTACAACCAAAATCGCAGTTGGATTGACAATGATGCCTTCGTTTGAAGCTTCGTTGTCGGCTATGGGATTGCACTCCGTACGTGACATTCTTCACTTGGGGGCCATCGTCCGCAAGTAGACTCAAGAGATTAAGAAGACGGAATAGATTCGAGATGGGAGAGTGTAAGAGAAGATGGCTAAGTCGAGGATCGAGATAGATGGAATTGTGCAGCCTCTAGGGGTAACTCTTCTCTCTCTCTCTCTCTCTCTCTCTCTCTCTCTCTCTCTCTCTCTCTCTCTCTCTCTCTCTCTCAGGGGTATCATTCTCTCTACCTCTCTCTCGTAGCCTCTCGGGGTCTCCTTATGCTCCCTTGTGCCTCCCCATGCCTCATATTTATAGTGAATTAGAGAAGAGGGCTTGTGGCTCAGAAGTGGAGCTCTTTGTGGAGGGGGATCTTGGAAAGATCAGTGATCTGATGCTCAGATCATAAATCTGATGGTTCCATTGTCTCCGAAAGGGGGGTAAAACTCCAAGACACTTGATTAGAAAGCTCTTAGTTCACTCCTTCTTTTCTATGTTCGAAGTGTTGCTTTCTGTCTGTGGACTGCGATCGCAGCGCATGCAATTTCACCAATCACTTTTCTTTATTTTTTTTATAAAATCTCCAAAACTAACTAAAACATCACTTGTCTTTTCTTTTAAATGGCATCCAGTTCTAGAAATCTCCATATCTTTTTTTTTGGATACTATCTAAAATATCTAAAATAAACTAGTTTTGCCCAAAATCTAATATTTTTGGACCATCCAAACTATACACATTAATACTAGTGATTAATATAGCTCATAAGGCTCGTTCACGTTGTAATTTACGTGAAGGGTAGCTACGGTCCTTCTCAATTTGAGAAAAATATCAGATTTATGACTCTCAATTTTTCTAAATAAAATATTTTTAATTAAATAAAAATCCTTAATTATTAATGTTAGTTAGTTTTTACCTTAGTTAGTATTTAGTTAGTAACCTTACTAACTTATTAATTGAATAACTAACTTTCGAACTAACCAACTAACTTTTATTGTGTGGAAATATTACATAAGATTATCATATCAAGACCCATACTATAATCTAAAAATTCTACCACTATTGCACACTACTAGCTATGGATACTTATGCCAAGATTTGCCCACAATGGATTTGAAAAAGCCCAAATTTGGTGGCTAACCTCCATGCATATAAATACATACCAACCCTTACTTAAGTTAGATATGAAGCAAATGAAGTTGCTATGATTATGAAACTTGGGTACATGACACCTTAGGACCAATACTATGATGAGTGTTAGTCCATTTTGTGCACCAGCTCTTGCCCATAGGCCCATCTATGTGGGTACAAAGTGGGTGTATTATAACAATTTGGTGCTTATTCACACCCTTTGGTGTTTACATTTGAATAGCATGGCCCATCATTACTTCTTTGCTTTGTAGTTTTGGGATTGTCTTACTTTAGGTACATGACCATAAGTTGCCTAATCTAATTTTACGTACTCCTTTCCCTTTAGTAGCATAGCCTCCTTCATTCTTGATGTGTTTTCCTTGGGACTAAAGTAGAAAGCTTATGAGGGCTTCAATAGGTGGAAATGACATGGATACATTAATAAATTTTTGGTGGTTTGGTGCTATTGAGGAGAGCAAAAGGAAGAGAGCTTAATGAACCTAAAGTATTGGTCTTACAAAATGTTTTTTTCTCTACTTGTACCCTTATAAACAACCACAGAGATCTTTCACTAACTCTCTTTCAAGCAAGACGCATGTGAGAAAGGAGACTAATTCTTCAATTTATTAACACCCTCAAAAAAGAGGATTTTCTTGAGCTGAAAACTATATAGATAAGAGAGGCTACTTGCTTCTAGTGATTTGTTACTTCAAAGGCAAAGTTCTGAATGTTGGAGTGGGTTTTCCTTAAGTAGATCTTACAAGTAGGGAAATTGAATCTAAGTTTTTGGAGTCTTGATACATCAATTGAAGTAGCTTGCTCGTTTCCTACCAGTATACCTCTCCTCTGGAGTCATCCCATGTACTACTGCAGTGGGAGTCCTGTTCATTATATAGACTGCTGTAGCAACTGCCTCAGTCCAATAAAAATCTGGCAGGTCTTTTTCATTGAGCATGGCACGAGATACCTCTCCAATATGCCTGTTTTTTCTTTTTGCAATTCCATTTTGTTGTGGGGTATGACTGCATGAATATTGCTACTTTATGCCATGCTCCTGCAAGAACCTTGCAAACTCATTTGAGAGGTACTCTCCCCCTCCATCTGACCTTAGGCATTTTATTTACAGGCCTGTTTCTTTTTCAACCATAGCTTTAAGAGTTTTGAAATTCCCGAAAACTTCACTTTTCTTTTTCATAAAATACACCCAAACTTTTCTGCTATAGTCATCAATAAAAGTGACAAAATAATGACAGCCTCCAAGAGATACAGCTTTAGTAGTCCACACATTAGAGTGGATTAATTCCAATGGCTTCTTACTCTCTTGAACATGTCTATGAAATGGTTTCCTTGCCTGTTTTCCAAATTGGCAGGCTTCACATACCTTATGCATTTCTACAACCTTGAATTTAGGCAATCCTGCAACAATATTTTGGGCCTGCACTGATTTAAGTCGTTGTACATTAACATGACCAATGCGTTTATGCCAGATATCAATATCTGCAACTACACCGGTCCCATGTGCAAACATTGCTGCACTCAATTCAGGCATGTCTGCATCCAACGTAAACATTATGCCCTTCTTCTTTTCTTTTGCTATCAAGCGACATTTATTTTTCATATCCTCAACAAAGCATCCATGAGGATTAAATCTGACCTGCAAGCCCTGCTCAACCATTTGACCAACAGAAACCAGATTCTTGGTGATATTCGGGACATGAAATACATCGGACAGGTATTTCTTTTTCCCATCCTACATAGACAAAGGAATTTTTCCAATCTGCACAATAGGATGTGCAATATCATCACAAGTCTCCATAAATTCTGGTTTTTCCATTTTTCTTGCATCCTCCATCCATTCTACATGACCTGTCATGTGGTTTGATGCACCTGAGTCAACATACCATACATCGTTGCTTTCTTCTGCACTTGTCACAGAATTGGTCATGTGCTGCACCATAAACAAATGCTCATTTCTGTCATCACCCTATCTACTAGAAGATGCATAATTCCCTTGTTGCAATTTTCCATTCATGATGTCATTCTGCTTTTTATAGCAGTCTTTAGCCATATGACCCATTTTACCACAGTAGTAGCATTCAACATTGCTGTTAGCATTTTGCCCTCTTTGCCATCCACCACGACCTCTTTGGCTCCCCCTGCCTCTAGAGTTACCACATTCTCCTCCAAAGGACTGGTTTTCTTGAGTTTGCTGCATATTCTGATTTCTACCACGGCCTCCAGATCGGCCTCCTCTACCTCTGCCTCTATCTCTTCCAGCATTTGAGTAGAAGATAGCTTCTTTTGAAGTTCCTCCTGAAGAAGATGCACCACCATTTCTCTGCTCCTCAGAAATTAGAAGAGCAATCAACTCCTCAAAATCAGGAAATCTTTCACGGACGGAAATGGATGTTCGAAACTGTGCATAATCCTTTCCTAGACCATTCAAGGTCACAGAAACTAAATCATCATCTTCCACTGGTGACCCAATGGAAGCAAGTGCATCTGCAATCTTCTTCACCTTCATGTGGTAGTCATTGATACTCATACTTTCTCTTTGCACATTGTGCAACTCTTGCTTGAGCTGCATTTTCCTGGCTTGCGTATTTATGCTATACATTTTTGACAAAGTATCCCATGCCTCCTTTGGCGTACTTGCATCCTAAATATGCACAATCATAGAGTCTGAAATGTTGATAGACAGCCAATACATAACTTTCCTGGCTCTCTCATGCCATGCTTTAAATGCCTGCATTTGCTGTTGATTGGGAACATCAAGAAGAACTAGTTCTTCTTCATTTCCTGCAACAAATTCCCAATATCCTTTTCCCATAAGGAAATTCGTCATTCTAAACTTCCATGCTTGGAAGTTGTTCTTGTCAAGCTTTTCAGTGACAACCTGTGTGAGAGAGAATCAGACGCCATTACAGAACACTGCAAAAATTTCTGTCACTGCAAAGAACACAGCTTCAGCCTCACAAGGGCAAATCTACAAAACTGACGAAAGTGGTATTTGACCACACTGTCACTTCCTAGTGACGATTTTGCATCAACAGGCAACAAGGATGATTCTGTAACTCCCAATGTCTCTACGCATAGGCATACGATGTAATTTCTACAGTAACTTTTCACCGACTTGTAGAACAGTGGTCGCACAGCATAAAACTGGGCCTTTTCCTGAGTGCGTCCAGAAAACTTCCGCCTCCAAAACAGGCCCCGAAATGGCCTCAAATCAAAAAAACAGGGTCACCTACGGCTAAAGCTCTTTCCCGCAGTATATACTGCCCTCTTGCTTCACCGCGAAGGGCGTCTCAACCTGAGACAATGCACTCTTGCACTTCCCGGCTGTGCTACCTGCAGAGACTTGCTCCCAAAACAAAATAATGAAAGCAACACTGGTCCTCTTACCAGAACACCGCAAACTTGGCTTGCTTTCTTGAGCTCCTTACCACGAGCAAGGCTCTGATACCATGCCAAGATTGTGGGAGAGAAGGAAGGAGTCTCACTTGTAGCTTTCTTGCTTGCACAATGGGGGAATACACACAAGGGTGGAGGCTGAAAACAATTTTCCTCTTTTTAGTTGTGTAAGCCAAAAGAACTCAAGTACATAGAAATAGAAGAACCCTATATATGGGTCTCAAACCAAACTCAACTAACTAAGGTGACATACTAACTGAGCCACGAACTAGAGTAGATAAGGATAGCTGTCATCTAGCTATTATTCATGGGCGGTGTACCAACCGCATCTGCAACTGACAAGTCGGTGACATAAATGCACAATGGTCACCCTGGCATATCACGAGTGGAGCTCGATATCTCAACAGCTATAATATTGGGAAGTGAAGGGCTCAATTTGCAAGCTTTTTCTAGCCAATTTTGCATGAATACCCCAATCCCATATAATATGTTTTCACACATATGCGCCCATGTTTGGATAATACCTTATGATTACCTTAAGGCTATAATGTAATATTTAGAGAGTTGAGCTTGATTCAATGGCCTATAATCTAACCTAATTTTGTGCATTTCTTTCAAAGCAATTTGATTAGTAGTAGAGAAAAAAATGATGGTTATAGAGAAAAAAAAAATGTTGCCTTGCCACCTTCCATCCCCATGTGTTGAACAATGTTCCATACAACAGTATAAATTGAGCGCATAATCATCATTGAAACACATGCATCATGAGAAGCTGGAAAAAAGAGTCGTTTATTCAATATTCAAGTAAGTACAATACCGATGGTGACAACTCATAGAACTACATGGAATGATAGAGAGGAGAGTCCAAAACAAATAGAAAAATGCATTCATAAATATTGCCAAATGTGAGTGCATACAAAGGATGAGAAATATATCCAAGGAAAACTACATAAGAGCTTGAATGGATCATAGGGCCAAAAAAGGAAAGGATGTGTGCTCCATGAATCCAAGCGACTGCTCTAGCTCCTCACCATCCGAGACCTCGACCTGACGCAATGGAGCATCTAACGGAATCTACAATATAAACAACCAGAGATTAATCCACAATACATAATGCATCACAAAAAAACTAGTGATGACTAAAAACAAAAAAGAGGTATGACTTATTAGGCCACCATGCGCATACAATCTATCAATGAGTGCAGTGAGAATGTGTCTCTGCATATCGAGTCTTTAAACTTGTAGGATTGAGGTTTGTGATGGAGTGCTACAAGGAAAACAAAAAGTAGCATTATCAAAAATAAGATTATTGCTATAAATAGCATTCCAAATAAAAAATTGAACACAAACAAAAGAAAACTTACAAAATCCTCAAAATAAGTTCTATGTTCGTCACTCCCTAGATGATGCATAGCCCATGCCTCCAACTATGCCCTCATTATCTCCCGTTGTGTTGCCATCATATTGGAAAGTTTGTAGCTCCTCCTTGAGTCTCTGCCAATGCGTCCAACCACTCAAGATTTGAAGCACCACTCTTAATCACCTTCTTGCTGCGTGCATCTGATGGTATATGGGACATGTATGCATGCATACAATCTAGCATCCATCCTGTGGAAAACCTCTCCATCACCATAGGTACCAAAAACTCCTCATGCAAGGATGCTACCACATAATCCTTGCTCCCCCCTAGTATATATTTCCAATTGTCTAAAATATTGTGCCTAAACACTTGTTGGCACAACTCTCTCATGCAAGCCATCACCCTCCTCCTCTCATCATTCATGATGATGGCACATGTTTTCTCATCCATTAGGTATCCATATCCTCGTGGAGTATGTCTAAGGTGCACCCTCTCTCACCTACGACTATGCTCTTGGGCTACCTGTAAGGATTGTATCTCTCAGAGTAGCATCCATAGGGGTGCCACCTACGATGGATGGCTAAGTGGCAAAACCTGGAGTCATGGGAATAGATGTCCCTACACATGTGTGATAAATTCTTGGAGGTGATAAGTGTCCACTCAATAGACAAGATGGGAACACTACATTGGTGCCTCCACAAAACCACATGAGTCACTCTCTCTAGAACTAGTACGAGAGGGACCAACCATGGGGTCACAACATCTACATCTCCACGGCGCCCCCAAAACCACCACGACCACCCCCTCTGTTGGTTGAGCAAGGCATCCTTGAGCCTCCCTTTGCAGCCAGTCTAGAGCATCGACTCTATCTACTGAAGATCGAAGACTCACAGTATATTACGGTAAACCATGCAAAACACCTAGACGATGACTGAGACAACTCCTCGTCTGCCATATCTCTAAAGCATGCCATTTGATCTAGAGACATATCATAATGCTATCTGAATCCACTATCGACAGCCACTCCAAAATATGCATGAATGCCTCCGACACTAGCCAACCTTTGGCCATACTGCCCTTTGGACGAGCTCATTATTGCACAAAGTCCTTCAAGGTTTTCATGAAGCACTCTAAGAAGAACATCCATTGGGTATAGATGAGTCCTGTAATCTCCACTTCATCCACGAGATACACTAGAAGGTGAGTTTGTATTGTGAGCATGCTTGTGGGTAGGTACTTCTCAAAGAGACACGTTGTCTCCATTGTTCCCTACCTTATGGGTTCAATAGAGGATGTCTTGATCTCTTTCTGTGAGATCCATTACACTAAATTCAACAACTTATAAATCGCCGAACATATCTTTAGAGTGAGACACCTTGCAATCATGATCAATAGTATGAACTGCCAGAAATCTAAAGCATTAGGAACATCAAATTGGCACAAAACAGTAAAATACTCATTGTTCTTACTATCAAGTCTAGGACAAACCTGACATATCTTATTGTCAATCATGGGATTTTAGTCTTATTAGTTGGTCATCTTTAAGAAAAGCAGACGTGAGAGAATGCATCATTCCCATTGGAGTGAATATAGACTTGATAAGTTACTTCACCATGCACTTTTCTTTATTGTATAGGACCCAAGGAGCATGTGGTAGTTGCATATGACCATCAGAGCTCGCAAAGCGTTGCCATCTTGCCTACCTCCTTCAAATCCACCTGTGTCCCTATAGTATCTCTCTTTCTTGTGATATGGTCCCACAATAAGCTACCCACATTCTTGAAAATGGGTATGGGATCCAACAAATGGTTGATGTGTAAGTGGGTCTAATATGGCAACTCATAGAAAACTGAGAACTCTCACATTCCACTTGGAAGCGACTCCTCATGGACCATTTTTCACTCATACCAGCTTTGGGCATTCATTCATATTGGAGATCATCCAAGAAAATCTACCTTCAATTCATAGTCCTCTAGCAAGAAAGTGGTATGCCCCTGATATACCATCTTTTTCATGGTCTGTCATCTTCGGGAGTCTAATAGAAAGTGGTATGCCCCTGATATACCATCTTTTTCATGGTCTGTCATCTTCGGGAGTCTAATAACTGTGGTCCACACAATGGACATGTATGATAACCTAAGGTAACCAAACTTGTTACTATATTCCTGTCTAGTCAACACAAACATAAATGAGCAATGTTAAATATCAACAATGAGAACAGAAGCTCATTTACCTGAGCACTCCCCAAATCCCGAAAAGTGATGCATGGTCCACATAAGAATGGCTTGTATATTAATAGACTAACGAATAACATGCTTGCTCATGTGAGTTAGTGTGACTCTATGCTCACGAAGCTGTTGGTATTCGTTGAAATCCATCTAAATATTAATTTTGCACATGCCATATTGTCAAGCTTACTATGCTTGACATGTGAAATATGTGACATATATATAGTATTAGTAGAAAATTTTTGAGAATCTTTTGAGGGACGGTTTATCCTTGCAAGTCCTGTTGATACGTGTGAGCAACACACTTTGAGCATGTCTCCATAGTCTCATAGTCTCCTTGAAATATCACATAAACATTGAAACATACATGAATGCTATTGTGGTCTATGCCAAGCTTTCGTAACACCAATCGTGCATCATCTAATGAGACTCATGCATTGTGTTTCCAGGTGGTAGTATGTGATATTTCTCTCTTCCTTTCCCTCCCTTCCTCTCTCTCTCTCTCTCTCTCTCTCTCTCTCTCTCTCTCTCTCTCTCTCTCTCTCTCTCTCTCTCAATACACCTTTTCACAAACAAAAATAAAAAAAGAAAAGAAAACACAAAAGTAAAGATTTTCACAAACAAAAATAAAGAAAGAAAAGGAACAAAGAAAGAAGAGGTAATGTACCTACCTCAAGGTGCGAAGATGAAACCCTTTGTGTCTTCCTTTTTCTTTCTCGCCTTCACTACTTCCCTCCCTACTCCTTTGCATCCCTCTCCTTCTTCTTCGCATACAATAGTGGCAGTGGCAGAGGCGGTGATGACCTCTTCCTCTTTCTTTCTCTCTCTCTCTCTCTCTTCCTCTCCCTCTCCCTCTCCCTCTCAAAGCTTTGAGCTCTCTTACTCTCTCTTTCATTCTCTTTCGCAAATGGTTTGTAGAAATGTCACACTCAAGTTTGTAGTGCTTTGTTTTTCTCAAAACGCTATTGCTCTTTACGACACTATTTTTGTCGCAAATAGCATTGCTATTTAAGACACAATAGCAATGCTGTAGTGTCCATCTCCCACTTATTTGACCCTATATCTTCTCTTTACACCATAGTATTTTCCAAGATCTTATTCCTATAAATAGCTCGAATTGGCTATACACTTTAGTCCCCCCAAACTACTTTTGCTGCATAATGTATCACCTTCTCGAGGTACATTCATGAATACTAATAAGGTAATTCCAAGGCAAGGGGACAATCATGATAGCAACTAGATGCCGCCATTGACACCTTCAAACCATGGTTTTTTAGTCCCTACTAATAATTTGATTACTCCATTTTTCAAGTAGGAGGCGGTGTCTCTCCCTCTCATCTTTGAGTTTTGGTGGTATTTGAACTTTCTTGTATTGAACTTAAAGCAAGCCTATTGGATTTAATGGGAATATAGTTTTTCCTATTAGGACTTTGCGATGTAATATAGAAATCATGTTTGTACTAATTATATTGTGCCATTGTACACTTTGTTTTAGTGCACGCGCGCGAATACACACACATGGAATCCTCTACCTTCCCAATGACAACTAAGACTAAAGGGAGGGCTTAACTTATTGAAAGGAAATTCAAAAAGCCTAAAAACCAATAGGATAAGCGTCGTTTTTTTCCAAAAAGAAGGAGAAAGGAGAAGAGGGGAGAAGGAGGTCTAAGGGCCTACGACATCCTATGTCTTTGCACCAACCCATGCGACATCTTCTCTGTGTGGGATGTATGTGCGTGGTCCAATCGTTGACAATCGTCGCGTACGGCAGTGACTACCAAATATCCCTCACAAAATTTCCCGAGCTATCACAATGCCATTGCCTATTGAAACTCACCAACCACACAAATAGTTCATCAATAGTGCATGCATCATTGTACCCCTCATGGTTACCTCATCAAGGGTAGTCACAGCTGATGGTGCATACTTTACCTACGGCCTTTCATAAATTGCCTTTACCTACGGCCTTTCATAAATTGCCTATGTTCCTACATGCCTAACGTGATGTATTACTCGTGCATATTCATGCATGGTGTGGCATGGAGGCTTGTTATGATAACAAGAAAACCATACTTAGGTGCATCTAAACCTGTGTTGCATCACAGTTGGCTATTTACTGCATACAAAACCCTAGTTGTAGACATGATAATCGCCTATGATGCAAAACAATGTTGAGGCATGTATATCATATATGCCCCCATGAATACACATGACTTTCGACTCAGATGCCTAGTAATTGCATGATTGCTACATAATACCTTGCAAAATTGCATGAGTGATACATCATACCATACATACTCATGAAGAATATTCCACCTTTATGGCAGCATATGGGTTGCCTATGCCCATACATTCTAAATCTCTACATCATTGAACCATTTTCGACAAGTTACACAATCCTCATGCATTCTCTCTCTCTCTCTCTCTCTCTCTCTCTCTCTCTCTCTCTCTCTCTCTCTCTCTCTCTCTCTCTCTCTCTCTCTCTCTCTCTCTCTCTCTCTCTCTCTCTCTCTCTCTCTCTCTCTCTCTCTCTCTCTCTTTCTCTCTGTGTTAAGGCCAACTACTATCATTAGTAACACTAGTCTACATTCTCAGCATATCCTTTGAGGTAAATAATACTAATGCTCTCTCTCTCTAACCCTGTTAAGGCCAACTACTATCATTAGTAACACTAGTCTACATTCTCAACATATCCTTTGAGGTAAATAATACTAATGCTAAAGGTGGTGGCATGATGTATCTATATTTAAATATTTGTAGTCCATTTGCTTTGCTCTCCTAATCTATAGCCCTAATGTTCAATTTAGGTCTTGATGATGCCATAACCCATCATATATGACTCACACCCCTCATCCACTAATGGTTCTCTTGGAGCTTATTTGAGAACTTGCTCAAGATTCCAACTACAAAACTAAGATCTAGCTTGGTGTTGTATATAAAGATAACACATCCTAAAAGCCTTTGGTATTGGATGATGTCCATCATCAGTGGTGATGCATCCTCTAATGATATTTTTGCACTTACTTCCATTAGTAAAACCACTCCGTTATCCCAAATTCCTTCAAAATCTCTTTAGTAAACCTTCATTGAGAAACGGATATTTCACAAGGCTCGTGATATACCTCAATCCCCAAGCAAATATGTATAAGTCCTAGTCAAATGTAGCATCTCCCTAGTCTTCTAAAGAATATGCTCATGATCTCTTGTGATGATCAAGTCATCTACATACATAATACACCACTCTTCCCATCTTGCCTAAGCACGTATAAGTTAGCTCGTAAGTACGTTGGATGAACTTAATGCTTTTGAAAAATCCATCTATCATTTAATACTACAACATTGGGGCATGTTTCAGCCCATACAATTTTTTTCATAAGCAATGTCCAATTTTATGTAATCTCACTTTACTAGATAGGTTAAAATAAATCGAATTTACTTCCCAAAAATAATAATAAATGTGATGATACTTTTATGAAGCAAGCATTGCATTATGAAAGTAATGCACAAACTCATCTGATACAACTATTGCTTAAGAAAAAACAAGTTTGAAATACTATTCTCTTTCTTAGCACCCTCTAATTGTTGTGAGCAAGAATAGAGAAGCCTTTGGGACATCAACCTCATGGGGCCTACTTTCACTATCTTTTTAGAATCTCACATGCTTTGAAGTAGATGCAAGCACCACCACCTTTTCATATTCCTCAAGTGATCTTTCTGTGAGCACTGCCGTCGGCGGCCGCGCCGCCCCTTGGCGCGCATACAGTCGAACAAGCGCAGCCCTGAGGATGGGACTCTCCTGAGGGGAAGGCGCTGAAGCTGGACGATGATCGAATGGAGCTCGACTATGCCCGGGCGGTGTAGGAGAAGAAAATCGACATGGAGGAGATGGAGAAACAGCTTGTAATGTAAGTATCACCATATACCCCCCCGTGATCATCACTAATCAGGCCGTAGAAGCGAGCATGCGTGCTATGGGATCGGCGCAACGAAGTTGCGGATTTTCTCGAGCTCTTCGATGCAAATGGGATCGAAATATATGTAGCGAAGTTAAATTTTCATCCTTCCCAGATACTTGTTATATCTGCAGAGCCTCAGGCCACTTTGTGAAGGCATGCCTTACCAAGCAAGCCGGAGGGGAAGCTGAGGACAGGGATGAGATGCAGACTGAGTCTGATGCCCAGAAGGCTGTCCCGAAATTCCGTGATGCAACTTCTTCCAAGGAGGACAGCCACCAGACAAAACAAAATTGCCCAACAGAGCTCGCAGCCCTAGGGAGGACAACCCCCCAAGCAGACAGCAGGAAGCAACACTCCCCCTTTAAAACCAGATAGGCCACTCTCCGAAGGGTAATCCAAAGGCAAAACACGGACTGTTGTTGTGGGAAGGAAGGAGACCAACAAGGAAAATGTGGATAACTTTCAACCCCCTTCAGGATTAAGGGCTCTTAACAAAATCTCAAGCTGCTGGCCTGTCGCCATTCTCTCATTGAAAAGAACATATATGCAAGCTTGGCGGGAACGTATGAAGATTTCGATGAGCTCTATGATGGGTATGAAGATTTCGATGAGCTCTATGATGGATAAAGTCTCAGGAAAGATCAAGGTCATACCATGGAATGTCAGAGGATTTTGCAGCAAAGAAAAACAGTCTCTTCTTTGAACTGGTTCATAGCTGTAAGCCTGATATAGTCGCCATATAGCAGCTGAAAACAGGGGATGACCCCAACCTTCTATCCCCCTCCCCAGTTTATGAGGCATTTATCGGAGGCCGGTTCAGGGGCCGTGGTGGTACAGCCTTGTTTGTTCAATCATCCCTCAAGCCATCCTTGGCCTGGGAAGAAGGGTTCTACATTGGGCATGAAGCTGAGGATTGGAGGCGAAGAATTCCGTTTATACCCCAAATGGCTCCACCTCCCAAGCAAGACTCTGCGATTGACTCAACCATAAACTAAGTGGCACTCCGGCCTTATTAGTGGGAGATTGGAATATGACCACTTCTTAGGCAGACCAAAGCCAGGGCTGTGACAGAATGCTTGAAGGAGAAAAGAAAGCCTGGGGATTCACTAGCCATGATGCATGACCTTCAGGATGTTTCTCTCAATGATGATCCGCAGGCAGCAACTTACACTTGGCATAATTGCCATTTAGGCAGTACGTGGCTGGCTGCGTGCCCAGACAGGATGCATGTCAACAATGGCAGCTGGTGACTAGGGTCCAAACAGAGCTTCAGGTTTATGCCTCAGGTTGTAGCCTCTGCATATCCCAATCTTGTCTTGCTTTAACGTGGTCTATCCTTCGCAGGTGGACAGCCCTGGTGCACACTCCCCCCAAAAAGAAAAAAACAAAACCCCGCTTCTTTCAAGCTGA
Source organism: Lygodium microphyllum (assembly GCF_053477565.2). Taxonomy (NCBI): domain Eukaryota; kingdom Viridiplantae; phylum Streptophyta; class Polypodiopsida; order Schizaeales; family Lygodiaceae; genus Lygodium; species Lygodium microphyllum. The sequence continues at coordinate 110,086,432 of NC_141157.1, forward strand.
ATACCACATTTCTTAATGAGGCTTGCATATTGCAAAGCAGTTAGCTGGATATGGAGAGAAACATCACAGCCCAAGTTAGATCCCACTGACAATTGGAATCAGTGCATCAGTGCAGTAGTATCCTTCTCCAAAGGGTTTGGACACAACAATGCTCGAAGGCAAAGGCACACTGAAGCTAAGGCTGCGAAGTTTAGAATAGTGGTGAGGAAGGTCACTGAAGTCTTCCCTAAAGACCTCTTTGTAAAGAGACTTCTAAGAGGTGTAGAAGAATTCATTAAGACCCAATAGAAGTGTGTGCAGGCAGCATGGATGCAACTCAGAGTGAAACAGGCAGTGCAGGGCGAAGGACTAAACAAGTCAAAAAAGCAAGTTGGTACAGTGGTGTGTATCAGGGATAAAAGGGGGGTTCTCTGCATGGAGCACCATAACATAGCGAAGGTCTTTGATTCCTATTTAGCAGGCATTCTTACTTTGGCTCCTGATTGCAACCAGTCAGTTAGGCAGACAATGGTATCACTACTGGCTAACATTGGATATGCCGTTCTGCAGGATAAAAGACTTCCAGGCCATTCTCAGTCAATGAATTGGAGCATGTCATAAAATATATGAAGCATGGCCAAATCCCTTGATCCTGATGGTCGATGGATTGATATTTGGGGAAGTTTTGACTAGAGTGGAAATCATGGGAATGTATCGAGAGGGAGTTTCAGCTGAAGGATGCAGAGCTGAATTGGCTTGTGGTAATTTTCAGCAAGAAGAAATCCTCCAGGCCTACAGCAACCACCCCCAGCAATGACAGTCCATCGAGAGACATTAACCAGATCAGATCCAGGGGCTTCAGAAAAAGCACAGTATGCTATAACATCGTCCTTTGAGGGTTGATACCCCAAGATGTAGCTTCGGGTGAGGAGGCAACCTTCTTCGGCTTCTCTGCCTTGTTCGTCGCTGTGCCTGCCTTTGGCTTTTTCCCTAGAGAAGTTTTCGTCATCTTCTTTGCGGCTTCCGATAGCTTGTACGAGTGCTTCACCTGCACAAGCTTCCCCTTCAAAACAAACTGCTTGCATTGATAAGGGACTTAAGAAATCTGCACCCCCAACATGATCTACCATCCAATCATCCATAGAATAGTACCCACTTTGAGGCTTCCCCGGTTCAGCCCCCACTGACTGACCTCATCCTTGCACAAGAAAACTGTATAGAGTCTCTCTTTCATCATCAGCCTAGTTGCTTGTTGAGAGCTAAAAAGATGAATGGGTTGCTTCTTACCCACCCAACCTCCAATCCTCACTAAGAGAGCTAAAGAGGGGCACCACCTAGCCAAAGGGAGGATGGGCTAGGACATCCCTTTCCTCATTCCACTCAAATCTTGGGCAACACAGGGAGGTATTCAGCTGGACAAAGTACACAGTAGAAAGCAATTCACTATAAGAAACAGTACCTTTCTCCTGAGGTTGCTGCAGAGTTGGGCAAAGAGGTGCCCCAACAACTCATTAGGTGTATGGGAATGGAGATCTAAGCAAGTCTGGTTGACTATGCCACCCTTCTAGCTCAATCTCACTCTTTGGAGGGTTCTGTTTAACAAGCTTCTTGTAAAGCAAAGAATAGTAAAGTTCAAACAAATTAGTCTGTATTGCCTCTTTTGGCAAAAAGAAAGAGAATATTGCCCATCTCTTCTGGGATAGTGTGCAAGTCAAAGAGTGTGGCATAAATTTGAGAAAGTCATGTTTACCTTGGGCTTCTACAGCTAAATTAGATTCAAACAAGCAATTTGGATGATAGGGGATCGATGGTAGACGAAGCCTGGCTATTATGGGGAGTGATTCGTGCTTGCTTGATTACGAGAGTCTAGAAGATTAGGAATGCTCTGCTACACGCTGCTGATAGGTTTGGGTGTAATGGTATAGATAATGTTTTCAAAGTCTCACTATCGGATGTCAAGGCTGTTTTAGAAGCATTAAGAAGTGCAGACATGTGTACAAGATCGCCTCTAGAGCTTTTAATAAGCTCTGACTGCTCTCTTGAGGATGTATATTTTCTTTGCGTCTCATAATACATTATTATTGTGTTTGCTGCTTCTTTTTTTTCCTTGTCTTTCATCCATGACAACTCACACTCAAAAAATAATATCCCTCTATCCACAAGACCATCACAAACAAATGCACACTTGACAATAGTTCCAAGTTTGTAGGAAATTGACAATTTTGTGTTGATGGAAGTCTGTTAAGTCCTATGGTCTAGGTAGGGATGACAAAGATGCTAGAAAACAACTATATTTTGTGAAAAACTACATGCATTTTGAATAATCTAGTAAATATTATATAATAGTAAAGTAGTGATAGAGATCTTGATATGTTAGAAGTACATGTCAATATAGAATGGGCCTATACTTGTGCACTTCTCTTTTTCACATATGTTTTGAATGGAAGGAGATTGAAAGATCTTATATGGTGATTAAAAAGTACCCCATCATTCTTAAAAATGTTGCATATCCAATGACCTTTAGGTTTCCGATTAGTACCTTGTGTTTGTCATGTTCGCAGACTAGACATCAAGGCCCTCTTGATTATATAGTCCTTTTTTTTTGGAGAAAGGCTTGAAAGTTTGAAAGGTGCCTTAAGGGTGTTACCAAGGTTTGAACTCATGTACACATGTACACACCCACTCTCAAACCCCTTGAGCTACAACCCTATTGGCTTGCTTATATAGTCTTTCTATCAAATGGTTTTCTAAACATCAAAAGCTATGACAACTTATGTTGTTTTTTCCACCAATGAGCCGTTGCCCAATTGATAGAGGTGGGTGTGTGAGTTACAAACGGTCGCAAGATCAATTCCTCCCAGCTATTGCGCACGGACTCAAAAGCACTTGCCGTCCTTCAAGATGGTGTTTGTGCAAAGTCTCATTAAAATATGTAGCCACCAGGCAAAAAATGCATTACAAAAACTTTTGTTTTTCATTAAAAAAGATCATTGTAATACATTTCTTTCATGGCATGTTATTTCATTGTTGTGAAATATTGAGCACATAAACATAATTACAAATTTATTGTGTAGAGAAAAAAACCATAGATTCAAGGGGTTTTGGGCAAGGGGAGCACACACACACACACAGGTCCATTTGGCATGGTACCTTTGGTCCAAATTCAAGAGACTTATATGGCAATTGAACACAAAAAGAAAGTTTATAGCCCTCTTTTCTTGTTTATTTTTTGAATATTCAAAGGTGTGCTATTTCAACTAGCAATGAAAATAAAAAAATTGTGCTTTCTTTATTTGCCTCTGATAGTTCATTGCTTTTGTGGCTCACAGACTGTGCTAGTTTCAATATGGGAAAGTTATAATATGTATCTACTCAGTTGGAAATCACGCTACATTAGTGTGGATATATTTTCCACTTTTACTACTTTGTTGCCTCTAGGAGTACTCAACAGGAATCTTTTCAATGGTGTTAAAGGGGCAAAGCAGCACGAGATTTTGGGTGGTCGAGTGTGGGGTCCTTATCTTTTTTTAAAACAATCTCCTTTGTATTAAATGTTTGTTAGGCCAATCACATATTACACAATCTGAGTGGACCATGACTAGCTCATGTAATTTTAAAAAGCTGGGTAAACTGAGTGTTATTGAGGAAAGCCTTGTGACTGGTACATCTACCTTACAAGAAGGGGTAGTTGCAGAGCTATAACTGAACCTCACTCGTTAGCAAATACTGGTAAGACAACCCCTTCTTTCCACACTCAGAAGTCTTACAATAGTATGCCTAAAGCTAGAAGATCTTTCTCAAGTTTTTCTGCACTTTCAAATGCGAGACCAGTCATGCCTATTTGATTAGCAGCTTCCACATTTCTTGATCTGGAAAAACAGAAACATATCAATTGTATGACTGAAAACCTGGTCTCTCTTGCAGATACCAAAAAGAACTACTTTAAGTTGTCTCTAAAGTTTTCATAACTGAAATAGCATTAATCTGGCTACCTGCACACTCTGATTTCTATTTGCAACTATGCAACAAAGAAAGACACTTACTGATCATCAATAAAAATAATGTCTACAACCATGCAATAAAGGAGGAAACTTACTGATCGTCAATAAAAATAACATCTGAAGGACTGACATTCAAATGCCTGGCAGCATCAACATAAGCTTCGGGGTCTGGCTTCCTTTTCCCTTCACAGTTACAAGATGTAAGAATCCAACCAGTGAGCAAATAAAAGTACAGTTGAAGGGGAACCTTTGCCTGTACCAGTGTGGCATGAGACGAATGTCCAAGTGAGGTACTTTGAAAGCTTCAATTTATCTTCGATCATATCGTACCTGCAATGAATGTCGCACTTTCTGTAACCAAAAAGAATCTTAAATAAAGCCATTGAATTAGTTGACATGAAGCAACCAAAATCAGCAGAAGTGAGGGCTATTAAGACAGACATTAACATCACTCATCGTTTGGGTCTACAAGTTTGATAGGACCACCTGGCTAATCAATCACTTTGGAGACAGACATTATTTACCCCTTTTTAAATACAAAACCACCATGGATACTTTGAAAAGAACCTATATGGGTCAGAACCAATTGTATTGGAAGGATTATCTTCCACTTATGGAATTTGCTTATATTAGTACTAAGTATGCTCAGACAAGTTTAGTCCATTCATGCTTATGTATGCCATCAGTCTAGAGCTCATTGTTTTGTTAGTTTGCAAAATGAGTGGGTGTTCAAGAAGCAAAGGAATTCCTAGAAGAAATGAAATACATGTTGGTTTTTGCTAGACATTATAAGCATTACAAAGATTGTAAGGGTAGAAAGCTTGATTTTCGAGTGAGAGATGCATTCATGTGTACTTACGAGTTCTAGAACATTCCAAGTCTCCAAAGACACTCTAAATTATCCTCTCAAGTATTGCAATCCATTCACAATACCTTAAAACATCGTATCAATAGATTACAAACTTAGTGTTCCAGATGGGAGAGGTTCACCGGTTTCAAGTGAATATGTGTAAAGACTGGGAAATGGCACCAGCCTGGTTGGTCGTGAGAACCTCATCAACTAGTTTCGTTGATTCTTTACTATCACATGAACCAGAACATATCTCTTCTCATCATAATACAGTACAAATCTTAATAATATACGCAATAAAGATTGTTAGGTAGAAAGTTCAACCTCCACGGACCAAGTCCTATGCAATTAATCTTCAGCTTTCTTCAATGATGCTAGACATCCTGAATCCTACTTAGACTGGATTTCTCCAGAACCATAGTACCCTATATGGTATCCTTACCTGCTAGGAGACTGCTCATTCATGGAAGGCACTTAATCTTATTAGTGCATACATCATGAGCGCTTCATGGACCTTGTAGAACAGACTATTTGTTCGAGAGCTCGAGAGTCTAGCCCCTTCATTTTTGTGGCGAAGGCTAGAAGCATCACCTCTCTTGGGAGAGATTTGCTTCAAACTTTGCTAGCATACTTGGCGAATGGTTCACCTCAATAGACCTGCCACAAGACAGTCAAAGGCAAAGACAGACTACAAGGACGTACAGGAGGTGAAGCTGATGATGCAATCCATTCATGACAGAATTCCAAAGGATAAAGGACAACCTTAGCCAGTGTACAAACTTGAAAGGCTTATTCTCCACACAGGATATTTTACTCTTGGTGTGATAACCACTAACAGTTTGTCCTAATGGCAGATTTATGAGGAAGGAAGCTGACTTGACAGAGGACACATGCTACACTTCCCAGAGGATCAGGTTTGTAGCTCATTGTACCTGGAAGTGATATATTGAACAAAACCCAACTACTTGATCACATGAAGGATGGAGAAGGCCCTTGATATTCTTCTTTTTGCACAATCATATTTGGGAAGGATTTAAATGACAAGCTCAATGCAATCCCAGCAGCTAGACAATATTGGCACCCAACTTCTGAAACAGATTGGAGGCCAGTTATATTATTTTTTTGGCCCATGGCACATAGAAGTGTCTGGCTTGGTTTTGGGATAGTACCAGAGACATGCTTAAAATGCGGCCCAGCTGAGAATATTAGAAGAAACTGCATACAGGATTGCCACAGCTTGGGAAGTTTGGAGGAGAGCTCTCAAACTGTCTTACAAAGCACTCAAGGAGAGATGATAGTGCTTTGGGAGGTAGTAGCTTAGAGATATGCTTGGGAAATGGAATCCATATACCAAACATGAGACAGTCACATACAATAGTGAGTCACTAGTTGAGTGGGCACTGGCACTGGCTCCCTCTCTCCATAGGGCATGCACTAGATCTGCGAGTGATGAACGCATGAATGTGGAGTCGTCTGGATAAATAGGACAAAATAGTGCCAAGAAAGTGATCAGGTCGGTCAGCATTTAATGTTAGTTGACCAGCACAAAATGCTAAAATAATAATCTCAATGACCATTAAAAAAGACTTAAATAACTCAGCAATGCCTAACTCAGCATATCCCAAACTCACTGACTTTCTCATGTATGGGAGCTCACTTTTAGTATCATTGAGGGCATACAAGGTGGTTTTGTACATTTAGTACAATACGATTTGTACGTGAACTAGTGCAGTACAAAACGTACACAAAAACTTCAAAAATAAAATATGTTGTTTTATACATTCATTAAAAAATACATGCAAAATTATATATATGTATACATAAAAATACATATAAAACGTGCAACTTAAAGATAGATCAATCATCACAAAGTTTCATGAATTAGAGACTAGAGTTTAGAAAACAATTGTAATGCCATATAGGTCTAAAGAGTCGAAACTAGATTTATGTATTGAGTGCTCCAAAACAATACATCAATCGCAAATGCTCATGAAAGGACTCAAAATCTATAATGACAAATGGACTAAGTACAAAATTTCTAGAGTCATGAGGCTCATCATCATGCTCAGACACGTCAAAAGGTGGAAAGCGGCCCTTACTACAAGAGGCCTCAAATGGCTCACCAAAGTTGCCATAACTTACAACATTCCCATCATCGTCAAGCCCAGATACATCGGAAGGTGGAGAGTTGCCCTCACTAGAAGAGGCCTCAGACACCTCACCTAAGTCCCCATCACTATTGATGTTCCCATCATCCTCATACTTAGGCTCTCCAATTGGAGCATCCTCTAAAGACTGCGACAACTGCATGTACAGTAGAGGAACTCCCCGAACCTCACCTCACGTAGGTCTTGATGGGTAGCGTAGTGGTGGTCCTAGTGCTTGCAACTCGAGCAACAACTCGATGCCCCCGCCGAGTGTATGAGACTCGGTGATCAATCTCCTTGAGCTCCACATAGAGATCACTAAAGATGGGGATTGGAGAAACTTGGAAGAGGTGAGGGAAAGGGAGAGGAAGATGGAGAGAGAGAGAGAGAGAGAGAGGGAGAGAGGGAGTAGGGTGCCTGAAGAAGATGGAGACTTGAGGAAGATTGAAGAAGATGAGCAAGTTGCAAACTAATTTGTGTGATGAGATAGGGGGGACGGGGCTGCTCTTTTGTAAGGGCTGAGCCTTGAGGTGAGGAAGAAGCGGAGAGGAAGTATGATTCATGGAGGGAGGAGTGTGAAAGAAAAAGTGAAGTTCAAACTTCAAAACTCCAAGCAGTCCCAAAAAATGGTCAAAAAGCAGCACAAACAGTCAGATTCTGCATGCAGGCAACGGTCACCTTTTTGGAACAGTTTGAATGCACGGATCCTGTATGGAACTGTACAGTACGATTGTACGGAACAGTACCATACAGGACATTCCATACATGCACAGAATGCAACCTAGCTAGCATATATGGACTGTGAGATGCAGCAAGGCTACAGAGCAGCAGCAGACTTTGATATCTGAGTCACTTGTATCTAGAACAAGATTGTCCACTCTTTCAGGGCTAAATGGCAAATAGTACAGATAGATGCAGAGTGTAAGAGGACAAGAAAGAGGTCTTCTGATTTTATTCTATCAATGATACTCTAGGGATTCTACATATTGTCTGCCACAAGAGACCACCAGGCTGGTTATTTTAATGGGCCTCGTGCTAAATCTTCTCCCTTCAAACTGCCAACCTGGGAAATGAGTGTTCCAATGCTTTTGTTTGTTCCATATTCATGGGACTCCATTAGTGATACTATTGCTGAGAGGTCTTTAACAGAAGCTTCTTTTGTAGGAAAAAAGGACTCATACTCATATCAACAGATAGGAAATGTGACATAAAGGGACATTTACATACAAGACCTGTTTTATCTGGTATACCTTTCGAATTTGCATTCATAGTTGTTGCATTCTGAGTAAGAAAATGATCTCCAGGCTAACTTTAAAATTTCTAGGTTGGTAACAAACACATTTAAGCACATCACTTAACATGCCAGACAAAGCCTCACGAAGCGAGGACAAGCTTTACAAAAATAAGATAAGTAATTGAAAAATGTGTCCATTGCAATGTTAAATATTTTTTGAAATCTTTGAATACCAGGATGGATAGTTTGTAAAGGCATGGAGTTGGTAGCCTCTTGATTTCAAACGCCCCAGAAGAGCTTCTACACCTTCCAAATAAGTGTAGCCATTTTCCATGCACCGCTTTAGTCCTGCCAAAGACATTATGATTCGAGTGTCCTGCTTAATTATCTAGTCGCCCAAATCTTTTCAGCACATTCTACTTGCTTAAACCCCTTGACTATATTGCCTAAGCATCGAACAAAGACTCAGTTATTCAGGCCATATGTCAGTACCTCTAGAGTCAAAATCACGTTTATCAAGAAAAAAATTGCTGACAAGTTCCTCCTGCAAAGAACATAAATTTGAAAACACTTCAAGGTTTCACCATCAGCACATGGCAAGTTATCAATTGAAATACTTGACCAAAAAAAGGTGCTCAAACCTCAGCAATCAACCCTTTTTCAAATTCAACCCAAGCAGTTGGATGCTTGATCGCCAATAATTCTTTGAAAGAGATTCTGTAATTTAAAGGAAAACTCACACTCTCTCTCTCTCTTTCTCTCTCTCTCTCTCACACACACACACACACGTGCGCGCGCACGCACATGCAGCTCTGAGTACAGGCATGAATGCAGTCTTGAATGCAAATGTGAATACAGTTCTGAGTGCAAACGTGAATGGACTTGTGAGCTCTGATTACAAGCATGAACATTTCTGAAGCAGTGAATGTAATACTGAATGCAGAACTAAATGCTCAATGCAACATGCGGTGGATGCCATGAATGCTATAGTGATTGTAGTAGTAAACTGTGAAGGCACATGTGAACCCTGCTGTAAGGAGTGAATGCAAATGTGATTAGAGTTGCATGTGTTTGTGAGAGATTATGGGGAATGAAAAATTGCAAAATTGTTCTGGTTTGATTTGTAATATGTATGCAGTGAATGCTGTGTTAAAGTAGTGAAATAGTAAACAGAAAACACATACACTGCCATTTTTCAGATGCCAAAGGAATAAGCATCAGCTCACACCACACCAATGGAAACACTGAACCAGAACGTAACCATATCCCAACTTCCATACGCTCACTGAAGACCCGAGATTCAAATTCACTTACACATAAAAATGCAAGGTATGGGCTAAGCTACCCCCTAGATGCAAAGAGGCAAGGGAAGACAGCCAGAGTAATAGATGAGATGTGTATAGACTCGTATGAGTAGAAATGCGCCCCATGACAGAAAAATTCAAAACTGAAATCATGAAAAAAACTATGGGGTACTTAAAGTGAAATGCAACATGACAAGTACATGATGATAAGAAATGAGATGAAGGCACAGTTAAGATGTGAAATGGAAACTGCACAAGGCCTTCGGTGCTCTGAAATGAAACAGGAAATGCAAAAAGAAGTGAAAGCACAACTTGCTCTTAAATGTGAGGAACTTGAGGGATTGAAGGTGAAGCTGACTAAGTGTAAGAAAAAGATCAGCCAACTTGAGTACTAGAACCCTTGGAGGAGAGCCCTCAGGATGATATTTCATGGCACAGCAGAGACCATCAGAAGGGAACACCTAGTCTCCACCCAAACTGGGATGGCAAAATGTACCCAAGAAAAATAGGTACTATCAAACCTGTCAAAAGGCTGGCCATTTTAACGACGAGTGTTGCTCGAAGGCTAAAGGCACATGACCCAATAAAAAACCCCCACACAAACCCCACCCCACAATTGCAAGGTAATCCCCCACAATGGAAGGAGGGTGGTGGCAACCAACAAGATCAAGGGCTGTGGAGATCTCCGAATCACACTGCCACCAATCAGCCTTCACAATTTGCACCGTTCTCAACTCCAAAGGGCATGTCTGACTAGTCTGCTAGACCTTCAATGGACTTCCATCCTCAAGCCCACCTTGTCTCTATAGAGACTTCAGAGGTTGTGAGCTTGGTCCACATTCGCAAGTTGCCCATTGGTGGGGCAATTATAGAGGCTGACCCTACACAACCTTGTGGCCATTCAACTGACTGGATTGTGGATAATAGAGCTAGTCATCACATGACGACCTGTTCATCTTCCAGGCCCCTACAATCGAGAATGTAAAATATGTGAATAACTCTCTCCTCCCCCAAGATCTAGGGCATTGATCATGTAAAGTTTGATACTAACAAATGTCCTAATCTCACTTCATTGGATAACATCTTTCATATCCCTCAGCTTAGGGTAAACCTTTTATCCATCCAGTAGCTTTGCCAGTTGGGGCAACCAATCCTCTTCTCAATGACCATTGTCGAGTTTCTTGATACCAAGACTGGTTTAGTGATTGCTCGCAATGAAGTACAAGCAAATGGCCTCTATCTAATGACACAATCTCTCTCATAGCTGACATTGAAGGGCTTTGCAATCCCTAGACTTCATGTCCTAGCTACAACTAGGAATCCTACAAATGAAGAATTTCTCTAGCATTTTCGCTTTAGACATCTTGTGTACAACTCTCTTTGTGAGTTGTCACGTTGTTGAATGGTTCAAGGCCTTCCACACCTAAAATTGTCCAAGGTCATTTGTAAATCCCATTATTTAGGAAAACGCCATTGCACACCTTATCCTCAACAAATCACACATAAACTAAGGGGCCTCTTAAGTTGACTCACGTTGGCCTTTGTGGGCCACCATCCACAATAGGCATTAATGGTGCATTGTACTTCTTTCTCATTGTGAATGGCTATTCAAGATATTTGTAGGTCTATTTTCTTGAGAATAAATCTAACACCTTTGTATATTTCTCTACTTGCATATCTTGTGCAAAATTAAATGAGTGTCCATTTAAGGACAATGAGCCATCAGAGGGGGAGTTCTCTTCATCGCGTGAGGAGGATCCACCTTCTCTTAGTGAGGGGGAGTCCCTTCCACAAACAAGTGCTTTACAAGTACCGGAGACTTCTCGATCTCCTTCACAACAGGATGAGCCTATCAACATTTCTCAGTGGTATCAGCCGCTCATGCAGGATTCAAGGATTCCTCAATTCCTAGAGACACCTCTTAGCCCTCGCAGGTCAGCTCACGTTAAAGCCCGACGGAATAGTTCACTCTGTGTAAACTATGCTCTTATGTCTCAGGTTCTTCAAGACCATGAGCCTACTATAGTTAATGAGGCTCTTGCACAAGATGTTTGGCGCAATGCTATGCAAGCTGAGATCAATTCTATCAAGCAGAACCAAACTTGGAAGTTGGTTCCTTGTCCGAAGAGGCGGAAGGTGATTGGTGTGAAGTGAGTCTTCAAGACCAAGTATCTTGCAAATGGGACCTTGGACAAGTATAAGGCACGGCTTGTTGCCAAGGGATTCTCTCAGAGGGTATGTTTTGTGAGAGGAAGGAGAGATCAAAGCTCAGATGAGAGTATAGTTGACAATGTAAAACCTATTGTGGGATTTTTTCCCTGACAAGTCCCAAAACAAACGAGGTCTCAGGTATTTTGCATTCGCTCCCCGTTTCGGCTCCTCGTTGTGGCCGACTGCCTAGCCTGCCTCCGCCTGCCGCCTGGCTCGACTAGCTGCCCGCGCCTAGCCCGTTTCCGCACTAGCAGCGCTCGCACCCCACTAGCAGCGCCGCCCGACTACCCGCTTGCCAGTGCTTGCCTACCCGACTGCTTGCCCCCCTAGACTGTTGGCCCGCCAATGCTTGCCTGCCCGCACCTATCCTGTTTGAGACCGCTCGACTGTGCCCACGCTTGTCCCATCAGGCCCCGCCCTTTGCATCAACGAGCATTGACCTGCTGTGGCGGTTCCACCCTCTGCCTCATGCACGAAAGACCTCCCTAGTCGACCTGCTCTGATGCCTCCCTTCTATGTTGTACGTTCATACCGCTAGCATTCGTTGCTCCCTCTGTCTGCAGCAACATTCCCCTTGGTATCACAACAGCTAGATTGGTAGCCCCTAACAGTGATGCTCAATGGAAGCCTTTGGTCAGACGTCGGAGCATTCTGCGAGTGCCCCCCAGTCAAATACCTTGTGCGTCGTCCTCTCTGAGGAACAACTCCTTTCTGTCCATGCTACAGAGCTGGAATTGAAAGAAACAACAATCTATGGACAGGTCGTAGGACACTCTCCATCCAGCTTCCGGATTGGCTTCACTCCACGCTACGCATTGGCATAGCGCAGATTGTGGAGGCAATTCTCATGGGTCAGGGGATCTTCATGTGGTTCAACTCACCTCCGTGGATGCAGCCCGCGAGCTAGTGGATAGCTCATCTTATGCCTCCACGAAGGGGGTCATTTACATGGTTCCTTGGTATAGTGGCTTCACAGTGGAGGAGTTCACGCTCCACAGGTTTCCTAGACACCCGGTCACCCTTCTATTCCCCGGACTGGAGGGAGAGTATCGTCAATTAGTGAAGGACTTTGGACGGCTTTTCGGCACAGTTCTTCCTCCCTCCTTCGCGGATGCAGTGATAGCCGCAGGAGTCCTGAAGGTACGGGTGGTTGTAAAAGATGCAAAGAACATACCCAAGTTTCTTGAGATTGAGGCAAGCAAACACTCTTTCAGGCAACAAGTTATTGTGACAGGGCAGTCTAGCCAGTGCCTGCGATGCCATGACTTTGGGCATCAGGTAGCAGACTGCACACGTTTCGGAGCCAAGGCGGCTCAGCTGGTAGAACCACAGGTGGATGCTGATGGTTTCACACGGGTCGAGCGATGACAGAGAGGGAGACAACAGGGAGGGCCTTAGCCAGCCCCTCAGACACAGCCACGACAACAAAGAGCAAGAGGGCGAGCGACGGGCCCTCCTCAGAACACCTCGCAGCACTCCCCCGTTCGTCCCACCCAGCTGGATCACAGGCCTCCACCCCCACCATCCATTGAAGTGTCTCAGCCCCCCCCTCACCTCATGGATCCCCCTCCCCCTCGGCCCTATCCCACGGCCTTCCCCTTCCGGGACCACTCGCCCCCCCTCATACGTCCGACCACCCCCCAACCCCTTACTCGTCTTCTTCCCCACCTTTTCCCCCGCCGATCAGTCCCCCCTCAATCTTCACCCAATGCATGTGTCCCCCCCCCCCCCCCCCCATCCATTCCCCCTTCCCACAGGAGGTGACGAGCCTCACACGCCCATATCCTCTTCTCACCAGCAGCCCAACCCCCACCCCTCCCTACTCAGCCACCAGCTCATCTAGTTCAACTGCCCGTCACACCTTCCCTTGACAGGCCCAATTGCTCCCCCAAGATTTTTTCTGCAATGGTCCATGGTCTTATTTGAGAGTTGCGAAGCGCAGAGAGTTTCCACTATCTCTGGAGATGGGGATCTTCGTGGTCCGCAAGTCAAGGAGCGGCAAGGTCCATTTACTAGCACCACCGGATGGACCAAACTATGCTTTCTTCTTTTAAACCTCTCATTGAGGAGACTGCACAATGACACACATAGAGGAGGAGGTGAGGGGCTAGGTTGCAGACCACATCTCCCAGCGGATGGGAGGAGGACTAGCACTTTTTTCCCGATAGTGGCTACGGTGCATGATGGACTGGTGGGCTTGAGCCGAGGTCCCACATCTGAGCATTATTTTTCGAGCCCCTCCACAGTGGAGTTCACCGATGGATGTGATCGGATGGCCCCTCGCACAGACTTCCCATTTTTACTAGTGTACAGAGTCACGCCCCTCAGCCTAGCTAATAGACACCCTGGTGGTACTGCCTAGAGCATCTATCACCCCCATGGTCCGCCGCCCGAGAGCCACCATGGGGGAATGAAGTTCACTCTCCAAGCCTGCGGCTAAGCGCATTCGCATGCCCCATAGCTCTTCCTCTTCATCAGCAGCTTCCACACCGAACAGATGCTTGTTCGGCCAGTCACAACTTTTCCCATGAGTCTACACCTAGCATCATAGAATGTGAGCAACCTCCGTTACAGTGAGCACGTGGTTCTAGGAAATTGATTGTTCGGCAGGAGCTGCAGCTTGCTCTTGCCAGACGGATCGACATCTTTCTTCAGGAGCACAAGCTTATCCCCTCCTAGGCCCATTGGATGAGAAGGTACTTCCAAGCAGCTCACACATCTACTGGGAGTACTCCATCGGTACCCACGGCAGCAGTGGAGGCATATGCACCTCTATTGGCCCGAGCCTCACCGCTTGTGTACGAGACCACAGGACGATTGTGGCAAGGAAGGTCCTATGGATCAAACTGGATGTAGGGGACTCGTGCCTTGGAGTCCTCAATGTTTATGCTCCTACTGAGGTTAGGGCACACAACAAGTTCTAGGTAGAGATCACAGCAAGACTCCTAGAGGTGGACTCTTGGATTGTTGGAGGAGACTTCAACAACTTGGAGGCCTTAGAGGACCAACAGGACAGAGGCAAAGATTACTAGGGTATGGCAGGGGAGGAGCAGGAGGCATGGGAGGTCTTCCTCCTCGCAGTAGGAGCACATGATGCTTGGCGGGACCCAGCTTTCCACAAAGGCCTTAGCCGAGTCGAGCAAGATCTACCAAGAGGCAGCCCTACAAGCCAGGCAGCAGAGTTGGGAGGAGGTGAGAGCACTCCAGCAAGACCTAGCAGCCACGCAGAGACTACTCTAGGAGGCACCAGGGGATCCCACTCTCCACACGCAGGAGGTGCGCCCACGGGCAGCCCTCGTCGGCCTTGAGAACAAGCACTCTGAGTTCTCCTTCCGTACCTCAGTAGCTTTTTCGGTGCGGAAGGGGGACACGATGTGCACGGAATTTTTTCAAGTGCATTAACCTCGCACCCTAGGAGACTAGATTCGCAACCTCCGTAATCAATACGGGAGGATTTGCCCTAGCCCAGATGAGGTGTTGGAGATTGCCATTGACTTCTACAGATAGCTTTTTCAGCAAGAGGCAATCTCAATCAGAGTATAGCGATGTAGACAGCAGGTTTGGGATAGCATTCCACCCCTGGTCATAGAGGAGATGGGACGCTCCCTCCTAGACCCCTTCACAGAGAAGGAGCTAACTGAGGCCTTCAATGCACAAGATTGGCAAAAATGCCCGGGAGAGGATGGTCTTTCTAAGGCCTTCTTCACTACCCACTGGGAGGTGGTGAAGGACCCCCTACTACTGGCCTTTCAGGAGATTTTCCTCAAGACGGATACTAGGGAGTTTATCGGCAGGTCTTGTTAGTCTCCTCCCCAAAGGGGGAGATCGGTTGTAGCTATCCCAGTGGAGACCGATCACCTTGTTGTCAATGGCCTATAAGACCCTGGTCAAGATGATCGGGAGTCGACTCCGCCTCATGCTTCCAGACATCATTCATGACACCCAGACAGGTTTTGTCTAGGATACGAGCATCCTAGACAATGTCTTCACTTTTTTCAAGGCGATTGAGTGGGCTCAGCACAGTGGTCAAGGATTGGGAGTACTCCTAGACTTTGAGAAGGCCTATAACAGGGTTGACTGGGACTTCTTAGAGGGCACCATGGCGAGGCTGGATTTCCCCCAAGCATGGATCTGCGGGGTTTCGGCACTTTACAGATCGACCACTAGCAAGGTTCTCATTGGTGGCAGGATATGGGAGGAGTTTCGGCTAGAGAGATCTGTCCGGCAAGGCTGCCCTCTTGCTCCATATTTGTTCCTACTCTTTGCGGAGATGATGTCCTATTTCCCTCACTCACAAGTGAGCGGGCTATGTGGCCTGCGACTTCTGGTGAGGGAGAAAACTGAGCTGCTAGACTCAAGGTATGCAGATGATACCGCTCTTTATGTAGAGGATGATGAGCTGATGTTGGAGAGAGTGAGACTAGCTCTAGAGGTATTGTGCACTACAGCTGGAGCAAAAATGAATTGGAGAAAGTCGGTTGGTTTTCTTACAGATCCGAACCCCAGCGCGGAGTGGAGTGTCCACCTGGGGTTCAAATGGGTGAGCAAGACCATCCGATATCTAGGGTTCCAGGTGGGGCTCAACATCACTCTTGCCCAGTAGTTTCTTCCAGTTCTGGATTCTATTAGGCGGAAGTTGACCTATTGGAGCTGCCTTTCTTTAGCGGGCCGAGTCCTGGTGGTCAACCAAGTCCTCCTAGCGATAGCTTCGTACATCGCCTCTTGTTGGTGTTTCTCCTCATCTTGTGTGGTTCAACTTCGCCGCCTAGTGCGGAATTTTCTCTGGGCTGGCTCAGACGGTTCCAAGAACTCCCGAGCCAAGGTACCGTGGGCGACCATCATCCGGTATCGGACTGAGGGAGGGCTTGGGATCATTGACCCAGAGTTCTAGAGCTTGGCCCTTTTGGGCAAGCTAGTGGTCCGTGGTCTCATACCAGGCAGGCAGACCTGGAAGGTCCGTTTGTAGATGGGTCTCCAAGAGTGCAGATCGAGGCTTGGCGGGGATTGGAGGCCATCCTTGAGATGGATCTTCACGACTGCCTAGATCACGCCACCCAGATCTTCCTTCCTCCACAGTTTACTTTGAGTGTGGGAAGGCCTTCGCAAGGCCCTAGTTCAGAGGCCCCCAGGATGCCAGGAGGAGATAGACCGCCAGCCGATGGTCTAGAACCCCCTAGGTCAGAGATCGGGACGGGATACGGATAGGTGAGTGATCCCACATCTAGTGGGCTGGCTGGGAGACTGGCCCTATTTGTACTATCAGGATGTGGAGGGAGATGTACAGAATGGCAGATCAAGAGATGTTGCAACGAGCATCAGGATGTCAACGAGAGGAGCTGAGCTGAGGAGGAGGGAGATTGACTCAACGATCCCTCAAGAGTGGCTAGATCCCCTGATCCGAGAGCCGGTGAAGCCTAGGGAGGTGTAGATTACTAGATTCTCACCGGCAGGTATTGTTAGCGATCAGAGCCAAGCAGTCCAGTCGGACTGGCTGTACAGTTGGACTGTACAGTCAGACTGCCACGTGGCAGTCCGACCTGGTACAGTACAGTCGGCTGCATTTAATGCAGCCGACATGCAGTTATTTGGCGCCCAGTTCTTGGCTATTTATAGCCGGGATTTCCAACAGTCTCCCACATTCTTCTGCTCGCAGATTACAGGCTGGTGGCTCGCGCAGATTCCGTCTCTGTTCGCAGATTTCAGACAGGAGATCGTGCAGACTGCAGCGGACTTCGAGGTGAACAGCAGGTTGCATCATCGAGGTGGAGACACGCAGTCCAGCGCACTGCGCCCGTGTTTATATCTGCATATCTTTGTATACAGCACACTTTATACAGCAGATCTTCATCTTCCACTGTCTCTTTCTCTCTCCTCTCTCTCTGCAATCTCTCTCTTTCAGTCTTACGCTTCCGCACCGCTGCACTCTGACATGGTATCAGAGCAGTGTTGAAGGGCTGACTGAGTGCAGAACCAACCTGAAGAAGAGTTTCCATCGCGACACAAGGCTGCGTTTTCAGCGTTTGAGGGCAGGCAGGAGGGCTACGCCTCGGAACAAGGCTTGCGTGGGCGCGCGGGAAAGGAGTCCAGGTGGTGGATTTACTGCTGTTTACTGCTGTTTGACGAGGAGGAAGTTTGAGTTTTCAGCTTTCAAGTGCAGGTTTTGCTTTTTCATCGCCTTCGGCGGGTGAAGAAATTTCGGGACGCGGAAGAGCCCTAGCAGGCTGCATTTTCACAGTCAGAGGGGGCTGCTTTTGCGTTTGTAAAGGCATTACAGGTGAAGATGTCTACAGAGATTGACTTGGAGTTCTAGACGATCATGGACCGGAAGGTGCCTGTCTTACCGGCTCTTCCCGCAGATCAGAAGCTCAATGGCGACAATTACTGCATTTGGCGCGTGATGATGCTGGCCATCCTTGAGTCTTGCGATTTGGCGGAGCTTGTACAGGAGGAGATCGACCGGCCCTCGGTGAGAGATGAGTCCAAACTCTCTTCCGATGCTCGCGCGGAGTTGGCCAAGGCACAGTCTCACTGGGACAAACTGAATGCCAAGATTCGTTCCTTTCTTTTTCTGTCTTGTACTACAGTCGTGATAGCTCACATCGAGCACTTGACGGTGCCTCAGGAGATATGGCTGGAGCTTGATCAAATGTATAACCGGATGACCCTTATGAAGCGGGTTTCTTTGGAGGTACAGATGCGGACCTTGTTCGTGAATAAGTCTTCTTCGTTGCGGGAGCACATCAACAAGCTTAGACAGCTTCAGATGCAGGTTCAAAATGTGGGGAAGCCGATTTCCTCCGAAGACATGGCGATCACACTCTTGTCCCAGTTGCCACCACGATTCAGAGCTTTCTACTCCGCCCTCATTGCTTCGGGGCGAGAGTCCACTCTTCGGTGGGAAGAGTTGGTTCCTATGGTCTTGGACCAAGAGGAACAACTGAAGGGACAGAATGCTTCCAAGTCGGAGGCACTGACAGGTCAAGCCTCTCAGAAGAAGGGGAAGGACCAAAAGAAGAAGAAGGGGGATAACAAGTCAAAGAAGGACAAGGATAAGGACAAAGAATCCACATGCCATATTTGTGGAAAGACCAGCCATTGGAAGAAGGATTGCCCTGACAAAGACAATAAGGATACCAACAAAAAGGACACGAAGGATTCTGAAGCAATGGCTGCATCCTCATCAGCTGCGTTTCTTCATATAGCTGTCATTGAGGACTCTACACCGAATGCTTCTGATGCTGCGATGACAGCTCCGCAGGCTCGAGAGTGGATCGTTGATAGTGGTGCCTCCCGGCACATGACTCCTTCATCAGATGGTGTTGCCCAGTTGCGACCTTCGCGTGGGCAGATTCTCATTGGAGATAGCTTTTCAGCGTCTATTGCAAGACGGGGTGAGATGCAGCTTATTCCAGATGGACGTGGTGGTACCCATACCTCAGAGGTCTTGCATGTACCAGGTTTAGGGTATTATCTACTGTCAGTTCATAAGATTTGTTCCCTTGGACTTTTGGTGGAGTTTGACAGTGATTCGGTGCGAGTCCTTGATCGTAGGTCGAGGAAGGTTCTCTCATCAGGATATGAGGAGAACGGCATCTACAAATTGAAGTCTTCTACTGCCCTCTCTACTCTTCTTCTTACCTCTCAGACACAGTCAGAGCTATGGCATGCTCGGTTTGGTCACCTCAACTATGATTATCTTCGGAGGGCGTCACGTGGACAGCTTGTTCGAGGGTTGCCGGACATAGTGGTGAGCCAGCAGCCATGCGTCTCCTGCATTCGTGGGAAACAGCATAGGGATGCGATTCCCAACAAAGCTTCGCGGCGGTCTACTTCACCGATGGAGCTTGTATCTACAGATCTTTGTGGCCCTATGACGCACGAGTCCTTGAGAGGGAGCTTGTACTTCATGTTGATCGTAGATGACTACAGCAGGATGACATGGGCCTATTTCTTGGCATTGAAGTCAGAAGCTTTCTCCCACTTCAAGGATTGGCTTCTCTTTGAGGAGAACCGATCGGGCCGGAGATTGAAGACCTTGCAATCCGACAAGGGTGGTGAATTTGTTTCTAATGAGTTTGCTCGTTTTTTTGCAGATAAAGGTATTCACCAGGAGTTTGCTAACACCAACACTCCTCAAGAAAATGGCATTCTTGAACGGAAGAACCGAAGTGTGATCGAGATGGCGCGCACCATGATGAAGCACCGACAGACACCTCAGTTTCTGTGGGCCGAGGCTGTGGCTACTGCAGTCCACATCCTTAACCGATCCCCCACTTCAGCTGTTGATGGGATGACACCTTTTGAGGCTTACTTTGGGACTAAGCCCGATGTTTCTTATTTTAGGGTTTTTGGGTGTGATGCCTGTGTTCACATTCCCAAGGCTCATCGTGATAAATTTGAAGCAGCTTCCCGAAGAAAGGTGTTTGTTGGCTACAGCTCTCAATCCCAAGGCTATCGTTTGTATGATCCCGTCAAGCGGGATGTGTACACCAGTCGAGATGTGCGGTTTGTGGGGATTCCGGCCATAGCAGCGGGTGAGGAGCATCCCGTTCTTGGAGATCCAGGGGAGAGTTGGGCTCCCGCGACAGTTCCTTTGGAGCCCGCGCCTTTTGATTCCGATTCTGTTTCTGATACAGAGTCTACTGTTCCACCGGTCACCCCCGAGGAGTTACCACCAATGGATATCCCAGAGTCTTCAGCTGATGGAGAGAGACGAGGAGAGGTCCGGCCTCCTCCTCGTTGGGCCCGTGACACACTCCGTGATTCAGGGATCGAGGGGGTCCCTGAGGAGTGGGGACCGCAGGATGGTCTGCGGCGGTCACGGCGGCACCAGGCACATTCTTCGGAGCTTGTTTGCTCTAACTATTGTTTGATGACCCGTGTTATGCAGGATCGAGAGCCCACCTCCATGAAGGAGACTTTACAGTCCGCACCATGGAAGAAAGCTATGGAAGCCGAGTTGGAGGCTATTGAGAGGAATAGCACTTGGTCACTCATGCCTCACCCCCTGAATAAGAAGGTGATTGGTGTCAAATGGGTCTTCAAGACCAAGTACCTTAGCGATGGTTCTTTGGACAAGCACAAGGCTCGCCTTGTTGCTAAAGGTTTTGCACAGCGCCCAAGGATTGATTGTCATGACACTTTTGCCCCCACTGTTCGTATGGCGATTATACAAGCTGTTCTTGCCTTGGCTGGCCATAGGCGATGGCCTGTCTACTAGTTGGATGTGAAGTCGGCCTTCCTCAATGGTGATTTGAAGGAGGAGATCTATGTAGAGCAGCCTCCTGGCTTTGGATCTTTAGATGGAAAAGTCTACAGGTTGAAGAAGGCCTTGTATGGCCTCAAGTAGGCTCCGTGTGCATGGAACGAGAAGATTGATTCGTTCCTTCACTCACAGTTGGGATATTGGCATTCCAAGGCCGATCCGCAGCTTTATGTACACACTTCCGAGGCTGGTTGTGTGCTTTTTGTGTTGTATGTTGATGATTTGATTGTCACAGGTGATCATGCACAGAAGGTCAAAGAGACGAAGGCAGCTTTACATCAGACGTTCGAGATGACGAACTTGGGACTACTCCATTTCTTCTTGGGCCATGAGATTTATCAGTCTCAGAGGGGGATCTTCCTCTCTCAGCAGAGAAATGTACAGGAGCTCTTGGTTTCTTTTGCGATGGAGGATTGTCGGACCATGTTTACTCCTATGGATCCGAACTGGAAAGCCACTTCCCATTCAGCTTCTCCCATGGCGGATGCTTCCCGCTATCGTCAGTTGATTGGATCATTGATTTGGCTCCTCAACACTCGTGTTGATCTTTGTTTTGCTGTTGGGCTTTTGGCAGGGTTCATGAGTGAACCTCAGACGGTGCATTGGCAGGCTGCCCAGAGGATACTTCGGTATTTGAGGGGGACATCTGATTTAGGGATTCACTATCCAGCAGGCACAGGTGGTTCAGATCTTGTTCTTGTAGGTTGGAGCGACTCGGATTGGGCCGGTGATGTGGACCACAGGCGGTCTACTACAGGTTATTGTTTTACCTTGGGTGCAGGTGTTATCTCTTGGAGTAGCAAGAAGCAGCCCACGGTCGCCCTTTCGTCTATTGAGGCGGAGTATCGGGCCACGTCTTCCACCACATGTGAGGCTGTGTGGCTGGAGATTGTTGGAGGAGCTTGGCTGCCCCCAGACTCGTCCTACTTTGCTGCAATGCGACAATGAGAGTTGCATTGCCTTGGCACGGAATCCTGTTTTTCATGCCCGGACGAAGCACATAGAGATCCAGTACCACTTCATCAGAGAGAAGCTTCTGGATGAGACCATCACCGTGGAGTACTGCAAGACGGAGGACAATCTTGCAGATTTGTTTATGAAGGCGCTTCCCCAGGCTCTACTTCGGAGACATGCCAGATCCCTCAAGCTTCTGCCCCGCCCAGGCTCTGAGAGGGGGTGTTAGCGATCAGAGCCAGGCAGTCCAGTCGGACTGTAGCCAAGCTGTACAGTCAGACTGTACAGTCGGACTGTATAGTCGGACTGCCACGTGGCAGTCCGACCTGGTACAGTACAGTCGGCTGCATTTAATGCAGCCGACATGCAGTTATTGGCGCCCAATTCTTGGCTATTTATAGCCGGGATTTCCAGCAGTCTCCCACATTCTTCTGCTCGCAGATTACAAGCTGGTGGCTTGCACAGATTCCGTCTCTGTTCGCAGATTTCAGACAGGAGATCGTGCAGACTGCAACGGACTTCGAGGTGAACAGCAGGTTGCATCGTCGAGGTGGAGACACACAGTCCAGCGCACTGCGCCCGTGTATATATCTGCATATCTTTGTATACAACACACTTTATACAGCAGATCTTCACCTTCCACTATCTCTTTCTCTCTCCTCTTTCTCTGCGTTCTCTCTCTTTCAGTCTTACGCTTCCGCACCGCTGCACTCTGACAGGTATCCCATTACAGGTGGCAGGTAGAGTGGGTATTGTCCCCTACGCGACTTTCTTTACCATGCAGGATGAGGGGCGTCTGGCTCTTGACAGAGGACAGCAAGATGAGGAGATTGCTATCCTTTCTTGGAGGAGGATTCATGTGGTCGGACTACAAGGGAAGACCTAGCGACTGGACCCTTATGTGCCCTGGGAGGAGTTTCAGGAGTGGCGCCCTTGGATATGGGAGAGCAAGCCACTTGATGAGTTGGAGTGGGATCCTAGAGAGTGGCTATGGCCAGCCACTGCGGTCGCCAAGAAGCCTATGAGGTTCTTGGAGTACACAGCCAGGATTGTGTAACGTGCCTACCTATAGGCTGTCAAAGCATGTTTTTAGTGGCCCATCGAGAAACGAATCTAAGCATCACCACCCGGCACTCCCATGGAATATTCCGAGATTTGTCACTTAGGGTTTTCCGAGTCCGCCTCGCAACAGAACGTTCATGGCTGAGAACCTACTAGGATCGACCTGAAACTTGAATCCCTAGTGGTCAAGGTCTCCTGACAGCATTCTAGCGTCGAGTCCTAGACATCCTACTTTACGCAGAGATACCCAATCCGAAGCAGATTCATACCGCACTTAGTTCAAAGAGAATGGGAAACGAGAGGGATATGTCGCTCAAACTCTCTACCCGTAGGGCATAGTCCCATTCTGATCCCCTAAAACGGCATGAATCGGGTTCTGCCCTAACAATACCTAAAGGTCGAATGACGGTAAGACCTTGTCAGAGGCCTCCGAGTTCTTTGGGACCACCCTGCCATAGGACGAACCTATTGGGGGTTTTGCCCACCCACTTCCTTTGATAACTTTAGTTTTCTAATTAGGTCCTACCACAATTACATGTGACATTTAAAACCAGCTTCCTTAATTAAGCCTTTAAGGAATAGGGTTCTTTTGCATCATTTATGGCACAAACACGAATACAGAGCAAGCAGTCTTTTGACAAACAAGATCCTTAACTTATCTCAAGTTAATGTTTGTCTCCTGCCCATACAAGAGAAATTATGTATCACAGAAGCGGTTCTACGTAAGATTTACTTAATACACCCTTCTTTCGGCTAAGGCATATGTTAAGGTTTCAAACACTGAACAGGGTCCTAAGTTCTATTAATTACTTACATTGGTCAATAACCCAGCCTTCTTCCCAACAAGTACAAAAGCATTAATATTTCCCTTAACCGGTTTCCTAATCCCTAGAGCTCTCCACTTGCCTTGAAGTTTGGAATTGTAGTTTGTACCTAGCCCAATTCCTGAATAGGATTGATAAATATAGTAGCTATTAGACGGATCTCAAGGCATCTTAGTTTTATCCCTGAGTAAACCCTTGTATGTCTGTTAAGCCTCGGAACAAGTAAACTCTCCCCCTCAAGGAGTTCTCCCATTTCAATCAAGAGAAGGCAAACAATCTACTAGCAACAAAGTATATCTCAAAATTTTTGACATAAACCAAAGCATTTTCCTTTGAATGCTTTACAAGGAATGATATAGTCCATAGCCTTCTCCTCCCAAGGAGTGTAATTACCTTAGGGATTAATACAAAGGTTATAGGTTTATCAATTGTTTCTAGGAATATTATTGCCAACTTTGAAGCCGAGTCCAACCTAACTTAATCAGCTTATTAATGTAATAACTTACTTAATGAGTTAGATAGCACCTGGAAAGCTTGTGATGTGGGTGGAACAGACGTTACACTTGCGATTGGATGCTTTGGATCCAAAGTGCTTCTCTTGGGTTCCATGCTTGTCCTTCTCCCCGCGCTTTGCCTATAAATGCTTTGATCATCAAAACTCTTTAAGCTATGGCTTTAATAGCCCCAGAGACCTCTCTCTCTCTCCCTCTCTGTCAACATCCAAGTCGTTTAGGCCTTCTTTCTCCTTACGATGGGGGTAAGCTCGCGGGATAGAATATTGGTTCGCGGGAAAAGAGGTAAAGAACAACACATGTGGTCACCCTCTAAGGAGGGGAAAGGAAAGAATCTTTTTTTTCGTAAGAAAGGAAAGAATCTCTCTCTCTCTCTCTCTCTCTCTCTCTCTCTCTCTCTCTCTCTCTCTCTCTCACCGCCACAGTCCACACAAGAGCCTCTCTCACTGCCACAGTCCACACACAGACAAGGAGTACTGATTGATCGAGCCGCTCAGCTTAGCCGATCCAAACGTCCATTTGGAGCTCATTGTTACTAGATAGAGCTTTATGTTTTACACATAGCTATAGTTAGTTTCCTTTATTATTTTGCTTTGTGCTACATACATATTTTGCCCAGACAATTGTACCATCATACACATGATTGTAACTCATGGTCTTATAGGTCATTTTGGCCTTTTGTAGATGTTAATATATCATTTCATTTCTCTCTCTCTTTTTCCCTCTTCTTATTTCTCTCTCTCTCTCCCTCTTCTTCTTCTTCTTCTTCTTTGTCTCCCTATCTCCTCACTTCTCTCCTCTCCCTCTCTCTCTCTCTTCTCTGCCAATTAGAGCCAGAGACACAGAAGTATCATATCTACCACTGCTCAGCGTATTATGAGGTCCGTGGTTGTTTCCACTCTCTTTAGAGATGAATTTGGACCACTATCCAGAGTCATGGATTTTACCGATCAGCGATGCCTTGGCCTCTTTCTTCTCGAGATACGATAGCTTCGTGACATGCGCCTCATGAGTACAGCTGCTCCAAGACACCAAGGCCCTTCACAGAGGCAGCTCACTAACTTCTTTGCAAAGGAAACCCAGAAGACTTCAATACAGTTACAGCCACAGTCCACACGAGTCTCTCTCACCACCACAATCCACACACAGACAAGGAGTATTGATTGATCGAGGCGTTCAGCTTAGCCAATCCAGATGTCCTAGGCCTCGACACAGACACCGACGACACCTTCATAGGCAGATACAGGGGATTATTGCTCGGGCTAGAACTAGGCCCTCCATACCCACATGAAATTGTACCATTTGGAGCTCATTGTTACTAGACAGAGCTCTATGTTTTACACATAGCCATAGTTAGTTTCCTTTCTTATTTTGCTTTGTGCTACATATTTTGCCCAGAAAGTTGTACCATCATGCACATGATTGTAACTCATGGTCTCATAGGTCATTTTGGCCTTTTGTAGACGTTAATATATCATTTCATTTTCATCTCTCTCTCTCTCTCTTTTTTTTTTCGTAAAGGGTAATTGTATTAATTACGAAAAAAATACAAGTTTACTTGATTACAAGATACATGATGGCACTAAGCCATCATGTGAAACGGTTCTAGTTCTAAGAGTTACAAGGTCATGGCAAAGATATAGAGGAAATTGCCATATGCCAGGGACACAAGTCCTCCCGGGAAAGTAAGTCAGAATGCTGAAGAAGATCTATCTGCCAATACAAGAGACCCTTAAGCCTAGCAATATGCCGCTGAACATTACAGGCGGAATCAAAAAGAAAAGCATTCCAAATGGTCCAGTTATGCCAACAGCCCCAATATCGAAGAAAGTGAAACACGAGCTTCATATGTGGCTGTGCCGGTGTTGGGTATTTGGGCTGCACAAAGACCCAATCAAAGGGCCTTAGCGAGAAACCAACCACTGCTCTCCAAACGGCTGACAAGAACGACCATATTTTCTTAGCGATAGGGCAAGAAATAAATCGATGACAGGCAGATTCGACACTGGTGGTGCAAAAGAAACAATTGCCATTGGATATTCGTCGCTTGGAAAGAGCCGAAGCAAGCGGAAGACCCCCAATCATCACCCTCCAAAGAAAGACCTTATATTTGAGGGTGTCTTGTTCAGCCACCCTTCCATCACAGTTGCCCTCCACCATGATCGGGATTTACGCAATCCCCATAGAGCATTAGCTTTAGTGACCAGCCAGTGATGATCTTTAATCAAAAGATGATAGACCTGGTTAGCGGAAGCTTTGTCTAAACTCAGCCGGCCTTCAAAGTCCCAATCCTGCCAAGGACGATCCGAAGCAAGGGCAGGAAAGGGTTGTCTGCTCTGGAGCACCATCAAAAGCTGTTCCCATAAATGCCTGTATCCACGAGGGATCCTAAAGATCCTCCCGGCTGTACGAAATGATATTAACACATTGCGACTGGCAAGGGTGGCATCCGCGACTGAAGTTAAGCCCAAACGTGCCATACGGTTGAATTGTGGTCGAAGCTCTTGTTTACCTTCCCATGAAAGTAACCGCGAAACTGCCAGCAATTCCAGTTGAAAAGAATTAGCAACTAAGCGATCCTCCGCCGGATGCCACTGAGCCTTCCGGAGGACCAGTTTCCAGGAACATACCAAATGGGTAAGCAATGATGAAGAGGAACAAGAGAATCGGGAATCGGCATTAAGAACATGCCACCACGAACTCTGGATTTGGGTATTGCCATGCCGAAGCCCCTGCTCCTCAAGGAAATAATGGGCTATAACGACCCACGGATGATGATCTGAGCACATAGCGCGGAAAAGAGACCAACGGAGGGCCAGCATGTGAGTTTGGGCATCCAAAATAGCTCCTCCACCCATGCGTTTGGGGGTGCACGCATGCGACCAAGAAATCCAGGAAATGCCTGCATGCAAGGAATCTTTTTTCCATAACATGAAACGAATAAACTGAGTCAGAGCATTCAGAGTAGTAGTAGTCCAGGGCAGCAAGGGCAAGAAATATGTGAGCATCGGCAACATAATTGTCTGGGCTACTTTGAGGCGAACATGGAATGGCCAAGCCTGAGACTTCCAATACAGGAACTTAGCTGCCAGTTTCTGAGAAGTCCACTGTAGAAGCTGCTTTGGGGGAACATCAACGCCCAAGGGGTAGCCAAGATGCCTGACAATGGAGCCACGAGGCACAACGATACCCTGCCAGTTCAATGACTGCAAATCCGACTCCGTGCAGCTGAGAATGGCTGATTTCAACGCATTGATGCGAAGGCCGGAAGCCTGACCAAAGAGAGCCCAAACATCCAATGCTTTGCGAAGGTTATCCTTATCCGCCCGCAGAATCATAAAACTGTCATCAGCCAAGGATTGACTAATGAAATGTTGTCCAGAAGGAAGCGACAATCCAGCCAACTGAGTGGAAGCTGCCATATGAGATAACATCGAAAGAACCGGATGAGTCGCAAGGGCAAAGAAGAGCGGGCTCAATGGGCACCCCTGTCTGACAGACCGGGCAAGGGCAAATGGCTCGGTAACTCCTCCATTCAACATGACTCGCAAAGACGCCGCTGCACTGATGATGTAGATCAGTCAAGACATCCGATCACCAAAGCCCATAGCAGACATAACCTCTGCAACAAAAGACCAGTTCAGATAGTCGAAAGCCTTTTCCAGGTCCAATTGAATCAGTACGACCTCCTGATTAGAATGCCGTGCATAATCAATCGCCAGTTGCGCATTTAATACATTGTGCAGAATGTTTCGGCCCTTAATGAAACCATATTGAAGAGGATGCACAATGGCAGGGAGATGCTTGTGGAGCCGATTCGCCATTACTTTGGAAAAGATTTTGTACATAGAACCCATTAACGAAATTGGGCGCCAATGTTTCAACATAGACGGCGAAGGAACCTTCGGAAGCAATTTAATAAGTCCTTTCCATGAGGAAGGCATAATCCCCATTTCCCACACCTGCTGAAACAAAGCCGTCAATGGTTTCACCAATTGGGTAGCAAAAACCTCAAAGAACTCATTGGTGAGACCATCCCAGCCAGGACTTTTATCCTTGGGTAAGTGTAACAAAACATCCATAACCTCCGCCTCACAAATATCTGACTCCATAGTGGCTTGCATGTCCTGCGGAACCTGATTACGAACCAGGTCATAAAAAACTGAACGGGCCTGAGTAGTTTGGGCTGAAGGTGGAGAAGTGGAACCAAGAAGATCGATGAAATAATCCCTACACATATGCACAATAGTCTGCGGATCAAGGACCAGGTGCCCGTCTGCATCCAGAAGTCTAGTCATATTCTCTCTAGCAGGAGAGGCATGGAGGGCTCGAAAGAACTTATGAGACTGACACGCATTATCTTGCAAAGTCTCCGTCAGATGCTGCAATTTGGCCTGCTGATACGATTTCAACTGAAACTCTTGAATAAGATGAGCCACACGCATTGCCAGTGCTAGTAGAAATGCATCATCTGGAGTGTCCATCAGCAGAGAACGGACCAAAGCCAGCAAGTCCTCCGCTGCTTGCCGACGCTGTCGACAAAGAGAGGCATGATGGATTCCATACTGCCGAGCAACCCGCTGCACATTAGAGAGCAATCGTTCAAACGAAGCAGTGCCCTGAGAGGAGAAGTCCAGTAAGAATCTATCAATCAATTGCTGCATATAACCCTGAAAGATTGCATGCTTCAAATAAGATGAGTTAAAACGCAAAGGGAGCTGCTCCAGAAATCGCTTAAAAGGTGCAATGGGTTGTGCGAGCATCTCAAGTTGCAGAGGAAAATGGTCCGACAATGCATATTGCTGCAACACTTTCATTTCAAGCATCTCAGGGAGGAAATCATCATTCTGCATGATGTATATGCAGTCCAGCCGCGACCATGTTGTTGCATACTGAGCGGAATGGAAATTAAACCCTGTAGAA
This sequence comes from Lygodium microphyllum, assembly GCF_053477565.2. NCBI lineage: Eukaryota > Viridiplantae > Streptophyta > Polypodiopsida > Schizaeales > Lygodiaceae > Lygodium > Lygodium microphyllum. Next base: position 110,115,698 of record NC_141157.1, read on the forward strand.
GACGGGTGCAGCCAGGACCAGAGATCTTGCTTAAGGACAGCAAGAGCCAACTCATGCCACCTACGGCTTTCCGGCGCGTCCATTACCGAATGCTCCGATGTGGACTGCGAAGAATCAACACACATATTGAAATCTCCCATGAAGAGGCCCCGTCTGCCAAGTGACAAACAAGTCTGCAAAGTATGCCAAAGCTCCCGGCACGATAAAGGATCATTCGGTGCATAGAGACCAAGTAACCATAAGATTTCTCCATCGAATAAAATTTCAATCACCACAAAGCGGCCATGCACATCATTTTTAATAAGAAGAGGTTGATATTTTTCGTGTACAATCATGACCACACCAGAATAACGCATGGCCTGTGTCCCTGCATAGAACAGACGAAAGCCATGGCAATCTACAATTTTTCCAGCTTCACCGTGACTCTTGTGTTCAACAGCACACAAGACATCCCACTGATTCTCATGCAATACAGTCCACATGGCATGTTGCTTATGGCGAGAACAGATTCCTCGCACATTCCAAGTGGCTATTTTCATGTGTTTTTTGTAAAAGAAAATCAGGTACGAGGCACAGCTTGCCTCGATTTGACCTTTTCTCCGAGAATGTCCAGGACTCCCTCATCCAAGAAATCAGCCAACACGGCAAAAGAGTTCTGCGGACCAGATTTGGAGGTAGACGGCATATCTACTAGCTTGGGAATGGATCGGGGATAACGACGATCCCACGGGGTAATGACGTTGCCTCTGGTATCAAAAGTCAGCTTAGCTGGTGTACCCTTTGGACGATCCGAATACACTCTCCGAGTGGGCTGAGGACGGGGGGCAGAGGAAGCCATCGCAGGAGGAGAGTGCTCCGACGGCAACATTTCTTTCTTGCGCATATAAGTACGCATGGAATCTTGTGACGCAGAAGGCACAGAATTCTCCATGCCAGCAACCACCCTGTTACCTTTTTTTGCGCGTACTTCAACCCAGTCTGTGCCATGGGAATCTAAAACCGAAACCTGTTGTTTACCTTTATCCAGAGCTTTAGGTGGGTGAATAGCATCCTGCGATGGGACATCACATACCATATCTTCCATGGGTAGCGCAACATGCCTCGCATCTGAAGTGTGTTGCTGTTCTGGGCATTCGGCCATGAAATGCCCTAATTTTCCACAGGAAAAGCAGTGTCCTGCAAAATTGCCCCATTTCAAACGAAAGTGTAAGGGATACATGCCAGAGCAATTGAGACGTAACCACACAGGCCTTTTCCTGGTAGTGTCCCATAACATACACAAGCGATTACGATTCACTGCCCTTAAACTTGGAGGGACCAGAACCGTGCCCACAGCAGCCATGGCGTCCTTCAACAGTGGCCAATAAACAGCCGGGCAATTTTCCACTTCAACCCATATAGGGCACTCCCGTTGTAGCAGGCGCTGAAAATCTGCCATTGGGCGCCATGGTACAACATGGACCAAACGACGATCAAGAAACAGAGGCAGTTTAGACAGAAGAGCAACACGGTGCGTCTCAGATTTTAACAACACCTCAAAAAAACCTCGGGGCCCCACAAAAATCTCTTCAACACATTCCCTTTGTAGCAGACTGTGCAGCCACTGGCGAATACGGGAAAGTTGGGGGATTCTACCAGTGAAGAAGAGTATCACCGCACGATCATAGAATACTGAAAAGGAGCGCAAGACAGATTTGGGGTCAACAGTGGCTTTCAAAACATCTTCCGGTGCAGAGTCAGAAAAGGCTTCCTGATTATGTTGAACATAATCACCAAGTAGAGTGTTGGCAAACTCTAGCAAATGCTCCCAGTCAACATCCTGAGAGTCTGCAGAGTCCGAAGCAACCTGAGCATAGGAACGATCCTGATGATCCATTGACTCCTCCGAAGTGTGCTTGGTGCGTTTGCCTGCAGGCTGAAAGTCAGGAGCAGTGGGCATCTCTTCATTGCACGGAACCATATCATCGGGTTCCTCGGTATCAGAGTCCGGACCAAGCGCTGCCACCGTTTGGTCTATAAAATCCAGGTCCAAGCCAGCCATGGTGTATCACTGCGTATACCGGTCAGAGGCCGAACGAAGATCTCACGGGAGGCAAGAATGCACAGGCTGTTCTTCCTCTTTCTCAGGCAAAACGGACCCGGCACGGGACTAACGAAGAAGCTTGGGAAGCGCGTGCGCAGAAACAGACGGCCACTGTGCAGAGAAGGCACGTCCGCAGGCAGAGAAGGGCTCGTTCCCTTTGCTGGCTCACGGTGTCGCGCGCTCTGTGTGGCAACATGGGTGTGACTGGCTGCTGGCACTTGGTGGCAAAACGGGCAGATCAGGGCGGGCAGCAGGCAGGGGGCAACGGAACGTCCAGGCAAAGGGCTCTCTCTCTCTCTCTCTCTCTCTCTCTCTCTCTCTCTCTCTCTCTCTCTCTGCGGTTCGCACTGTAGGGTGACCAGCTGTTCGCAGGCAGGCAGGGGCAGGAGTCGAACCGCAGGGTCAAACAGACCCCACGCGGGTCCTCTCTCTCTCTCTCTCTCTCTCTCTCTCTCTCTCTCTCTCTCGGTAGTAAAGGGGGGGTTATAATTAGGAGGGGGAACGCGGGGAGAAGGCGGTGTGGTGGTGGCGGTGACCACCACCCATTCTGCATGGCAGTGGGGGCTTTTTGGAGCTGCCCAACTGGGTTGTTATGCAGTTCCGCCGTCTGCGTCACCTCTCCCTCAATCGTCGTCTTCTCCTTCCTCGGCATCATCATGTTCGGCCTCCATGTCATCTGATTTCCGCAGCTTCTCCCTCGTCGACGTCATCCTTCCCCCCCCCACCTATCGGCGACGACAAGGGGGGAGGGGATAATTTTAAAAATTGGATTATTATTTTCTTTTCTTTTTTTTAATGGGTGTTTTATGCCGCGGGCGCGCGCGGGGGGGGGGGGGGGGGCGCGGGCGGGTGGATATTACATTCTCTCCCCCTTAGAGAACTCGAGATGTCCTCATCTCGGAATAACTAGGAAAGACAAGCATTAAAGGATCTTCAGGCTTGTGGGTTAGGACCCACCATGCGTCCGTTGCGCTACTTCTAATGGCTCAAGTAGTGCAACTCATGTTATTGTATTTAACCATAGGTACAAGAGTAGGATTTATTCCGTTTAGGGTATGTCTACAAAGCATACATTAATCAATCACGTACCCTTACGAAGTTTTGCTCTGATACCAACTGTAACGTGCCCGCCTATCGACTGTCCAAGCACGTTTTTAGCGGCCCATCGAGAAACAAATCTAAGCGTCGCCGCATGGCACTCCTGTGGAATATTCCGAGTATTGTTGCTTAGGGTTTCCCGAGTCCGCCTCGTAAACATAGTAGCTATCGGACGGATCTCAAGGTATCTTAGTTTTATCCCTAAGTAAACCCTTGTATGTATGTTAAGCCTCGGAACAAGCAAACTCTCCCTCTCAAGGAGTTCTCCCATTTCAATTAAGAGAAGGCAAACAATCTACTAGCAACAAAGTATATCTCAAAATTTTTGACATAAACCAAAGCATTTTTCTTTGAATGTTTTACAAGGAATGATATAGTCCATAGCCTTCTCCTCCCAAGGAGTGTAATTATCTTAGGGATTAATACATAGGTTATAGGTTTATCAATTGGTTCTAGGAATATTATTGCCAACTTTGAAGCCGAGTCCAACCTAACTCAATCAGCTTATTAATGTAATAACTTAATGAGTTAGATAGCACCTGGAAAGCTTGTGATGTGGGTGGAACAGACGTTACACTTGCAATTGGATGCTTTGGATCCAAAGTGCTTCTCTTGGGTTCCATTCTTGTCTTTCTCCCCGCACTTTGCCTATAAATGCCTTGATCATCAAAACTCTTTAAGCTATGGCTTTAATAGCTCCAGAGACCTCTCTCTCTCTCTCTCCCTCTCTATCAGCGTCCAAGTCATTTAGGCCTTCTCCTTTCTTTCTCCTTACGATGGGGGAAGCTTGCAGGATAGGATATTGGTTCACGGGAAAAGGGGGAAGGAACAACGCATATGGTCACTCTCTAAGGAGGGGAAAGAAAAAAATCTCTCTCTCTCTCTCTCTCTCTCTCTCTCTCTCTCTCTCTCTCTCTCTCTCTCTCTCTCTCTCTCTCTCTCTCTCTCTCTCTCTCTCTCCCTCTCCCTCTCCTTCTTCTTCTTCTCTCTCTCTCTCTCTCTCTCTCTCTCTCTCTCTCTCTCTCTCTCTCTCTCTCTCTCTCTCTCCCTCTTCTTCTTCTTCTCTCTCTCTCTCTTTTTTTTTCCTAAAAGGTAATTGTATTAATTACGAAAAAAAATACAAGATTACTTGATTACAAGATACATGATGACAATCCAAGCCATCATGTGAAGAGGTGCTAAGTACTACAAGTTACAATTTCATGGCAAGGATGCGGAGGAAATTGCCATATGCCAAGGACGGAAGTCCTCCGTAGAGAGCAAATCAGAACGATGGAGAAGAGCTAACTGCCAATACAAGAGGCCCTTAAGCCTCACAATATGCCGCTGAACATTATGGGCGGAGTCAAACAGAAAAGCATTCCGAATGGTCCAGTTATGCCAACAGCCCCAGTATCGAAGAAAGTGATACATGAGCTTCATATGTGGCTGTGCGGGAGTAGGGTATTTGGGCTGGCCCAAAACCCAATCAAAGGGGCGCAGTGTGATACCAACCACCCCTCGCCAAACGGCCGACAAAAATAACCAGACTTTCTTAGCGACGGGGCAAGAAATAAATCGGTGGCGGGCGGATTCCATAGTAGTGGTGCAAAAGAAACAGGTGCCATTGGAGATTCGTCGCTTGGAGAGAGCCGAAGCAAGCGGAAGACCCCCAATCATCACTCTCCAAAGAAAGACTTTGTATTTAAAGGGTGTCTTGTTGACCCAGCCCTCCATCACAGTTGCCCTCCACCATGACCGGGATTTACGCAATCCCCATAAAGCATTCGCTTTAGTAACTAGCCATTGATTATCTTTAATCAGAAGATGATACACTTGGTTAGCAGAAGCTTTGCTCAAATGCAGCCGGCCTTGTAGGTCCCAATCCTGCCAGGGATGATCCGAAGCAAGAGCAAGAAAGGGTTGTCTGCTCTGGAGCACCGTCAAAAGCTGTTCCCATAAAGGCCTATATCCACGAAGGATCCTGAAAAGCCTCCTAGCAGTACGAAACGATATAAGCACATTGCGACTGGCAAGGGTGGCATCCGCAACTGAAGACAAGCCCAAACGTGCCATCCGGTTGAATTGTGGTCTAAGCTCATGTTTACCTTCCCACGAAAGTAAACGCGAGACTGCCAGTAATTCCAATTGAAAAGAGTTAGTAGCCAAGCGATCCTCCGTTGGGTGCCACTGAGCCTTTTGAAGGGCGTGCTTCCAGGAACACACCAAATGAGTAAGCAGTGATGAAGAAGAACTGGAAAACCGCGAATCAGCATTAAGAACGTGCCACCAAGAACTCCGGAGTTGGGTATTACCATGCCGAAGCCCATGGCCCTCGAGGAAATAACGGGCGATAGCGACCCACGGATGATGATCATCCGAGCACATGGCGCGGAAAAGGGACCAACGAAGTGCCTGCATGTGAGTTTGGGCATCTAAAATAGCTCCGCCACCCATGCGTTTGGGGGTGCACGCATGCGACCACGAGATCCAGGAAATACCTGCATGCAATGAGTCCTTCTTCCATAGCATGAAGCGAATAGACTGAGTGAGAGCATTCAGAGTCGTAGGAGTCCAGGGCAACAATGGCAAGAAATATGTGAGCATTGGCAACATAATTATTTGGGCTACTTTGAGGCGAACATGAAAAGGCCAGGCCTGAGACTTCCAATACATAAACTTGGCCACCATTTTCTTAGAAATCCACTGCAGAAGCTGCTTTGGGGGAACATCAACACCCAAAGGGTATCCAAGATGCCTGACAATGGAACCTCGAGGAACAACCAGACCCTGCCAGTCCAAGGACTGCAAATCCGACTCCGTGCAGCTTAGAATGGCTGATTTGAGGGCATTGATACGAAGGCCTGACGCCTGCCCAAAGAGACCCCAAACATCCAATGCTTTTCGAAGGTTATCCTTGTCCGCACGCAAAATCATAAAAGTATCATCCGCCAGGGATTGGCTAATGAAGTGTTGTCCTGTAGGAAGCGACAGTCCGGCCAACTGGGAAGAGGCGGCCATATGTGATAACATGGAAAGAACTGGATGTATTGCAAGGGCAAAGAATAAAGGGCTCAAAGGGCACCCCTGTCTAACAGAACGGGCAAGGACAAATGGCTCAGTAACGCCTCCGTTCAGCATGACTCGCGAAGACGCCGCAGCACTAATGGTGTAGATCAGACGAGACATCCGAGCACCAAAGCCCATAGCAGACACAAGGTCAGCACAACGAAAGACCAGTCCAGATAGTCAAAAGCCTTTTCCAGGTCCAGTTGAATCAGTACCACCTCCTGATTAGAATGCCGGGCATAATCAATGGCCAATTGGGCATTCAAAACATTGTGTAGAATATTTCGGCCCTTAATGAAACCATACTGAAGAGGGTGCACAAGGGCAGGGAGATGCTTATGGAGCCGATTCGCCATTACTTTGGAAAAGATTTTGTACATTGAACCCATCAAAGAAATGGGGCGCCACTGTGTCAACTTAGATGGCGAAGGAACTTTTGGAAGCACTTTAATAAGTCCTTGTTTCCATGAGGGAGGCATGATCCCCGTTTCCCACACCTGCTGAAACAAAGCCTGCAATGGTTTCGCCAGTTGGGTAGCAAAGGCTTCAAAGAACTCATTGGTGAGACCATCCCAACCCGGACTTTTATCTTTGGGCAAGTGTAACAAGACATCCATAACCTCTGCTTCACCAATATCTGACTCCAGAGTAGCTTGCATGTCCTGCGGGAGCAGATTGCGGACCAGGTCATAAAAAACCGAACGGGCCTGAGTAATTTGGGCTGAAGGTGGAGAAGCGGAACCGAGAAGGTCACGGAAATAATTCCTGCACATATGCACAATAGTCTGTGGATCCAGGATAAGGTGGCCTTGTGCATCCTCGAGTCTGGTCATATTCTCTCGAGCAGGAGAGGCATGGAGAGCTCGAAAGAACTTATGGGTCTGACATGCACTATCTTGCAAAGTCTCTGTCAGATGTTGCAATTTGGCCTGCTGATACGATTTTAATTGGAATTCTTTAATAAGATCGGCCACCCGCATGGCCAGTGCAAGCAGAAATGCATCATCCGGAGTGTCCACCAGCAGGGAGCGAACCAAAACCAGCAGGTCCTCCGCTGCCTGTCGACGGCGCCGACAAAGAGAGGCATGATAGATCCCATATTGCCGAGCAACCCGCTGCACATTAGAGAGCAATCTTTCAAATGACGCAGTGCCCTGAGAGGAAAAGTCCAAGAAGAATCTGTCAAGCAATTGCTGCATATAGCCCTGAAAAATTGTATGCTTTAAGTAGGACGAGTTGAAACGCAAAGGGAGTCTCTCCAGAAATTGCTTGAAAGGGGCAATGGGTTGTGCAAGCAACTCGAACTGCAGAGGGAAATGGTCCGACAAGACATATTGCTGCAACACTTTTATTTCGAGCATCTCAGGCAGAAAATCATCATTCTGCATGATATATATACGGTCCAACCGCGACCATGTTGTGGCATACTGGGCCGAATGGAAAGTAAAGCCTGGAGAAGACGGGTGTAGCCAGGACCAAAGATCTTGCTTAAGAATAGCAAGAGCCAACTCTTGCCACATACGACTTTCCGGCGCATCCATGATCCAGTGCTCCGATGTAGACTGGGAAGAATCAACACACATATTGAAATCCCCCATGAAGAAGCCCCGTCTGCCAAGTGACAAGGAAGTCTGCAAAGTCTGCCAAAGCTTCCGCCGAGATAACGAATCATTCGGAGCATAGAGGCCAAGTAACCATAGGATTTCCCCTTCGAATAAGATTTCAACCACCAAAAAGCGGCCATGAACATCATTTTTAATAAGAACAGGCTGGTATTTGGCATGTACAATCATGAGCACACCCGAATAATGCATGGCCTGTGTTCCTGCATAGAACAAACGAAAGCCATGGCAATCCACAACTTTACCGGCGTCACCGTGACTCTTGTGCTCAACAGCGCACAGGACATCCCACTGATTCTCATACAATGCAGTCCACATGGCATGTTGCTTGTGGTGAGAACAAATTCCTCGCACATTCCACGTGGCTATTTTCATGTGTATACAAAACACAATCAGGTACGAGGCACAGCTTGCCTCGATTTGACTTTGTCGGCGAGAATGTCCAAGACTCCCTCATCCAAGAAATCCGCCAACACCGCAAAAGAGTTCTGAGGACCAGATTTGGAAGTAGACGGCATATCTGCTTGCTTGGGGTTGGAAGGTGGGTAACGACGGTCCCACGGAGTAATGACGTTGCCTCTGGTATCAAAAGCCAGCTGTGCAGGTGGACCCTTTAGACAATCCAAATACATTTTCCTGGCGGGCTGATGACGGGGAGCTGAAGAAACCATAGCAGGAGCAGAGCGCTCGGAAGACATCATTTCCTTCCTGCGCATATATGTTCGCATGGAATCTTGTGAGGTAGTAGGCACAGTACTCTCCATGCCAGCACCAATCCTGTTGCCTTTTTTGGCACGTACTTCAACCCAATCAGTGGCACGGGAATCCAGACCCGAAACCTGTTGTTTACCTTTGGCCAGAACTTGGGGCGGGTGGATAGTATCCCGCGACGGAGCATCACACACCATATCTTCCATGGGCGGAGCAACATGACCCGCATCTGAAACGTGTTGTTGCTCTGGGCATTCAGCCATAAAGTGCCCCAACTGTCCACAGGAAAAGCAATGGCCTGCAAAATTGCCCCATTTCAAACGAAAGTGTAACGGATGCATGCCAGAGCAATTGAGGCGTAACCAAGCAGGCCGTTTCCTTGCAGTATCCCATAACATGCACAAGCGGTTGCGATTCACAGCCCTGAGACTGGGATGGACCAGAACCGTGCCCACAGCGGCCATAGCATCCTTCAATAGCGGCCAATAAACAGCCGGACAATTTTCCACTTCTACCCACACAGGGCATTCACGTTGCAGGAGGGGCTGGAAATCTGCCATCGGGCGCCATGGAACCACATGAACCAACCGACGATCAAAAAACAAAGGCAGTTTAGACAGGAGAGCAGCACGGTGCGTCTCTGTTTTCAAGAGGACCTCAAAAAAACCTCGGGATCCAACAAAAATCTCTTCAACACATTCCCCTTGTAGCAGACTCTGCAGCCATTGGCGAATACGGGAAAGCAGCGGGATGCGACCAGTGAAGAAGAGTATCACCGCGCGATCATAAAATACCGAAAAGGAGCGTAGGACAGTTTTTGGGTCGACGGTAGCTTCCAGAACATCGTCTGGAGCAGAGTCAGAGAAGGCTTCCTGATTATGTTGAACATATTCACCAAGCAGAGTGTTGGCAAATTCCAACAGATGCTCCCAGTCCACCTCCTGAGAGTCCACAGAATCCGAAGCAACCTGAGCATAGGAACGATCCGGAGTAACACCTATCTCTTCCGGGGTATGCTTGGTACGTTTACCCGCAGGCTGGATGTCAGGACCCGGGGGCAATTCTTCAGTGCACGGAACCATATCCTCCGGTTCCTCAGCATCAGAGTCCGGGCCAAGTGCTGCCACCGTTTGGTCTATGAAATCCAGATCCAACCCAGCCATCGTGTATGACGAGCTGATCTCGAAGAAGGACTGACCGACAGTGCAGATCAGTGTCGGCTGTGTTAGAAAGCTGCACCCCTATAAGCTGGTTGCGCACACGGCGGAGGACGACCCGCAGGACGTCACACGGACAAGTTGCAGGCGTTAAAAGTCTGGGGCGACCACCACGGTGGCTGACGGGCGAGGGCAGCGTCTCTCTCTCTCTCGCTCGCAGAGGACGGCAGGGCTGGACAGGCGACGAACGAAGGCAGGGGCGGCGTTCAACAGGGCCTAGGTCCGACTGCAGGACGGGCGAGGCAGCAACGGCGCAGGGTAGGGATCAGGCGCGGGCAGAAACCCTGACGCGCAGGGCGGACGGGCGCAAGCCAGGCGCGGAGCCCGCAGGGTACGCGGACGACAGCGACTGCTGACGAGCAGGCGCCCGACCGGCCAGACGGGCGTAGGAGGAAACGTAGGGCGAAACGGCGACGCGTGACGGACAAGGCTCTCTCTCTCTCTCTCTCTCTCTCTCTCTCTCTATATGTATATATATATATATATATATATATATATATATATATATATATATATATATATATATATATATATATATATATATATATATATACATATCTCTATATATATATATATATATATATATATATATATATATATATATATATATACATATAGAGAGAGAGAGAGAGAGCAAAAGGGCGGGGCGGGGGGGGGGAGGAGAGACGCGGGGAGAAGGTGTTGTGGTGGCGGCGGTGACCACCACCCATTCTGCATGGCAGTGGGGGCTTTTTGGAGCTGCCCAACTGGGCTATTATGCCCAAGGGGAGGGAAGGGACCGTTTTTCGCCACGTGGGCTTCTTCCGCAGTTCCACCGCCTGCGTCACCTCTCTCTCAATCATCGTCATCTCCGTCTTCTTCCTTCGCGTCATCACATTCGGCCTCCACGTCATCTAGTTTCCGTGGCTGCTCCTCTCTCGTCGACGTCACCCCCCCCCCCCCTCCCCGCCACCTATCAGCGACGACAGGGGGAGAGAGGATAATTAAAAAATTCAATTATTATTATTATTATTATTTAAAGGGGCATTTTATGCCGCGGGCGGGGTGGGGGGATATTACAGATTGATAGACATGTATTGATGCAGGAAGACATGGATTGGGCACCTTTGCGCAACAGATACTGGGCGGAGCGTAGCATCACGGATGCCTTCCATCGGACATTATGGCGTCACCTATGGGACAACTGGAGACCGGGAGGATGTCATATTTCCTTTGGCTTTTGGCACATGGGGATTTGGCTGTTGGGATCCAAGTGCTCCATTAAATCTATTTAGTACAGCACTAAAACAAAACCCATTAACAGCACCCGCACCAAATAAACAAATGCCCTCTTGATCTAATATCAAACAATTCTCTGTAAGAATAAAGAGTCCTCTTGGCCTAACGAAATATAACCATAAAGCACACCATTCAACAATCTACTACTGAAAGTAAACCCTTGGCCCCAAATAAACCCTACTGAAACACATAACTAGAACAAGGAGATGGTCATTCAGGCCCTATACTACATACATCAAATTATTAGCTAATCCCCTGCATAAATGCCAAGGGGTGTCTGACAAATATGCCATTGAACGATCAAATGCGTCCATGATAGAATAGAAAGATGGTCAATTGCTACCTGGCTCATAACCCATACTAACCATCGGCGTCCAAAACAAGACATGACAACTCCTCATGACCACAGTTAAGAAAGACATCTTTCATAAAGTTAGCTAGGGAGTCTGCAAAGTGGTTCCACTATCAGGGAATCAGCTAACAAGCCACTACCTCAAAGATCTCAAGGGTGCCCAAGGTTGTATGATGGTACATTCTTGGAATGCGATCTCTCACACTATAGGTCCCATTCAATTGATTGATCTCACTAATTGCGAGTCGCCTTTCACCAATAATTAGTGAATACCACCACATCTAGCTAGATTTACCCCCATAAGCAAGGCCTTGTATTCTACCATGTTATTTGTAAAAGTAGTGCCTAATTACACTCCCATTTTTAAAACCAATCAGTGACGACGGGGATCTTTAATGATAACCCCAACACTTGCATGCTTAGTAGGTCCTTGAGAAGCTCTAATCAAAATATAATGTGTAAACCATAGCTTCATTGATGTAACCTGCCATGGCAATCAACCTATCTGTACTTATGACAATCAAAGTCTAATCAAGAGATGGGGTATAAGACAGGTACAATCCCTTCTTTCTCATTGAACCCAATAGGGTGCTAGTAAGAACCCTATGACAATGATGGAAATAGACTCGAATATCCCATATGAAAGAGTAGTCTTGCCACTCAGTAACGTGATAACCCTTACTCCACCAAATCACTTTGCCTTGGTGGTAATGCTGCTCTAAATATGGATGCTCAAGATAAGAAATTACTTTTTCCATCCAATAGTCTTGGTATCCTCTACAAGTTTAAGTTGGATCCTGAAGGACCTATAAAGGCACCAATTCCAATGTATGTCCCTACAAATAATTGTTAGCCAGTCATTTCCTGGATAGTGAAGACAGCAGTGCAACGTCAGCAGGTGCCACGTCAGCACCTGCAGTCGGACAGTTTACTGCAGTCGGACAGTTTTTACTGCAGTTGGCTGCATTTAATGCAGCCGACCTGATGCAGTTATTTCCTATTTTTCAGCTATTTATAGCCGGTTTGTGGCACACTCCAGCATTCATTATTTTCAGATTCTGATCTTGAGATCTGTTGGCTGAGACAGGGCTGACGGAGATCGAGGTCATCAAGTCGAATACATACGCAGATATTTCCTCTGCCCTCTTGTATATTTCTGCACTCTTATACAGCATACTACACCGCAAATTTTATGCATTTACACCGTCTCCTTTTTTCCCTCTCTCTCCTCTCTGTGTTCACTCTCTCTCAGTCTTTGTCTTACGCTTCCACATTGCTGCACACTGACAATAATAGGGCTTCAATTTATTCAAGTTTACTTAAGTTTTAAACTCTACCCGTTGCAAATTTGCTAAAAGGGTTGTAAAGCCATTCTTTCTATATGGATAATCTTATAAGGACCATCCCATTTGGTTTTCAACTTGCATGGGAAGAGCTTAGAATGGGCATCATAATATAGGATCAATTGACCCTTAGCAAATTTATACTTCTTAGCCTAAAGGTCGTGAAGCTCTTTCATTTGCTTCTTCCCTACTTCCCAGTGTAACAAGGCTTGCAACCGAATCTTGTCAAGATGTGCAAGGGAAGTGAGCCTGTGACATTAATGTGACATTAAAGTGATATTCAATGTAACATGAAGGTCACAAATATTGAATGTGACATTAAAGTGACATTTAATGTGACATTAAGGTAAATCTAGGGGAACACGCACGAGGATGACCGTCCGGGCTCTTGGGCGCCCGAACGGGGTTAAGGGGAGCCTAGAAATAAAGAGAGTCCAAGAATAGTAGGACTCACCAAGGTTTGATGGCTGGCAATCGGATCACAATGGTCTGGCCAGCAATATACTAGGCAAGGCTGGGAGGTAAAAAGGATCACTCGTGCTCACCCATCCCGACTGTTTTCTTCTGGCTTGAGTCTTCTTCTGAGTCATCGGACATTGGTATCAGAGCTGACACGTTTAGCCGTGTGGATTCGTGGAGTTCTTCTACGAAAAGGCAGTGACAGATTTTCAGTAGTCCCGCTATCCATTCAATCGACGGGTCAGTCGACAAGTTTCATACGTCACACTAATCATTTCAGTCGACGGGTTTTCCCTCGTCGACCCGTCACGGATCCGTGAAGCCGCTGGTTAAACGTTTGGTGACACGTCACGTAAAACTTGGCGTGACGATTATTTACGTCACGAATTAAAGGCGGGGCAGATATCTTTTACCAAAAACGTCGTATACTGGATCGTGCAACGTCGTATGCTGGATCATGTGCCGCCGAATCCTGACTCACGCCTGTCCGTGAACGCACCAACAGATCACACGTTCTTTTCCCTTTTCGCAGGCTGAAGCTGAAGCTATTTTCTGATGTGTGTCTGATCAGTCGACTGCGCGTTTGGATCGACTGCACTTGCATCACAAGGACAAGCTCAACAGAGAGCAAGTTCAGGAAAGGGGCATTGATGGCCTGCGTGATTATTAAAGAAGGGAGCTGAATACTAGTCGTTTCTGCAAAGAAGCTCCATTTCCTGCGTGGCCGACTTTGTTCGGGCGATAAAATTTGTTCCTTACTCTTCGGGTTTATTTCCAAACCAGCAACAACTGTCTGCCATTAAAATCAGGGAAGTACTTTACTTTGTATGCAAATTTCTTATCTTTGCTTTCCAATTCCAGTGTATTAATGGCAGAAAAAGGGAAAGAGAGAGTAATGGAAGGTTCTAGTTCTGGGGACCACCCTATGGTAGATCCCCATGAACCAGAAATGCAAGAAGAACAGTGGGAAGAATTTTTTGCTACACGAGAGCAATTTGATGATCTTACTGCTCGTGTGCAAGCTCAAGGGGTTCAAATGGAATTTTTAACCCAAACACTCACTGAAATAAAATCTCAATTAACTTTATTGTTAGAAAGAGATAAAAATAAGATAGAAACCTCGGATGTCCCATCTTCATCGAAAGATTTAGATGTGACTATCCGAGATCCTAAGGAACCCCACCATAAATTAAGGGATAATCCAGTTCTAAAGGATATGAAACCACCTCAGTTTCACGGGGAGGAAAAAGATAGGAATAAAGATACAATCTTTAATTTCCTCCAAAAATGGGAAGATTTACATACACTTAAGAATACCCCACCACATCTCCAAGCACTAGAGGCTAGTTTAACTTTGGGGCCCAAAGCATATAAGTGGTGGCGAACTTTAAAGGAGGCAAATAAAATACCTGAAACTTGGGCTCAATTTGAATCCGTCTTTTTGAAAGAATTCCTTCCTGAAAATGAAATGGAAAGAAATTGGGAAGATTGGGACTATGTCAGACAAAAGGGAAGACCCTTGCTGACATATCTGGAGGAATATCGTGAGATAATCCTCAAATTGGAAGGAATAGATGAATTTCAAAAGACAAGAGGATTCATTAGGGGACTAGACAAAGCCTGTAAAAAGGAAGTAAAAAGGAGTTCACCTAAGACGCTGGAAGAGGCAATTAAATTTGCATTAATTCATGAAGATAGTATGCGTCCAGGTACACTCACTAGTCTCACTGATACGGAGCCCAAGTCTAAGGAATTGGAAACCTCAAAATTTGTGGGCAAATTTAAAAGGAAAATGCCATTCTTTAAGGGTAAAAAACAACCTTTTGAAAAGAAACCATATGTGAGGCCAAAGTTAAGTCTTGATGACTTTGATAAGGCCAAAAAAGAAAAGTTGTGTTTCAATTGCCTATCCCCTAACCATGCTGCTTGGAATTGCCCTCAAAAGAAAAAGGGGGAAGACAAAGGAAATGATAAGGACAAGGGCAAGGGAAAAGAAAAACAAATCCATGTAGTGCAGACCTTAGAATTAAAGGGGCATGAAAAGTACAAATCTTTGGAGGTCTTGCACATGGATGTACAACACAAGTGTTGTATGTCAACTTCTATGTGGCAGCCTACTTTTGGGCCACATGATTTACTTAGAGTACATGGATTGATAGCTGGAAAGAGGGTTAGAGTCATGATTGATGACTCTGCCACACATAATTTTATAAATTATACACTTGTCAAAAAATTGAAACTTCCCCAACAAAAGAGTGGGCATCAATATGTTGTTCGTATGATGCAAGGCCAAGACAATAAAATATGGGATACAATGGTATCCAATTTGGAAATTGAGATTCAAGGATATAAAGATAAACTTGATTTCCAAATTATGAACATGGAAAGAGCTGATATTGCTCTAGGGAGGGAGTGGCTATGGGGATTGGAACCATCCTTAAAACGTAGTTATCACCATAATACACTGGAATTTGAAAGGGATGGTAAGATTTTTGTCATTCAAGGTGAACATGAAGTATCTGATAATCCTTTGCTGTGTTCTACTGAAGTTCAGAAGCTGATAAAGAAGGAAGTTTGTGAGGTATATATGTTATGGTCTCTTCCTGTACAGGACACTTTTATTTTCTGTAATATAAAGCAACAATTTTCTTATGTTTGTGGGTTGAATGTTAATAATGAATTAAGTAGTTTGTTAGATGATTTTAAAGATGTGTTTTCTTCTGATTTACCAAGTGGTCTTCCACCAGATAGAGGTGATATAAATCACCCAATTGACATAAATAAGGATACACACCCTATTTCTAAACCACCGTATAGATTAAGTGAAACACAGCATCAAGAAGTTGAAAGACAAATTAAGGATTACCTGGATAAAGGGTTTATTCAATCTAGTAATTCACCTTGGGCTTCACCAATTTTATTGGTAAAGAAAAAAGATGGTTCTATGCGACTTTGTGTTGACTATAGAGCACTTAATAAAATAACGGTGAAGAATAAATTTCCTATGCCCAGAATGGAAGATCTTTTTGATCAATTACAAGGGGCAAAATTATTCACAAAGATAGATTTAAGATCAGGTTATCACCAAGTAAGAATTAAGGCACAAGATGTTCCCAAGACAGCATTTCGTACTAGATACGGGCATTATGATTTTTTGGTGATGCCTTTTGGCCTCACTAATGCACCAGCTACCTTTATGAAGCTGATGAATAGTGTTTTACGGCCCTATCTAGGACATTTTGTAGTAGTCTTCTTGGATGATATCTTGATCTTTAGTAAATCAAGAGAAGAACATTTGGAACACTTACAATTAGTATTCCAACTGTTAAGAACACATTCCCTTTATGCGAAGAAAACTAAATGTGAATTCTTTGCACAAGAGGTCAAATATCTGGGGCATATAATTTCGAAAGAAGGAATCAACATGGATCCAGAAAAAGTAAGGGCAATTATTGAATGGCCATCTCCAAGGAACCTGGAAGAGCTGCAGATCTTCCTAGGTTTATCTGGATTTTATCGTAGATTCATTCGAGATTATGCCAAAATAGCTGTTCCAATGACAGACCAACTTAAAGGGAAAGGAAAAAGTTTTAATTGGGGAACAGACCAAAATGAAAGTTTTCAAAAACTTAAGGTAGCTATTGCTACAGCTCCAGTATTATTAATTGTGGATCCCAATAAACCGTTTGTGGTTGAAGCTGATGCCAGTGTAAGGCGATAGGCGCGATCTTCTTACAAGAAGGTCGACCAGTTGCTTTTGAAAGCAAGAAATTAGATCGTGCAAAACAGAATTATTCTGTTTATGAGAGGGAGTTGTATGCAATAGTACATGCAATGAAGAAATGGAGGCACTATTTGTACGGTGCCAAACTTTTGATTTTATCGGATCATGAAAGCATTAAGTGGCTTAATGATCAACCGGATTTACACGGGCGTAAAGCCAGATGGGCCGAACTCCTCCAAGAGTTCGACTATGAGATAAGATATAGAAAAGGAAAGTATAATATAGTAGCTAATGCACTCAGCAGAATGCCCATCATTAATGAATTGAGTTTTACTCAGTTCACTTCCAACTTACTTGAATCTTTAAAAGAGAAATGCCAGGTTGATCCGGCATATTCCAACATATGGGAAGCAATAAAAAAT
Organism: Lygodium microphyllum; assembly: GCF_053477565.2. Taxonomy (NCBI): domain Eukaryota; kingdom Viridiplantae; phylum Streptophyta; class Polypodiopsida; order Schizaeales; family Lygodiaceae; genus Lygodium; species Lygodium microphyllum. The sequence goes on from NC_141157.1 coordinate 110,133,055, forward strand.
GGGGATCCAAATGAAAGTGCTTCTATTGAGGAAGGAATATCTGAGGATGTTCAACAAGGAAATGGAGCATCAGAGGTTGCTCAAACTCGATTTAAGTGGAAGAATTTTACCATTGATAATGGTTATTTACTCTACAAGGGTAGGGTATGTGTCCCGAAAGATACAGAAATAAGGCGCCAAATACTCTTTGAGTGTCATGATACCCCTAGCGCGGGACATCCAGGAGTTAATAAGACTTATAGTCTTATTAAAAGGCAGTTCTATTGGCCTGGAATGAATAAGGACATCCTTGACTATGTGGTCAAATGTAATAAATGCCAGGTTAATAAAGCTGAAAGATTTAAAATGGGAGAACTTCTCCATCCACTAGAAATTCCTTCGGGGAAATGGGAGAGTATCTCCATGGACTTTATTGTTGCTTTACCCAGAACACAGAGGGGGCACGACTCTGTGTGGGTGATTGTGGATAGGTTAACCAAAATGGCTAGGTTCATTCCAACTTCAACTGATGTTAAAACACCAGAATTGGCTAGATTGTTCGTAGAGAACATATACCGATTGTATGGCCTTCCGGCAAATATAGTTTTTGATCGGGATAGAAAATTTGATAGCCAATTTTGGCGTGCGGTATTTAGGAAATTGGATACTAAACTTAGCATGAGTACGGCGGATCATCCGCAAACAGATGGGCAAACTGAAAGGGTTAACCAAATTCTTGAAGATATGCTTAGGGCATATGTAAGTAAAAGGCAAACTAATTGGGAGGAGTATCTACTGATAGCAGAGTTTGCATATAGCAGTGCCAAGCACTCTTCCACTGGATATAGTCCATTTATGTTAATGTATGGGTTTCAGCCCAGAGCTCCTTTTGCAGTAGGACTGCATAAGGAAAAGGTTCAGGCAGCTAAAGACTTTTTGGAGGATATGAATAGTATGTTAAAATTTGCTCAAGAAAATATTAAAAAAGCTCAAAATCGAGCTAGAGCATATGCAGATCCTCACCGAAGAGACATCTCCTTTGAAGAAGGAGAATTGGTCTATCTTAAGGTGCCTGAACAAACTAAAACTATGAAAAAGGGACAATGTCCAAAGCTTTCACCAAGGTATTGTGGTCCTTTCATAATACTTAAAAAGGTGGGAGAATTGGCTTACAAGCTCCAATTACCTACTGGTAGTAAAATACATCCAGTTTTTCATGTAAGTAAATTAAGGAAGAAGCTGGGTGATTTGGATAATCTAATCTTAAATGATGACATTGAGGAGCTGTTCAATGACCAATCTAATCCACATGAACCAGAAAGAATATTAAATGTTCGAAATAGACGAACAAGGAATACTATTTATCAAGAATGTTTGGTTAAGTGGAAAGATTGTTCAGAAGAAAGCTCAACATGGGAGCGAGTAAGTACTTTAAAGAAAAGGTTTCCCGATTTACAGTTAGACCTTCCAAGTATCGTTTTCGAGGATGAAACCGATTCTTAAGGGGAAGGAAATGTGACATTAATGTGACATTAAAGTGATATTTAATGTAACATTAAGGTCACAAATATTGAATGTGACATTAATGTGACATTTAATGTGACATTAAGGTAAATCTAGGGGAACACGCACGAGGATGACCGTCCGGGCTCTTGGGCGCCCGAACGGGGTTAAGGGGAGCCTAGAAATAAAGAGAGTACAAGAATAGTAGGACTCACCAAGGTTTGACGGCTAGCAATCGGATCACGATTGTCTAGCCAGCAATATACTAGGCAAGGCTAGGAGGTAAAAAGGATCACTCGTGCTCACCCATCCCGACTGTTTTCTTCTGGCTTGAGTCTTCTTCTGAGTCATCGGACAGAGCCTTTCTTGCAATGCTTTCTCTTCACCCAAAACTATTGCGGGAGATTAGCTGTGGGCAACATGTATCTAACTCTCTCACAAAGTATGCAATTATATCTTTCAGCCACACCATTTGATGCAGCATTAGAAACATACTCGCCCCCATTATCCATTCTTTAACTTAAGCCCTTTCTATGTGGTAACGAAAGCATGAAACTCATTTCAACTTTTTGAACTTTCTGTGTGGTAACGAAAGCATGAAACTTTTTAAAAGCATCCAACACTTCGTTTTTACTCTTTAATACATACACCCATGACTTTCTACTGAAATCATCAATAAAAGTGACAAAGTACCATGCACCCCCATGTGAATTAACAAGCATAGTGCACACATTAGAATGTACTACGTCAAGAGCATTGGACTTCTTAACGACACCAAAGTAATAAGGAGACTTCACATGTTTCCCATATATGCAATCATTACAAAAGTCGAGACCAGAGCCTTTTGCATCAAATCTCCCTGAAGAGGAGAGAACCTGAAGGCCTTTTTGGCTCATATAGCCAAGTCTTTTGTGCCAAAGTTCCATCTGTGAATGAACTTCAGCCACAACTAAAAACTTGCCAGGAAATGCTTTCCACCGCAAATAATACAAAGTCTCCTTTTTGCTGCCTTTAACAATCAGCATAGAGCCTTTGTGAACCTTTCATCATCCACCACTAAAGGTAGTAAAATACCCTCTTGCATCAAGCTACCCAACTGATAGTAGACTCTTCTTTATGCCAAGTACATGTCTGACATCATGCAAAATCAGCTCTTGGCCATTATCAAGGACCAACTAAATTGTACCTACACCCTCTATTTCACAAGCATAATTGTTACCCAAGTAAACCTTGCCTAGGCAACCTACAGTGTACTCAAAAAATGAGTCCAAAGAGGGAATGACATGAAAAGTGTCACTGTTGTCCACTATCCATGATTGAGACAGCCCATCATGAGCTATAAGTAAGGTATCAATTACCTCCTTTTTATTGATGTGCATATCACCTGCTACTTCCATAACATCTACATCATTACATGAGGCTGCAACAAGTATCTCTCCAATGTCAGAGAGCTCGTCGATGACCACACTAGATGCAACATTTGCCTTTGCAACTTCTTTTGAGGGAGAGCTGTCATCCTTTTTTTTTTTTCCTTGTTGTTTCTTTCTTTCTTGCTCCTTCTTGTAGTAGCGACAATCGAGCTTTTTATGCCCTTTACGTCCACATTGATAGCAAGTGACATCCTATTGTTTGCCCTTGCTTTTACTCCTACTTTTGCCTTTATTTCTTGCATTACCCCTCTTTTCTGACCTGCCTCTAAGATGATAGGCTGAACCACTACTTTCTCCACTGGACTTTCTTCTAATCTCCTCATTGAGAATAGAGCCCCTAACACCATCGAAGGTTAAAGCAGGGTTGTTGCTCAATGAAACAACCAAAGACTCCTAGCTATCAGGCAAAGTCATCAACAAGAAAATGGCCTTTAATTTATCATTGAAGGGCTGCAAACCAATGTCCTGCAATTGGCTCAAAATCCCTGGGAAAACACTCAAATGCTCCGATGCTGGCTTAGACTCATCCAACTCCATGTTTTCAAGCTTACGCATGAGATGCACTTGATTTATTAGAGTTGTATTTTCATAAGTGTCCATCAACTTTATCCATATGGCATAAGTTGTATCAAGACGCTTAATGTCTGTAAGTACATCATCAGATACAACCATTTTAATGTATGCAATGGCCTTCTTGTTGAGTCTAGCCCAATCCTCGTCTGTCATAGCTATAGGCTTGACTTCCAAAAGAGAATCATCACAATCCTTGAGAAACAAAATGCCTTGCATCCTGTCCTTCCACAAGTCAAAACCAGTGCCATCAAACCTCTTGATTTCAAGAAGGGATTTAGTGTCACTGTTGCTTAAAGCATTTGCAGCCATTTTTCCGCAATGTACCCAAAGATCAATACTGCAATTTATGACAGCAAACAATAAGCTGAATATTCAGTTAATATCAGCCCAAATTTTCAGTCAATGAGAACAAGGTTCAGTCCAAGTACATGTACAGCAGTAGAACAGATGACTTTCAGCAATATAACTGAAATTTCAGCATATACTCAAAGCATACATCACTGCCAGGTGACTCCCACTTCAGCAGTATCACCAAAAGTACATCTGCAACAATCCCAGATCTGCAAGTGATCACTAAGACTACTGCAACATGACTATTCAGAAATACATCAACTCAATGGGACCTGCCCACCATATGTACTACATACATATGTGGCCAAATACTTCTAATACACAAAAGAAAACAAGATTCTCTGCAATTTCTTCAAAATTACAAGATTCTCTGCAATTTCTTCAAAATCTCACAAGTGGGAGACAAATGTCACTACTTACAACGCAAAGATTGCATCAGCAATGTTCCTAATGTACATTTCAAACAACATTTTTGCCAAAATTCTCAAATTTCAGCAAAAGCCCCAAAATTTTACTGACCAATCTGCACCAATTGCACTAATACATGAACCTGAGAGCATAAAACAGGCAAAATTAGCAAAATTTGCCAAAATCTTGCAAAAGCCCCAAAATTCTCAAGTCAAAATATGCACCAATGTCAACAAATTTGACTCAGCTAAGCAAAATTTCATTGATATGAGAAAAGCCCCAAAATTTTCGAAGTCAATGTGCACAATTTCTCCAATTTCTTGGGTCAAATTGTCCTGTTATGTATGACCAGCATCAAATTTGGAAAAACCCCCAAATTTTCGGGCATAAGAATGCACTAGGCTAAAGACCGTGCTTGCACATGCGAACCACGGCTTAAAAATAAGCCATTTCACAAAAAAACACAAACTATTGACTGGTCACCCATCTACTCACGCTTGCTGACGCGTGGTGTCCGCCAGTCAATCCTGTCGCTGTTGATCTGGCACGTGATGTCCGTCTGATCACGAATGATGCTGTCGTCTGGCCCCGTTGGTGACCTGTCATGCGCAATTTACCTGGCCAGTCTAATACCTATGACTTGCATCAGTCACGTAAAGACTGGTCGCCTATTGGTTTGGGTCGCGCTGCACACGATCTCAATTTGCCCCGTCTTCCATGTCGAGTGTTGGCTTTTGACTGCTGCCAAGTCCTGCGACCTGACACACTTGTCAACTACTACATGTCCCGCGACCTAGCACTCTTGGGAAGCACGAACGCTATAACCAATGCTCTAATACAAATTTGTTGAGGGCGAGCGTCATTGAGTGCGAGACTGGAATGAGCAAGGATAGGCTAAGAGCTGAGAGAATCGAATGTGAGTATACCAGTGTGTTGCATGGTACACAAAGAATAAAAATGTATTTATATGTTAGGGTACAAGTAAAGGGTGTATTCACACCCATAAGTTTATATACGAGGGATGAATGGGAGTTTACACCCAAAGGAGCTTTACACCCAACACAAATTGAAAAACGTAGGTGAAGGTGGAGCCTGAAGGAGAAGGGTGCTGAAGCCAAGCAGGTGATGGTGACACCAGGTGGAAGATACTCCAAACGCAAGGCCTAATGATGAAACAAGGCGCTTGAAGCAGAAGAGGGACAGTGAAGGCAGCTTCGAGTAACGAACTGCAATGTCCTCCTGAAGGGGTGTAAGGGCAATGGAAGGGACTATGAAGAAAATGGAAGTGGTGGTGACCGAAGAAGGTGGTGAAGAATGACTGAAGCAACCCTTTTTGGAGTTGCCATTGCAAAACCCTAAATGAAGTGCGTGAATTGAAGAAGTGGTTTGTCAACACGTTCAACCTCAAAGATCTTGTCCTTAGTCTACAAGACAGGTGGTACCTTGTTGCCACCCTCAACCACCTCAAGAGGAGCTTTACCAGTGGAGCTATACACCGTATTGTTGTATGCAAACTCAACCAATGGCAAATACTGCTTCCATTGTTGTCTAGTCCAGTTAGGATACCTAGCTTTCACTCAAGCACTGCATCTTGCCCAACAGCAACATTTTCAGCTTGTTGTCCAAGGTTTAAGCCTTGTCCAAGATCAAGCATTGCATTTCTCTCTTCTTCATGTGTGTGTCCGTACTGAGAGGCATCATCACTACTTGATTCCATCTCATTGTATGAAGACATCTTGCTGTAATTTTTTAGTTGAGCACAAAAACTAGCACTAGCACAAACATTTGGCATGCAATTAGGTGCCTTGGGCACACCAAATCAAAGGATTGAGTGGTATCCCAACAATGGAACCGTGTAAACTAGCCTTTTCGAAAAGGGTGGTAATTTCCTGATCAAGCACTTAATTACAGCAATCAACAAATAAATATAAATTGAAATGCATACTTTACCTTCAAAATTCTTGGACAATGGATACCTAGTTGGCCCCAAAACTCACGCCCCTTTCGGTATTTATTTATCTTCAATTGCTAATGGATTGATTACAAGCCGAGATTTCATAATCTCACTGGTTGATCTATAAGCCCCTTACTACTCCAACAATCAACAAACAAGTTGGGTAATTTTCCCCTTAATTTCACCCAAGACTTGCTCTAATTGGACCCCAACTAGCCAAATGCTACCCCAAATTTACAATGGATGGACTAGCATCTGAAATCCCTAACAATACCACAAAATACAGGAGCTGATTTTAGTGTAAGATACCTTCTACTGATGGCACAAGTCCTGAGGTGGTTGCTAAACCCTAATTTTTACAAAAATTTAGGGTTTACAACAAAATTCCCTATGCTGTCCACCAAATCTAGCTTAGATCTACTCCAAATGACTAAGATAAGCTGAGATCTTCTAAGAATGGGCTAGAGAAGGTGGGAGAATGCCAAAGAGAGAAAATTCATAGATTCTTCATGGGGAGAAATGGCTGAAATTGACCATTGTCTGCTCTAATCAGCCTAGATTGTTGTCACCTACTGTCAAGTCCCATCATAGTACAAACAACAAGGACCACCAAAGTAGAACCATGGATACCCAGGCAATGGGTGCACAAGCCACCACCAAGGTGCCTTGGAGAGAACCTAATGTCGATGCCGATCGTATGAACTCCTGAAAATAGAGAAAAATCATAGCAACTCTCAATGCATCCCCTCATGTGAGCTCAAACTAGGAGCCAAACCTGCTATCTGTCAAAGAACCAGCTCATCATGAACCTGGATGTCAATCCCAGCTCCAGGATTTGAACCTGCCAGTAGACTTCAATGAATACGTAAAGGAAAACCCTCTTGGAAACCTGTGCACCTGTATACCTATATAGATGAGGTGTACCAACCCCACCGCACCACCCTTCCACACTCCCTCTCTGGCACTAGATAGTTGTGAGGGATGACCACATCATCAATACTAGCAACCTGGAAGGGAGGCCCTTGCAACCATCGCCGGGGCCATAGAGCTAGAGCCTAAACCTGGACTTGGAGATAAGAAAGACTCGCCGAGAGAGTCATCACTGTCCGCTCCGACGCCTGCCATAAAGTTGCTAATGTTATGCAGTTCTGTCAAAGGTGTTCCTTCTTGCCACAATAATAGCACTGAGACTTCTTCTTCTTCCACCGTATGGCACCCCTCTCTGAAACTAGAACATCTAAAGCACCAAGAGATACCATCCTCACAAAAGCTTGAAGTTGAACACAACAAGTCTCCAGTACAACTTTGGTAGATGAGTAAATAATGTTTGCATGCTAACCGTCAAGGGGAGATGCCGAAGGAGCCATGAGGAGGAAGATATGGAGAAGAAGAAAAATAAGGGATCTTCAATCAGGGAGAAAAGTATGCCAAAAATATAGACTCACAAGGATTGCACAAGTTCAAAGCAGTAAAGAAAGCACATAGAGAAAAGATCAACAATAACCATAGTGTAGTAATGAGAACACAACAATCGGATGCGCATGAACCCTCTCTAAAGCTAAGTAGTGAGTGTATCACAAAAGAAAAATACGGACCAAATACACCCAAAAAGTGGCTTGAAACCTGTCGCCCAACCTTGCACAAAAGCAAAAAGGCAAAACGCAGATGCTGATCAAGAAAGCGCAAATGCAATTGACTTACACGAAAATGTATTCCTCAGCCGACTGTCCCCAAAACACAGATTTGGAAGGATCAATAACAGGTCCCCATCCCTAAAATAGCCCCAAAATCTGTAAGCGCAGATGGTAGACTGCAAAACACTGAGAAAAGAGCAACAAAATAGGCCAAAAATTAGCAAAGGATGGTCTCCCAAGCTATAAATTGCAGCAGTGAGAACAGGTCCAAACAGCAGACAAAAAGTCAAAAATCAGACCTGAAACAATGTAAAACAGCAGCAAAAACAATGATCCTGCAATCTGATACCATATCAGAAGTGGATGCAGTAATGGAAAAAAGGAAAACTGCTATAATAGACTGCAGAATACAAGAGACAAAGAAAAGAGAAATAGAAACACTGCAAAAGAAAAGAACATTGCACAAAGAACTCTAAGGCAAAGAGATACTCGGAAAATGGAATCCATATACCAAGATACGAGATAGCGCAGAAGCAATGTGAGTCACCAGTTGTAAAGGCACTAGCACCAACTCCTCTCCTTCTAAAGCAATGTGAGCCACCGGTTGTAAAGGCATTGGCACCAACTCCTCTTCCTCCACCAGAACCTGTCAAATGATGAATGACAAATGATGCATGATAATGACTGTGGAGGAGGAGCCTGAATAAATAGGCAAAAATAATGCCATAAATTATGTAAGGTCGGCCAGCATAAAATGTTAAAATGACCATCATAAAATGCTAGATAAAATGCCTAAATAATCTAGTCTTGGTGATCTAGCCCGTTGACATGCACAAACTCAACCGTGAACTGACATATCTACTAACACATCATACTCCTAAAGAACTCTAGCAAAGCATGTGGATTTACCTTAAAGTTCCAAAGGACTCCAATTAAATCACTACTGGCAAGTGCTATAAGTTATCATTGAGATATTGTGGTCTTCACCTTGTGACTGTGTGAGTCATTTGAAAGAACGACTGGAAGAATGTGAACTAATTGTTCTGATTGAGGAAGTCCCATGGCTTGAGGATATTGCTTGTTATGTTCCACTTGAATTTGAGTTGGTTCTTAACCTTAGGACTAAACAATCCAATCGAATCGTTTATCCCAAGTATCTAGATAAGCAGAAAATTCGCCCGGAGATAGAGGCTACTTGGGAGTCAGTACATTCATTGAAGAGTCGTTTTCCTCACTACATCTTTGAGGATATTGCTAAGGACAGCAATCATTCATAAGGGAGAACGTGTTATGTACATGGACATCTAGATGGGCACTAGTAGTATTGGTCACAATAGTCCTAGCGTGACTTAAGGCGAATGCACTAAGGGTACTTCGAGATTAGGGCAGCCAAGTCCTATTTATAGGACTTAAGGCACTATTGTGGAGGTTCACTATGCGATCCCCACTCTTGGACTCTTGGCCCATTGGCCGAGACATTAGTACACCAGGATGGTGTGGGTTGGTGGTATGGTATACCAACCCTTGGGATGTGGTCATGACCTAGAGTGCTACTAGCTCCCAAGCTCAAGGGTGAGCCCGTGTGGCTCTATGACTGGGAGAGGTGAGTCCAATGTCCAGTCCCTTTCACTGTGAGTATGGCTTGTGTCGTGTCTCGTATAAAGGTTGGATCCTAGGGGGATGTTTCAAAGGCTGGTTTAAATTGGTATATGGATTTCACTTCCAAATCATACCTCTGAGTTCTCTCTTTGCAGTGTTCCTTTGTTCGTGTGTTCTCTCTTGTGTTGAGCAATCTATTACAGCATTCTTCTCTGCTTCCATCACTGCACCCACTTCAAGTATGGTATGGAATGTTTGTGTTGGCCCTTGGGTCCTAGAGTGTTGTTTTCTGTTGTTGCAAGTCTAGCAACTGATGCTGATCTTCCTCCATTTGCTGCTGCCTGGGCAACCAATTTCTGCTCCAAATCAGCCAATTCCAGCCATCTGAACACTGTGTTTTCTAACCTACAGCCTGCATTGTCTAGTTGGCTGTCTACATTTTCTATTTTCCGAATTATTTTATTGTGACTGCTGCATTTCATGCTCCTACTGATTGCATTTGGCTGACCAGCATCTGTATTTTCAGATTTTCTCTCTCCTGCAGGCTAGTTTACTGTTTTTTAGAATTTGTTGGTTGTTTTTTATCAAATTTTTTTTGTTGCAGCAAATGTTTTGTAATCGGTTGTCTTAACTCGTGCAAGTGCAATCTATGTTGTATTCTAGCTGTACTCTCTCTCTGATTCTCTTCTTTTCTTTATCTTCTTCTCCTATACTCTCCAAATGGCACCTCCTTGCTGCTCTACTTATGATAAACTTCATGGCCCTTATTATTTCAGATGGAGTCTTGTCATGAAAACATGGTTTGTGCAGACGCAATTATGGTACATTGTTTAAGGAGCTATTGAGCAGCCCCAACCTCACACTCCTCTTCAAGATGATTGGGACCCTACTAACCATGAGGAAGCTGTGCTTACATGGGATTACGATAATGTCATGCAAATATTCCGCTCTTCTCCAATGCATTTTTAAAGAGGTTCTACCAACGGTCACATGCACAACCTCCAGTAAATGACGTTTGAGCTTGAAGATATTGTTTGGTCTTTCTTGCTTCGTGTTACACAAGTACATGGTTAGCTTCAATACATGCAATTTGCACTTCCAAAGGCTCATCTTGTAGGGACTATGCTCTATAAGCTCCCTTCGGTGTTTGATGGAGTAATCAATGCTTTGCAAGCCCATGCCTCATTGACGCTAATCAGTTTCACACATATATCCTCGATGCTACTTGAGCATGAGGCACCATTAAAATTACAAGGGAGGCTTCCATTTCGATATGGCGGCCATGATGAAGCATTTACAGCTTCAACAGAGAAGTGACAGGAAGAAGAAGTCAAAGGCCCAATACTATCACTATGGTAAGAAAAGACATATGCACAGTGACTGTAAGGAGTTACCGGCTTTGAGAAAGAAGAAAAGAAGGACGACAAGCAAGATCTGGACTCTTCCAACGAGTCATCCTCATCCTCCTTCCACTCTGACATGGAATCTACAACAAGGCAAAGGCCAAGTGCAGAAGGGATCATCTTCTTCAGAGAAGAGAAAGGGGCTAGCTACCCCTCCTCTACTCCTTTCTAGTACTGGTGACTAGCATAGAGAGTTGCTATTATTCATATTTATTTTCAAGAGTTGATACAATTGACTTCAACATCAGGTTCTCTTCAAGGCACCTGAGTGGTGGGCTGGCCACTCAATGTTGGGTATCCATGGTTCTATTTTAATAGGCATTATTGTATGATGAATCACTATCATTGTATATTGTACCACACCAGATCACACATGATATGAGAGAGTGTATTAGCAAATTAGTCAACTGATGAGTGAGTATATACATGTGTGTTTGCGAGCTAGCCACAAAAGATTATTTTGAGCATTTTTTCGATATCTCTTTTTGTGGTTTCTAGCATTTTTGGGCTAGTTGACTTTATTTTTAGGTCATCATGATGCTTGCTAACATTATGCATTTTAGTTTTTTTTTTTTTTTTGTTTATTTATTTGTGGGCTCCCTCCTCCTCGATTATTCATCACTTACAAACTTCCAATGCAAGTCCCGCTGAAGAGAGGGAGCCGATGCTAGTGCCCACATAGGTGGTGACTCACTATCATATGCAACTGTCCCATGTTTGGTATATGGATTCCATTTCCCGAACATATCTTTGAGTTCTCTCTTTGTAGTGTTCCTTTGTTCTTGTGTTCTTTCTTTTGTTGTACAATCTATTGTAGTAGTCTTCTACACTTCCCACTTACCACACAGACGGCAGTTGGACTCCACCAATTGTTGCAGAATTTGGTTTTCCATATACGAAACCCGCATAGCTATGCATGGACAACCAAATTGCCTTGGCTAAAGAACCCTGTGTTTCATGGTCGCATATAGCACATTGAGGATCAGAACCATTATGTTCACCAAAATTTCAGTTACTAGTGCTGATCTTGATCTGAATGGCAGTGTCAATTCCTCTTGTATGGTGCATTCGTACCTTAACAGTTCAGTCTTTCCTTTGTAAGCATGCATATGTCCATTAGCTCAAAAAGATGCAGGCTTTGTGTTCTGGTATATAGGGGTGCAAACTCTGTGTGTGCACTCGCACATGCACACAAATGGTATAGAACATTGTCGTGAGGATACATCAAATGTTTGTGCAGGCTCATTGTGAGCCAACATGAAGATTATTTATGTTTTAAGTCCTTTAATTTTCACAAAAACCAGCGACAAGGAAGAACAGAACCGACTGACCCAAAGAAAGCAGGCACGTCCTGATAGAAGGGATCTCTGACGATAGTACCCATGACATCGAAAAGCAAGACAGGGGTCTTGATGAGGCTGCTACCCACTGGAGCGCCATCAAGGGGCTTGAGGCCCAACTGCTCATGCTTGTGCTGGGGGGCGCCCAGGCAGTCGTAGCGGGCCATGGTCATAGGCAGGGGACGTGCAGAAGCTATTAAGCTGTTGCTGATGAAGAGCTTGCTGATACTATTGGGTGGTGATATATTTGATGGTGATATGGAGACCGATGAAAAGATCCTTCTGTCAGTTGGTGATACAGCTGCGAGGTTCCTTGGCAGGAAGAGGAGCCTGTGTGACACAGCGAAGGAGGAGGAACAACAGAAGCACAGAGGTGGCGTCACAACACACACCATCTCTGTCGTGGTGGCACGACATAAATTCCCTGATCAATCAGTCAGCCATGACCGTCGTCCTGATAACATTAAAAATCTCTGTTCCAGTTCACCAATAACATTTTAGGTTACACATACAAAAAGACCTTCAACTCAAAATTTTGGAGGGATGTTTGAGTTAAATTATGTGTATTTTTTGTATTTGTAACTCAAATTTTTTCCCAAGTTGAAAGTCTTAATCTTCTTCTTTAAATTTTTAAGGTTTCTTAGATAAGTTTACCATTTAAACCTCAATTTTTCATGACCACTACAATCTCTTCTCTTTTAAAAATTCTTTGTGCTCTTGAAAGTAAAAGGCTCTAAGACGTAATCCAAAGGATGGTAATAGTCTTGCTAACCATAAAGAGAGGTGTACCAAGAGTTGAAAATATAATTTCTAAGCCATGATCCAAAGAATGGTTATACTCTTGCTAAACATAAAGAGAGGTGTACTAGGAGTTGAAAATGTAATGTCCACCATCAGAATAAGAAGTAACCAGCTAGTCTAGCTGTCGTTCTTCGCCTCATTGGCTTTGTAGTTTTATGAGCACAGGAAGTAGCTTGCGGTTGGCCTTTGCTTACAAAAGAAGAATTATGTGTATACTTCGCACGCAAAATACAAGGTGCTTCCCACCTAATGTGTGAAATGTCAAGAATTCTTTCCCTTGATGGCAAAATATGAAGGGATGGGCCTAAGATTAGGCTTCACATACATACTTCAACCTATGTGTGCATAGTAATTTTGTGTGTGTGCCACATCTCACACATGAAAGCCTAGCATAAAGAGTATTAATTTGTCATATAAAATCTTATTGATATAAGTTATAATTGGATGTTTAAATTGATAAAATATGCTTATTCAACAAATTCAAAGTATTCACCTAGATCAATTAACTTGGCAAAAATCAATGTATTTTGTTGATAAAGGGAATAGGGATTGTTAATGGGCAATGAAAGGACTATTGGTTTGTACCAAAGTCAAACTATAATGGTCAATGTTGATGGGATGGACATGTCATCGACCAATTTTGCCTATCATCTCTTTCCTCCCATTATAAATTGCAATCCATGTAATTGACATGAGTTAGAAGAGGTTCCCATTAGGATGATGGCCATTCATTCATTCAAATCATCTTCAATGTCCTTGGAGTTGGATACTGTGCCATCAACCTAGCATCACAAAACTTTCCTGGTGCAATCTATCTGAGAAGGAAGTGTCATTTAGGTCCAGTGATATGAGATATAGGTTTAAAGTTGTAAAGCCATAAGGGTGGTATCAAGGTATACTCTTGCTAGCTTGGTGTTAGTGTGTACTTTAGTTAAGGTGGTGTTAGGGTATATTCTTGGGGTGGTGTTCAAGTATCCTCTTGCTAGCATGGTGTCAAGGTGTACTCTTGCTAGGGTGGTGTTAGAATATACTCTTGGTAGCTTGATGTCAGGGTGGTGTTAGGATATAATCCTACTAGTTGTGCACGTGTATGCTTTGAGAGTAAAGGCGTAAAGCTAGGAAGGCGCAAGGGTGGTGTTAGGGTACACTCTTGCTAGGTGTGTTGGTGTATGCTTTAAGGTAAAAAAGTGAAAGTAAATCCATAAAGCTATAGAGCTTAGATGATGCCTTACAATCCTTAAATATTTGTTGAGGACTGAATTGACTTGATTTTTATTATTTTTATGAGCCAAAAGTGATTTTGAGGGTTTATTTATTTATTTTTGTTGAGTTGGAAGTGTTGGGATGGATTGAGTATATTTTGAGAAGCTCATGATGGTTTTTAGTTGAGATATGATGTTCTAAGAGGTCCTGTAATGTGTTTATTTGGTTTTGATAAGGTTTGTTTTGCCTTTGCTTTGATCAAATTTCTTTCTATTTGTGAGGTTGGAATTGTGAATAAGTCTTTCGAGGAATGATTGAGAGTATGTTGGATGGTTTTAGATGGTCTGAAGTGGTTTTGGTTTGAGCTGTATGGTTTTTATGCTTTTTTGTTAACCCTTTGTAGTGTTTTGTAAAGCCTCTGTCTTTATTCTGTAAGCCCCTATTTGCTTTTGTATCTGTTTTGATGGATGGATGTTTAGTTGGGGAATGTTTTGCAATCTTGGAAGAGGAAGAATACAAGCTATAAATAGCTTGAAGAAGTAGCTAAAAAAGACTTGCTCTCAAGGAACACTATAGTGGCTCTAATGACTCTTCATATCAGGCATACCTCTTGGGAGGAGTATGCACGATCAAGATAGAGTTATTGAGGATTTTTCATTATTATTTCAATGCGCTATTGAGAGAGAGTATATATGAAAGAGATAGAGTATAAGACATAGCCAATTTTCTATTAGAAACATTGTATCTACTTGAGAGAGACTATGAAGATGATAAAAGATGAATATTATGTGATGAATTCCATTCAAAGTTGATCTTTCTTTTGTGTCATTGTGGTTTTTTTATAGTTTCTATGAAGAATATGAAGAATGTGTTGAAGATTTGTTGTGATAAATCCATGGGAAAATTGCTATATGATGTTACGTGAAGATTGGTGTTGCTTTTTCTCTTGTGGTTGATAAAAATATGAAGAATGTGCTTGTTGGTGTGACAAGATAAATATTCTTGTAGTAGTTTACTCATTTTTCTTAGTATTCCTCTTGGGGCTCCATATTTTTTGTGTATAGTAGCCAGGAAATACTGCCATCGACCAAGCATTAACAAAGGCTGAAAATGAAAGAAGTGGCACTATTGAAGAGGAATAAAAGCAATGGAAGATTGTAGAATTTCTAATACTATTGAAGAATTGGAGATCTTCATTGCCAAAGCCACTTTCTATAAGAAGTGCATTCCTCAATGGTGAAAACATGTCACTATCTTGATGCGGGCTCTATATGACAGGCTGATTCCATTGTCTTCTGAAGCTATAGAAAATTGTATCACTACAACCAATTATTTCCCACAAAACTAAAGAGAGAAGCAAAAATAGAGAGAATGACCATCCATGGAAAATTTGGCCTTCATTAAAGAAATTTCAGACATTATCAAGTGGGAGATTGTGAAGAAGTTTGAGAAGTTGAGCGGGAATTTGTTTGTGAATGCTCAGCGACAAGATACGTGGGATGCTTGGTATACTAACAACCTTCTGTTTGTCCAATTGGCAACTCATCGAAAGCTAGCAGACAAAGTGTTCTTTACAACCTATGCTATTGAAACCCTTCGAAATTGGTATTATTAAGACAATGGTACTATAGCAATCCACAAAAGAATGAATTTTGATACCTTTAGAACTGAAAATTTTTCCCTCTACAATGGAATGAAAGTTGAATTTAGAGACATTGAAAAGAAGGAAGTAGAAGAAATGTTGGAAAGATATTCCTCCAAAGATTGAAGCCCTTATGATCCTATTATGTTGAGTACATCCTTTTAGTGGTATGAAAGACAAGTAGTAAGAACTTTTGGAACATGGGACGACTTGAATGTGGCATTCCTTACTAAATTCAAGTGTAAAGGTCTTAAAGAGTAGATGTGAGAGGAATTCATGAATCTAAGCTAGTCCTCTGGAGAATGGGTGGAAGTATATGTATCTAGAATGGAATCCATACTAAAGAGATGGACCAACCGTCACATGGATGAAGGCATCCATAAGGGAGTTTTTCTTAGAGGCCCGCAATCAGAATTTCGTAAGTTTGTGGAGCTGAAAAGACCAGTCAACCTACAAACTGTAGTGGAAGATGTGAGACTGTATGATGAAGTTGAAGCAAGGCTATCAATGACCTTAGGAAGAGGAGTCTTACCTCCTCCCATGCTAGAAATGGTATACTTACTAAATGCAATCCCAAGGACACTTCCCTATCTCTACCCTAAGGATGTAAACAGTGCCGCAATAAAGTGCATCGAATCCACAATGGCCTGCAAATAGCAATACTTCAAATGATGGTTCAACCAGAACAACAATGACCTAAAACAATTCCCCCAATGGAAACTCAACAGCAATAGTGGAACCCTACCAATTGGAACCAACCATCACCAGTCTTAACAAAAGCCATGAATCAAAACTAAAATAGAGGATCCTTTGGATCAACCTAACTAGTCTATTTAGTGATTACAATGACTTCCCAAAATCCTATTGCAAGTACCCTAGGAGGAGAACATTTGAAGGACTATTTGTCTGATTCAATTGTAAGCATCAAGAAAGAGTTGATGGATGTGATTACAAAACAACTGCAGACATTGAAGGTGAATACTGTTAATATAACCAATATTGTAGGAGATGGAAGAAATGTGATGCGATCTAATACATGGCGCAGAAAGTGCCATCATACGAGGCATTTAGCCTTTGAATGCACTTGAAAACCAACTATCCTTGTAGCCTTCTATTTATATTGTTTAAGAAAGAACCACAAAGAATACATTTGCTCTCTGAAGGAGATGCATGAGCAAAGGAAGAAAGACTAAGAAGCAAGATTCAACTTGTTAGAATCCAATATGACAACCCAAGATATCAAACCAAAGCCTAGAGAGTTCGATCAAAAGTATTGTCATAGAGGATGACAATGTGGTAGTGGCTAGAGATCAAAAGTAGAGTGCTATTGATGTTGAGAAAAGGGACATATCTAACCAAATTGTCCAAATCCTAGAAGGTCCATAAATTACAAGCTTTTATGCAATTGATGCAAAGGAGAAGGCCACATTGCAAAAGACTATCCCATTTCAACTTCAATGAAAGCCAATACCACTGATAACCAATAGGCAACCCAAAAACATGCCTCCAACTTGGTGGAATTGGAAGTTGCCATAATAATGAGTGCCAAGAAAAGAGAACCCACAGTTCCAAAGGAGAATGTTTCCTCTACCAAAACTATAAAGTTCAATCTTCCAAAAGAAACAAAATAGTACAAAATAGAAAAATACAGTACAGAGCTGTCCAGTGCCACATACGGATACATAAATAATTATAGAGATAGGATCAGATGTCTAAGAGATGGATGATACATAAGTACTTCTAATAATAGAAGAAGTTGAGCTATTGTCACTACTAGAAGAAAGAGAAAAGATAAAAGTGGGTGTTATCCCATTCCCTAGCCAGCTGAAGAAGCCCGTGGATCCCATCGAAGAGTATGACTTGGTCAAAGACACCTAGATACCTTCAAACCAAACCTAACTTTTCGACAGTTTGCTGAAAGAAATTTAAAAGCATACTGACAAGAAGACATGGCCTAAGGATTGCTCCCACAGCTGCCACCAAGTCTAATAATGCCCTAAAGCCTGTGAAAGAGGTGGGTGTGGCTAATATCTTCTCTAATCCTGGTACCCCAAAGATTGGTATTTGGATTGACGGATGTTTTATTGTGGATGCATTGATTGATGGAGACTCATTAGCAAATATAATGATAGATGTGACAATGAAGGATCTAGACCTATAAGGCATGTAGCCTACACAATGGCTTATTAGACTAGCAGACCAAAGCAAAATTAAGCCTTTGGACATTCTTCCATATGTGAAGACAACTCTGGCAAGAAGAGACTATTGATTGACTTATTTGTGGTAAAACCAAATTCCTATGGGACCTCATATCCTCCAATGCTAGAAAGATCATGGCTTTTTGGAGCAAGAGCATGAACGGATTGGTTCAAGGGACCCTTGACCCTAGGCAGAAGACCCAAAAGGTGGTAGTGAAGTTGTATGGCTCACAAAAAGGTAATGGATCCAGCTTTATCGAAGTCTTAACAGACTCCTTCAATAAAGTTACATATGGTACATTGGGAGATGAAGAAGCTGTCAAACATATCTTTCCCAAGAAAACGGAGATGCAGTCCCTAACTATGGGCATTGTAAGCCAACTCCCAAAAGAAGCAAAGTCCTTGTCAATGGGTGAATACCTACTACCTAAACTGAGAATGACTTCTGACATTACTTTTGACAGTGAGATAGAGACATGGATATATTGCTCTCCCTGTTACATAGCTACAACAAAACTAGAGACAAAAGCAGAGCCAGAGACAGAAGTAGAGATAGAGATAGACATAGGACTAGAGATAGAAGTAGAGCGAGAGAGAGAAGTAGAAGTAGAAGATACAATAGAGAGTCTATTTTTCTCCTATAGAGCCCTTACAGAGACAGAGCTAGAGTCTAAAAAGGATGATGATGAAAGTCAAGATGCAAATTACAGAAGCGAGGTGGAGGAATCTATCAAACTAAAAGAGAATAGGAACAAGAAAGAAATCTTAGAGACTTCAAAAGAGCTGAAGATTCCATGTTGTTGGATAGAATGACTCTGGTACCCTTTGGACTGGTAAATGAATTGCATTATAGGCAAAACCTCTATAAGAAATGGATTAAGTAGAATAAGCCCTCCTTTAGCAGTGGTGCCTATCGTCCTAAATTACCATTTCTTAAGAAAGGATGATGATGATGTACCTTGCTAACAAACACTAGTCGTGCAGCCCAAGCAGAACTCAAATGGTTCATATTATGTGACGTTTCGAGTAGAAGCAGTCAAGAGATAATGAACTTTACTATAAAATTTGAAACAACCATGATACCATTTCCATAACCCAAAGAGCCAGCAGAGTCCCCATGGAAAGAAGAAGTCACTTTTAGCGGAGTATTGGACAAGGAGGTTACTTTCTTGAAGAAGTTGGATCTATACCTAGAAGCATTCCACGGGACCATCCATGAAGTGGAAGGGAAAAAGTGGTTAATTTTTGTGGATACAGGTGGCATTGAACGTCACCTAAAGGTGCATATCAGTCTTCTAGAAGGAAAGCTATTGGTCTTGCATGACCTACTAAAGGACAACTTAGACGTGTTTGCATGGTTGTATAAAGATCTAAAGGAAATTGATCCCACAATGTGTCAACATCACATTGACCTTGAGCTCAATGCCAGGCCCCATAAGGCAAAGATAGAGACACATGAATCTAAATTACTCAACCCTAATGAAAGTAGAGTTGTTGAAGCTCCTTGAAAAGCTAAGTTCATCTATCTTGTGGCCAATATAGTGAATGTGTTTTGCCCATCGTGGTAGTACCAAAGAAGAATGGAAAGCTATGAATATGTGTGGACTTCTGAAAGTTAAACTGCAAGACAAAGAATGATCATTTTCGTATCTCTTTCACAGACCAACTATAAGACACAATGGTGGGACATTAGCTCTATTTCCTCTACTAGATGGAGTCAATGGGTATAACCAAGTCCAGATAGTAGAAGAAGACCAATTAAAAAAACCTTTATAAAAGAATGGGGAACCTATGCTTATAGAGTGATGCCATTTGGGCTTTGTAATGCCTCTGATATATCTTTCAAAGAGTGATGATGTCCATGTTTCAAAATCACATGTATGATTTCGTTGAGGTATACCTTGATGACTTCTGTGCTTATAGGCTAATCTGTAAGTATTAGGGACACTTGGAGCAATACTTTGATTGACGCTGGGAGTACGGGATCTCCCTCAACCACGACAAATTCATATTTGGAGTCACTTTAGGAGTTCTTTTGGCCACATTGTCTCTGCACAAGGGATAGCAACAGGCCTTGCTAAGATTGAGAAGATTGTAGCTTTAATAGCACCAACCAACCTCAAACAGGTGAGGAAATTTCTCGGCCATATGGGCTATTATAGGAGGTTCATTGTACACTTTGCAACAGAGGCAGCCCCTTTGCATAAGCTCCCAAGGAAAGATGCAAAGTTTACTTGGATAGATAATTATGAAGAAGCTTTCAACACTCTAAATAAATGTCTAATTGAAGCACCCATCTTGCAATCTCTTGATTGGATGAAAGAATTCAACGTGCACACTTATGCATCTATAGAAGGGTTAGGTGCAATCTTAGATCAAAAAGGCTCCTCGAAGCTAGATCAACCTATATACAGTGATGGAGATAGAATGCCTCGCTATGGTGTTTGCCTTGGAGAAATTTCGATACTACTTGCTGTTAATACACTTTAATTTTTATGTGGATCATGAGGCACTGTCCTTTTTTATAAATAAGGCAAATGTGAAAGGCTAAACGATGAGATGGCTTCTTCTGTTCTAGGGGTTTGACTTTGAAGTGGTTTTCAAGCCTAGTCACTCCCATGTTTTGGCCAATCATCTATTGCAGATTTCTCAAACTAAAGAAGAGGAACAGGATGATCTAGACCTTCCTAATGCATCCATGTTTCTAGTTGAAGTTGTAATTCCTCGGTATGCAGACATTGCTAACCTTCTAGCTACATAGCAGTATTCTCATGGCATCTCTAAGGAGAGAAAACAAGAAGCTTATGTTGGAATCATCCCCCTACACCAACCCTACTAGGTGGTACTCTGTACAAGAAAGGCAAATGATGAAGTGATGCGGAGAT
The DNA here is from genome assembly GCF_053477565.2 of Lygodium microphyllum. NCBI lineage: Eukaryota > Viridiplantae > Streptophyta > Polypodiopsida > Schizaeales > Lygodiaceae > Lygodium > Lygodium microphyllum. Next base: position 110,153,958 of record NC_141157.1, read on the forward strand.
GTGTGGCAGGAGACAAGATTGGGATACTTTATAGAAGAAGTGACAGCTAGAAAGGCTCTGCTCGCAGGATACTGGTGGCATACACAACATAAAGATGCCTATAACTATTGCAAGCACTGTGATGCTTGTCAGTGCGGCAAATAGGAAAGCCTACCAAAACCTATGCCATGCCATTGTAGCCCATCCTTCCCTTAAAGCCATTTGAGAAGTGGTGCATTGACTTTGATAGCCCAATCAACCCTCTAACCAAAAGAAAGTAGAATAGATACATTTTGGCATATATCGATCATGTGATGAAATGGTGTGAAGACAAAGCTCTCAAGTGAGATGATGGAAACAATGTTGGCCTATTCATATACAAGAACATCATCACCCACTTTAATAGTCCCCTAGAGCTAGTAAGTGACAAAGACACTTGCTTTCTAAACAAGATTATGGAACAGATGATAGAGCTTTACAAGATATGCCATTGCAAGTCCACACCCTACTACCCCAGAGCCAATAGCTAAGTCGAAGTTACCAATCTCAAAATCTGCTTGATCTTGACAAGGACGATTACTACACATTGTCATGATTGGGATAATCGACTTATAGGCCTTCTAGGCATACAAAACCTCCCATAAGGTTCCTATAAGACATTCACCTTTCTAGCTGGTGTATGGCGCAAAAGTTGTCTTCCCTATTGAGTTACAACTCCCCTCTTTGCAAGTGGGCATTACCGAGTGCTTGGGAGATAATGAGTCCTTGCAATGCCTTATTTTACACATGGAATGTTTAGACAAAATACGACCGATAGATTTACAACATATGGAAGCCACATAGACTCAACGAAAGGCTTAGGTGGCAAACACCCTTGGACAAGAAGCTGACTGTGAAAAAGGTGGCAACACTCCGTAGTTCTGAACAAGTGCCTCTTCATTGAAAATTTTCAAAGTTGCAGTTCAACAGCCACCTCCCTTATTGCAATGTGTCCTACTCTTCTATTAGTGTGTCTAACCTCTCATAGTAGATGACCTCTTCTATATGAAAAACAAGTTCATGATTTGTTGGCTACTTGCTTGGGTACCCCTCTTCATCAACTGACACTAGTTGACATCATCGATATAAGACAAAGTTGCTCTTCATTGACAAAACCTTTGAGTAATGAAAGCTTTCATTTTAAATGGATGGCGATGTGACTATGGATTGCCCTCTTGAATTCATCAATGGAGCGTGAGGCAGCTGAGGGGGAGCTGAGTGTGATTGATTTTTCACTTCAATCAACTCTGAGAGGCGAGGATTTAGGGATGTTTACAATATTGGCACTAGGTACATTTCCATTTCCTTATGCACACACGGTACAGGCCTTTGCTATCACCACTGGACTCGTCACTCTATTCTGGGCACTGCATTGCAAGGCTCCTTGGCCTTCCTTCTCGCATTTATGCTAGATAGCTTGGAATATACAGATGCACCATCACTTGTGCATGCTGGCATACTCCCTCTATATCATTCCCTTTGTCAATTTCTCAACCCAGTGTGAGATATGGGATTTCTCTCTTTCCTCTCTGAGTGATGTGAGCCATGGGGTGAGTGATTGATCTATCATTCTCACACGAGCGCTTGTTGAGTTGAGTGTTATATTATCCATTGCCAACAACTTAACCGGTTTGTCATCAACGATACTATATCCATGGGTGTTGCTACATGGTCACTGCCATGCTGGACGTGTGCTGTGATGAGCATGGTACCTCCTGCAAATGACTTCGATCCTCAGCATGTCAACAACAGTCCATGACGACGAAGTGAATGGGCCAAGTTTTTTAGCCCTACCTCTTGAGTTTATATATGTGTTATGTTTTAAGTGTGGAGACACATCCTTGCGCGTCTTATTTACATATAGCCATGACCACACCGCTATCTGATCACTAAATGATATCTTGTTTTATTTATGCCCTATTAGGGTCCCTTCCTCACCCACCCATCCTATTCTTACCCGTTATTTCGGGGGTCCCTTCCTCACCCACCCATCCTATTCTAACCCGTTATTTCAGGAGTCTTTCCTTGGTCTTTTGTATTTTTTAAAAATTTTTATTGATCTTCCATGTAAACATGCTCTACATTCATTGAAATTGAATATGTCATTACAATCTTGTTTGTCCCTTTGAACTTGACACTTTTCCTTTTTATTGCCTTCTATTCTGAGCAATGGCTCCTTAGTTATTAATTTTTTAAGAAAAATAAAGAGAGTGCTAGGAGGCTTGTAGTGGGAGATTTACGGCAAGGTGATGGCCAAGGCACTCTTAGGACCATAGAGGATTTGATAGCTTATCAAAATGTAGATGACATCCCCTTTTCAAAGGAGTTGATGATTCAAGTGGACCAGAAGAATGAGTCTATTCTTCCACCCATGTACGGTCTTACGGTCCCATTCCATATTGCTACTATCAAGAGTGTCACCAGACAACAGGATGGTGGCCATTCATTCACTCGAATCATCTTCATTGTCCTTGGAGCTTGATACTTTGCCATCAACCTAGCATCACAAAACTTCCATGGTGCAATCTATATGAGAAGGAAGTGTCATTTAGGTCCAGTAATGTGAGACATAGGTTTAAATATGTAAAGCTACAAGGGTGGTGTCAAGCTATACTCTTGCTGGCTCAATGTTAGGATGTACTTTAGTTAGGGTGGTGTTAGGATATATTCTTCTTAGGGTGGTGTTCGAGTATACTCTTGCTAGCATGGTGTCGGGGTGTACTCTTGTTAGGGTGGTGTTAGAGTATACTCTTGGTATCTTGGTGTAAGGGTGTAGTCTTGTTAGGGTGGTGTTAGGGTATAATCCTGCTAGTTGTGCACATGTATGCTTTGAGAGTAAAGGTGTAAAGCTAGGAAGGTGCAAGGGTGGTGTTAGGGTGCACTCTTGCTAGGTGTGTTGGTGCATGCTTTAGGGTAAAAAACAGAAAGTAAATGCATAAAGCTATAGAGCTTAGAGGATGCCTTACAATTCTTAAATACTCTTACACCTCTTCAACTATTTTCAATTGTAAGGATTCTCACATTTATGTAGTGATTAAGGAAGTATCATTTAGGTTCATTGATGTGAGAGATATTAACGAGGTTGTTCATCTAATCAAGACTTTGAGATGCCATGCTGCACAAAAGGAATTAGAGAAGGCTAAGAGGCCACTTTATTGACTCAAGAAAGACTCCAACTTTATTGACTCAAGAAAGACTCCAACTTTCAAAAGGTAAACCTATTAGGTTGTCAGATCTATGGATAAGGCTTGTCTTTGGTGGGAAAGGGCAAAAGTTGTTTGGATCATTAGATGCACACATAAATTGGTCAAGATGATTTACCATTATGAAAGCAGATGAGAAGGTTGATATTAGGTACAAGAATATCAAGCATGACTTCTTTCAGGCATGGCTAAAAAGAAGATGCTTACTCCCCTTCACCTACACTTGCATAACTTTATCATGGTTGGAAACAAGAAGACCAAATATGTACAATTCTTTGTTGAGATGCAGATAGTTCACCACTTGGTGGGGGAAGATGTAGCACATATGATCTGGATGAGATTGAGGATGAGCATTTAACAAATGAGTTTGACCTTTTTGTAAAGAGTGTCTTGACTTTGGGACTGAAAGGTGAGAAGGATCGAAGCTTGCACGCGAGCTATGGCGAGAGAGCAAGAGCAAGAAAGAGAGAGACAAGAAATGGGAACTCCAACAGTCACAATGTGTGACCGGGCCTTCCTTTATTCAAACTGTCACTAAAAGAATAAAGAATAAAGTGACGTGACGAGCGCCCGCCACCTGCAGTGTGCAGTGGCGGGTACTGTCAGTGTAGTAATACACGGGGCGGCACGACGGAGGCGCCTTTACCCCCAACAACCTCCCACTTAAAGGCGAATCTGCCCTAGTGAGAGAGAAAAGAAAAAATAAAAGACAGTACAAATGTACATAGGTACAAGGGATGAGGAAAGGCGACATCTCATCCAACGCCCATCAACCTCCTGAGGAAGGCAAAGCGCTCAGTAGTGAGGCTCTTCGTGAGCAGATCTGCAGGATTCTCGTCAGTGGAGATCTTGACAAGGTCAACATACCTGTCCTCCACGACACCACGTATGTAGTGATACCTCACCTCAATGTGTTTCATCTTCGCATGGAAGACCGGATTCTTAGCCAACTGAGTGGCACTCATAGAATCCAAATGCAGTGTAGGTGTAGCATCAATCCCAAGGTCAGCAACTAGACGGCCTAACCATATGGCCTCCTTGCAAGCCTCAGTGGCTGCAACATACTCGGCCTTAGTGGTAGACAAAGCCATACACTTCTGAACCCTGGACATCCAAGAGACAGCCCCTCCAGCATAGGTGAATACATAGCCAGAAGTGGACTTCCTACTATCTGCATGTCCTGCATAACCCGAGTCAGTGTACCCCACGACCCCTGTATCCTGGCTGCCATAGCAAATACACATATCTGCTGTGCCCTTCAGGTACCTCATGATACCCTTCACGGCATCCCAATGTCTGCTGCCAGGTGTAGCCATATAGCGTGCCACAACACCAACTGCATGCGCAATATCTGGACGAGTGGCTATCATGGCATACATCAAATTGCCCACGGCTGAAGCATAAGGGATCTTGGCCATCTCAGCGCTCTGCTCATCTGTCTGCGGATAATCGACCTGTGATACCTTCACATAAGAAGGTAATGGACAGCCAATAGGCTTTACGTCCTGCATGCGGAAGCGCTCAAGGACTTTATGAATGTACTCCCGCTGTGAGAGATACAAAAGTCCCTGATGCCTATCGTGCTTAATGCGCATCCCAAGTATATGTGAGGCCTGTCCCAAATCCTTCATCTCAAAGCTCTTCTTCAACTAAGATTTAAGAGCATCTAGCTCATCATGAGCTTTCCCTACTATCAGCATATCATCAACATAGAGTACCAAGATAAGCAAACTGCCATCACGGGCTTTCTTCGTGTAAAGACACGGATCCATAGCACTCCTGCTGTAGCCCTGTGACTGCATAAAGGCATCAAACTTATGATACCATTCTCTAGGTGCCTGCTTCAAGCCATACAAGCTCTTCTTCAACTTGCACACTAGGTGCTCCCTGCCAGGTTCTGCAAAGCCCTTAGGCTGATCCATATAGATCTCATCATGCAAGTCCCCATGTAGAAAAGCCGTCTTGACATCCATCTGATATAGATCTAAGTCAAGCTGTGCAACCAAAGCCAAGACTAAGCGCAGGGTGGTCATCTTAACCACAGGAGAGAAGACCTCATCAAAGTCCACACCATGTTCCTGCTTAAAACCCTTTGCTACCAATCTAGCCTTGTATGCCGGCTTGGGGTGTCCAGGGGTACTTTTCAGCTTGTACACCCACTTGCATGGCAAAGCCTTCTTGCCCTTAGGCAAGGCAACCAAATCCCAAGTCTCATTCTTATGCAGGGAGTCTATCTCAGACTGCATAGCCCTCTCCCAGGAGTGACTGTCACCCCTGCGCATAGCCTCATCATAAGTGAAAGGCTCTCCTGCATCTGTAACCAAAACATAATGCATAGAGGGCTGAAATCTGTCAGGTGGACGTCTGTCTCTAGCAGACCGTCTCACCGCAGGCTCTGCTGCCTGTCTAACTGCCTGTCCAACACCCTGGCCCTGTGGAGGAACTGCTGCCGGCTGTACTACTGGCTGTGCTGGAGCTCTAGGCTCCTCCTGAAAGATCACTCTGCGGATCTTCTCACTTCCCTTTGATCCCACCCTCTTCTATATCACACTTTCATCACCTCTCATCTTCTTTCCAAAACCTTAGATTACAACCACCTTCTCAGGCTGCCTGTGCATCTTGTCTTCATGGAAGACGACATCATGGCTGCGTACTATTTTCCGCGCCTGCAAATCCCATAGGCGATAGCCCATCTCTCCTGACTCACCATAGCCAAGGAATATGCATTTAATGCTCTTTGGATCCAATTTACTCCTCTTGTCCATGAGCACATGGCAGAATGCCTCACATCCAAAGACACGGAGATGCGCATAAGAGGGTGGCTTACCAGCCCAAACTTCCTCTGCAACCTGGAAATCCAATCCACTGGAAGGCGATCGGTTTATGACATGCACTGCCGTACTAACTGCCTCAGCCCAAAAACTCTGGGGTAGGCCTGCATGGCTAAGCATAGAGCGCACACGCTCCTGAATAGTCCTGTTCATGCGCTCAGCCAAACCATTCTAGGGTGGGGTGTAAGGGGCGGTCAACTGACGCTTAATACCCCTGTCATCACAAAACTGCTAAAAAGCACGTGAGACATATTCTCTCCCATTGTCAGTCCTAAGGCATTTCAGCCTATACCCAGTCTGGTTCTCAACAAGAGCAAGCCAACGCTGAAAGACTGCCAAGACATCGGACTTTTGCTTTATGGGATAAGCCCACACTTTCCTAGAAAAATCATCAATGAAGGTAACAAAGTACTTCGCGCCACCCATAGATATGCAAGGCATAGGCCCACAAACATCAGAATGCACCAATGCCAAGGGCTCACTCATGCGTGGCCTACCCGATTTCTTATGCGTAGACCTATTCTGCTTACCATAAAGACAATGATCACACGAGTCAAAACATGCATAATCCAAAGGCGAAAGATACTGCAAACCAGATAACATTTTCATTCCCTTTAAAGACATATGCCCCAAACGGGCATGCCAAAGTGATACATGTGGGATAGAGCCCACTGCCAAAACATGGTCTACAGAAGACCCAGATACAACAAGAGGATAGAGGCTGCCAGACTTGGCGCCTCTAGCAAGCACAAGTTTGCCACGAGTAATCTTCCAGGCAGAATCCCCAAAACATACATGAAATCCTGCATCATCCAGCTGTCCTGCAGACATAAGACTGCGCGTAAGCGCAGGTACATGACGTACATCCCTAAGCAAAAATGAACTGCCAGTGGAAAACTGCAACTGAATATCACCCATGCCCACAATGTCAAGAGACCTGTCGTCTCCAAGTCTGACTGAACCAGATATAGTGCGGTAAGAGTGGAACCACTCACGGTAAGGCGTCACATGGAAGGATGCTCCGGAATCCAATAACCAGCACTGTGCATACATACTAGATGTCTCAGTCAAGTGTGAAGCATCAGAAGAACTAGCTGCAAGTATAAACTCATCACCACCATCGGACTCCTCAGTCTGCGTGACATTAATTTCCTCAATCTTGACACTGGACTTCGTAGGTACTATGCTGCGATCAGAGGACTTCTCCTGCACTTTATCTTTCCCCTTATCCTTGCGCTTCTCATTGCGCAACTCATGACACTGTGGTCTAATATGGCCCTTTTTCCCACAATGATGACAAGTGACATTTGCATTGCGCCCATGCGACTTACTACGCGACTTGCCACGAGATTTAGACCGACCCTTCTGCGAGTCACGGCCTCGGCCATTACCACGGTCATACCTGTCATTCCTGCCTCTAACTGTCAAAGCATGACTACCACGAGAGGCATCCAAGTTTTTGCGATTCACCTCTTCCTGAAGAAGAGCACTCTCAACATCTGCCAATTTTAGAGTAGCACTAGAGGCACAAAGAGTAGTACGGAAAACATCCCATGACTCATTCAGAGTCCCAAGCAAGAAAAGAGGAGTTACTTCCTCTCCAAAGGTGATATCCTGCGAAGTCAGGTTCTTCAGTATAGCATGGAACTGGCTCAAGTGAGCAGACATAGTCGCATTATCCTTCATGCGCAGATCCATAAGCTGCTTCAACCAGTACATCTGACTTGCCGGACTTTTCTTATCATAAAGATTCTTGATCTTATTCCATAGATCCCATGCACTTTGTGCTTCCTCAAATACATTATAATGTACCTGTTCAGTGAGAGACAATACAATCGTGGACTTGCATAGCTCATCAAGTTCAAGCCAATCGTCATTGTCCATAGTTTCAGGCTGCTCCCCACTCAACCGAAGTGGCTTAATCTGAGATTTCTGCACCAAGACCTGCCAAATTTGACTCTTCCAATAAGAGTAGTTGGTACCATCCAACTTTGTAATGTTAAAGATGGCACTATCATGCGAAGATGATGCCATTATGCAGGCTGGAAATGCCCAAATAGTCCAAAACTGCTTGCTGTTTTACTGCAGAAACTGCCCAAAAATGACCAAAACGGGGTCCAAAGGGTGAGCAAAGTGTGCCAAAAGTTGCTGCCCACTTAGTACTAGGTGCGGTACACCAAATCAGGATATTTCAGCATGAAAAGTACACCTCAGTCCACCAATAACTGCTTGCTGTAATAAATTGCAGGTATGCAGTCTAGAGAGCAAACTGTCCCAAAATAGGATCCAATGTCAAGCAAACAATGCTAGGTCCAAAGCCGGTATGAAACGGACATAAGCAAGGCCAATGACAGTGAAAAGAACATGAGCTCAACACCGAAGCATGTCAAAATAACATCTGCCAATGAAAGGCACACCCCCAGACACTCTAGGCAAAGTGTTCCTGTAACTGCCAAAACCTGACACAACAGGTGTCTGCTCAAAGAGAAAGATCCAAATATGAGACTCAGCTCATAAGCATCCTGTGAACCAAGAGTACATCAATGCATATCCATAAAGATCGGAGTATGATCCCAAAGTCTCAATGCGTATGTAGCTGCTCAAGACATAAACTGCTCCAAATACATGTAAGTGCTCCAATAGCATGCAACTGTCAAAGGTCAAGCAAGCATGTAAAATGCTCCCACTGGCACAAAAGGCGTACAAAGCAAGCTCAAAAGCTCAAACAACCCAAGAGAAAGCACCAGTGATAAGTGACCATGTCTATGCATCAAGCGCATCCAAGAGAGCATGACATACATGAAGCACCAGTCGTATTAACCATGAAGCAATACATAAGCCCAAATAAGCTCTCGGTCAACTCAATGACATCCAAATAGCAACCAAGATCAGTGATCAAGTAAGCCGGGAATGCTCAAATACATCCAAATCCAAGCTCCAAATGTCGGTATGGCATACACGAACCAAATAGCATATGTCACGAACCAAAGCATGTAATGCAAAAGCCTAACTGTCAAGCAAAGACATGAGGCATAGGCAGTCCACGAGCATGCCAAGTCGGTCCAAATGCCAGTGAAGACGGAGCTAATGCGAAGCTCAAAAGCATCCCATAATCTCATACATATGCTCCAAGCCATCCCCAAATGTCAGAGACATCATGCCAAAGCTCAAAGCATACATCCGGTATCGGTAGGTAAGTGCCAAAGCCTGTAAAGTACCTTCAGCCCACTGTTATTCTAGCATGTATTTACTGTTCTAAACAGTAGATTTCAGCCCCGAATTCAAGCCAAAATCATGGTCAAACCAAATGCATACATCCCCAATACATCCGGGTAGGAAGTAGACTGCATACGTGCATCAAACAAGGTAACCGGAGTAGAGTATAAGCATCAAATGTCAATGCCAAGTGTGGCTGCCCTGTTTCCAGCACTATATAACAGTAAATAATAGTCCCAAATCAGCCAATATTTCAAGCCAAAATCATGGCATAATCATGTGCATACATTCCCAAGGCACTAGGCATCATGTAGACCGCATATGGGCATCAAATAGCACAACCGGAATGGAGTATAAGCAACAAATGCTAATGCCAATGGTGCTGGCCTGTTTTCAGCCTGTTATGACAGTTTATGATAGTCCCAAATCTGAAGAGATCAGCCCCGAATGATCAAGACCAATGCCCAAAGCTTGAATGACATCAAACATGAAGTCTATAGCCCTCTTGATCAAGGTAGAGAGCAAGAAGCAATGGCCAAGTGTGGAGCTGAAGTAGATGAGTGCTCACAGCCTGGAAAAAAATGATGCAATCTGCCCTATTGGTGCTGAACTTGCTGTTGCTCCACATGGGCTGAAAAGGGGGTAATGGGGGGCTCAATGATGGCCCAAGGTAGGCACATACCAAGCCATGAAGGCCCAATGCAAAGGGGAAGGAAGATATGAGCTATGGAGCTCAAGAAGAGTGGCTGCCCTTTGTTCCTGCCCTGTTTCAATATGAGAATACACTCAAATCCCTGCAAATGCTGAAGCAATACCTCAAGGGCAAGGCCCTGATGAAGCTCAAGAAGGCCAAGATGGAGCTCGGGAAGCCGGGGAGAGTCGGGAGCTCAAGAGGTCGGCTATGGCTGCCGGGATGGAGACCCAATGCGTGAAGCGAGTCGATGAGAAGGTCGGGAAGCACCGAGTCGAGCTCGAGCAAGAGAATGCCAAGCTTTGATACCAGTTGAAAGGTGAGAAGGATCGAAGCTTGCACGCGAGCTATGGCGGGAGAGCAAGAGCAAGAAAGAGAGAGACAAGAAATGGGAACTCCAACAGCCACAATGTGTGACCGGGCCTTCCTTTATTCAAACTGTCACTAAAAGAATAAAGAATAAAGTGACGTGACGGGCGCTCGCCACCTGCAGTGTGCAGTGGCGGGTACTGTCAGTGTAGTAATACACGGGGCGGCACGGCGGAGGCGCCTTTACCCCCAACAGGGACCTCTAGCCTCAGTTTAAAGATCTAGATCTAGAGTTTGATGTGCCTTTTTAGGAGATTGGGTTCCATGGGGTGCCTCATAAAGCTTCAACTTTTATTGTTCAAACTATTAACTATTTATTTGATTTTATAGAGAAACCCTTTTTGGTGATCACTTTAAATGATATTGAGATAGTCAACTTAGAAAGAGTTGTTCTAGGCCAAAAAGCTTTTGGTATGACAATTTTCTTTAAGGATTTTACGTGTGATATTCAAACCCTTATAAGAAATCTCATACAACTTTACATCTTGACAAATTTACACCATGTTTTTGCACTATCAATTTTCTACTTTACTCTTATGGTGTCAGACTCGACTCTTGCTAGCTGTGCACGGTGTACTCTTAATAGGTGTGTAGGCATATGCTTTTAGCAATAGGTTTAAAGCTGTAAAGCCACAATGGTGGTTTCAAGGTATACTCTTGTTAGCTTGGTGTCAAGTTGTACTTTAGTTAGGGTGGTGTTAGGGTATATTCTTGTTAGGGTAGTGTTCGAGTATACTCTTGCTAGCATGGTGTTAGGGTGTACTCTTTTTATGGTGGTGTTAGAGTATACTCTTGCTAGCTTGGTGATAGGTTGTGGTCTTGTCACATTAGTGTTAGGGTATACTCTTGCTAGTTGTGCACGTGTATGCTTTGAGAGTAAAGGTGTAAAGCTAGGGAGGTGCAAGGGTGGTGTTAGGCTATACTCTTGCTAGTTGTGCACGTGTATGCTTTGAGAGTAAAGGTGTAAAGCTAGGAAGGTGCAAGGGTGGTGTTATGGTGCACTCTTGCTAGGTGTGCTTGTCTATGCTTTTAGGTTTAAAAATGAAAGTAAATGCCTAAAGCTGTAGAGCTTAGAGGATGCCTTACAATTCTTAAATACTCTTACACCTCTTTAACTATTTTCAATTATAAGGATTCTCACACATATGTAGTGATTATATACTCTCTAGCGTTACATGAGACGATTGCACTATCCATTTGATTTAGGCTTATAAACCCCTCCTAATAAATTGACTTGACACCTTACCTTGCTATTTGTGCAAGGTTAACTCTTGTGAGGTGTGCAAGTGTATGCTTTTAAGAATAGGTGTAATGGTGTAAGGGTTGAACTATAATGCTACCCTATACTTTTGGTATTGTTTTATTATTTTACTATTGTACTATTGTATTGTTTTACTATTGTACTATTTTATTTTTCTATTATTATATTTTTGCACTATTTTATTGTTCTACTATTGTACTATTGTACTATTATACTGTTTTATCGATTTATTGTTTTATTGTTGTACAATTGTATTGTTTTACTGTTGTACTATTCTACTATTGTGCTGTTATACTCTTTTATTTTTTTATTGTTATACTATTGTATTGCTTTATTGTTCTACTGTTGTATTGTTATACTGCTTTATTATTGTACTGTGATACTATTTTATTGTTTTCTTGTTGTACTATCATATTGTTTTACAACAATATAAGAGTACAAAACAATACAATAGTAAAACAACATAAATGTGGAATGAGCAACAGCCACCAAAGAGAACACACACACACACACACACACACACACACACACTCTCTCTCTCTCTCTCTCTCTCTCTCTCTCTCTCTCTCTCTCTCTCTCTCTCTCTCTCTCTCTCTCTCTCTCTCTCAGATCATCATTACTTCATTGCACCATCTCCATACTTGTGAAGAGATAGACTCCATGGTTGGTGCTTTATTGAATGCCCTCGTAGATAGCGAACACCATCGGTCATAGCACAACGAGATATGCACAAAGAGGCTAGCAACACATGACAATTCACACTCTCAATTCACATAATGAAGAAATCTTCAATGAATATGATTGTTGTGGAATGGCTTACATCAAATGAGCTTCATGTTTTAGCCGATATATATATATATATATATATATATATATATATATATATATATATATATATATATAAAATATTATATTCATTTTTCATTGCAAAAATTAGATGGTATCATTAGTGCCTTCTTTGCAAGTATGTACTACGTGCATGCCAATTTTAGTACCTCTTTTGTGCATTATACACCCTCTAAATAACTTTTAATGGTAGTTATTGGATTGTTAATTTGCAGCACATGGCCCCTCAACATACTAGTAGTCGGATGTTGAGTGAGAGAATTGATATGAACATTGAATCATCTAATGACGAAGGAATTGATGTCAATCATGCGGAAGAAGGTATTTGGGGTATCGGAGATATTGAAGAACTACCAGAGGTGGCCTCTCAAACCTAAGTAGGCGAGGGTGGGGAAAGGCAAGGCTCATGAGCCAAGGGTGTGCAACAATTGTTGTCTCTTAGTTGAGCGAACTGCAAAGTCAAAGTAAAGGAATTTGTTGAAAATTTGTTGTCTCTCGAGGGAGCAAACTGTCCAAGGGATGATATCCAACAATCATTGTCTCTCGGGGAAGCAGATTGCAGAATTGCGGGTTGCCGAGGTGACATTCCTAAAACCCTAGAAGAAGTAAAAGCAATCTCCATAGCGCATTGGGGTGGTTGCGAGGAGATCATGGTACTAGTCGATGCTCTTGTGGATCAAAAGGGCTTAGAGTGTGCATTAGATGCATCTTATTGCCTCAAGCATAAAAATCTAAAAGTCGATGCAAAATAAACTCTATGGCCCAGAAGGGAGAGGTGTCACAACGAGTGTTGGGGGAAAGATGCATGTACTCCAACAGGGTAGGGAGTAAAGGTCCATGTCATCGAGCATTAAAGGGGGTTCTGGTGATGCAAGAAGAGTAGCACCCTGTGATTTGTCTATCTGCATGTGGAGAAGTCATCGTATCGGAGTGTATGAAGGGTGAGTGGGTGGGAGAGGAAGAGAAGGGTATCTGTGTCTCTTGGTGATGCAATGGAGATGAAGGGGGAAATTAGTAGATGATGCGAAACTTGCAAACTCTCCTTGCCTTCTTTGGTGAACATGGTTTTTAGCTCTCTAAGCTCTTGCGCTCTGATACCATGTCAAAAATAACAGGTATACTTTAATAACATATCAAAATAAGTGATTGTGCAAAGAGACAATAGGGTTTGTTGGGAGTAACACAAAGTGTGTACAACAAACACTGAGAGAGAAAAGCAACTCAGAAATACAAGAATAATACGATGATGATGCACTAAATCATGCTATGAGAAGAAAAGCTAATACAATGGAGTTGAAGCTCAAAAGATAACTACACTGTCCTATCTAAATTAGGCGGTAGCACATGTGGAAATCAACATAGTGAAGGGAGAGAAACGTAGGCCTTTGGGCAGTGGGCTATCAAAGTAATCATTGAAAGGTGAAGGACAACTATTGAGAGAGCAAACCATAGTCCTCTAATGCCATCAAAGATATGGAATATGATCACCAAATGTCGAGGGAGCGAACTGCAGTCTGTTGATGCCAAGAAGTGACATGGGTAGCAAAATGCAAATCTTAGAGTGTTGGAGCTATCTAACATAGGGAGAGCAGCCCAAATGTTGATGCCAAGTAGATAATGATGACGCTAGATAGCACCATCTGACCACCAAAGCCTGACTGGGTTAACTTATCACAACTTTTGTCTTTGACATCCACGACATCCGTAGGTCCTTAGACTATTACCATAAAATAATTGCCATGTGCATCACATGAGCCAATCAACCTTGCACATTTGATTACTTACTACTAACTTAATCAAATGTTACTAGCAAGATTAAAGCATCTGAAATTTTTTTACATCCTTGTGACACCATGTCATCCTTGGAACATTGTGGAATGAAATAATCAAACCATGGAAGATATGCTTCATGCATATGTCTCCCATAGGCAATCTTATTTGGAGTGTTATCTTCCTCAGATTGAGATTCCTTATAATAGTGCTAAGCATTTGGCTCCTAGTTATAGCCCATTTATGCTTATGTATGGTTATGAGCTGAAACCACCAATTGTCACAGGGCTTAGGGGGGTGAAAATGTAGTCCATAGTTGACTTTCTACACAATAAGCAGCACCAGATATTGACAATTGCTAGGGAAAGCATTAAAACAACCCAAGACCATGTCATGTTTTATGCTAACCAGTATTGCACTCCTAGAGAATAAGGCATGTGGATTTACCTTAAAGTCCCAAAAAACTCTGATTCAATGACTATCGGTCGCAAGTGCTATATATTGTCTTCAAAGTATTGGGATCCTTTCTAAATTACCAAGAAGATAAGTAGCATATCCTAGGAGTTAGAATTACCTTTAGAAATTCAAGTTCACCAAGTGTTCCATGTGAGTTATTTGAAAGAACAGCTAGGACAAGGTGAGTAGGTTTTTCCAATTGAGAAAGTTCTATGGCTTGAGGATACTGTGTTATGTTCCACTGAAAATCAAATTCGTCCTTGACCTTAGGACTAAACAATCCCATAAGATCATTTATCCCAAGTATTTGGTCAAGTGGAAATACCGCCTAAAGATGAAGGCTACTTGGGAGTCGACACATTCATTGAAGATTTTTTTTCCTCACTCCATCCTTGAGGATATTGCTAAGGATGGCAATCATTCAGAAGGAGAGAAGTGTTATGTCCCTGGACATTCGAATAGACACTAGTGGCATTGATCACAGTGGTTATGAAGTGACTCAGCTCAAATGCCATGAACCTGGAAGACAATCCCAGCTCTAGGATTTGAGCCTGCCAGATGTGTCAGAGATGTCCTTATGTGGAACTTGTGTACTTATATGCCCATGTAGATGAGGCTCACCTACACCCATGGCAACATGAACCTAGAAATAGGAAATGGAAATGAGAATAGGGAATGCCATGATTTGTCATTTCATGTGGCTATATAGTCACATAGAATAGGCATGGAACAGGGAATAGGAAGGAGGAGAAACAGAGACATGGGACCCAAAACTGGCCATTCCATGTTGCCCTATGCATGCCTCACCTCACCTCCTTCACATACTCCATCTCTCTAGTACTAGAGAGTTATAAGGGATGATTGCATCACTTGTACTAGAAAGTAGAAGGAGGGGATTCCAAGCCCTTCTCATGGTCTGAAGAAGATGACCTTGCCCATGCCTTGGCCTTGGCCTTCACCAAAGGATCCAAGTTGGAGTTTGAGGAAGAGGAGGACTCAACAGAGGAGTCTAGATCTTACTTCTTCTTGGTCTCCTTCTTCTTTCTCAAAGCCACTAACTCTTTGCAATCCTTGTGCAAATGTCCCTTCTTTCCATAGTGACAACACTAGGCCTTCAAATTCTTCTTCTTGTCACCCCTCTCTAAAGCTATAAAGGCCTCATTGGAGCCACCAGTTTGTGATGGAAGCCTTCCTCGTAATCACAACGATGTCTCATGCTTAAGCAACATCGATGATATTTGTTTGAGCTTGCAAAGCATTGGCCCCTCCAAACTCCAAAGGGAATTTGCAGAGCACAATCCCCAACCATAAGATGAGCCACTGGAAGGGCAGACTATATGTGTTGAAGCTAGTCTTGTACATGTTTGACACGAAATAAGAAAGACTAAGTAGTATCCTTTGGTTTGAACTTCATCAGGAGTTGTCCATAAAGAACTTCATCTGTTGGAGTTGTCCATAGAGAGTAATGGCATAGGTGAAGGAGCCTCATACAACATTCGAAGCTTCACCCAAATCATGGGAGAAGTCTTGCAGGTGGTGACTTTCGAAAGAACCTCTTTGGAGATGTAGGGAAGACGGGTGCAATATGTATGGGCATCATCAATATCCCATGTGAGCATAACTTTTTCATAGTTGTTCTCATCAAAATTAGCTAGAGAAGTATTAGGACGCTCATAAGCTGCAAATACAAGATACCATAACCACTTCTACATAAAGCAAGCTTTCATAATAGCACTCCATGTGAGATAATCAAGGCCATGAAATTTGCAATGAGTGGAACAAAAAAAGGGGAGCCATTTGGAGAGGATAGGAATAGAAAATAAAAGGAAAGAAGAGGAGGAGAGAGAGAGTACATCCAAACCAAAAGCATAAGCTGTATGATAGAGTTCACATGTAGTGGATACGAGCTGATCACAATAATCTCAATGTTGAAATCAAAAAAATAGTCAAAAAGATGTCACCCAGCACTAAATGCATTAAATGCAAGAGATGTACAACAAATTGTAGATTAGGCAGTTATTAAATGGAGCGAATAAGCAAAAACATAAGCAAAAATTGGAAACACAATGAGTTGGAGCATAATCATAGAAGAAGATAGCTATCACCAAGCTCGAAGGAAGGAACAACAATCAATAAATGATCAGCACGAGCAATTCTTAGACATGTAATCAATAGAAACTAGTATGCAAAATGGAGATCTTGAAATTTAATATCATGTCAAAAGTGGATGCAACAATGGAAGCATAAACAAATGCTGTAATAAATTGTTGAACACAAGGACAGAAGAGAATAATGCAAAAGAACCTTGCAATGAAGAGAACTTAGAACAATGCTGGGAAATGAAATCCACATATCAAACATGAGAATGATGTGTACAATAGTGAGTCATTGGCTCGTAGGCACTGGCACTGGCTCCCTCTCTCCAAAGAACTTGCAGGTGAGAATAACTGACCAAGGAGGAGAAGCATGAATATAAATGACAAAAATATGCCATAAATGGTAGCAAGTCAACTAGCATTTAATGCTGATAGATAGCATAAAATGCCCAAATGCACATCATAATGACCATAATAAAATGCCTAGAAATATTGGGCATGAGCTAGACACACACATGAGCTAACCAAACTGCTAATAGCTTCTGCCACACTTTTGCATTTGTCTTTAACCTGTACACATACACTAGGATAAAATCCTATAAGCTCATGAAAAAGAAGAGCAAGCTTGAAAGTTGAGCCAATCCCATAGGGCATCACGATACGATCCCTCTTTGGAATCCTCCATGGGATGGGGTATAGGTAGGGTAACAAGTTCCCAAATATCAAAGGTGTCGCGAATGCATTCCATGTTACATGACCAAAGTGAATAGTTGGCACCATCTAGCAAGTCCTCTTTGGATAAAGAAGGGAAAGCAAGCACATGTAAGGCATTTTAAGGTCAATAGAGCAAGCTTTGTGTGAAACATAGAGAGAGGGGGAGAGGAGAAGGCTATTGTGAATGATGAGACCATACAAAAGGGCTGGGTGACCTTCATTCTTCATCACAATAATCACACCACTATTCAAAGGATTCATGGGAAACCTCCTCACCAAAGCCTTGGCACTGGTGATAAGACATCTTCATACAACCTGCAAACACCCAAAGGTTGAGCATCCCCCAGCACAAAAAAATTGCATTTACAATAGCAAAAAAGTTAAATTTTGAGTTTTTAGCAGCAATGCGGTCTCCTCTTTGGCTAGAAACTCCATGTCCTCATGTAGGTGATGATGCCATTTGAGAGTGCACAATAGAAGAGGATCATGAGCACAAAGAGAAAATGAAAAAAGAAAAGGAAAAAGACAACATGAAGAGAGGAGAACTTTACACTAATAATGAAGGAAAAGCTGAATACAATGGACTAATCAATCCTTGCATGTAGCCCAAGGCATCACTAAGGGCATCGAATTAGGCTGCAAAATGATGGCACCATGTGTGACTATGAAAGTGATGGAGACAGAGAGTGTGTAGCCTATAGTCCTTGATGGAGATAGAGAAAAATGTTGCAAACTATTGAAACACCTTCAAAAGAAAAAAGACAATGATCCGCTCTAGCCCTAGTGACTACTATAAATAGTAGAGGCGACCAAAAACTAGTTGACTATTGATTAGTTAACTTGCCAAACCTGCTTGACTACACTAAATGTAGTCTAATTGCATTGAATGTAGCACAAATGATGACATGGTAGGTCTTGAAAAAAATTATAGCAGTTTGGGGTTGGACAACATCAGGCACAACAGGCAGGCTATGAAATGCCCAAGAAACACTAGAAATGCACACTAAAATGTGTCCAAGGGGAGAAATGCAAACAAAGCTGGACAGAACACAATCAGATCTCCTATGTTCGTATCTAGGGCTCACAACTAGGAGATGATAGACAAACAAACAAAGTAAGGCAAGAAAACAAGGCGGAGTTTTATCGGATCCACTTCCTACACCTCACTGAGGATGGATCTATTATCTAACCACAATATATGGACACACATCTCTTCCACATATATGCAGGCTACTATCAGGCAGATGCACCCCTCCTTCCATTAGTTGAGGAGAGAAACAAGTAGGTGGATAAATATTCATGCAGAGGATAGGATGTGCTAGCTATATCACAAGGAGCTCAAGGCAAAGGGCCACTACATATGTAGATGTATAGTGTACTATGACATACAAGGAAGATATCACTACCTCTTTTGAGAGGGCTGACCATAGCATGGAACTGTTGAGATGACAAGCTCAATACATGCGGACATTAATGATGGACCGCTTGGTTAGATGGGTCCACACGTCTACACTTAGCATGTTGGTGGTCATTATGACTCTCACATGGCCACTGACTCATTACTTATTATATTCAGGTTGTTACACCTATTTACAGCTGGCATACTTATAGCGCCAGCCGACTAGTGTAGTCGGTTATGCATTGTTTGACCTAGTAGGCCACTTTCCTTTATGTTGTATCTTATCTATACTTTTTGTATATTGTAAAGTGTGTGGAAGAAGAAGAAGAAACCAGCAAGAAAACGTTTTGGCCTTCATCTCTCTTATTGTCTCTTGAGTGAGCTTCTCCTTGTGCATTCTGTGTGTGTTCGGCGTAACATCTTGAGCAAGTCCCCCCACCACGCGATTCTTGACATGGTATCAGAGCCACGCCACTGAGAGAGCCTGATTTCAAAGGTTGAAGTGAAGGAGAAGGAGCAAGGTTTGAGCAAGCAAGCCACGAGTAAGAAGCTCTCCCATTCTTCCACTCTTTCTCTTGGACAGTAGCTGTGGAGGCACCAGAAGCAGGGCAGAGCAAAAATCCTAGATTGTAGTGAGATTTGGTGTACGTGAAGAGCGTTGGGTATTCTATAGACAAGCCCTTTAGGGCTTGTCCACTGTTATTTTGGCCATCCGAGGTCATTTCAGGCCCTGTTTTAGCCGTAAGGTTGCGGACAGCAGTTCGAGATACCCTGCAATTTTAGCTATGTCTACCATATACAGGTGCACAGGTTACAGATTTCAGATATGTAAGTTTAAAGGTGTTTACCAGCGAATAAACACAAGGTTTATCTGCAAATTGGTTGCATATTGCATGTATTGTTGAGCAGACAGTGAAAAAGGCTGTCTGGTGTATTGTTGTGCACTACAAGTCGAGGGTTGCAAAAGATTTGCTTGCTGTTTATTATTAGTTTTGTGATAATGGAAGAGAACTGTGGAAACCCCATCATTGAGAAGCTCGACAAGAACAACTACCCTTGGAAGTTCCGTGTCACGAACTTCCTTATTGGAAAAGGCCTCTACGAGTTTGTGTCAGGTGAAGAAAAGGAGCCGGAGATGAGTGATCCTCCAACTGCAGAAGAGACAAAGGCACGGAAGGAATGGAATGCAAAAGACAAAAAGGTCATGTATTGGCTATCTGCAGTAATTGACAATACTATGCTGGGACATATCAGAAATGCAGAGAATTCATATGCAGCTTGGATCATACTTGAAAGTATGTTTTCCGTAAATACAAAGGCATGAAAGATTCAACTCAAGCAAGAGTCGAATACATTGAAGAAAGGGAAGATGTCTATCAATGAGTATGTACTGAAGGTAAGGAGCATTGCAGATGCCTTGGCAACGATTGATGCAATGCCCGATGATGATGATTTGGTGTCGTCTACCTTGGGTGGACTTAACAATGAAAAGGCTTGGAAGTCTTTTGTAACTTCCGTATATGTTAGAAAGCCATTTCCAGATTTCGATGAGTTGGTCTCCCTTATGATCACTGAAGAGATCAACATGCAGAGTGAGACATCTGAAAGAAGTGGTGAACATGTCCAAGCTTTCTACTCCACTTCAGGAAGGGGACGTGGCAGGTTCTCTTCAAGAGGCCATGGTACAGGACGTGGTAGTGACAACCAACAAAACAGATTGAATCAGCAATTTGGCGTTATGCAAGTTTCAGGAGGTTGTGGTAACTTTAGAGGCAGGGGGAGCTTTAGAGGAAGAGGTGGATGGCAAAATAGAGGTTCTAATAACTATGGTATTGTGTGTCACTACTGTGGCAAAACATGTCATATTGCAGCCCAATGTTATGCTAAGAAAGATGATATTCGTAGTGGTAAGTTGCAGCAAGGAAACTATACATCGTCTTCACGATAGAATAAAGACAAAAATGAACGTCTGTTTGTTATGCAGCATATGCTAAATGCTGTTACAGGAAAGGGAACACGTGATGATGTTTGGTATGGTGATTCAGGTGCATCCAATCATATGACCAGCCATGCAGAATCGTTTGGAGAGATGCAGGATTTGCAAAATGCAGGTTATGTGCAGACGAGTGATGATTCATGCCACCCAATTTCACACATTGGAAAAGTTTCCTTGTTTTTGCATGATGGTAAGACAAACAGCTTTTCAGATGTATTAGATGTGCCATCTAATACAAAGAACTTGGTGTCAGTCGGTCAGATGGTAGAGCAAGGGCTGTAAGTCAGATTTAATGCAAATGGCTGCTTTGTAAAAGACTTCAATGACAAGTGCAGGCTAGTTGCAAAGGGAAGTAGAGTTGGACGTATGTTTACTCTGGATATTGGAATTCCTACTATGAATGTTGCTATGTATGCTAAAGGAAAAGGCGTTGTTGCAAATATTGAAATTTGGCACAAATGCATTGGGTATACAAATGTACAAAGGCTGAAATTAATGCAGTCCAAAGGGTTGGTTACAGGTTTGCCTACATTTAGAGTTGCAGAATTTCATAAGGTATGCGAAGTATGTCAGTTTGGTAAGCAGGCAAGACAACCCTTTTCACATGATAGAGATGTAAGCAGAAATATCCTTGATGTTGTGCATACAGACATTTGGGGGTCTACACAAAATGTATCTCTTGGAGGCAGTTCATACTTTGTCACATTCATTGATGATTGTTCTAGAAAGCTGTGGGTATATTTTATGAAGGAAAAGAGTGAAGTGTTTGAGCACTTTAGAACTTTCAAGGCTGCAGTTGAAAGAGAAACATGCTTGAAAGTAAAGTGCTTGAGGTCAGATGGAGGGGGAGAGTACCTCTCGAATGAGTTCAATGATTTTCTGAGGTCTCATGGGATAAAGAGACAGTTCACATGCAGGTATACCCCATAGCAAAATGGGGTTGTAGAAAGGAAAAACATGCATATTGCAGAAGTTGCACGCGCCTTGATGGCTGAAAAGAATATGCCTAAGCATTTTTGGTCTGAGGCTGTTCATACTGCTGTTTATATTATGAACAGAACTCCCACAGCTGCAGTTCATGGGATGACTCCTGAAGAATGCTTTACTGGCAAGAAGCCTGATGTATTGCACTTGAAGGTATTTGGCTGTGTTGCATATGTTCATGTGCCAGATGAGCTATGGAAGAAGCTTGATCCAAAGGCAGAAAAATGTGTCTTTATTGGATACTCTTTAGAGCAAAAAGGGTATCATTGTTATAATCCTGTCACATGTAAGTTCAGAGTGAGCAGGGATGTCATCTTTGATGAAATGAGCAGTTGGTATGCATCTAGTAGTGATGCATTGGATGATGATGATGATGATCATGACACTCATGTGTAGGCTGAAAAGCAAGAATCACAGATTCTTAGTGGACCAGAGACATCATCTAGTAGTCCTTGGTCTGGGAGACTAAGAAGTAGCTCTACATCTTCTAGTGCATCTAGTAGCACTACAGGTAAAGACAAAGGAAAGAATAAAGTGTCAGATGGCATTGATGCAGTTCTTGATGGAGACTCCAGTGGCTCAGAGAGCTTGGATGATGAGCTTGGTATTCCTTCTGTCAGGACACCAGGTGTACAGAGAGCTCATAGTAATGTAAAGGCTCCATTGAGTGATCCGGTGGTACGCAAATCTAGCAGGGTCAGATACCCTGTTAAAAGATTTGGTTTTGAAGGTTACGCAGCTCACCATTATGCTTATATGGTGAAACTAGTTGAGGATGTTGAGCCCACTTATTTTGAGGATGTTGTTGGTCATACTCATTAGGATGCAGCAATGGATGAGCAGATGGCTGCATTAGAGGCCAATAAGACTTGGGATCTATTATCATTGCCAAAGGGCAAGAAAGCTATTGGATGTAAGTGGGTTTATAAGATTAAGCACAATGGAGATGGTTCTATTAGTAGGTACAAAGTTAGGCTGGTTGCACATATGGCATAGATTATGAAGAAACCTTCAGTCTAGTTGCTAGGATGGCAACTGTTAGATGTGTGATTGCTTTGGCAGCATCCAAAGGTTGGAGGTTGCAACAAATGGATGTGAAGAATGCCTTCTTGCATGGTGATTTGCAGGAAGAAGTGTATATGGATCAGCCAGCAAGTTATGAAGATTTAGAGCATCCCACGTATGTGTGCAGATTGAAGAAGGCGCTCTATGGGCTCAAGCAAGCACCTAGAGCATGGTCTGACAAGATCAGAGAGTATCTTGTCAATATTGGCTTTTATGTTTCTGATGCTGATCACTCACTTTATGTGAGAAAGGGAGATGCAGGTTTGGTCATCATAGTCATCTATGTGGATGACTTAATTATTACAAGTGATAGTGATAGTGGGATTGTTGAAGTCAAGGACTTTTTGAAGAAGAAGTTTGAGATGAAGGATCTAGGTGAGCTAAGCTACTTCCTTGGCATTGAGGTGATCAGATGTGATGATGGTATATGGCTGTCCCTAAGACAGTATGGCTTGGATATGTTGTCCAAGTATGGTATGACAACATGCAAACCACTTTCAATCCCATTGGAGCAGAATGTAAAGTTGAGTGCTAATGTTGGGGATGAGATAGAAGACCCTACTATGTTCAGGAGGATAGTGGGGAGTTTGATCTACATGACCATTACAAGGCCAGACTTGAGCTACGTTGTTGGTCTTGTGAGTCAGTTTATGCAAGTACCTAGAAAGCCACATTTGGATGCAGTCAGACGCATATTGAGATATGTGAAGTCCACATTACATTATGGACTTTTCTATGAGGTAGGTACAAATGTACAGGTGTTTGGATACACAGATGTAGATTGGGCTAGGAGTATGTCTGATAGAAGATCTACCAGTGGATACATGTTCTCTCTTGGTAGTGCAGCAGTTACTTGGAGCAGCAAAAAGCAATCTACAGTTGCTTTGTCGAGTACATAGGCTGAGTATAGAGGTGCTGCTGTTGCAGCATGTGAGGTAGTATGGCTACAAAAGTTATTGGTTGATTTAGATGTGCAGGTGAAAGGTCCAGTTGTCATTTATTGTGACAACATGAGCAGTATACAGTTGGCTAGGAACCCTATGTTCCATGCCAGGATAAAACATATTGAGGTACACTACCACTTTGTGAGAGAGAAGGTACTAGCAGGTGAGATTGACTTGGTGTATGTCAGCACACATGATTAGATAGCTGACATCTTCATGAAGGCATTGGGTACAGAGAAGCTTCAAAAGGTTCAAAGCTTACTTGGAGTTGCAGAGATACAGTTGAGCTTGAGGGGGAGTGTTGAGATGACAAGCTCAATATATGCGGACATTAATGATGGACCGCTTGGTTAGATGGGTCTACATGTCTACACTTAGCACATCAGTGGTCATTATGAATCTCACATGGCCACTGACTCATTACTTATTATATTCAGTTTGTTACACCTATTTACAGCTGGCATACTTATAGCGCCAGTCGACTAGTGTAGTCAGTTATGCATTGTTTGACTTAGTAGGCCACTTTCCTTTATGTTGTATCTTATCTATACTTTGTGTATATTGTAAAGTGTGTGGAAGAAGAAGAAGAAACCAACAAGAAAACGTTTTGGCCTTCATCTCTCTTATTGTCTCTTGAGTGAGCTTCTCCTTGTGCATTCTGTGTGTTCGGCGCAGCATCTTGAGCAAGTCCCCCCGCCACACGATTCTTGACAGGAACATAGAATGGGAAATGGTAACGCAAATGGGAAATGTAATTGGAATGAGAATGCTCCATTATGGGAACAAGGGGAATATGTAATTAACAAATAGCTAATATTTAAGATTTTTAAAATAATTCTGAATTAAACAACTTCACAAGTATTCCAAGACACTTGAAAGGCACACTTCAAACATGATATTACATGAATGATGCATATATGTTAAGACAAATCAATGGTGCAAATAAGACTTGAGTACACAATGCACACAACGAAAAAAGTTGAAACTCTAATGATTAAACTTCAAAGACGCAAGTTCTATAGTTTATAAATGTTTGAAGGTTGAGTAACATATCAAAACATCATGAAAGAGCCAAGTCCAATAGTACATACAAAAATAAAGTCAAGAGTCAAGACTTGACACTCATGAGTCATAACTAAGGATTCAAACTGAATACAAACAAATGTATCAAGGAGTAAGAACTCAGTAAACTATAAAAAAGATACATCATACTAGACTCTAGTACATTAAAAAGATACACATATATCATACTCCACCAATACACCAAGGAAAGGAACCAAATAATTCACCCACCATCCTTTTTTTTGGGTGCTAGAACAACCATTTCCCACATGGAATGACCAGCTTTGGAACATTCCAAGCTTGGAACATTGTGGAACAGGGGCCAAGGAACAATGGAACGGCCATTCCTCACATGGAATACCCAGCTTGGAATGTTGTCGAACATGAGGCAAGGAACATTCTAGTATGATGGAATGTGTTTCATGTCCCTACCCATTAGGGAGTGACATTCTTGCATTCCAAGCATTCCACCCATTCCATGTTGCTATGCTTTGGACCCCTCTGTTGTGTCATGTATAAGAGTGCGCAATAGAATAGGAAACACAAACATGGAGAGAGAAGGAAAGAGAAAGACTGCAATGAAAGAAGAGAATGGAAGAGGAAAATTTACACTAGATAGAATGAAAGATGAATACAAAAGAGGATTGATCAATCCCTACATGCAACTGAAGGTATTAATTAGGGCACTGGATTAGGCTGATGATGGAACGGAACACTAGAAGATAGAGGACAATCCCTAAATGCTAGAGTGTGCTGAAACTTGGAAATGATAATAATCTAGGGGGTAGCTATAAATTGCCAAAAATTGGCCACCTAATCTAGGAGCCATAAATGCTAGCCAATTGTATACCATTAATAAAATAATCAAGAAAATGATGATCACCATCATAAATGTTGGTTGTCCCATCTTGGCAAATGTGAACACAATCTAGCCCCGCTAAAAAAGAAATGCACTGAGTTGGAAAATAACTAGCCAATGTGAACACAACAGAATCTGACTGAAAAAGAAATACATGCTCTAAAAAGACTTGCCTCGTTCGTCAAAACACATGATAGATTGAGTTCATGAGTTCCTAATGTCCTCGTCTAACTCAAATTGAGACTCACAAGTAGGAGATGATTATTCAAGGCACATAATACTACTGATTTCATGAAGTATGAGGACCAAAGATGCCTAGGGATTTTCCTCCTGGAGCTCTAGAGGCGCCACAAAGAACTGTTATGAGATAGTAAACCAACCTGCTCAAAGGGATCCAAGTAGAGAGCAATGATGGATTTCTTCCATACATCAAACCCTACAAGTACTACTAGTCAGTAATCATTCATTCATCCCGCCAAACTGCACCTACCCCACATCAAGAGTCACACTAGACAAGGCCATTGCACTTTTTGAGCATAATGATCCTTGATCACCCGATCAATGATTAAGGGGCCCGTACAATAGTAAGATCAAATCCATCATTGCGAGATACAAGAGACTCACCCCTCCATACATTAGCAAAGTGGCATTGGACCATGCCACAACTCAGATCATGTCTTGATCTCGAGATTGAGAGAGGAGCTACTATAGCTAGATATTTTGTATATACAGCCTTTAGACATAATGATCTTTAAATTCTAGATGCTAGCCTTATAGTAGGGTGCATTTCTCTTTCACTTTCATGAGGAGATCACATTAGACACAGATATACTTTGGTTTGTCTCATAAGCCACATAAGCCTTCTGTATCTCTCTCTCTCTCTCTCTCTCTCTCTCTCTCTCTCTCTCTCTCTCCCCCTCTCTCTGTGTGTGTGTGTGTGTGTGTGTTTATGTCCATAATGAGTTGTTATATTATATCATGCAATAGTTCAAAAGAAAAAGTACAAAAGTCAAGGCAAGGTCACTGAAGAGACTGTCAAATGCCAAGAAACTAGATCATCTCTAGCTAGAATATCAACATGCTAGATATAAGATCAAGCTACTACCATTGGAGAAGTCCCTTAAGCTTTGACACATGACATTGGATGTGTAAAGCAACATAAAAAATGAATGCAATGAGAGTGACTCAAACATGCCAACAACCCCAAAATAATCTAAGAAAGTGAAATAGAATCTTCATATGAGGTTGCATGATATTTAGCTTTACCAACTCTCTCTCTCTCTCTCTCTCTCTCTCTCTCTCTCTCTCTCTCTCTCTCTCTCTCTCTCTCTCTCTCTCTCTAGCTTTGGACCATTTCAGGATGGAGATTCTAAGAGATAGACCACTCTAGCTAGATATCACATACATACATACATACATACATACATACATACATACATACATACATACATACATACATACATACATACATACATACATACATACATACATACATACATACATACATACATACATACATACATACATACATACATACATACATACATACATACATACATACATACATACATACATACATACATACATACATACATACATACATACATACATACATACATACATACATACATACATACATATAAATAAATAAATAAATAGATAAATAAATAAATATGTATTCATTTTGATTTTAGTAAATCTCAGCCTCATATTAGGATACAATTATTTCATGTTACTTCACTTCAACTTTCCTATGATGAATGGCATTGGATATAGGTGTATTGGTTTTTGTCTCATAGGCCACATTGGCCTTGGCAAATGTTTATATATATATATATATATATATATATATATATAAGTATTTCTCCAACAACCCTATCGGTCAATATCAGCTTTATAGTCAAGTGAATCATCTCTAAACATATTTTCCATCCTTGCAATTTGTTTTTGGAAATGACATTCTGTATGTTTGAGACTTGTTAGGTTCTCATGTAATTTTGTGAACATCCATGCACTTCTTAATCAAAATTTTACTTAGGGTTGTAACATACCAACCCCCCTCCCCAACCCAATAAATAAATAAATATTAAATATTTTCATTATTGATTTCCTTTTACTAATAGAAAGCAAACATAATACAAATTACATGAGCAAGATAGATGTGAATACATATACATCATCTTAACATTATTCACAATCTCATATAATGTATACAACTAGAAAGCTTATCTAGCCAAGACTGACATGAGAAACTTTCAAAAATGAACCCATCCCATAGTATGAAATCCCGATGTGATTACTACATATGACTATAGAAGTCCCCAAGTAGACATATTGGTAGCAATTTGTGTAAGGGAGCAAAATATATTTGAACAACCCACCACCTAACTTCTAAGTCTAGAGGCCCAATCTATGTAAGGGAGCAAAAGAACCCCCCTTTACACGTAATACTCCAAACTCTACCTTACCTACAGTTGACTAAGCCCTTTTGCCAATTGACCTTTACCCAACAGCTTCAAGGAAAGTTGCAAAAGCTCAAGTGAATTTGGTAAGTTACCTTCTTCCATCCACTTTGCATCCATCCATAAATAGTTCCTTAACTTTACAAGATAATGATGAAAAATTTACCACAAACCTTTCATTCCTTATGTGCCAAGACTTACTTTGAAGTGAGAACTTTATCTTGTTCTTCCACCTCCAATTTATTTCCCATATCTAGAACATCTTTCGACATCTTCCCTTTGGGTTGCAAAATACTCACATAAAAGGCAATGTGAAACCTTCCCTTGACTTCAACCTAGCCTACATTATTGATCTTTTCTAGAATTTAAAAAGGCCCATAGTGTCTCATACTCAAGATAGGGTATGCACTCTTTTCCCCTCAACTTCTTTGACACAAGAGTTGCTCACGGGCTACTGAAGTAGATGCCTCTAACCAGTGTTGCCTTCTTTCTGATTTCTTTTCTCCTAATCTAAACAAGATTGAATGGTGCTTTCCAAGGTTGAATTAGGTATATTTGTAAGAGTAGTTACAAGGGTTGGGAATACATTTTTACAACTTTTAAGAGAATTGTAATGGAAACTTTATCATGAATTGAAGCTTAAACTGAGGACGGTTGTGCCATGAGCCCCTTCATGTGTGAGATGAACTTACCTAGGTCCTCTCCTTGCTTATACTCTAGGCTAAAAAAATTGATCTTAAGGAAAAATTTAGAGTTCTTTCCTTTAGCCCCAGAAAGATTTTCAAGCTCATCACTTTTCTCCTTGGCAGTGGAGAGTTGATCAATGTGATGAATCAAAGATTCATCTAGATGAAGCATGATTATGACATGAGCTCTTTTATCATCTTCTACATCAAGTGGGTTTGATGGGTCAATAACCTTGGTCCCTTTGATGAAGGGCCAATAGCTTGTTCCATCATTTTATACTTTACTAATACATGCCATGGATGAAAAACTTTTCCATCGAACTTACAAATTTGAGGTATAACATTGGCATAGGCCATGACCATGATGGGAAGGTCTTATTGATTGCATGGCACTCTCTAGTCCTTTGCACAATGGCTAATACATGTAGAAGTAAATGAGATGATTAATAAGTAGCAGGCTCAAATGTAATGCCTTACAAGATGAGATGAGAGATGAGGACAATGGTCTATGTGTTTATAACCTACACTTAGCCTTACAATGATAGTTAAGCACTCAATGCATATACTTAAGATAGAGACTAATCTCCTCAAGACTGAAATTTAGTACAAAATATCTTCCACATATTGATTGGAAACAAAATCATGACTATGAAATGTAGCATTAGTGCTTATAAGCACTCGTGTGATTGTATATGTTTACAATTCGGTTTTTTAACGAGCTTAATGATGTCCATCAAGTGTGTTTGGACCAAATATGGAGCTTTCAAATCTATAATAGAATCCATAATACTTAAATTAGTGATTAAAATCACTGTTGATGATTTCACTTAGTGGAATAATTAAAAAAATCAAGCTTTTAAGCTCAGACTATGCTTTCCACCACAGAGAACTAGAGTTAGGGTTTTGTTTATTGTGAGCAATAGGGATAGAATTAGGCCAAACCGTTTTATGGTTAGAAGGCCAACTTGGGAGGCTACCAAAGCCCCATGATAGCTGCTAGCATTGCATTGCCTATGGATCATGTCACCATTCCTAGACTGCACTTATTTTGGGAAGAATAGCAATGTTGTGCTCCTCATTGCCCAATGTTGGGGTTTTATGTGACATGTTGAAATGCCTTGAGTTAGGGATCAAGTTTCCAGAAGAAAACAAGGAAAAATATGCTCTCTTTTGTTCTCCCTAGGTCCTCCAATAGAGGTGGGTATGGCATGGAACTATGGAGGTGAAGAGGTATGATGAGAAAATAACATGCTCATGTGCACTTACTGGAATTTGAAGTTGAAGGAAGTTTATTGGATCAGAGTTGGCTCTGATACCATGTTGGAATATCAAAGTGAGAGTGTGAGAAGGTGTGCACAAGAGGGAGAGAGAGCTCAAGTACAAGACCAAGATCTTCCTTAATGAGTTGTTCACAAGTACAACTGGTACACTCTCACACATTGAGAATGACCTCCAATCTATTTAAATAGCCTCTAGATGGCTAGTGCTAGGGTTTTCCCATTAGAGGTATCGCTCAAAAAGGCCCAAACTTTCACGGCCCAAATTTTCATGATTGTTTCCTATCCTCATGGTGCACACTTCTTGTGGAAGACCACCAAGTCGACAATAGGGTTGCTTATGTACTCCTTTAGTGTTGAATCGTTTAATCAATCTACATGTCGATATCCTCCTTTCCTCAATGCAAACTCATCTATATATAGTATATCCAGAGTGACACAAGACACAATCAATCAAATAACATGATTGGTAACTAATCTAGAGTTATCAAAATGTGACAAAACTTGACTGTAGGGTGTATTGGGTCCCCTAGAGTCCACAAGTGAAGTCTTGCCAAAAAATGATGAATGTAGTTGCATTGTTCAAAGTCTGGCATTAGGGGTCACTTTCTTAGCCCGTCAATGGAATCTAAGGGACTCGATGCCCTCTATGGTCAAGTTTTGTCACATAAAAGTATATAATAGTTAGAGATCTCACATTTTTGTAGATGATCTTGCATCTTTGTTTTCTTAGGTATCAACGAGGTGTCTCTTTGGGTAGAGGGATCTTGTAATGAGTGGGATGTACATGAACTAGGGTTTAGATACCTAGTCATATTGACCAAAGTATAAAAGGTAAGAGATCCAATTTAGGACATCCAAATAATATCAATGACTTACTCTCACTTTCTTCTCAGCTTCCATGGCTTCCTTCCTCTTTCTCCCTTCTTTCATGTCTTTCTCTCTCCTTTCCTAGCATTTCTCTCTCTTTTTCTTTCTCCCTTTCTATCTCTTCTACTCACTCTCTTCTCTCCTCTCAGCCTCATTCATTACAACTAGTATTAGAGTTTTAGGCTTTGGTCCTTTTTTCCATTTTCTTTTTCTCAACCTAGCTTCCTTTTCAAATTTGAATATCCTAGTTACGCAAGTAGTAGGTACATGTACAACAAAGAGGATTATAGTTATTAGTGGCAGGTTTCTTGAAGGCAAGCAGGATTTATGGCTAGAGCTTTTGACACATCTAAAGGCAAAATGATTAATTTAGCAGGTCATCACTCTTTTCTATGCAACTTTTAGGGGTTTTAAGACAAAGTTGGAGATAGGAGTTGGAGGAGGGAAAAACCTAGATAGTTTTTGCTCCAAGGCCTCTCTCTCTATTCCTTTGCAAGCTGCCATGGCTGTCATGAGCAAGAAAACCCAAGATCTTGTCTCTCCCTCCTCCAAGTCATTAGCTACTACCATTTGAACTTCATTCCTTGCATCCTCAACTTCATATTGAGCAACAACTTGACTAGTTTCAATCTTGTATGGCTCTCTAGACAACCCCCACAAATCGCAATGGAATTTGCATTGGCCGCTTCTACTTGTCTAGCCCCATCATCAAGTCTTTAAAGCTCATGCAAGCCCTAGCAAGCCCTAGCCTTGACTCTTGGGCACCCATTCAAAACTTCTCCTCCCCTTGATGCTTCTTGCTCTTGGAGCAAACCTTGGAAGATTTGATAGTAGTTGGATAGTTAGGGTAGCCATGGATTCTTTATCTGAGATCTCTTCTACTAAAAGGCTATAGCTCCCTAGCACTAGGATCATTTCCCTACAATCTCCCTTTACTAGTGAAGTGTTGGAGGTGCTTGGAAAGGATTGGAATAAGAATGAAAAGGGTTCTCTCATGGGCAGCCATGAAATCTCCACTTGAAGATTTCAACTCTTGAAGAGCAAGCTCAGGATCAAGTAGGAGAGCTTCCACCATTAGAGCAAGCATCAAACTCTTGAAGATTATACCCATTGAAGATGTTTTACTTCACCAAGCTGAATTAAAGGAGGGTTTGAGGCACTGTTGGATCATGCTTCATCCATCTACTTCAAGTACTAAAGAGGTATGTTAATTCAATCTTAATATCTCATTTTCATCAAATTGCTAAGCTCAACCCTCTTGTTGGAGAGATTAAGGTTGCATATTGCATTGTAAGTAGAGTCCTTCATTGAATGCATGCTGGCCACATTAAATCAATATCTAGCTTGCTTTTGAATTTCTTTCGAATGCCCAATGACAACTCTACCCAATTGGTTATTTTTGATCCTAATACTTATCTTGTCATGTGTATATTGAATTAATCCCAAGAGAGTAATAAGTTATTGTAAAAGGGTAAGTGGCAGCTAGTGAGTCACTGGACTGCCAAGGTAAGCTCTCTATCTAAGCTCATGTATATATTGAATTAATCCCAAGAGAGTAATAAACATTTTAAAAGAATAAGTGGTAGCTAATGAGTCATTGGATAGCCAAGGTATGCTCTCTATCCAAGCTCTTGTCAAATTCTTGCATTTTATGAAAAAGGCCAATATTTATTTTTCCCAATGCATCTCATGCTAGTTGAATAAGTAAAAATGTTTGCCATGTATACTCTAGTTGAGGAAAAAGGTCAATGCCATGCGAGGTGATAAGCCAAAAGAGAGATGACCCTCCCTTACCACTTAAGACCCTAAGGGGGTGCACAACTAAGCTTGGGGGAAACTTTCCCCACCTCTTAGTGATTCAAAACTCGATACTTGTACACATTTCTAGGTACACTCCATGATCATCCCATTGTCGATGAAATGCCCTCAATATGAGGCACTTTCATTAATCAAGACACCCAAGTATGGCACTTGACATGTATGTAGGCCAATGTAAGATGTATGGCACTGAGGCCTCCATATGCGGTGATGGTAAAGTAAACTAATACCTAAATATAGCTGGCATTATGCTTAGTATGCTATGTGTGTTGGTTACTACGATGCTTAGACTCCTCGATCTTTGAGCCACTCGTATAGCATGAATTCGGACTGACCGGGAGGGTGTGTTTTAGTTGTAAGAATTTAGAGACAATCACAAAAATCTTGATGTAGTAAAGTATCTATTGCAAGTAGGAGTAAACCCTATAGATCATCTTGAAGGGGGCATTGTCTTATTCAATTTGAATAAAAAATATCCTCAATCGAAGTTACAGTCTAAAAGATATAGCCATTTTTGTGTACTAAGGTCATTGTGGATAGGGTATAGACCCCTCCACGATAGGTATAGAGATTCAATTGCATAATTCTCTGATCATTTTCTATCACAAACCTTAATAGAGTATCTCAAATAGGGTTTTTCTCCTTTGATTTGAATAAAAAATCTCCTTGATTAGAGTTCTACTAGAAGTTATATCCATTTTACAGATAATGGGTCCTGTGGACTGCACTTAGATGGTAGGGTAGAAAGGTAAAGGCAAGGTCTAGGAGGAGGTCTTGAGGGAGATTAGAGACTCCAAGGCCTCAATGAATGAGGAACCTAGCTTGACATAAGATTATAAAGGTGAGATGTAAGAGGAAGTGCCAGATATGGACCCTTATAGTATGCTTAATCACACCCTTTGTTAGCATGAGACCCATCACATGGAAAGGCACAATGGCATGGTTGCTAATCATTATTGGATTCTCTCAAAAATTGATAGTGATTAAGAAAATGGCCCTATCCAACTCTCAGGCTCAACATACCTTGGAACACCTCACTACTCTTATAGCCCATTGTAGTGGGAGCTCACGCTCGACCACCAACACCCACGCACCACAAGCCAAATGCAATCGCTATCTCTCACCTAGCCATACACACTCTCAACCTATAGGTGTAGTGAGCTTACCTCCATACCCGATCAAGTTGCCTCCTCTCCTGAGCACTCCGGTAGCTCCACGATCCAAGTGCAAGCTTCAAGCAAGCTCGATCCTCAAGCCCCATGCTCCAAGCTCCATTGCTGTGAGCAAGAGAAGAGAAGAGAAGATAGATAGCTTCTCCATCATGGTTTCTCACCCTCACACACTCACTCCCTCACACTCTCACACTTCCTGTCTCAAGCACAAGCTCAAGAAGAAGAAGAAGAAGAAGAAGAAGAAGAAGAAGAAGAGGAGAGCTACTTTTGGCCACACACAAGAATGAGCTTCTTCATTTACTTTTTGCCGTTTATACAAAACCCTAACCCTAATTCCCTTTGGGATGTCATCCCCTTTTTGGTCCACATTCCTCCAACCCTTCTCCTCCTCTTTCCCTATTGGCATGGCCGCAACCCATGCCTCTAACCATTTACCATTTGCACTGGTGAGAGCCCGTCACTCTTTTACAAAATGAATCATGGTGTGCCTTGTGCTCTTTTACGAAAGTATTGAATTGCACTTTTTCTTTTGCGCCTCTCTCCTTGATTTTGGACTTTTTTGCACTCCTTGTATTTCCAGATTTTTCTTGGCGCACCTTCGTCTTTTGTTTCACTTTTGCCTGCTTTTGCCTTGGCCTTGTCTTCTCCTTTAGATTTCCTAGATTTTCCACCTTGTTCTTCTGAGGGTTAACATTACCCCTTCCTAGATGAGTGCTAGTCCCATGGCACTCTCCGTCATAGGTAGTAGGCTTTGGCATGCACCAAAGACGTGGGTGGAAGGTACTGGTGTGGTTTGTTGTGGAGGAGTTTTGGTGGTGGTGTAAATGAAGGTCGTTGGTGGCACTTTGTTGGCCTGATTAGCTGGTGATAGGGTTGTTGCAGTTGGTGATAGGACTATTATTTATTGGGAGTTGCACTCATGATTGGCACAAGTGTTGGTGTTTTGGGGATTCTGCATGTGACAATTCTTTGGTGGGGTTGCATGATGATAAAGAACAAGAGTTCAGAATTGAGTGTTGATGAAGAGCTGACGGTACTTTTGTTGGAGTCTTCAATACCTGCAATTGAAAACTTCTCATATGGTCTCTCCCTAGGGGTTAGTGATAGTCTTCTTATCATGCACAATACGTAGTTTGATTGGTTTGGGAGACAGGTCGACAATACTCTAAGCAAGCCTAGAGTATTGTCCTGCACTTGAGGACCCCAACTGTGTATAAATTGTGGTGCAAATATTATGTGAGTGCACATGCATACTTAGATATTGCATAGTTAGAAGACTGCAGGTTTGGTTCCTCATAGCAATGTGTGGATAAAGCGAGGGCTCAATGGGGTGGAAAAAATTGTCGATGTTGAGAAGAAGTATGCTGGAAGGCTTCTTGAGACTAGCCGATGACTATGCTTTGGGCCATGCTCAAATGCAATGTGTGCTTTCTGCAGAGCAAGGGTGATTTTCTCTTCCAATGGGGCTTCCGTCATGGCTCTTTGTTTCTTGGTTTTTTTGTCACTTTCTCCATAATGGTTCTTTATGGAGTCGGTGGTCTTGTGGTGACTTGGACATTGAATGCTTTTGTACATAGACTTGTGTTGTCCTACATTCACTTGAAAACTCGTGAGTGTACATGCAAGTCATATGCTTCAACCATAATGAACAGGTGTAGCTCAAAAAGACATCACTTATTTGAATCCCATAGTGTTGACTTCGATGCATATCACTTGCGCCGCCTGATTATCATTGCTTATGTGTGTGCTGGCTTTGCTTCTTTTGGTATTATTTACATACAGTCACAAAAAACATTGTTTATTTATGTACATGTTTATGAATCCATGTCACTTAGTGAGGATAAAAACCAATTCTAGAATTTAGGATTGTACTAGAGTGTGGCATACATATCTAGTAATCGTGGCAACCTACTCAGTATAACAAATATTGTAATGTGCATGCCTATCGGCTGTCCAGACACGTTTTTAGCAGTCCATCAAGAGACGAATCTGAGCGACGCTGCCTGGCACTTCTATGAAATGTTACGGGGTTTGTCACCTAGGGTTTCTTGAGTCCACCTTGCAACGAAACGTTTGCGGTCACAAACCCATTGGAATTGACTTGAAATTTGGGTTCCTAGTGGTCAAGGTCTCTTGACAAAATTCTAGCATCAGATTGTGGACATTCTACTTTTCGTAGAGATACCCAAGTCGAAGCAGATCTATGCTACACTTGGTTCAAGGAGAATGGGAAATGAGAGGGACGCACTACTCAACCTCTCTACCTGTAGGGCATAGTCCCGTTCTGGTCCCCTAAAATGGCATAAATCGGGGTTCTAACCCAACAATTTCTAAGGGTCGAAAAACCTTGTGAGAAGCCTCCTAGTTCTCTGGGACCACCCTGTCATAGGATGGCGGACCTTTGGGGGTTCTGCCCAGCAACTTCCCTCAATAGGCATTCTTTAGTTATTTAATTAGGTCCTACCACAGTTATGTGTGATATTTAAAATCAGCTTCCTTAATTAAGCCTTTTTGGGAACAAGGTTTGTTTGTATAACTTATCTTCAAGTTAATCTTTGTCTCCTGCCCATATAGGAGAAATTATATGTCCCTTCGGCCTTGCAAAAGTAACTAGTCCAAATCACATGGCACCACAATTTCCTCTAGAATAGTATCTTCCAACGCCATAGACGTTGGGGCCAGGAGGTCTTCAAATCCATTCTAGACTTGGCAAGCGGTGTCCAAAGCTCCACTTGACCCGCAAGCTGTCTAGGAGTGAAACATTATACCTGTGGTTGGCCTTTTCACTACTCGACCTTCAGCCCATGAATTGAGCACTACCCTTTTCGGTTGATCCGTGGTGCAATCATGGAGGTGATCCACCCATGCAAAGAACCTTTCTCTAATTAAATCATTTAAGAATCAAGCACAGTCAAGGCAATCAGCCCTAATATCATCTTCCAAGAAAACATTCCTCATGGCAATTTGTCATCACAGACCCCTTCCATGAATTTACCATCAATCACAAGCACTTGGAATAATCATCCAAACAACAATCCAACAATTAATTGATTGTAAAAGCATTTAGGATATTGTTTGATCAACCAACAAAAACCGATTGTATTTTTCCAACAATGCAAGAATAGATGCGATAACATTTCCATCCTCATATTCGCTCTCCCACTTGGGATCTAAGAGCAATACTATACAAAATTTCTCTTAACACTTCCTTCCTTCGACTAAGGCATATGTTAAGATCTTATACAACTATACAAGATGTAAGATCTATTGATCACTTACATTGATTGACAACCCAACCTTCTTTCCGAAAAGTATTGTCCTTTACTTTGACTTAGGGTTTCCTAATCCTTGAGCTCTCCACTTGCCTTTGAGGCCTAGAGTTGTTGTTTATATCTAGCATATCCCCGAAATTGGTTTGATGAAAGTAGTAATTATTAGATGGATCTCAAGGCATCTTAGTTTTGATCCTTATGATCGTTGTTTGTACCATCATCAAGATCCCAATCTATCAACATGAGCTATCAGTTTGTGATATTAGCAAGAGATGGGCAAAAGATCTAGAGTTCCTAAGATGAATTTCTTTTAGAAGAGGTTGCTTTCCAGCAACCCATCAAGCATGCAAGCTGCAACATATATCTTCGATGTGGCGAAAAACATATCTATTGTTTGCAAGAATGGGGAGTTGACAATACTTTGGGATCTTATATGCTGCTTATGCTATGTATGGATTTATTGCATAGAACTAGGTGCAATTAACTTCATTCTCCTTAAGCCAAAGTGCAACATGGATATGCAAAAAGTAGGATGTCCATGATCCAATGCTAAAATGCTGTCAGGAGACCTTGACCACTAGGAACCCAAATTTCATATCGATCCCAGTGGATTCTCAACTGTGAACATTCCGTTGCAAGGAAAACTTAAGAAGCCCTAGGCAACAAACCCCATAATATTCCATGGGAGTGCCGAGCAGTGTCGCTTAGATTCATCTCTCGATGGACTAAAAACGTGCTTGGACACGCACGTTACAGTTGGTATCAGAGCAAAACTTCGTAATGATACGTGATTGATTAATGTATGGTTCATAGGCATATCCTAAACAGAATAACCTAAGTGGTATGGCTTGATTGTCAGGCACCCATGAATATGGACATGGAAGAGAAGAAATTCCTTATCAAGTAAATTTAGTGAAAAAGGAATAGATGTCACAATGGAGGTGGAAACATGGATTGAGTCAATGAATGATTATTTCTCTGTTGCAGGAATTGCTTCTACCAATCAAGCAATGATAGCCAAATTTGGGTTAATTATGCAATAAGTTGTTATTCTAAAAGACTACATGCTTATCAGTGGTGGCCAGAGTGTCGCAACGAATGCGTGATGGGTCCTACCCCATAAGTTCCAAAATGAAATCCCTAGTTCCTTTCGAGATGAGGATATCTCGAGTTCTCTAAGGGGGAGAGGATGTAATATTCCCTCCCTTTGCATAGGAATTCCCCCCTATAATTTCAAAATTAATGCAATTTCTTTTACTTCCCTCCCCTTATCGATGCCAAATAGGTAGCGGGAAGGGGAAGAAGTCGAAGATGACAAGAAGAAGAAGGAGTGGATGACAATGAGGAAGAAGCGCGAGATGACGACTAAGAAGAAGTGAAGACGAAGATGACGATGATGTTGATGAAGGGGAGGCCACGCAGCCTACCACCCCTCCTAGCCCTCTCGGCTGTAGCCACCCGAGGGGTGGCAAACTCCCCGCCGCCATGCAAACAGGTGGTGGTACCACCACCACTCCGCTTCCTCCCAACCTCCTCCATTAGAAACCCCTCCCCCCCCCCCCCCCCCCCCCCCCCCCCCCCATCACAAGGAAGTAAAAAAAACACCCGACACACTACTAAGAGAGAGAGAGGGGGGAGAGAGACAGAGAGAGAGAGAGAGAACCTTCTAGAAGGTTCCTTCTTTTCCCCTCCTTAGAGGGTGACCACATGCACTTATCTTTTTCCTCTTTCCCGCAAGACTATTCACTACCCCGTGAGCTTTCCCCCCCCTTTTTGCCCCTCTACATGAGCAAGAGGCTGCTGAAATTTCCATGAGGGTTGCCCCTAGAAGAAAGGAAGATCAAGAATGGCTCCCAAGCGAAGAATGTTACGTGGGGGTTGCAATCCACAACCCGCAACGAAGCTTCAGGTGAGGGTATCACCGCCAATACAACTATGGTACCCGATATAAATAGTACATTTCTAAGTTGTTAGATGCTTGCTTTGATTCTCGCATGAGATACTTAGGTTCCGTACTATTGATCAATAACTCAACCTTCTTTCCAAAAAGTATTGGCCTTTACTTTGACTTAGGGTTTCCTAATCCTTGAGGTCTCCACTTGCCTTTGAGGCCTAGAGTTGTTGTTTATATCTAGCCTATCCCCGAAATTGGTTTGATGAAAGTAGTAATTATTAGATGGATCTCAAGGCATCTTAGTTTTAATCCTTATGATCGTTGTTTGTACTAACTACACACATCATCAAGATCCCAATCTATCAACATGAGCTATTAGTTTGTGATATTAGCAAGAGTTGGGAAAATATCTAGAGTTTCTAGGATGAATTTCTTTTAGACGAGGTTGCTTACCATGCAACCCAACAGGCGTGCAAGCTGCAACATATATCTTTGATGTGGCAAAAAACATATCTTCTATTTGCAAGAATGGGGAGTCAACAATACTTTGGAATCTTATATGCTGCTTATGCTATGTATGGATTTATTGCATAGCAACTAGGTGCAATTAACTTCTCTTGATACATGCATTTGGAAAAGTCAATCTCTCGAATATTTGAGACGAGGTTTATCCTTTTCAATGAATTATTCCCATGTGGTATAGTTCGGGACCTAACATATCTCATGCGAGAATCAAAGCAAGCATCTAACAACTTAGAAATGTACTATTTATATCGGGTACCGTAGTTGTATTGGCGGTGATACCCTCGCCCGAAGCTTCGTTCCGGGTTGGGAGATTGCCACCCGCACGGGACATTCTTTTGCTTGTGGGCCATTCTTGATCTTCCTTTCTTCTAGGCGCAACCCTTGAGGGAATTTTAGCAGCCTCTTGCTCACGTAGAGGGGCAAAAAGGAGGGGGAAAGCTCATGGGGTCGTGAATAGTCTCACAGGAAAGAGGGAAAAGATAAGTGCATGTGGTCACCCTCTAGGGAGGGGAAAAGAAGGAACCTTCTAGAAGGTTTTCTCTCTCTTTCCCTCTCTCTCTTTCTTAGCAATGTATCGGGCATTTTTTTTCTTCCTTGCGATGGGGGGGGGTTTATAAGTGGGGAGGTGGGGAGGAAGTGGAGTGGTGGTGGTGCCACCACCTGTTTGCATGGTGGCATTGTTGCAGCCTGGCCAAGAGGGCTAGGAGGGGTGGTACGCTATGTGGCCTCCCCTTCATCAACATTATCGTCATCTTCGTCTTCACTTCTTCTTAGTTGTCATCTCCCGCTTCTTTCGCGTCGTCATCCACTCCTTCTTCTCATCATCTTCCACTTCTTCCCCTTCCCGCCACCTGTTCACCATCGACAGCGAGGGGTGGAAGTTAAAAAAAAACATTAATTTTAAAATTATAGGGGGAAATTCCTAGGCGAAGGGGGGGAATATTACATATATTTTGTAACATCGAGTAGCATGGTGTCTTGTCCGAGTCTACCTGCAACATGTACCTCCTCCTTAGTGAGAATTTTATCAATCAGGGAGTTCTGTTGGCTAGTTCCAGCTAATTCCATACCCCAAACGGTAGTTAGTACTCGTAAGGAAGTTATCACCACATAGGTCGGTCTCTTTGAGACCGCCATTTGGCAAGTTGCTCCTTTGAGACTGGTCATAATCTAGGCTCCAAGTTTGTCCGTTGTAGCCTAATTTTCAAATCAACGTTTTTAAAATTGACTTTGACCCTCTGATTGTGGCTTTACTTGCTCTATCTCTAAGAGATTTAGTTGGCAAAGCACTTCGTTGAATGTCACAGCTAAGCGTAGTTTGTCGACTTCCTCATCAAAGATGAGTTGCATGCATTCATGTAGGAGCTTGTCATAGTGGCCGTTAAGATATTCTTGCTCTTCCCGCCAAGATAATGG
Source organism: Lygodium microphyllum (assembly GCF_053477565.2). NCBI lineage: Eukaryota > Viridiplantae > Streptophyta > Polypodiopsida > Schizaeales > Lygodiaceae > Lygodium > Lygodium microphyllum. The sequence continues at coordinate 110,195,130 of NC_141157.1, forward strand.
ATATGGCTAATATTCCTCAAGTTGCTCCCTAGAGAATGTACCCATGTCTGTGACGTAGGCAAGTGCGAATAATTTGAGTCTAGTATCGAACTCGATCAAGCACTCTATGACACTTCTATGTTCTGTGAGGGATTACTTGGTTGCTATCTCATGCAAGATTCTAGGAGTTTCCCTAGGCTTTAGCATAGCTAGGGGCTCGGGCCTAGATGAGCAAGATTGGTCAATGCTAGGATTGGTTATGTCCTTGGGGTTTTCATGTTTCTCCAGAGGCTTTGTTGCTATTGTTTCATGGTTTTCCTCAGATGTGATTGGTATAGTTTTGTCAACTTGTTGTGACAGTGTTGTATCCACTCTTGATTGGTCAATGTAAGTTTTGTTGTCTCAGTGGATTGAGCATTGCAAGCAACTATTGATGGTAATGGTTGCTTTGATTTATTGGAATATGCGGATGTGTTTGAGGTTTCACCGCCGTTAGGAGAGAAGGCACAATGGGTTCATTTGTGGGTGGACTCGATGCTTTATTCCTCCGCTCTTCAATACTCTTGGTATCAATCTTCTTGGCATTCATAGCCACTTGCAACTGCCATTGTTTTCATAGTTTTCTCCTCTTTTTCTTGGGCAATCAAGGTGTATCCTTTAAAGTCTTAGGACCTTGAACTAGGTCAGCCATTGATGTGCTTGGTTGGGCCTTAGCATTCTCCTTTTCTGGCGTGTCCTATGGGACATAGCCGCAACCTGTTGATGAATAGCCTTGCTAGGTTGTGAGGGTATAACTCCTGGTCGGGCATTTTCTCTAGACTCTTGTCCTTACCCATTGGAACATGCCTCCATTGCTTCTTATCAGAGAGGGTGTTGTGTTTAGAGATGTTTTTCTCTTGCTCTGGAGGTTTGGGTGACTCTAGTGTAGAACCAAGAGATGGTTCAAGGTTCCTGTCATGTAGGCTTGGACAAAACCAACTGAAGAAGTCAGGGTTGTATTGATGGGAAGCATAGACATCTAGGATTGTAGGGACTTGAGTGAGGCATAAGATATATGCGCTAACATCAAGTACCATACTCCCTACTCCTAGCCTGCTAGCCACATGTAGATCTTCTTCTAGAATTAGTTTATCATACAAGGGATGTTTTTGGACAGTGGTAGAAAGCAAGACCTCATGGACCATTGCCAAAAAATCTTAATGAGGTCAAGGCAACGTATGTGGGATCATGTATTGATGTCCAACGGGCTTTCCTTTTCTCAGCGAGTGTCATTAGTCAGTGGCCAATTTTTGCTGCCAAACTTTGGTTGGGAGTACCATTTTTGCGCAAAATTACCTTGTCCTTTCCCTTTTCATTTGATTGCTTCTAGCTTTTCTTTGTTGGTCTCACATTGAGTACTATAGAGTGAGGGCATCAAGTGCAATTCTCTAGCTTTGGCTTTTGGGATGTCCTTTATGACTTCTTCAGTGGGGCAGACAGCTATATAGCGAGAGAAAACATGTTGCTGCTTGTCCCAAGTTAGGGGTTCAGCTATGAGCTTTGTGTGCTTTGGTGTTGGCCTTCCGATGTCCACATGGACGTATGCACATGTGATGGCTGCCATCTTTGACAAGCTTCATCATGCACTTCATCTCTGGTTCATTAGTCAAATGTGCTATCTCTTTGGCCAAATCTTTGAGAGATTCTCCTCAAGCCTAGGCTTTAGGTGCTTTGAAAGTGTTGGAGGTTTCAAGGATGTTGGTTGTGACATCTCTTATGCAGGTGAATTACTAAGGACACGTTCCGCAAGGGGCGTTGTCAACAACCAAAGGCTGTGAACTGCTGTGATTCCTGAGTGGAAGTAGTAGCGGCTAGTTTGGTGGATTGGCTAGTATTGGTAGATTGTGGTGTCAAGTCCTTAAGTAGATTAGAAGTGGTCATGTCTTTTGTTGCCCTTTGTGCATTCACTTGTGCAGAGAGCTAGTCACAGTGGATTGCATAGGCATATTCTTAGGCTGAGAATTAGGGGTGGTGTCATGTCCCGCATCTTGGACATTTGGAAGCTCAGATGGAGATAGAGATTGGGATTGAGAAATTGCACTCGACAATTGCTGTTTTGCTTCCTGTGTCTGTTTAGGAAAAGAGGGTGTAGGAGATTTGGGACTCCTAGGTGGACTTGGCATTGGCTGGAAGATTTGCTCGTGGCTATTAGACGATTTTGCCATTTGCTTTGTTGAGCAATCAGCAATATCATGAGCAACATTGCGCTTGTGGTGCTCATTATCCTCTTGGGAAGTCAAAGGATCATTGGGCACTAGTGGTCTTTGTGCACACTCGATAGTTACATCTAATATCCACTTATTAAGCATGCTAGGCTGAGGATATACCTTTTGAATTGTCATGTTTAGTTTCTTGATTTCAATCGTGAGGGGCTCATTCACTTCAATGTTTTTCACTCAAGACTTGGATTTTCATTTAGATTTCCTCATGCGCTTCTTCTCTTTTGATACGATGTGGCCTTCAACTCTGACAGAGGTGGTTTAACTGGGGATTTTGGTACCCAAATCCATTGATTACTTGCATAATACCCTTGAGCACGTAGTAACATTTTGGATATCCATCGCGGTGTTGTGCCAGCTCTCCACTAATACCTTCATCTATAAGGCTTGGGCTTCTTTTGTGGTCTTCTACGATATTTGTAAGTCCAAAGCCTATCCTTGGCATTATCTCCTAATCTTCTTGTTTCAAGCATGGCCTCACTCATTGGTTCTCTCCATTCAACATGCACTTGTATCAACTCTTTCAACAAGTCTTTGCTATCATTATTGTGCTCTCTTTTTGTGGTGAGTTTGACCCTAAGATAAGCAAGTGGTACTATGTCTTCATCTTTCGGGTCTTGGCTTATAAGTTCAAGCCTTCTGATACATGCCTTTGAGTCCCCAATTGCACAACCAGATGTGGAATCTCTACTGATGTCTTGGGTCTGTGTCTTGGGTCGTCGATGCAGTGCCATTCAAGGTGCATCTATTGTCATAGGACTTTCATGTCTAGTCATCCTCACAGTTGTAGCTTGATGTTGTTGCATTCCGCCTTGACTATGGCCCATTAAGGTTCTAGGGTCTCTGTTTGTCTTTGTTCGGGTATGGGCTTTTGATTGCTGTTTTGCAAGTGAGAATCTATGCTTGTGCAGAGCCATTGCTACACTAGGATCTAATTTGGAGGACCTGTCACATGATGTGCATTTCTCTCTAGCCTACTTGAGGAGGTGTGGAGGGGGCTGGCAAAGCCCCCTCTACAGGGGTCCCCGAGGGGGGGGGGGGGAACGGCCCATAGGGTTGTTACGCTAAATACCATGTGCAATTTGAAGGACTATTCATAGCCAAGTTTTAACTACTTGCTCTAGATTTTAGCCTAGTGATAGATCTATGATGTGCTTTCAGCTTTATACGATCAGTGGATCTGTTTTAGGGGTTAGACGTGTCAAATTTGTATTCTATGTTCACTTGTTCAATTTTGATAGTTTTCTATTTGATTCTTAGAGGTTCAATTCTTAGGAGTCTGATTATCAAAATTAGATGTCCAATTTTGGGTTGGTCCGATTGGCGATCAGAAGGGGTCCGAGTCTAAGTGGTTTGATTTCGATTCTGGTGGTCTGATTATGGGTTGGGCTAATTTATCTGCATTCGATTCTGGGAATTCGATTCTGGGAGTTCGATTCTAGGAATGGGACTTCTAGAAATGAGACTTTGGTAATAGTGTTCGATTCCTATGGATGAGTTTTTAGGGATGACGAAAATCAACTCGATTCTAATGCTTTTGGTTATGAGGGGTCACACAAACCTCCCGAATAATGTAAGAACAAACCCTGATGAAGGATTGTATTACTTGGAATAGCAAATAAACTCCAAAATACAAACCGGTAAACAAATCAAATGCTCTTGTCCTATTATGATAGCAAAAATCCTAATGCTTGTTTTCCTTTTTTTCTTTGCTTTTTCCTACCCTAATGCATCCAAATTACAAAGCAAACACCTACACTATTCCAACCTACTTTTCCAAATCCAAAAAACCAAAAATTTACTTGCTAAGGAGATTGAATACCTCTTCAAACTCCCTCGCTTCCTACCTATCTACCCCAAGCACCGATTTGAGGAAAACCCTACTTCAATGCTCGATTTGGAGTGCGTAAGTACTCAAGGCTTGAATCCTTGGTCTCGGCAACGAAACCAAAATGTAGTGGGAGCTCATACTCGACAGCCAAGACCCACGGACCACTTATTGTTTCAAGCCGGATGTAATGGCTATCTCTCACCTAGCCGTACATGCTCTCAACCTATGGGTGTAGTGAGCTTACCTACATGCCCGATCGAGTTGCCTCCTCTCTCAAGCACTCCAGTAGCTCCACAATCCAAGTGCGAGCTCGATCCTCACTCCAAGCTCCATTGTCACTCGAGTAAGAGAAGAGAAGAAGAGAAGATAAGAAGAGAAGAGAAGATGGAGAGCTTCTCCACCATGGTCCCTCCCCCTCACACACTCACTCCCTCACACTCTCACACTCCCTCTCTCAAGCACAGGCTCAAGAAGAAGAAGAAGAAGAAGAGGAAGAAGAAGAAGAAGAATAAGAAGAAGAAGAAGAGGAGAGCTACTTTTGGCCACACACAAGAATGAGCTTCTTCATTCACTTTTTGCCTTTTATACAAGACCCTAACCCTAATTCCCTTTGGGATGTCATCCCCTTTTTGGTCCGCATTCCTCCAACCCTTCTCCTCCTCTTTCCCTATTGGCATGGCCTCAACCCATGCCTCTAACCATTTACCATTTGCATTGGTGAGAGGCCATCACTCTTTTACAAAATGAATCATGGTGTGCCTTTTGCTCTTTTACAAAAGTATTGAATTGCACTTTTTCTTGTGCGCCTCTCTCCTTGATTTAGAACTTTTTTTTTTGCATTTATTGTGTTTCCATATTTTTCTGAATGCACCTTTGTCTTTTGTTTCACTTTTGCCTACTTTTTCCTTGCCTTGTCTTCTGCTTTAGATTTCCCAGCTTTCCAACCTTGTTCTTTTGAGGGTTTACACCCATTTAGCCACTACCTTGGCACAAGATAAGGCAGACAAGTTCAAGCATGAATCAAATGGCCTCCACCATTGGACCTACTTCATGGTTCACAAGGTATTCTTGAAGCTAAGGGAATTTTCCCTCTTTCCACATTTGAGATTGGCAAGCCCTCCTACAGTCATGACAAGCCTCTCTTGAGCTTTCCCATCATCCATGTAGCCAATCCCCCCTTGAGATCCTTGCCTCACACTGATAGAAGCTTCCCTACTCTCCCTAGGAGCTCCAATGGCACTTATCCCGCTTCCCCATAATGGACAACCTGCATCAATGGCCAACACAGTAGCAATGGGTAGCATGGTTATCCAAGGCAGCACATTGGTTCAATGTTCAACATGGCATGTATGCATAGCATGGTATGTATGGGTAGCATGTATACATGGATAGCAATGCTATCATGTGCAAAAAGGCCCTAATGAGCTCCGTGATAAGATCATTCCTACTAAATATAATGGGCAATCACCATCCCCATTAGACTTGGAAGAATGGACCTCTAATTAAATTTGAGTCATACTTTAATATTTACTCATGCATTGATGATTAGAAAATCTTATTTGCCTCTCTCCATCTAGAGAAAAATTCCCACAAATGATGGTGCTATATTAGCCATGAGAATCATCAGTCTATTGATTGGGAAAACTTTAAGATGCATATGATTCAAGTCTTTGTATCTTTGGTGGAAAAAGAGTAGTTAGCAAGATGATGGTATTACCTTGACCAACATAATCTCCTAGTGCGAGAGTATACAAAGTAGTTCGTAAACTTGACCATGTATATTGAAAGTGTGTAATATCTCCCCCCCGTGCCCCCTGTGCATAAGAATGCCCCCCTTCTTAAAATTTTTTAAAATTAACTTAATTTTTTTTACTCTCCCTCCCTCTCCCCGCCGACAGCATGTCGGGAAGAGAGAGAGAGAGAGGGAGTAAAGAGAAGGGGAGCATGCACCCTCCAAGTGGAGGGGTGGCGGCTGTTAACGGCCATCTCCCCCCCCATAAACCACCTCCTCCCCCACCATATAAGGGGAAGCCCCCCTCCCCCTTGGTGGTCTTCGACAGCAGTCCCCCCTCGTCGTCTGTAGTAGCCCCCTCTTGTGATGATCAGAAGATACCGCCCCTGCTGCCGCCTACATATCACGCCCTCTCCGCCTGACACACAGCCCCCTCCTCATCATCATCGAAAGGAGAGAGAGAGAAAGAAAGAAAGAAAGTTATATTAACGTCTTCTAAAGACCAAAACTGGCCTATGAGACAAACTGTGATACAACTGATGAGGTCCAGCTATCCAAAATAAAAGTGCTGAATGAAAAGCGAAAAACTGGAAACTGAAAATACGGTGCTGTGAGTGTGATAAGTGTCGTATATGTGTATGTGCGTATGTAGCTCTGGTACTCCAGATAATGGCTACAAAAGGGGAACAAATGTTGGCTGTGATAGCGGAACAACTGTCGGCTGTGATAAAGTGGTGCGATGTGTATATGTAACAGATGCAGGGAGATATACTATCCTGGGATGTAGTAGCAGTCGTCGAAGTCGCTAATAGTAGGTGATCCCTCCTGGATGCAGGATGTGGTACATCGGCGGTGGAGAAAGAGCAAACTGGAGATCTGAGATCCAATGTGTCGAGTGTCGTCGGATCTCAGTCTACTGTCGATGTAGATCAAGAATCCTCCGGATCTCCTGTCGGTGTGGCTGTGGGGTTCAAAACCCCCAGATCCTCGTGCGGCGTCGGGTACGCTGGTCCTCAACCTGCTGTAGTGTGAGCCCGGAGGTCTGGCTGGAGGCTGGTATAGTAGCTCTCACTCTGTCTGTCTGAAAGAACTGTGTAATAGTCGTCTGGGTGGGCCCCTCTCTGACTGGGACCCGCTGTGTGCTCTGCTCTCTGATGTGCCATGCCTCTCCCAGAAAACGGCCAAATGATCTCTGATCCATATCAGTCATACATCCCTGAAGTGAGCTGCTCAATGTGTATCTAGATCTCAACTCTGAGTATGCCGGGCATCTGAGAACAAAATGCTCCTCACTCTCCACCTCTGATCTGCAAAGGGGGCGTATCCTCTCCTCCCGTGGGATGCCACTGGCTCTGCCACTCTCAATCATAAGCTGATGTGATGATACCCTGAGCTGTCCAATAAGAACTCTCAATCGATGTGGCATATAGATCTGCATATATCTCGGAATCTCTATGAATCCCTGCTCTGATATGCTCAAGAACTGTGTATAATAATGTGCCATCTTCGATGGCAGTGGCTGTGCAGGGCTGACCCATGTCCTCTGTATATAAATATGCCATATCTCCTGTCTGATGACTCTGTTCCTCTCAGAGAGAGAGAGGGTATAAGTGGGAGCCTGAGTATCATATAGAAGAGGTGGGAGTCTATCAATGTCCAGCCCATGTCTGTCAAACCAAGCTCTAGTCTGTGCATACCATGATGTGGTATCCCCCGCTCGAGCCATCTCCTGAGATGCCATATATGCTCTATATGCAATGCGATCTCTGTCCATATCCTGAAATCTGTGTAGGAAGCAGACTGTCTGAAATAATGCCTTGACTAGCATGGGCGGTGTGGCAAGCTCTGCTCGGACAATGTCATGTGGGACTGAGGCCTTGCTATGAATCAATCTAGATATCATGATCACTTGAGGTCTCTCCATCAATGTCCATACATAATCGGCAAGGCCTGGCCCCCATATAGCTGCTCCATACATCAGTGCTGGAGTGACTAGAGTATCAAAGAGCCACCCCTTGGTGCGGGGCTCCTGGAAGTGTGCCTGATAACACTGTCGCTCCATAAGAGCCAATGCTGAGTATCCTCTAGTGAGGCGGTCACGAGCTGCCTGTGTCATCGAGAAAGTCCCTGAAGCTGCTGTAAAGGTGAGAGAGAGAGAGAGAGAGAGAGAGAGAGAGAGAGAGAGAGAGAGAGAGAGAGAGAGAGAGAGAGAGGCAAGCTTTTGGAGGGTTCTTCTTTCCCCCCCTTAAAGAGCGGTCATACGCCCCCTCTAATATTTCTGAAAATGCACCCCCCTTTCATTATCTTTTCTTCACTCAAGGAGAGGCTACAAGAATTTACTTAAAGTTGCATAGGAGAGTGCGAGAATTCTATCTCTCATACGCGCATCTTTGAAAATGGCCCCGAACCGTAGATCTACAAGGATGGCCGAAAACCCCGCAAGAGTGGATGGCGGCTTGAATCAAGACGGTATCGCAACCACGAATGGTCTATCATTAGGCGTAACTACCACTGGAATCAAGACATCACTCCAAGTTGCTCTATTATTAAATCATAGATTATAATTATCATGATGAAAAATCATATTCACATGCATCACATTGATTGCGCGATTGATGGGTAATTGCCTTGGTATGAATTTAGTTGTGATGTTTGTAACAAACAAGATAAATTTCGTTGTAAGATGACGTCATAATAGGTGAAATTGATTAGGTAATTGCATCATAAATTACCCAAAAAAATTCTTGCATGAATTCTGGCATAAAGTGTATTGCTCCTTGCACAAGTTCTTGCAAAATACATTTCAGAGGACATCGAAAGAAGCGAAGTGCATCTCCATATCGCAAGATGGATTCAAAGGTATATGTAATAAACTACAGAAAAGATTAAAGTGCAGCTAGACTCATACAATAATCACATAAAGTTATAAAGATCAGATCATTCAAGAAGGTTATAGATCATGTAAATAATTACATAGAGGACAATGTTAAGATTGCATGCATAGAAAATACCTTTGCATGTGTGGCATAAAATATCGTATGGATTATATCAAAATTGTAAGCATTGAAATGAAGGCATGGCATTACGTTGCGTGCATTAAAGTTATTGGGAAAATTCAATGATTGTTGGAATTTACCAAATGGGACTGAGATCCATGAGTCCCATGTCAAAGTGCTTGGTTACTTCAAGAGGGATATGTAAAAGCTTAGTGCATGTGAGCATTATTAAGAGGGCTTAAGAATATTATATTTAAAACAGAGTAGGAATTGTTCTAAACAGAACCATCTTGACCAACCATGGTCAAGGGGATAGACAATCTTGATCAATTAAGATCAAAGATAAAGGTACATAGGTACTTCAAGGGATCTATAGGAGATAACCAGCAAGTTGACCAATCGAGGACGATGGGGTTGTCCATGATCTGTTTTACAAGGAGACCTAAGGTAAGGATAAATAGGTTGGTAGGGTACAAACCCTAACCCAAAGAAAAAGGAGAAACAAGAAATCTAGCTTGCCAAGCCCCTGGAATCTCGCCAAGTCGCGAACGATCCAAGATCGAATGCTGGGAGCATTCGGGAAGAAGGAATCACACCTTAGCAGTTGGTTGTATGAACAACCATAGAAATGATCGTGATTGTACACTTAGGTACATTGTTTGAACTTCCTTGCTTAAGGAACTAATTCAAGGTCAAAAACTTGATGCTTCAAGTTAATAGCCTGGAGGGAGAGGCAAGTTCAGTTACCTTCGACTACCTGCCTGGCCCTATCCAAGGGGGTTGTTAGCCACGCCGGGTATATGGACCGAACCCGCCGTGAGAGGTCTCTCCATGGGTGCTGCTTGGAGCGGGAGGACGCTTGGGTGCCAGGGATTCCTTGCCTCCGGATCCCGCACAAGAGACGAGATGGGATCTCGAGGCCTGTGTACTAGTCTACGGGCAAAACTTGGAGCAGCAATCCTATTGATTGCTGGGATAGCCTTCGGGCATGATACTTGATGTATTCCAAGACTATGATAAATAAAGATCAGATATTTGAAAAAGGAACTTGCTGGACATTTTTTTTAATGTCAGTGTCTAAGTTGCGTGAAGGAACCTGTGTTTAAATTGATTAATTAAGGAAGCTGCCTTTGCATGTCAAACATAATGTGGTAGGTAATTAGATAACTAAGCAACTCGAGGAAAGTGCGGTGGATGTGACTTGGGTCTGTCCTACGGAAGGGTGGTCCGGGTTAGCTGGGAACTTTTCTCAAAAGATGTGATAACAAAACTGTGAAGACCTAGAGTCGGTAGAGTTAGAATCCCGATTTATGCTGTTTTAGGGGAGCGGAATGGGACTATGCCTTATGGGAAGAGAGGTTGAGCTTCACATTCCTCTGGTTTCCCATTCTCCATGAAACAAGTGCAGCATAAATCCACTTCGACTCTGTTGTTCCTATGCAAAGTGGTTCATTTGGAGCTCGACGCTAGCTACTTCCTAGAGACTTTTCTAATAGGAAAGAAACCTTGACTTCAGGTCGGTCTTAAGTGGGAACGGCCGAATACTTCCGCTTGGGGCAGACTCGGGAAGACTTAAAATCGCAAACCCTATGACATTCCTTGCGAGTGCTAGGTGGCGCTTTCTAGACTTTCTTCCCGATGGGCTGGTAAGACGTGTCCCACAAGTGGACGAGCGGACACGTTACAGTTGGTATCAGAGGGAACCAACGAGATCTAAAGATGATAAGGGACCTTATTGGAGGAAAATAAAGGGAATAAGGGGATAAACAGGGGAGGGTGAGTGCAATAGAGCAGTGTTTTCTATTGAAAACATTTCTTTACTCACTTATAGATGTTGGGTTGCAGAGTCATGAAGCATGAAGCAAGTTCTTGGTGTTCCAGGTCATGTTCATGGTTGCAATGCATGCCTTGAATTATCATCAGAGGCTTGGCATGATGAATATTCAGGACCGCATCTATAATCCTTCGCCTCTGTATGCGAAGTGGAGATGGATGGGAGACTCAGGAATATACTACATAGCAGCCCACCGACTCGTGTACCTTCAGATCAACTTGAAGAGAATCAAGTGGATGGAGGATTTAAAGATCGTGAAGCTATTCATCTTTGTCGAAGCTCGCATAAACGCAAATTTGCATGTTAGTGGTCAGCAAGCAAGACCTGGGTGATCTCTACTGATAGAATCAAAGTGTTAGGGAACTATGAGAAGAACATGTATCAAAGGAAGGGATATCCCAAGCTTCCTATGACTTACCGTTTCCTGAAAATCCATGACCCCACTCCATATTATTATTCCGTCCTTGTAGCCGATTGTAACACAATCCTATTTTCCCCAAACTAATGTATTAATCAACCAATCCTACTTATCCAAAATAAATGTACTCAAAGGGTTATGCCTTCATGAATAAATAAGACTTTTTATCTTGATCGTAAATGTTAGCTAAGGTGTTAAGTGATTAAATCACTTGGCTAAAAGCTGTGCTAGTCATATTAACGTACTATGGGAACGTATGATAAGATGTTAACATAAAGAATCTTATTATTCAGACACAACCCCAAGCGCAGGTTCCAAATCCGACTCCTGCACTAAGTCTAGCTGTGGTTCAAGAGAAGAAATTCCTTCTCAAACAAATTAAGCCACCCAAGTTTGATGGCAAGGGAAGGACTGTTCAAGCTAACACTGAGATTTGGATTGAGTTCATGGAGGACTATTTTGAGGCAGCGGGAATTGCACCCTGCTAACCAAGCCATGCTCGCCAAACTGAAGTTTACAGGTGAAGAGAGACTTTGGTGGAAACAATGGTGTAGAGACCAAGCGATCTCGGAGGGGACAATCACTTGGGATAAGCTTAAGGAAGCTGTGCAAGGGAGGTATCTGCCACCTGCCTACCGCACACAAAAGATGAATGAATTCTATGACTTGAAGCTGAAAGCATATTATTCAAAGTTCGTTTCACTTCTAAAGAATGCACCCCCAATGGATATGACACAATAGGTGTCAAAATTCTGTGTTGGGTTGAATCCACCCATAAACACTCGATTGGAATCAATGTGCCCAAACAACGAACTTACAAGATGCACTCATTCGAGCTGCTCCAATAATACAGGAGGTGCAGACCAAACTAAGGAACAACAGGATTTGGCCTTACAAAGATCAGAATAAGGGCATGTCTAAGGCTCAGACTAAGAGAGCATAGGGTCAGACCCAGGGCCAAAGAAAGAAAGCTAGGGCCAATACTGTCAACAACTTTGTTCCAACACAAAGCAATCATCGCAACAAACGTTGCTTCCATTGCAACGAGCCCAGACACTTTAAGAGGGAGTGTCCCAAGCTTGGCAGAGGGCATTGCCAAGGGCAATTCCAAGGTCAAAACAAAACCTCCAGTGTTTCCAACAAGGAGCTGGACAATGAAGAAGATCCATCCATGGATGCTGACATTGAGAGGGCAATGGTTCACGCCACTCTTCACAAGAAGGGTCCAAATCGCCAATTCTCGGTGATTCAAACTCCATCAAAATATCAAGGTAAAAGCTTCAAAACCTTGATTGATTGTGGCAGTACACATTCCTTCATTTCACCAATCTGTGCAAAAAGATTAGGGATAGCCACAATAGATGCACCTACTTTACTTGTGGAATTAGCAAATGGTCGTGAGGTCACTTGTATTAGGCAAACTGATAAGGTTGAAATTCCTACTGGGTGGAAAACCAACTTCTGTGAGATTCAGGGTAATGAACCTAGGTGTCCATGAATATTTACTCGGAATGGATTGGTTAATATCCAATGATGCCCACATCCACTGTGGGAAGGGCCAAGTCTCCTTCCAAAATTCTGAAGGGGAACTAGTCACGACTCAAGGTGAGGCTGGTAAGCCAAAAATACAGTTTGCAAAAGCAACACGGATAATAAAAGGTGTTAAAAAAGGCCTACCTGTCTATCTGATTAAACTGAATAAGCTAGATTGGAATCAAGAATCTGGAGAAGAACCTTCATGGTTAAAGGAATACGTAGACGTATTTCATGAAGATCTGACGGAGCTTCCTCCCCAAAGGGAAGTCGACCACGAAATCAAACTTGTGCCAGGAGCTGCACCGATCGCAAAGAGGCCAGGAGCTGCACCGATCGCAAAGAGGCCATATAAAATGTCCATCCCGAAAGCTATCAAACTGAAAGAGCAACTCAAGCAACTGTTAGAACAAGGCTACATCCGTCCTAGTAGTTCTTCATGGGGAGCTCCAGTGTTGTTCCAATAGAAGAAAGATGGAACGCTTCGCCTATGCATTGACTACAGAGGGTTGAATCAAGCAACCATAAAAAATAAATACCCCATTCCAAGAATAGATGAATTACTTGACCGTCTTCAAGGGGCAAAGATCTTCTCAAAGATAGATATCAGATCTGGATATTATTAGATAAGGATCAAAGAAGAAGATATTCCGAAGATTGCATTCAGTACAAGGTATGGATACTTCGAATTCCTAGTGATGTCATTCGGGCTGACGAATGCTCCTGCTACCTTCAGCAGGTTAATGCAGGATATCTTTAGGCCCTATCTTGATGACTTCGTACTCGTCTTTTTTGACGATACCCTAGTCTACTCAAAACATGAAAAGAATCATGAACCCCAGCTTTGCATTGTCCTTGAAATAATGAGAGCACACAAGCTTTATGCCAAGAAGAAGAAGTGCACATTTTTCAAGCGACAGATTGAATATCTGGGATTCATTGTATCAACAGAAGGAATTTCAGTAGATCTAGCTAAGGTCAGAGACGTTCTGGAATGGCCAACACCAACTTCTGTCAAAGAAATATGAAGTTTTCTTGGGTTGACAGGGTGGTACAGAATTTTCATCAAAGATTATGCTTTGATTGCAGCACCTCTGACTGATCTACTAAATAAGCAAGTAGCAATTGTATGGTCACTTGCTGAACAGACCAACTTTGACAAACTAAAGCAAAGCTTAGTATCAGCACCCATCCTAAAACTTCCTGATCTTAGTAAGGAGTTTGAAGTGGTAACTGATGCTAGTGCACTTGCTTTAGGATGTGTACTTATGCAAGAAGGTCATCTGTAGCATATTCTTCAAGAAAATTAAAGAGCCATGAAAGGAATTATGCTACCCATGACCTGGAGCTATTGGTTGTCATCCATGCTCTCAAACTTTGGAGACATTACTTGCTAGGTAACAAATTTTCCTTAGTAACTGACCACAAGAGTCTTAAATGGATTTTCACCCAGAATGAGCTCAATATGAGGCAACGTCGATGGATCGAAGTGTTGGAAGAATATGATTTTGAAATCAAATATAGGCCTGGAAAAGAGAATGTAGTTGCCGATACACTCAGTCGCAAGGCATTTCTAAATTCTCTCATTTTGCAAGATTCATCAACAGCAAGGTCTCTAGCCACAAAGGTATCAATGCCAAAAAACCCAATTCTCGAGCTAGCAAAAGAAGAGGCATATCATGACCCAATCTATCAAAAAATGCTAAGGGAGATCCCCATCAAGGATCAAGACCCGAAGCTAAAGACAAAGTATTAAGAATTCTCCATCAGTAGTGGACTTGTCTACTTTAGGACAAGATTATGTATCCCTGCAAGCCAAACTCTCAAGTAGAAGATACTTTGGGAAGCCCATGACTCCCCTTTCTTAGGACATCCTAGTTATGCCAAGACCCTTAACATGGTCAGGAAGAGCTATTTTTGGGAAAGGCTCAAGGGAGACGTACTCAAATATGTCACGGAATGTTTGTCTTGTCAACGCATTAAGGCATAACATGTTAAAATGCCTGGGAAATTGCAATCACTTGACATCCCACAAATGAAATGGGAGTTCATTAGTATGGACTTTATTGTTGGCTTACCCCAAGTTCAAGGAAAATATAACTCTATTATGGTTGTAGTAGATATTCTCACCAAGGTCACACATCTCATGCTTGTCAAGACAAACTATAAAGCTTCAGACATCACAAGATTATTCATCAAGGAAATATTCAAACTTTATGGGTTACCTAGAAGAATCATTAGTGATCGTGACTCTCTTTTCACATCACACTTCTAGAGGGCTATCTTTGAGGCTATTGGAACTAAACTCTGTTTCAGTACAGCTTACCATCCCCAAACAGATGGCCGAATAGAAATAGTCAATCAAGTCATTGAAGATATGCTTAGGGCATATTGTTGTCGCGAACCCAAAAAGTGGATTCAATACTTACCACTGGTTGAGTTTGCTTACAATGCTTCTTACCAACAGAGTATTCAGATGACCCCTTTCCAAGCATTGTATGGGCATGATTGTCGTACCTCTTTGAACTTCTTAGATCCAACTTTGAGGGTAGAAGTTTCAAGACAGATGCTGGAAGACATGGATGATCAAATCAAATCAATAAGACAAGACATTCAAGCTGCCAAGGATAGACAGAAGGCTTATGCTAACTTGAAACGACAAGACAGATCTTTTGTTGAAGGTGATATGGTCTTCATCCGTGTACGCCCTAAAAAGAGTTCACTGTCCTTGGGAGAGTACAAGAAGCTAAGTCCAAGGTATTGTGGACCTTATAAGATCCCGTGTGCATAGGGCCTAATGCTTACAGACTACAGCTACCCGCAACTCTAAAGATTCATAATGTATTCCATGTTAGCCTATTGAAAAAGTATCTACCTAATCCGAATCATGTACTTAATGATTAGCAAATTGTAATGCCTAGCCAAGGAGTCCTTGAGGTACGGCCTGATAGAATCCTAGATGTTAGGGAGAGGCATTTGAGATCAAGGACCTTGAGAGAATACCTCATCCAGTGGAAAGATTATCCTGAAGAGGATGCCACCTGGATGGATGAAAATACTCTCAACCAACAATACCCCTAGGTCTTCTCGAGATGAGGACATCTCGATTCCTCTAAGGGGCAGAGGATATAATATCTCCCCCCTCCCCCGGTGCCCCCCCGTGCATAAGAACACCCCCCCTTCTTAAATTTTTTTACTCTCCCTCTCTCTCCCCATTGACAGCATGTCGAGGAGAGAGAGAGAGAGAGAGAGAGAGAGAGAGAGAGAGAGAGAGAGAGAGAGAGAGAGAGAGAGAGAGAGAGAGAGAGAGAGAGAGAGAGAGAGAGAGAGAGAGAGAGAGAGAGAGAGAGAGAGAGAGAGAGAGAGAGAGAGAGAGAGAGAGAGAGAGAGAGAGAGAGAGAGAGAGAGAGAGAGAGAGAGAGAGAGAGAGAGAGAGAGAGAGAGAGAGAGAGAGAGAGAGAGAGAGAGAGAGAGAGAGAGAGAGAGAGAGAGAAGCTTTTGGAGGTTCTTCTTTCCCCCCTTAAAGAGAGGTCATACGCCCCCTCCAATATTTCTGAAAATACATCTTTTCTCCACTCAAGGAGAGGCTACAAGAATTTACTTAAAGTTGCATAGGAGAGTGCAAGAATTTTATCTCTCGTACGCTCATCTTCGAGTATGGCCCCGAAGCGTAGATCTACAAGGATGGCCCCGAAGCGTAGAGTATGGCCCCGAAGTGTAGATCTACAAGGATGGCCGAAAACCCTGCAAGAGTGGATGGCGGCTTGAATCAAGACGGTATCGCAACCACGAATGGTCTATCATTAGGCGTAACTACCACTGGAATCAAGACATCACTCCAAGTTGCTCTATTATTAAATCATAGATTATAATTATCATGATGAAAAATCATATTCACATGCATCACATTGATTGCGCGATTGATGGGTAATTGCCTTGGTATGAATTTAGTTGTGATGTTTGTAACAAACAAGATAAATTTCGTTATAAGATGACATCATAATAGGTGAAATTGATTAGGTAATTGCATCATAAATTACCCAAAAAAATTCTTGCATGAATTCAGGCATAAATTGCATTGCTCCTTGCGCAAGTTCTTGCAAAATACATTTCAGAGGACATCGAAAGAAGCAAAGTGCATCTCCATATCTCAAGATGGATTCTAAGGTACATGTAATAAACTACAGAAAAGATTAAAGTGCAGCTAGACTCATACAATAATCACATAAAGTTATAAAGATCAGATCATTCAAGAAGGTTATAGATCGTGTAAATAATTACATAGAGGACAATGTTAAGATTGCATGCATAGAAAATACCTTCGCATGTGTGGCATAAAATATCGTATGGATTATATCAAAATTGTAAGCATTGAAATAAAGGCATGGCATTACGTTGCGTGCATTAAAGTTGTTGGGAAAATTCAATGATTGTTGGAATTTACCAAATGGGACTGAGATCCATGAGTCCCATGTCAAAGTCCTTGGTGACTTCAAGAGGGATAGGTAAAAGCTTAGTGCATGTGAGCATTATTAAGAGGGCTTAAGAAGATTATACTTAAGACGGAGTAGGAATTCTTCTAAACAGAACCATCTTGACCAACCATGGTCAAGGGGATAGACAATCTTGATCAATTAAGATCAAAGATAAAGGTACATAGGTACTTCAAGGGATCTAGGAGATAACCAGCAAGTTGACCAACTGAGGACGACGGGGTTGTCCATGATCTGTTTTACAAGGAGACCTAAGGTAAGGATAATTAGGGTCGGTAGGGTACAAACCCTAACCCAAAGAAAAAGGAAAAACAAGCAATCTAGCTTGCCAAGCCCCTGGAATCTCGCCAAGTCACGAACGATCCAGGATCGAATGCTGGGAGCATTCAGGAAGAAGGAATCACACCTTAGCAGTTGGTCGTATGAACAACCACATAAATGATTGTGATTG
The DNA here is from genome assembly GCF_053477565.2 of Lygodium microphyllum. Lineage (NCBI taxonomy): Eukaryota > Viridiplantae > Streptophyta > Polypodiopsida > Schizaeales > Lygodiaceae > Lygodium > Lygodium microphyllum. Next base: position 110,212,655 of record NC_141157.1, read on the forward strand.
TACACTTAGGTACATTGTTTGAACTTCCTTGCTCAAGGAACTAATTCAAGGTCAAGCACTTAATGCTTCAGGTTAATAACCTGGAGGGAGAGGCAGGTTCAGGTACCTTCGGCTTCCTGCCTGGCCCTATCCAAGGGGGTTGTTAGCCGTGCTGGGTATATGGATCGAACTAGCCATGAGAGGTCTCTCTGTGGGTGCTGCTTGGAGCGGGAGGACGCTTGGGTGCCAAGGGAGGCTCTGGCTGTAAATTCCTTGCCTTCGGATCCCGCACAAGAAGCCGACGTGACTCGAGATGGGATCTCGAGGCCCGTGTACTAGTCTACGAGGGAAACTTGGAGCAGCAATCCTGTTGATTGTTGGTGGGATAGCCTTCGAGCATGATAGTTGATGTGTTCCAAGACTATGATAAATAAAGATCAGATATTTGAAAAAGGAACTTGCTTGACATTGTTTTTTTTATGTCAGTGTATAAGTTGTGTGAAGGAACCTGTGTTTAAATTGATTAATTGAGGAAGCTTCCTTTGCATGTCAAACATAATGTGGTAGGTAATTAGATAACTAAGCAACCCGAGGAAAGTGCGCTGCATGTGACTTGGGTTCATCCTACGGAAGGGTGGTCCCAGTTAGCTGGGAACTTTTATCAAAAGACGTGATAACAAAACTGTGAAGACCTAGAGTCGGTAGAGTTAGAATCTCGATTTATGCTGTTTTAGGGGAGCGGAATGGGACTATGCCTTATGGGCAGAGAGGTTGAGCTTCGCATCCCTCTCATTTCCCATTCTCCATGAACCAAGTGCAGCATAAATCCGCTTCGACTTTGTTGTTCCTACGCAAAGTGGTTCATCTGGATCTCGATGCTAGCTACTTCCTAGAGACTTTGCTGATAGGAAAGAAACCCTGACTTCAGGTTAGTCCTAAGTGAGAACGGTTGGATACTTCCACTCAGGGCAGACTCGGGAAGACCTAGATCACAAACTCGGGGCAGAATCGGGAAGACCTAGATCGCAAACCCTGTGACATTCCTTGCAAGTGCCAGGTGGCGCTTTCTAGACTTTCTTCCCGATGGGCTGCTAAACAAGTGGACAAGCGGACACGTTATAAAGTGTTAGTGATGATGCAAAATTATAAAAGTACATATATGGGTTAGAGCCTAGCTTATTGGTTGATGTAATGGCTCAAAAGCCTTCTACCTTATTTGATGCAATTGAATTGGCTAAAAGATATGCAAGGAAGTATTAATATGAAATTTTAGCAAGGTTTTTGATAGCCTTGCACCAGGACCCTATGGGGGTGTTTTTAGAGGCAACCCCATGCCTAGTAGCAACCCCAAATCCCTACGTACCCCCTCCCCCCCCGCCCCCCCCCTTCCATGCTAAAAGAAAACGAGGTACTTTTGGGACAAGTCTAATGGTGAGGGTACATATGTTGAAAATAGACCTCAAATTGCATCAGGCCTGAGTGATTCAAGTGGTCAAAAGTTCATCTCTCCAGATATTATGAAGGAGCAAAAAGAAAGAGGTATATGTTTTAATTGTGGTGATGAGTACATGGAGACTATGCCTAAAAATGCCCCTACAAGATAGCAAAGGTCAAAATTTACACCATGTACATAATGGAAGATTGGTATAATGATGAGGAGGAATTACATGCCTTACACATGCTACAAATAACTTTACACATGTTGGAAATGAGGAGTGTGTAGAGGACTTGGACCAGGAGCAATTCTATGATCCAAAGGATGGGTTTCCCTTTGATCCAAGTGGTTTCCTTCCTCATGAACTTGGTTTTATCACCCCTACTACCACTTTTCTTTGCTTCATCTCCATGGATGCATGTACAGGCTCTAGAAGCCCCAATACTCCACACATTCAAGGAAGCATTAAAGGAAAGTATGTATTTATCCTAGAGGATAGTGGTAGTACACACAATTTTGTTAATAAACCAGCCATTTTTTGGTTGAAATGCACCCTTATGGAATTACAACACCCCTAAAAGTTTAAGTAGCAAATGGTGAAGAAGAAATTAGCACACATGTATGCTCCAAGGTTTCCCTATGCTTGGATGAAAACTATGTGGTATTAGTTGATCTAATTACATTAGACATGGGTCCCACTGATTTTTTTTGGGTTGTGATTGGCTAAAATACTTGGATAAAATTTCTATGGACTTCTCTAAGCTCTACATGGAATTTTGGATGCATGGATAGCTCATCCACTTAGAGGGAGTTTGTGATAATGCTGATTTTTAGCTAATTATAGCAAAAAAACTTAAAAGGAGGTTTAAGAAACACTCATAGATCTTTGTCTTGCACTTGAATAAGATAAACAAAGATCAACCCTCCAAAGTACCTAAGAATTCAAAGCCTTACTCAAGGAGTATGTCAATTGGTTTCAGATGCCTACAACCCTTCCTCTTAAGAGGCAAGTGGACCACCCACTCGATCTAAAGCCCTATTCTAAGCTAGTTGAGCCCCATTCTAAGCCAGTGAATAAGCCACCTTACAAATTCTCTAAGTGTGAATGTGAAAAAGCTACAAAGCAAGTCAAAGAGTTACTTAATATGGGGTTTATTAAACCAAATCCCTCACCTTATGCATCTCCAATCTTGCTAGTTAAGAAGAAAGATGACTCTTTTCGCATGTGCATTGACTACAAGGACTTGAATAAGATCATAGTTAAGAACTTGTTTCCTATCACATGGATTGATGACTTGTTGGATGTGGTGAAAGGGACACAGTATTTCACTAAAATTGATCTATGCTCTGGCTATCATCATATACATATGTGAAAGGGTGATGAGGTCAAAACGGCGTGCAGGGCTGATTGTGGGCTTTATCATTTTCGAATGATGCCTTTTGAGTTGACTAATACTCTGATCACATTTTAGAGCCTCATGAATAAAATCTTACATCCCTTTCTTTTCAAGCTTGTACCATATTCTTTGATTATATTATTGTCATTCATAACAAATCACAAGAGGAGCACTTCGCACATGTCAAAAGGGTGCTTGATGTCTTGAGAGAGCATATGGTATTTTCCAAGAAAAGTAAGTGCATCTTCATGTAGACATTAGTGGAGTACTTGGGGTGCCTTGTTAGTGAAAATGGCATATAGAGTGACTCCAAAAAGATGCAATGTGTCAAGGACTGGCCCACACCATCCATCACTACCAGTTTTCTTGGTCTCTCTTCATTTTATAGATGTTTCATCAAGCATTATACCACCATTTGAACCCCTTTGATAGATCGGTTAAATAAGGAATCATTCTTTTGGGATGCTATTATTGTTCGTAGCTTTAACCAATTGAAGAAAATGATTACTTTAGCCCCCATCCTCATATACCCTAACTTCTCAAAAGAGTTTACCATGCAATATGATGATAGTGGTCAAGATATTGGTGTTGTCTTGCTGTAAGAGCATGGTGTGATTGCTTTTGAGAGCCATAAGCTTGATGAGATAGAGATGCAACTAAATGTTTATGACTAGGAAATGTTGGCCATCCTTCATGCTCTTAAGAAATGGCACCATTACTTATATGGCAGTTGATTTAGAGTGAAGAGCAACCATCAAGTCCTCTAGTACTTCTTGACTTAGTTTACTTTGACACCTAAGCAGTGGAGATCAATGGAAACTTTGAAAAATTATGATTTTGAAATCTCTCATACTAGGGGCAAAGATAATATAGTGGCTGAACCACTATCATGGATGTGGGCATGCAGAGTATCTTTCATTCAGAGTTGCATAGTGTTTTTGATTTAAGGAGCTTCAGGAGGCCTATTTGCTAAATGAGGAATTTACCCATATGTTTCAGAAGTTACAACATGGGGTTCTAGATGAGAAATCCCGATATTAGCTCAAAAATGGCTTTATTTGGTCCCATGGCAAGATTGTCATCTCCCACACTTCTCCCTTCACACGGAAGATCATGGAAGAGATGCATTCTTGCCCTACAATCATCATTTGGGTGTTTTCAAAACATATGATAGGATTACCAAGAGTTTTCATGTAATATCCCCGTGACCCACTTAATAATTAAATTTAATAATTTTTTTTATAAATGCACCCCCGTCCGCGCTGCCAGCTGGCAGAGGGAGGGGGAGCTGCAGTGACCATTGACGCTGGTAAAGTATGAGATGATGAGGAGTTGGAGGCGATAGTAGCAAGGTTGATGGGGATGATGAGGATGTCAATGAAGATGAAGATGATGACAAAAACAATGATAGGGAGGAGGGGCACACGTGTGCCACCTCCAATCCCCCTGCCCCCCCCAAATCAAGAGGGCATGTTATTTTTTCCTCCCTCTTGTTGCCGATTTGTGGGGGAGAGAGAGAGAGAGAGAGGCCTCAAAGAAAATTCCTTTCCTTCCTCTCTTGAAAAGAGGATACAAGTACTCTCCCTCCCTCGCTATTCCCGTGATCTCTCTATCGACTACCCCTCTATTTGGCAAAAGGTTGTGGGAGTCAAACTAGAGCGTAGGAAATTCCAGCACAAAGCAATGCATCAACAAAAGAGAAGGCCCACATTTCAAGCTTCGAAATGGCCCCGAAGCACAAAGTCTCCCAAGTGAAAGGCCGCAACCATGAAAGGAGGATCGAGAAAAGATGCCACTGCTAACACGAATGGGTTATCGGGTATAAATGCCAATTCATCACTCCAAAACTAGGTACCACTACAATGACTTGCCCTATGAACGGAGTGTTAGAGCGTAATTATCATAGAAAGAAATCATACATTTGCATCGCATAATTAGTATAACTGGAAAGGTAGATGCATAGGTTTGAATCAAGTTCATGGTGGTCATGATATGCTACGAGTTGATTAAGCATTTATGGGTTGTTGGTAATACTAAACTAATTATTAGATTATCAGGTACTAATTTTTGTGAGTGCATCTTAGATTACCAATATATATAAATATACAAGACTGTGTAGGATGATTGCATCCTATAAACCATTAAGGAGAATTAGCTTGCATGTACATTAGGCATGATGAATTCATGTACCTCACACTTAAAAAACATAAGTCACAATTTATGATTTGCATAAATTCATTGAAATGATTTTTCAAGAGTAGAAGCTCCGCATTGTATCATCAACTTAGGAAGGACTTGCATCTAGTTGTGCATGGCATCGTGGATAGTTTTGATTGCATGATAGAGATTCATCTTAAAGGATAGATTTAAGATGCGCATGTAAGTTGTTAAACTCAGTTGCAAGAGGCAGTTTGGTAAATGAAACCCTATATGATAAGTAAGGCTAGGGTTTAATTGTAAATAAGTCAAATTAATGCTATAATCATAGATTGACTTAGAATCAAGTAAATACCCTCATAGGTTTCTACCCTAGCAACTAGCTGCAATAAGCCCAATAACACTCTTAGAGGTATCATTTTAAGCCATGATACAACTCGATGTCAATACAAGAAAACTTAAATGTCATATCCGCAAGAAAGAACAATCATTTGCTATGTGACATTTGATGCTCACAACTACTCAAGGATTGCAAAGGACTTAGTTTACTCTTGGCTGGCAGGAGGAATGAGAAAAAGTTTATGTTATGAGATCTTGAGGGAATGAAACCCTAGGGTAAACTTAGGAACTTGATAAAGTTCTAAGGAGAAAAATGGTTACCAAATGACCAATTTGGATCCTAGATTGAATCATCTAGATCTTGTGATCTCAAGACAAGAAACCCTGGCCTAAAGGTTAGCAAATTAGGGCAATTACCATCTAGGAATTATTGGATATAAACCCAATTGAGTAAATGCTCACTCCTATCGCATAAGAATGAGGGTCGGAACGAGGGTAATTCCCTCCCCCTTAGAAGGCTATTTCCGTTGACACCAAGGCAAGGAAAATCCAAAAGGATGAATGCTAAGCATTCAAAAATAGGAACTCCACCTTAGTAGATGTCACGAGCACTTGCCTTCATTGTTGTTTGTGATTGTAAATTTAGGAACATAGTCTGTGAAAGGATTGTATGACCCAAACTCACAAAAGAAATTGGAATAATGAATCAGGTTAATTTCATGGAGGGTGTGTCAAACCACCCCCAAACTAGCCGCCAACCCTATCCAAGGGGGTTCTAAATAACCATGATGGGAATATGGACCAAACCCACCATGAGAAGTTTCTCTGTAGATTAGTTTGAACGTAGGAGGACGCTTGATGCTAGGGGGGGCTCTGGCTGTAAATTCCCTGCCTCCAAGTCCTACTTAAACAATCTACGTGACAACTCGAAATGGATTCTTGAGGCCCTGTTACTAGTGCGAGGGCAAAAATTGGAAGAAAATAAGACATGTCCTTACAGATCGTGGGAAACGTCCTGTGGATGGAACTTGTACCTTAGCTGAAATGTTAACACAAAGTGTACTTCCAAGGAACTTGTTTGAGCTATTTTCGTGTCAGTGCCATAAGTTACCTGAACGAACCCTGTCCCTAAAAGCCTTAATTAAGGATGCTGATTTTAAATGTCACACATAAATGTGATAGGACCTTATTAGATAACTAAAGAACACCTATTGAGGGAAGCGGGTGGGCGGAACCCTCGACGGGTGGTATCAAAAAACTAGGAGACTTCTCACAAGGTTTCATGGACGTTTGACCCTGAGAAATTGTTAGGATAGAACCCCGATTCATACTGTTTTAGGGGACCAGAATGGGACAATGCCCTAGGGGCAGAGAGGTTGAGCGACACATCCCTCTTGTTTCCCATTCTCTTTGAATCAAGTGTGGCATGGGTCAACTTCGGCTTGGGTATCTCTCCGTAAAGTAGAATGTCCAAGACCCGATGCTAGAGTGCTGTCAGGAGACCTTCGCCATTAGGAACCCAAAATCAAGTTGATCCCAGTGGGTTTGCCGCACACATTCGGTTGTGAGGTTGACTCGAGAAACCCTAGCCGACAAACTATGTAACATTTCATGGGAGTATTGGGCGACATCATTTAGATTCGGACTGCTAGAAACGTGCCTGGATGGCACGTTACAGTTAGTATCAGAGCAAACTAACGAATAAAACAATCAAGATAGGAATAAATCAGGAAGAATGAAGTGATGTTTGCAGCAGGAAACATTTTTTTTTCTTTTACTCACTTGTGGATTGTTGCCACTTCTAGACCCATGAGGCATGGAGCAGGTTCCTCATATTTCATATCATGTTCAGGATGACTATGAATTCTTCAAGTTATCGCAGACGATCTTACATGATGGGGATCCTAAATCGACTCTACAACCCTTCACTGCTGTATGTGAAAAGGCATTGAACTTGGAGCACATGTTACTACTACATAAATGCCAATAGACTCGCCTATCTTCAAAACAATCTGAAGAGGCTAAAATGGTTGGAGGATTTGAAGATCATTAAGTTATTCATCTTCCATGAGGCACGTGCAAACTTGATTCTACACATTGGATGTTGGCAAGTAGAACAGACTCATAGAACATACTTGCTACATCTATTAGGTGGTGGTCAAAGTCTTTCCGGTAGACAAAATTAAAGTAATGGGGCAAAACAAACATCATGGCTATCAAAAACGGGGATTTCCTGAGAACTTCCCATGACTTACCACTTCTTGAGAATCCATTTCCCAAATCCATATTACTATTATGTCCATGTAGCCGAATCCAATAGGGAATTATTAACCTGGTGTTGATGTATCTCTTGAAAAGAAAATAATCCCAGCCAATCTCTATCTATCCCTGAATAATTATACTTGATGCTTATGCTTCTTTATGGATAAATAATAACTTTATGTTTATTTGATTTGTTCAATAGTATTGATAAAAAATAATCTACATATTGAGATAAGTTGTGAAGAGATGTGTAAGTGCAATCTTAACGCGAAGGTTTAAATTGAAAACTAGATACAACCCCAAACAAAGAACCAGAATCTTGCCCTCGCACTAAGCCCGGTGGAGGCACAAGAGAAGTTTCTTCTCAAACAAATCAAACCTCTGGAATTTGATGGGAAAGGGAAGACTACTGAAGTTAATGTCGAAGTATGGATTGAATCCATGGAGGATTACCTCAGTGCAGTAGGAACAACACGAACAAATTGTAATATCCCTCCCCGCCCACGTAGGAACCACCCCCCTTTTTTTAAATAATGGAAAATTTTTAATCTCCCCCTTGTCGTCGCCAAACAAGTGGCGGGAGGGGGGGAGACAGCGTGATGACGACATGGAAGAGGGAGAGGAGTCGTTGATGTGGAGGAAGTAGGCGTCGCTGATGAAGAAGGAGAAGGCGATGATGTCAAGAAAGAAGAAGATGATGACAATGAGGGAGACGCTAAATATGACAAAGACAATGATGAAGAGGGGGAGGCCTTGGGCCTACCACCAGTCCACCTTCTCCCCACATCCCTCCCCCCCAATAATACCCGCCTCTCCCACTATAAAACCCCCTTCCCTTTTCCCCTCTATGCCTTAGGAAGAGGCCTAAATGGCCTGGGCGTTGGATGGAGAGAGAGAGAGAGAGAGAGAGAGAGAGAGAGAGAGAGAGAGAGAGAGAGAGAGAGAGAGAGAGAGAGAGAGAGAGAGAGGCAGGGAGGGAGGGAGGGAGAGAGAGGGAGGGAGAGAAAGAGAGATAGATAGAGAGAGAGAGAGAGAGAGAGAGAGAGAGAGAGAGAGAGAGAGAGAGAGAGAGAGAGAGAGAGAGAGAGAGAGAGAGAGTCTCAAGCCACACGCATTTTCTCTTTTCCTTTTCCTTGAGCTCATCCCCTAACCCGCAAGCTGATTTTCCCCGATTGGCCCTCTTCTCAAGCAAGTGATTGCTAATGACGTCTTGTTTCAGTCGCATCTAAAAGAGGAGAAGACAAAGGATGGCCCCCAAGTGAAAAGTGTCACGCGCAAATGGCCATCCCTGAACGAGCAATGAAGCCTTAGCTGAGACTAGGATACCAGTCGTACGTAATACGAAGCTTGCTTCTTCTAGCATTGATCTATAAGTGAGTCGAAGAAACCTCCTCCAAAGTAATTTGAGATTTGGATGGCTCAACTTGGTCTAAGTACTGGGTGGATTTTGTAGAGACATAATCAATTTTAGGATTAGGGTCTAAAGTATCAAGCATACTACCATATCCTTGCTTCTAGAATGCTCATATATGTTACTCTATTCTATAATATTCGATGAAGATGCATTTGGCATGGTAACAAAAGCAGATGGAAGATTTGGTTTGTGTTAGTTAGCCTTGCAATAAACCAATCAAAGAAGTTGGGATTATATTGGGAGACAAGCATAGGTTTCAAGAAATTGCTATCTTAAGTAAGGCAAAAGATATAGTTAATGATTCCAATAATCATGTTTATTAGGATCATTGGTAGCTAAAGTGTCAATCAAAGATGATGGCAGTGGCATAATAATGGAAGGTGGCAATGTAGCCAAGGATAATAGAAGGACTTCAAGGCATTGCGGGCAATAAAGGCAATATAAGAAGTAGAGAGGAAGAGATGATGGGTTGACATAGGCATAGCTCCAAATTCATCCCCATATATACAACTCCACATACATACACAATTAGCTCCATTGTCATGCTACTATGTTTATTATTCCTATTTGGGGTTGGGCTAGATGCAACAACAACTCTAGGGCAAATGAAGAGCTTAAGCCTAAGTCAAAGGAAAGATCGATGCTTTTGTACTTGTTGGGAAGAAGGCTGGGTTATTGATCAATGTAAGTGATTAATAGAACTTATGTCTTGTATATTTCTTGAAACCTTAATATATGCCTTAGCTGAAAGAAGGACGTGTTAAGTAAATTTTACATAGAACCTCTCTCCTGATCCCAAGGGGGAGAGCAAATACATGATGGAAAGGTTATCGCAACTATTCCTGCAATGTTTGGAAAAGAATACAATTGTTTTTGTTGATTGATCAAACAACTTCCTAAATGCTTTTACATTAAAATGATTGTTGGTTGGGATGTGATTGGATGATTATTCCAAGTGCTTATGTTTGATGGTAAATGCATGACAGGGGTCTGTGATGACAAGTTGCCATGGGAATAAATGGATGCTTTCTTGGAAAATGATATTGGGGAGAATGCCTTGTTTGTGCTTGATTCTTAAATGAATTAATTAAGGAAATGATATTTTTGCACGGGTGGATCATCTCCAAGATCGCATCGCGGATTAACTTGAGAAGGGCATTGCTTGATTTACGGGCCAAAGGTCGAGTGGTGAAAAGGCCAACCACGGAAATTGTGTTTCACTCCTAGGCCACTTGTGGGTTAGATGGAGCTCTAGGCACCCCTTGCCTAGTCCTGAATGGAGTTGAAGACTGTCGTGAGCCCAACTTTTGTGGCGTTGGAAGATTCTATTCTAGATAATGGATGGAAATTATGGTGCCATGTGATTTGGACTGGGTACTTCTGCAAGGTAGAAGGGAAATATAATTTCTCTTGTATGGGTAGGAGACAAAGATTATCTTGAAGATAAGTTAAGGAACTTGTTTGTCAAAAGGATTGTTTGCCCTATTTTCGTGTCGGTGCTTTAAGTTGCGCAAACGAACCACGTTCCCTAAAAGGATTAATTAAGGAAGTTGATTTTAAATGTCACACATAATTGTGGTAGGACCTAATTAGAAAACTGAAGCTACCAAGGGAAGTAGGTGGGCGGAACCCCCGACGGGGTGGTCCCAAAGAACTGGGAGGCTTCTCACAAGGTTTTGTCGTGACCCTTAGAAAGTGTTAGGTTAGAACTTGATTCATGCCGTTTTAGGGGACCAAAATGGGACTATGCCCTATGGGCAGAGAGGTTGAGCAGTGCATCCCTCTCGTTTTCCATCCTCTTTGAACCAATTGTAGCATGGGTCTGCTTCGGCTTGGGTATCTTTGCGTAAAGTAGGATTTCCAGGACCTTCCGCCAATGCTAGAATGTTATCAAGAGACCTTGACCACTAGGGACTCAAGTTTCAGGTCGATCCTAGTGGGTTCGGCCCCGCAAACATTTCATTGCGAGGTGGACTTGAGAAACCCTAGGTGACAGACCTTGTAACATTCCATGGGAGTGCCAGGTGGCATCTTTTAGATGAACTAGTAAAAACATTCTTGGACAGTCGATAGGCGGGCATATTACACAAACCAAGCCATGATTGCCAAGCTCAAGCTCATCAACGAAGCTAGGCTCTAGTGGAGGCAATGGTGTAAAGACCAAGTAGTGACAAAAAGCACAATAACTTGGGATAAGCTAAAAGAAGCAGTGTAGGAAAGGTGCATGCCACCTGCATACAGAACTCAGAAGATTAATGAGTTCTTTAAGTTGAAATAGTTGGGCATATCTTTGGAGACATACTACTCAAAATTTGTCTCCTTGTTAAAATACACCCCGACAATGAGTATTCCCCAACAAGTCTCAAAGTTCTGTGATGGGCTGAACCCACCAATGAACACTCGGTTGGAATTAATGCATCCTTCGGATTTGCAAGATGCATTGATAAGAGCGGGACCTATTGCCCAAGAAGTCCTAGCCAAAGTTTAGAAATAATAGACCCTGGTCTCACAAAGACCAAAATCCAGGGATATTGAAAGTTCAATTTAAAAGGGCGCAAGGATAGAGTCAAGGCCAGCCAATGGAAGAAGCCGAGGGCAAATGCAATCGGTGACTTTGTCCCCACTCAAAGAAGTGACCAAAGCCTGCGATGTTTTCACTGCAATGAACCTAGGCACTTCAAAAGGAAATGTCAAAACTTGGCAAAGATGGTCATCAAGGAAAATTCAGTGACCAGCTAATGCTACCCGTGGCCACGGTTGTGCAGCAATGGAAAGGGCAAAAACTTCCAATATCACCACTAAGGGAATGAACAAAGAAGAAGACCGGTCCATGGAAGCTGAGATTGAGAGGGCATGTGTTCATGCCACTCTCCATAAAAAGGGGCCGAACTACCAATTTTCAGTGATCCAAATACCATCGGATTACCAAGGTAAGAAATTCAAAACCCTGATTGACTGTGGAAGCACTCATTCTTTTATTTCACCAGCTTGTGCAAGAAGGTTAGTAGGGATAGCCACTGTAGCTACATCTACTTTGCTTGTTGAACTAGCAAATGGGTGAGAAATCACTTGCACTAGAAAAACTACTAAGGTGGAAATGAGCTGGCATTTTTAAAGTTCAGGATAATGAATCTAGGAGTCCATGAGTACCTACTCGAGATGGACTGGCTAGTCCCTAATGATGCTCACATCCATTGTGGGAAGGGTCAATTCTCCTTTCGAAATCCTAAAGGTTGAGTTAGTTACAACTCAAGGAGAAGTAGGTAAACCAAAGATCCAGTTAGCCAAGGCAACGTTAATAGCTTAAGGAATAAGGAAAGGATTACCCGTCTATCTGATGAAGCTAAATAAGCCGGAACAAGTAGAGGACTCCAATGAAGAACCATCATGTTTAAAAGAGTACGTGGATGTATTCTTGGAAGAATTGATAGAATTACCACGCCTAGGGAAGTTGACTATGAGATTAAACTAATACTAGGTGCTCCACCGATTGCGAAAAGACCCTACAAGATGTCCATTCCTAAATCTATTGAGTTAAAGGAAGAACTCAATAGATTGACCAAGGGTACATACGCCCCAGTAGTTCTCCTTGGGGGGCTATAGTCTTGTTCCAAAAGAAGAAGGATGGTACACTTTGCCTTTGCATCGATTATAGAGGCCTGAACCAAGTAACCATCAAGAATAAATATCCTATCCCAAGGATAGATGAGTTACTTGATCGATTGCAGGGAGCAAAAATCTTCTTCAAGATTGATTTGAGGTCAGGATACTAATAGATTCGCATCAAGGATGGGGATATTCCTAAGATAGAATTCAATACCAGATATGGTAATTTTGAATTCATAGTAATGTCCTTTGGATTGATTGATGTCCTTGCCACATTTAATAGGCTAATGCAAGACATTTTTAGACCCTATCTTGATGATTTTGTACTTGTCTTGTTTGATGACACCTGGGTTATTCCAAGGAAGAGGAGGACCATGAATCCCAAGTTTGCATCATCATTGAGACCATGAGGACTCATAAGCTCTATGCGAAGAAGAAAAAGTGTGACTTCCTCAAGAGGCAGATTGAATATCTTGGATTTATTTTGTCAAATGAAGGAACCTTTGTAGACCCTATAAAGGTTAAGGATGTCCAAGAGTGGCCTCCACCAGCCAATATCAAAAGAAGTGCGTAGTTTTCTTGGATTAACAGGTTGGTACATGATCTTCATTAAGGACTATGCCTCAATCGCAACACCCCTCACAAATCTACTGAAAAAGAAGATTGCTATAGTATGGACGCCCACCAAACAATCGAGTTTTGATCAACTCAAGAATAGCTTACTTGTAAAAATTCTAAAACTCCATGACTTGAGCAAGGAATTCGAAGTTGTCACGGATGCTAGCTCACTTGCACTAGGCTGTTTACTAATGTAAGAAGGCCATCCTATAGCATATTCTTCGAGAAAGCTAAAAACCCATGAAAGGAATTATGCTACTCATGACCTAGAGCTACTAGCAGTTATTCGATGCTAAATTGATTGCATCCTAAACTTGGATTTTTGTTGGATGATTGAATATTGATAATGTAGGATTGAAATAATGATGAAAATGGTAAGTGAAAATATCGTAAAAGCAGGGAGTCACTGAAAAAGGGTAATGCCCTATCCATAGCCCTTCAATTCAATCATTTCCCAAATATCCACTTGTATTTCATTGAAAAATTTAAAGGATTTCTCGGTCAATGCATAGTATCCTTGGTTGATTAGCCATTAGAATATACTTGCCATATTGTTTCATTTGAGGAAAAAGCGAATGCCAGATGAGTCGGGAAGACAATAGTGAGGTGACCCTCCCTTTATGGTTATGACCTTGAAGGGGTGCACAACCCCACTTGAGGAGGAACTTTGCACACCCCTCTTGTTTTGGAGCTCATGCAATTTTCAAATTTAGGTGCAGGTACATTCCCCATTGTCAGATTTTTGAAAGTAGCACAAAAATGATCAGCCCTATTTAGAGTACTACAAGTGGTCGAGGTTTCATTGGAACAAAATTGGAAGAGGTGCATGGCATCTCCTATTCTTTGGATACCTACAGGTGGTCACATTTTTACAGGTCTTTATAGCAGATACCTATCAGTCTATAGGTTATCCTTGAGTGCTATAGGTGCTCCATAACTCTCTTCAGGTTGCTACAGAGGTTTACAAGGGTTATTTTCACTCAGGGTACTCCCATAGGGTCGTACATGGCATTTATAGGTTGTGGATAGGGTGTAGGAAACTTTTGTTCAAAACTAAAGATCTTCAAAACTGAGGATCTTATTACAGAAAATTTTGTCTTGATCCATATTAAGAACTTGATAGCTCTATTCAAAGAAGGTACCCTAAGCTTCAATTTTAACCAAAAATTTTGTCAATCCGATATCGAGAGATCAAGTTATTGCTGATTTACTGTCAATAGGTACATTGAGATAGCACCCAGACAACATATAGGGGGACACTGTTTACCATTGTTTTACCTAAAGTCTCCAACCCAAGTTGATATCTTTTGAAATTTAGTATATCACAATATAATAATCTTCCTATAGAGTTATTAAGCATTGGGATCGGTGCTATATTCTGAGAGAAATAGGGGATTTATTGACAAACTATCTACTACTACAACATTGTCTTCTAATGGCCAAGAATAAGAAGAAAGACCCCATTATTGAAGCATTGAATAAGGGTGTCAGGAACTTCCAAGAGGATAAAAATTACACAAATGAAGCCAATAGATTTGAGCAAATAGATCAGGACCAAAGCATTGGAATTGCTTACAGCACATACTAAGAAAGGGATGACACATATAAAGTACATGCAATGAATGATTTCCTATTACTGTCAAAAGAGTTGGGACATATGAATGAAGGCCTTTCTAAGGATTTGAAGAGTTTGAATGAAGGCTTAATACATATGAATCAAGGTTTGTCGAAAGGGATGGCACAAGTAAACAAGGGTACCTTTGATATCTGCAGCAAAGTAACAAATCTTTATTCCAAGAACTCATTACAACTATAAAAGAAATTGGTAGCAAGCCACAAAGGGAACCTCAAACTTTTGAAGACCCACATGTGACCTCTCTTGTTGGAAAATTTTCCCATCCAAACAAAGAAAGTTCTCAGCCAACTATGCATACTTTTGAAAGGGGAGAACCATAAAGAATGAGGGGTAACCATTACCCTTCACAAATCCATGGCGTTCATAGCATAAGGCCTCAATTTAGTAGCCCAAAAGGTAGTTTAGACATGAAGGGGAACAAGACAACAATCAATGGTGGGATGATGATTATTGTGGATGTGATCCCTTCTACAAGCTTTTTTACCACCAGCCCTCTAATATACAAAAACAAAATGCAGCCACAATCAAGTTCATGATGGTGGAAGAAATGATGAGAAAATATCAACCCATGATCTCTCAAATAAAGAGCATGTTTCAAACGGTCAACCCTCATCTCATGGTTTTGGGCCACCTACTTTTAGGAAAAACTCATGGAATAAAGATTCATGGAAGTAACATTCTTTTGGACAGCCATCTTTGAATGAAAAGGAGTATAAGGAAAAGATCAATATCACTAATTTCAAAGGGGATAATGCTTCACCTTCAGAGTGGGAGGAATGGATTAATAAGCTTGAATCGTACTTCACCCTTTATCCTAGAAGTGAAGAAGCCAAGATTTATTTCACGGCTCTTCATCTTGAAGGTTATGCCCATACTTGGTGGAGTTACATGAACAAGGTTGGGCAAAACTTTCTCACTTGGAAGGAGTTCAAGCAAGCAATGATTGATATTTTTGTTTTCCCTTTGGAAAAAGAAATCTTCAAAGAAGATGGTATGCATGTGCTCAAAGAGGAATGTCCGTTAGAGACTACTCCAACACCTACTTAAATCTCTCCATGTACATTGAAGGCATTTTAGATTTTGCTAAGCACATGAATAAATACATTTTTGGCCTTGACCCTGCCCTATCATTGGAGGTGGGAGCTCAACAACCAAAAACTTTACATGAGGCTATACAATTGGTTGAAAAATATTCCTTGAAGTATAAGAGATATGCATGAAATGTCCAACAAAGGAACACAGGCAATAAATTTTCCAATCAACCAACAAAATATGGGCAAGTTTTCAACCAATCAAGAGACACATTAAAAAAAGGAAAACATGGGTTATAATAGTCAAAATAGTTATAATAGCTAAGTCCCAATTTTCCCTACTATTTATGCCTCTAAATAGGGCGAAAACAATACATAGAAATAGGGGAAAATTTTCAAAAATGTGACTGAGACAAAAGGAAAAATTTCAAGAGCTAAAATTGCTCCTAAACTATCCCAAAATAGTTCTAATAGCAACTTCCTTCCTCATGATGCTTAGAGAAATGCATGCCAAAGGATTATGTTTCAAATGTGGGGAGAAGTGGTCACAAGACATAAGCTGAAGGGCAAAGCCAATAATTCAAAAATCAATATGATGATCACTCAAGATGTTGAAGTTGAAGAAGAAGAGGAACATGAGGGAAATCTAATGTGCATGTTGATGCTTACCCAATGGTCGAAGAAATTCATGAAGAAGAGGATGCCACTAATGAAGGATTCTACGATCCCATGGATGGGTTTCCATTTGATTTGGGTGGTACTCATGGTTTTTGTTCTTCCTTGTGTACTATTTCACATGATGCATGATTGGATTCAAAGGGGAAAGTACACTTAGACTCAAAGGTATAAACACTTATCCTTGTATGCTCGAATTTCTCTAAGGAGTTTATCATATGTGAGAATGCTAGTGGAAGAAGAATTGGGGCTATTTTATGTCAAGATCATGGATTCATAGAAAGGAGTGTCAATTACATGTTTATGAGCAAGAGATATTGACATGATTACATCTATGGCAGCCATTTCAAGGTCAAAAGTGATCATCGTGTGCTGAAATACTTCCTTTCACAATAAAATTTGTCTCCCAAGCAACAAGCATGGTTAACTACTCTTCAAGGATATGACTTTGAGATATCTTATATGGCTGGAAAAGATAATGTGGTAGTGGATGCCTTATCAAGAATGTGGGCATGTTCTATCTCTACCATTTCAACCATGCATAAGGATTAGATCCATTACATTCAAGAAGAGTATTTTGATGAAGGAATTTTAGAAGGGCAAAGGAGAAGAATATCCAAATTGTAAATGGCATAATGGTCTTTTATGGTATTAAGGATGGGTTTTCTTGACTTCTCAATCATCTTTCAAAGACCGCATTTTGCAAGAGATGCACTTCACTTTTATAGCGGGACATAATAGTTTGTTCAAAACATTTGGTAATATCCATAAGAGCTTTTATTGGAAAGGTATTTGGAAAGATGTTAGAGACTATGTCATGAGTTGTCTTCCGTGTCAACAAAATAAGGATTCCATGCTTCTACCCAGTGGTTTGCTTTAGCCACTACCTATTTCTCATGGAAAGTGGATTGATATTAGCATGGATTTCATAATGGGATCGCCTACAACAAAACACAGGTGGAGTAGCATTTATGTTATGGTAGGCCGATTGACTAAATCAAGCCATTTTATTCCAACAAAGGCTTAATTTACAGTAAAACAAGTGGCTGATCAGTTTATGGAATGTGTCTTTAAGATTCATGGAATGCCAATGAAGATTGTGTCTGATCATGACACCAAGTTTATGGGCAGATTTTGGAGGAGTTTGTTCTCTTCTATGGGGGCTATTTTGACTCTAAGTATGGCTTATCATCCACAAATGGACGAGCAAATTGAAAGGGTCAACAAATGGCTAGAAGTTTACTTGTATCATTTTTACCATGATACACAAAACGCATAGGACCATTGGCTTCATCTTGTAGAATTTTGTTATAATAATACTCATCACATGAGTATTGGAATATCTCCTTTTGAAGGATTATATGGCCATAAGATTCAAGTGCCTTTTGCATTGTTTCATGATGATATGAATCCTAATGCTCGTGAAGAGTTAGAGAAGATGGAGACTCTTATGAAGCAATGCAAGGATAACATTGGAAAAGCTCAAGAGATAATGAAGGCCTATGCGGATGAGAAAAGAAGACATGTGGAGTTTGATAAAGGTTAATGGGTTTTCTTGAAGGTTCCAAAATCTCATTATGCTTCTCCTTAAGGGAGGACATTATAACTTGCTCATAGGTATTATGGTCCATATCAAATAATTAAGTGAGTTTGGGATCTTACCTATCAACTTGATTTACCGTCAACTACACGCATCCACAATGTCTTGAAATCCAAGTTCTTGAAGAACTACCTTCCCTTGACGAGGATGGTTTGATCATTTATGAACATGAAAATGTTATTAGTAAGTGAGAGAAGGTTCTAAGGAACTGAGTTCTTGTGGAGTATCTTATAAAGTGTAAGGGTTTGCCTATGGAAGAATCTTCTTAGTAGCATGCTTTGTATTTGGAACAATTTACATGGCTTCTTCCAAGAGGATAGTTCATTCACTAGACAATAACCAGCTTGTTGTAAGAAATTTCTGTACTAAAGTTAATTGCTTTATCTTTATCAAAATTAGATTTTGATGGCATGGATGGATAATACATATTGTCCTTTACATTTCTATAGTTCACACATGGAAATTGGACACTTCTACTTCAAGATATGGCTAGATTTGTATTACAGCCTATTTTGGACACCCTATGACAGTTGTTCCATTTCCATGGTCTTTCTTCATAAACTTATTTGGCCTTCTTCAGCATGGACTCCTATTTCAGCATGAATTTATCTATTTTAAGCTATCTTTGTACTCATCCTTGTATCTTGTCTCAAATTCAGCTTTGAGGGCACAAAGCTCTTCTAGGCCAAGATGGCTTGTAATAGAGTAAAAGTGCCTTAATGCCTTAGCCAATATTTAGACTTCTAGGGTTAAGTATAAACGACTAAGTTGTAACTAGCCAATGATATTTTTGCAATTTTGCAACATTTCATGTTTGAGGTCTCAACCTCCTACTTTCTAAGAGGGTGCATACTCTTGGCTACCATAGCTTGGGGTGCATACCATGCTGTAGCCTCTCATCAATTGATTCTCAACCATTCATGGTAATATCATTTCATGCCTAGCCACCTTGGTTGTGGTTTCTTGGTAGATAGTCTATTTCTTTGTATTTCCAATTTAATTATTCATGTGAGAATTAAATTCTTTACAAAGATCTACCTTAGGTACTTTTTCCATGATGTGCAACACAATTAGGATATGTGGCTCCACTTGGCTGAATTTGCATATAATAACTCTATCCGCTCTAGCATTGGGGTGTCTCCTTTTGATTTACTATATGGGTATAAGGTTCTCCTCCCTACGGTCTTGTTCAATGATAATATCAACCCCTAGAGTAAATAGGAGTTAGAGCACATGTAGGCCTTGCTTCAGCAATGCAAAGTGAATCTTCAGAAGGCATAAGATCATATGAAGCTTTATGTTGATGAGAAAAGAAGGCATTCAAAATTCCAAGTGGGAGAGTTGGTTCTCTTGAAAGTGCCTAAGTCTCATTACTCCACTCTCAAGAAGGGTAGTAGTAACAAGTTTGCCCATCATTTCTATGGCCCCTACTGGGTCCTCAAGAGAGTTGGCGACTTGGCTTAACAATTAGAACTTCTCCCCACCACTACCAAGATTTACAATGTGTTTCATATCAGTCATAGCTAAAGCCCTTCATTAGCACCTCAATGGACTATGTGGAAGAGCTATCTTTGATAGAGGAAGAAGACATCGTTCAATACATCCCTAAGGCAATCATTAGGCAATGAGACAAACACTTGAGATCTTGATCCATCAAGAAATATCTCATCAAATGGCAAGGCCTTACTCCTAGAAGAAGCCAATTGGTGCCCAACCACTATCGTGGAAGAGTTCCATCACCTTTGAAAGGCCCAAAAGGTTGAAGACTAGCTGGATATGCTCTATTTTGACCCCACACTACCTACAAACTACACACTCTTTTAGAACAATTTTGCACCTACATGAATTATAGCCATGTGCTTTATACATGGCTGAAAATTCTCATCATAAGCTTTGTTTTGACATGTGGCACGTCCCATTTGGAGCAACTGGTCAAAAGTTGTGATAAATTTACCTCAGCAAGCGTATGGTGGAGACTATGTTGTCCATAGTCTTCATATCCTTAGTTAAAAGGAATTGGTGGCACTATTCCATTGTGACCATGTAGTCTCTCAAACTATCTTTTACTTTTGAGGGCAAAAACTTTTAGGGTCGGGATGGAATGTAACAGGCGGCGTGTATGGAAACTAGGGGTTAGATACCTAGTCACACTGAACAGGGTGTTAAAGGTGTAAGAGACCAAATTTAGGGCATCCAGGTAATATGAGAGCGGGATTGTAAGCCTAGAGAAGAGCAAAAAATGTGCCAAATTTTGTTAATTTGAGGAAAAATATAATTTTGCTAGAAGCGGCATATGCGAACCTGATAATTTTAAGTAGCCATGGAGGGCGGGATTTAAAAGCATTTATGAAGATAGAATTTGTAGTAGTCTTGGATTTTTAATAATTTTTTTGGGTATTGGAATGAAGTAAAACAAGTTCTAGGTAGTGTGGGACTCCGAGAACGTCATGCAAAATTTTTTGGATCACAATTCGGACACTAAAAGCTGGAGTTGTAGGTGCATGGGAAAGAAGGGTCCAAAAGCAATGTAAAGAGGCTAAAAGGGAGAAGGGATGTGACCCTTATGAGCCCATAACCCCTAATTTTTCACGTGACCGGGGGGGGGGGGGGGTATTTTTGAATGAAGGAAAAAAATTGATGCCATTACTACACGACGTCACCATGAATGGAGGAGGGGAGGGTAGATGAATAAAGAATACTTGTATAATCTGATCACATCAACCCTGTTCCCTCAAATTTTTACTTCTCTCTCTCTCTCTCTCTCTCTCTCTCCTTCGATAGGCAATTCATGTGGGAATTCTTGTGAGAAGATCGGGATGGAGATCGGTTGTCTGTCTTGAACTAGATTGATGTGGGACCATGCCGACGCTAAGTACTGATGACCAATGCTATTTCGAGACCAATGATGGGTCTAGTTTCTATCCATAAAATCAATTCTTGAGACTTGAAACATAAAAAATGGTAGTAAGCTTCTTTTTGAATGAAAATTTGGATTCTTTTTGACATTTTATGATGTAAATCTTGTTCATATGTGATGAAAATTTGTTTGAAGCTTAGTTGTGATGTATTTGAGGGTTGTGGGCCATAGAATACATAACTTGTGTTTGTGCATGTGAGTTATTAATTTTTGAAAATCCAAAATGCGTGTCTTAAGAGGAAAAAATGATGTTTTTCTTGGTTTCGGGTGATCAAATCATGTTTATACAGGATGATATTAAATATGATGATGAAGGATTAGAGTTTAAATTAATTTTTTATTTTATATAAATAAAATAATAAAAAGTACCAAAATATGGTTTTGAGACAAATAAAATAGGAAAAAATACTTTTGTGTACAATGTGTAGGTAAAATGGAGGTAAAGTATGAGGATTCACATCAATTTACCCCCATTTCTATGTTTTAGTGCGTACTTATTGCTTTCATTACAAATAAACATACATGGAAACACCTCTAAACCTACCCATCGTAAGCAAAACCCTAAAGGGTAGGGAGAGAGGGGGTTCTGTGTGCTAAATATGATTTATAATTTGATTTTATTGCTACATTTTTCATATAGGTTTCAATCTCACTTCAAGCATTAAGAGGTACAATAGCACAAAGTAATCTGCCTTATCATCGCAGCAGAGTTGTTAGTAAAAGAAAATCATGGAAAGAATGTTTGACCACATTCACAATGTTGATTTTGTTTAAGTAAAATGTTTGTGTACTCAAAGTCATCCACTTTGCATTTCATTACATCGACATGGTATAAAGGGAACTATCTCTTGGATGCATAGCACTTGATTTCAAACTATCGACCCACAATCAGTATGAGGCTCCCTATAATCTAGGTTTAGTATAATCGTTTCCTTGGGAATGGATTTGGTGAAGATTATACTATCTCTTCCTAGAACAAATAATTTGAAGAGTAGACTTTGTGCATATGTGTTATATGTTAAGATGATGTATCCTGGGGCCAATCCTTGGGGTATAGAAGAGCCATAGTGGGGCCATAGCAATAATAGGGGGAATACTCCCTTTGTTTGTGTTACGAGGTGTTAGTCACTTATATGTTTGGGTACTCCCTCTACTTGCAGTCTGGAAGGGCATCACATTGGACTACAATTTAGATATTATATCTACAAATGCATTTTTTCGATAAATTAGTTCATAGTGTCTATATGCTCCTTGTCGCGAGGCCGTGGGATTGTTTGGGTAAGTTTAGGATGCTCGACTAGAGCCATAGAACTAGTATTGGGCCCATTTTTGTCTAGACATAAGTTCAAGAACTAACTCTTCACCTTTTCCTTAGCTTCCATGGCTTCTTTCCTCTTTATTCCTTCTTTCCTGTCTTTCTCTCTCCTCTCCCAGTTTTTCTCTCTCTTTTTCTTTCTCTATTTCTCTCTCTTATGCTCATTATCCTCTCTCCTCCCAACCTCATTCATTATAGATCCACAAACTCTTTGGTAGAAAGTGTTGATTTAAATAGATCGTGCTGTAGTGGTTCAAACTCAACATTCTGTACAAGAGGTAATCTTCTTCAGGCAAGCTAATCTGCTGCTGTGCTGCTATGATGGCACTCATTATATCTAAGCTTGTGCCATCATATCTTCTTGTCTCTACTATCATTGGATATATATCCACGTAATCATAATCGATGAGGTCTTCCATTGAATCCTTGACTAGGATAGAGAACAACTCTTATTCCTTCATTTCCAAGTATTGTAGCACATCCGAAGGAAGCAAGTACTACATGCCATCTACTTCAATGGGTATTAAGGAGGTGAGGCTAGGTTTTTCAACTTATGGCTCTTTTGAAGAGGATGGCACAGCAAGAGATGACCCTTGCTTCGCTACCACCCAATGTTCCTCTTGAACATTTATTGGCTCTTCAATTGGCTCTTCTCTCCTATATGTGATAACATTTTATCTTCATTGCTCTCCTCCTTTATGGATGTTTCCAATGCAAGGTGATAAATTGCCAATGCACAATTACACTCCATAAGCTCCAAAGGTGCTCTACATAGTGCATACTCTATGTGAAGGATCCACATCGGCCAAACACCTATTCACCACTTTTTGGTGGTTCTTCCTTGCTTGAAATAACATGAGCTATTCTAGAGGCATTCAAGTCATATCAGATCCCTTGATGGGGTGCTTTGTTACAAGGTGAGAATCAAACTTCCTTTGTTTGAGAGCTAAAATTTTACCCTTCTAGTGCTTTGATATATTTGCACTTGCAAATGCTTCACCTTGAAATCTCCCTTTATATTTGGACCCATATGCACCCAAGATAAGCAATCTTACATATCCATGATCCATTTCTCTTCTTCATCTTTCCTATTACACATTTCTATTGAGAGAATGCTTGTTCTTTTCTTGGGCATTATTACCTAGGCAATAGATGTGAAGAAGTATGTGTTAGGTCCTAAACAGTAAGTATATTAGGTTAACTAGTAATCACCAATATACTGTACATATTAACATGGCATTAAGAGATGTTTAAATTTTTGTAAACAGACACAGACATTGATATCAAAATGCATAAGTAAGGATTTGGTTTCAAGGCATCACTTTAATAATACCAATTACATGAAATAGAATGGAAAGAGTGGTACAATAATACTAAGAAAATTTCACAAAAAGAAATATTATTATAATGAACAGAAGCCTTATCTAAATCAATACATTGCATAAAAGCATAAATATTAAAGAGTACTCAATACAAGGATGATAGTCACATGGCATGCAAATCAAAATAGGCACACTGGATTAATACCCGAGATATTCTATGACTTAGCACATTGTGCATTATATGGAAGATATGATACAAGAGTTTCATGGATCATAGCCAATTGACATGGAGATCCAAATGGACACGTAGGATTAACAAATTTGATCAAGAGTTTTGTGCTTCATCTAAAGCTTGCACAATACTTGCATGCCATAGAAATATAGCACTTAAATAACAACCAAAATAACAAATTTTTCATGAGCTCTTATAATAGAAAAGAGAGAATTTACTTATAAGATAGAATATCTAAACTACTCTGTTGATCACAGTAACAACAATGGATTTGAAGCTTATGATAATCAAAACCTATTGAAATTATAGCCATGAGAGAACTACGACTAGATGATTCAATTGATGAATCATTTTTAACAAAAAATATATAGATAGTTGCATGAATAAAAGTAACATAAAGTTGGGTGAATTTACCTATAAGATGATTTGTTGAAGATAAGATTGAATTATTATTGATCAAAACTTAGAGCTATAGAATATTTGCTCTATCTTGTGTTGTGCTACAACAACAATTGATTCAAAAGTTAGAAGTAGCATCAAACTGTACTCACCCAAAATGATCTTTGTAATAAAATAACAATAAGGATTAGAACCAAGATTATGCTATTTTGAAAGGATAGTAACAAAAAAAATCGAGAGAGAGAGAGAGAGAGAGAGAGAGAGAGAGAGAGAGAGAGAGAGAGAGAGAGAGAGAGAGAGAGAGAGAGAGAGAGAGAGAGAGAGAGAGAGAGAGCACATGTGCCTCCTAACTAAAATAATCTCTATAATAGATTAATAACAAGAGCAAGAAACAATGTCAAATCCTACTGAAAAAAAGAAAACAAAAAAAAAGCAAAGAGAGATGGGCACTTGTGCTTTTTTCAAGTTTTGGAGCTGCAAGGATAAGAAAGTGGAGAGGTAAGCAGAATACTCAAAACCCTAATTACTCTCACACCAGAGAGCTTCAATAGAGACAAAAATTTACTAGAATGGAGAGAAGAGGGAAAGTAGTTTGCTATTATACTTTTGGATCAAAATGATTTTGTGTGAGAGAAAAAAAAAATAAAAATTCACCAAAAAAGGAGAGAACATATGAAGTGAGAGAAACTCAAAATTTGTGTAGTATTAATTCACCCCTTTTTAAAATCCCCCACTACTCATTTTTAAAATAAAAAACCCGAGATTTGGAGGGAAAAGATTCACCCTCCATGGATGCCAACATCTAGCCTTTCTATTGGATAATCCAAAAGGCCCACATCTTAAACTATATTATTTATAAGGGCCCATTTTTTAGTCTAAATTTTTTCTAATAGATAATATATTATTATTTAATTCTTCCTTGAACATTTAAGTGTAAAATACTTGATTTGAGCATTAGAATTGATAGCAGCATTGGCTCGATTTCATTGCATTAAGTGTCGTTGGAGATGGAATCGCCATGTCAAAAGGCCTACCTCATTAGACACATTGACATGTTTGCAAGGGGACACGATAGATGGTGAAAAAGAAAGTGGATAGAATGAGGTAAGGGCTTATCTTCACCTTCTCCCTAACTCTCAAATGCTCTTATATTTAATTGCTCCTCTTTATTAGACATCATTGTACTATTGCTTGCTTCTCATGTTGTTTACTCACCATAGAACTTCCTTTTATAGTTGGAGAGGGGGTGGAAATCCTACTTATATCATGGGATCTCTGATGTGTCAAAACATATAGCAAGATGAGAGAAAAAGATCTTTATGTTTTAAATGCAAAAATCCATTGTCAAAGATGTCTTAATTGCAATTGTCAAAGTATCAATTTGGAGGGGGGAGAGTACAAGATATTTATTGATGACATACATGGGGGAGGGGAAATACTTTCTTTAATCCAATTAATTGGAGGGTATCCTCATTTAATGAAGAACAATTAATAAATTTTGGGGGGAGGACACTCTCTTTCTCTTTTTTCTTTCTCTCCTTCTCTCTCTCTCTCTCTATTCTCTTTCTCTCTCTTCCTCTCTCTTCAAAATAATGGAGGGAGGGATCACTTATTATTTTGTTGTGGGGGGAGATAATAAGAGAAGTCTAATTAATTTAAAATAAGTGATTATATAGGGGAGGGGAGTGTGAGTTGACATGATTCAAGAAGGATAAGAGTAAAAGAGAAAAGTATTTAAAATAAGTGAATATATAAGGGAGGGGGAGTGTGAGTTGACATGATTCAAGAATGATAAGATTAAAAGAGAAAAACATTTAAAAAATTAATAACTAAAATGGAGGGGAGGTCATTACGGTAGCATGGGGTGGTGGTGGCTAACCGGTCAAACATGGAGGGAAAAAACGAGTGTGATGATGATGATGATGATGATGTGAAGTGAGGTAGTCAATGAGATAGCAAGGGGAGATGGTTGGTCAGTGACGTGTTTCAAGCCACCTCCCCTTTTAATTTCTTTCTTAACTTCTTATTTCTAATTCATATAAGGTTTTAAACCTTATAGCTTATGCCTTGTTCTCCCATGTGGTAATTATGAGATAGTTTCTACAAGGGGCTTTGTGACTATCGATTCTTTGCACATTTCTTACAAGTTGGTTCCAATGAAAATTTTACGAGTACTCCACCATTCACAATTACCCATAATGTGGGGGGAATGCAAGAAGAAAATTACTATTGTGAAAGGAAAAAATAATTTAAATAGAGACATTACCAAAAATCTTAGTGATAGAAGAATGGGGAAGGAAAATGAAGGATGAGGGTAACTTGATTTAGGCCACTATTTTGAAACGGTATACCCCCATCATTTTTTTAATTAATTAAAAAAACTAGCTAACTAGCCCTCCTTCTCACCCCTTCCTAACCCATTGCAACCCTTGTTTTAGGGATAAATGTGCATGTGCTTATGCCACCATGCATTTATTTCACATACCATGATTGCACACTTGTACGCTGCAGGTGGTCACCCACCCACATTGTGACTATTGGAGTTTCCATATACGGTGTCTCTCTCTTGCTCTCTTACTCTATCCACAATAGCCCTTGCTTCCAGTTTGTGCTTCCACTTGGGATCTATCTTTTAATTGGTATTAGAGCTTGGACTTGAGGATTTTCTTCATCCTTTGCTTTAGTTGGATTCAAAGCTTCAACTCAAGGTTTCATGGCAGCCATTGTTTCTTCCTACTGAGATATGGATTGAGTCAGCCATTCTCTTAACTTATTGAGGAGCTTCCCAAGGCTTAGTTAAGACTTGTTGAGTGCTTACTGAGCTAATAAGTAGCCATTCTATCCATTTTGAGTGGATACACAACATGCTTTAGAAGTCATGGGGAGCTATGGTAGCTTGATAGTACTTTCATAAATTGGCCATAATTTTTGCATAGGACATTGGATTCAAGTGTTTTATAGCTAGAAACGAAGAGTGTGACAAGAGCTATAGATCCAATTATGGAGAAAGTTGATTCTATGTAGTTTTTAGTTCTCTATTTTGCATATAAATTCTAGTTTGAACAATAAACAATAAATTTCATAATGCATGCTTGATGCTTCGGGGATGCTATTTTGGTATTGAGATGATATGGTTATGCTTTGGGATGCTAGTTGGAGTGCTTAACGCTTGAATAGCTCAATTTTGCAAAGGCTTATTGCTATCATAACATTTTGGATAGCAAGCATATAATAGTGAGTCTCATGCTTTGAATGCCTATTGTACATATATTGTATGAGCATGGCATTTTGGTTATGCTACATATCTTTTGTGAGATCTAATATTAATATATGAGCCCATATATGCTTATGACATGATTTGGCACTTGGATTTGAGCTATATTTGATGTACTTGGGGCTTTGGTTAGGTGCTTTAAGATTCCATGCTTACTCACTTTTACAGATATTGATGCTTCATTAGACACATAGGCTTGTGGATGTATTTGGGATATGCTTGGGCTTCTTGAATGCTTTCATGTATATGTCTTGAGATTTGATTTCTTACTTTGCATTCTAAAATTTATTCAATGGGAAGATGCTTGTACTTACTCGATAGAGCTTGGTTCTTAGAGACAGTGGGACTCTTGGTTCATGTATATGCTCTCATGTATGCTATTGGATACAACTATTCCTACCCATGGACTCATTTGATTTGTATACTTTGGACACTAGCACTTACCTTTGTTAGAGGAGTTTGTCAATGATCTATATGCTTATGGGATATTTAGCTTATTGACACTTTGAGTTCATGATAGTCTTTGGTATTGGTGGTGTATGCTTAGGTACTGCTAGTTACATTCTTTGTATCTTGGCTGCTATTGAGAAATAACAAATGATGTATGCTCTAGGAAGAGATCTCCCAAATCCCGTATGCATAGTGAGGAGAGTGGAGAAGCTGAAAAGCTATAAAGACATGTACTTGGTTCAATTTTCAAGGCAATGCTATTTTATACTTTGTACTTCATTCTATCTCTATCATGGTTAGCTCAAGATTGTGTTTATGAGTCCAAGCCTACATCTTCACTTGAGCAATAGTTTGTCCTCTTGTCTATGCCACCATGAGTATTGTTATTGACTTCCATCCTCCATAGTCAGTGCTATGCTCTAGATCTGTGTTTTGTAACATGGTATTAGAGCCTATTTGGGCATGGCATAGCTCATACTCTGACTCTCTAGTCTCCCTTCACCTCTAGTGATCTCTAACCAACTCACATTTAGCTCATGTCTCTAGTTTCAACTTCAAATCTCAGCAAGAGCTTTTGGCAGCCATAGCCAGACTACACCTACCCACCTTGGAGCTTCTAGATATCCCTCTACAAGTCATATCTTCTAGTGATTCCTTCTGGAAATATCTTCCTTTGCTCAAGGCACTTTCTCCTAGCACCTCAATCGATGATATTGCTACTCTACAGCTCCAGCATTGCAAAAATTGGAACTCCCTGCCCTGTTTGCGCCTGCATGCTATTGTATAGCTCTCGCCACTCATGCGTGCCACAATCTAGCTTGTAGCTATAGGGAATTTGAAGCCCATTTATGAGCTATCTCATCACCAGAGGTTTCTTCAAAAGATATACTATGGCTCCTGCTACAAGCGAAAAACCAGTTGGCCTGTTTAACCCTAACAGAAGCCATAGCCTTTTGAGCTTCAAGCTCACAAACTCACTTCATTTTCTCTCTTTTGACACTCAAACTAACCTATTTCCACTTTGATTCACTGACTTACTCAGTGATAAACATCAAGGAGAAGACATTTGTGGAGTGTTTGGAAGACTTGGAATATTTAATCATATATCATCATCAAGCTTTTCTTCCATCTCACTCTTCTCACTCCATTGGAAGGTTTTGCCACTCTGATCTGAGCTCCTAGCTCAGTTTCTAGCAAGGACTCAAGTAGAAGGAAAAGACAAGCATCAAATAATCACCATCAAGAAGGAAGAAGAGTCAAGCTTAAAGACCAGACATAGTATCTCTTACACTATAGAGTGTGCATTCACATTACCTTGCACTTGTGTCTCTTGACACATCAAAATACAACTCTTTTGTTGAAAAATTGAAGCTTATCAACATGGTATAACTTGAGCAAATAGCAAAGTTTAATGGATAAGGTTTCCATGCCTGGAAGGAAAAGACCATGTATCACCTCGTGAGGAAAGACCTCTGGGATCTCTTCGAAAATGATGAAGGTGATGCAGATGATAGGGAAGAAGATTCAGAAAGCCATATCCTTGCAGTAACTTCATCAAAAACCAAAGAATGGAAGAAGATGAATAACAAGGCACTAGGCATCATTGCCTGGGGACTAAGTGATGATGTGCTACATCATATCTCTAGCATTAGAGATGCTAGGACCACTTGGGATGAACTTGACAGGATGTTTGGTACCCAAGAAAAGAACTCGAAGGTAAAATTACTTATGGAGTTTTATAAGTTGGATATAAAAGACATTTAATCTATGACTATACACATCAATAAGTTCAAGAGCCTTAAAACTTAGCTAGCAACTCTTAAAAAGAACATTGATGAGGATGAGGCAATAGTAGTGATACTTGCCAGTGTTAATCATGAACCATATGAGAACCTTCTTTCAACACTAAGTAATGTTCCTATTTCTCACTCAAAGACATTGAGTACTCACTACTTGATGGAGAAAGAAAATTTAAAAGCAAAGATGTAAAAGAGACTAGCTCAAGGGAAAATCTCCTATACACTAAAGGAGCTACTAGACCCAAAGGAAGAGATCGAGGATTCAACATCGACAATAAAAGTCGGATGACATGTCATTATTGTGGCAATACTGCCCATATTTCCAAAGAATGTTTTCACAAGAAAAGAGCATAGCAGATGCAGAATGACCACCAGCAAAGTCAATTCATGAATGAAGAAGAAGAAGAAGATGCTTTCGCTACCATAAATAATTTTGATAGATTGTTCTAAGGGATTTATTTCCCATAGTGGATCTTGTTTCCCATAGTGGATGTAACAAATTAAATCCTACCAAAAATGTAAAGTTTCAAGCTTGACGTGACTAAGGCTACCAAAGAGATAGTCTCCTAGTCCATGTCCACATGTAGAGGGGGCAAAAGCTAGCAGGTGTAGAAACTCATCATTTGAGGGGGGGTGTTGAGAAATAACGAATGATGTGTGCTCTAGGAAGAGATGTCCCGAATCCCATATGAACAGTGAGGAGAGTGGAGAAACTGAAAAGCTATAAAGACATGTACTTGGTTCACTTTTCAAGGCAATGCTATTTTGTACTTTGTACTTCATTCTGTGTCTTTGTCATGGTCAGCTCAAGATTGTGTTTATGAGTCCAAGCATACATCTTGGAACCTAATTCACTTGAGCAATATTTTGTCCTCTTGTCTATGTCACCATGAGTCTTGTTATTGACTTCCGTCCTCCATAGTTAGTGCTATGATCTAGATCCGTGTTTTGTCACAATTGCTAATTAGATATCCTTGGTAGTGGGAGCTTGCTTTCTTGGCTATTTGTCCACAAGTGGATTGCCATATATTGCTATCTTTATTTCAATAGTGTTGCAATTATAGTTTTGGAATTATCTTGGAAAGTAGTGTTAGATATGCTCAATGCCCCACCCTCATAAGGTGCCACCAATAATCCATGGTGCTCAAAGTTGTAAGGCCTCCATTATGAGGAGAAGCCATATATGAGCCCAGATATTGGTTGATTCCTAACTTGTATGTCAGATGAGGTCTATGTGATTGGATGGCAAAAAGATGATCGTTCTCGGTCTAATCTTTGGGTTAGATAGAGTAGTTAAGCTAGTCGCAACTCGAGGCACATCAAGTTGCGGGGTAAGGGAGTTATCAGGGGTCCTAGCCACCAACGATAAAGGGAATATTCCCTAGCCAACTAGTGGAGGTGCACATGGAAGTTCAATAGACATAGGTCGATATGGAAGGTCATTCATCATGACCCCCTTCATAGGCTATAAAAGGTAGACCCCTTCATAGTTTTCATTGTCGATCTTTCACCCAGTCAGAGTTGTTCTAGCTATCCTTAAGCTCTTCACCTATCTTTTGTCTGGATCGCCACACCTAAGATTCACAGTGGAAGCGCACAGGTGGATAGAGCCATCTTTGTATCGATTGTTTGGAGCTAAAGAATTTTTGTTATTCTCCTCTTATCTGTTGTGTACTCTCTATCTCTTTCTCAGATTCTGTTCCCTATGCTGTGTAATTTTTATATGGTATCAGAGCCCGTGGGACTCTAGGGATCAAAGAGTACGCAAGAGGCAAAGGCTTCAACAGTAAAGAGGAATGATGTTGTCTTCCAGAAACCATTTTCGCACATCAAGAAGTGGTTCAGGAGGTGGTGCTGTTGTACCGATTATTCAAACACTGAGGATTCATCCACCAACCTTCAACAAAGGCAAGTTAGATGGTACAAACTACACCTTGTGGAAGTTCAAAATTACAACTATCCTTGATTCTTATGAGCTTTTGGAGATTGTGCTGGAGACTGATGCAGAACCATAGCCTACCCCCGACCCATCAAATTCTAGTGTGATGATTCATCCGAATGCAGATCTTCTACGATCTTGGAAACGAAGGAATGCAGATGCATTGTGTGCCTTAGTTACAAGCTACTTTGACAGTGTTCTTACTTTGATTTCAGCATACAACCAAAGCATCAGAGGCTTGGAATGTACTGAGGAGTCAGTATGAAATGCAAAACCAAACAAGGATTCAAATATTGGAGAATCAATTAGCAGCGGAGAAGTTTTCTGAAGGAGAGACGGCTGAAGCATTCATCACTCGGATTAAGAATCTATGCAGCCAAATGGCTAGCATTAGGATACAAAAGACTAGCGAGGAGCTAGCTTAGAGTTGTCTTTGGATTTGTCCACAAAATTTTGATGGACTAGTAACTGCCCTTAATACTCAGGTGAGAACTCAATCTTTGACTTTTGAGGAGTTTTGTGCATTATTGATGGAGGAGGAGTTGAGGCTAAAAGCTCGAGAAGAAGGAAGCAACAATGGAGATGCTGCATTCTCTGCCAATACAAAAGGCAAAGGTGGTTTCTCCACAAAAAATGATGGTGACAAAAAGAAGAAGGGCAATAAGAAGAAGTTTTAAGGAGAGTACTTCTACAACAAAAAGAAAGGACATGCAAGTGCAGATTGTCATATCAAGAAGGCAGATGAAAAGAATGATACCCTTAAAAGTAAGGGAAAGAGATACCCAATATGGCTAAAGCAGAGTTGGAATTATTCATGGCAACTATTGAGGAAGTGTGCTCCTCGGCGCAAGAAGAATCTACCACTGACTCATGGGTGTTGGATAGTGGGGCCTCTCGTCACATAACCAACAAGAAAGGTCTATATAGTCCTATGAAGCCTCTATAAAAATCCATCACTATGACAGTTGGAAATGATGAAAAATGCCCTGTTGCAGGCATAAGTACCATTTCTTTTGTTACTACAAATGATGAAGTCAAAAAGCTCTCAAATGTGTTGTATGTTCTTGAAATTAGGAGAAATCTATTATCAGTTGCTACTATAACTAATCTTGGTCATGAAGTGAGGTTCAAGAAGACAGGTGCATAAATTCTCGACAGTGCTAGCAAAGTTGTTGGCAAAGGAGAAAGAAAAAACAACTTGTATGAGCTAAGTGCTCTTACAGCCACCGCTAGAGTGGGCACAAGTAAGCTTTGGCATGAAAGGTTTGGACATATCAGATTTGTAGTGTTGAAGGAAATGCACAAGCAAGGTATGGTTGCTTACCTACCTGTAGTGAGTGAATTGAAGGAACCATGTGAAGCTTGTATGATGGGCAAGCAATAGAGAAAGGCATTTTCACAGGAAAGAAAGAATAGAGCATAGGCTCCTTTAGAGTGGATGCATGCTGACTTGTGCGGTAAGATGCCTACACAAGCCTTGGGGGGATCTTCTTATTTTATGTTGATTGTCGACGAATATAGTAGGAAGACGTGGGTATACTTCCTTTGTGATAAGGCTCAAGCTTTTGGTAAGTTTAAAGAATGGCTAAAACTTGTTGAGAATGAAACAAGGAAAAGTGTGAAGAAATTTAGAACAAATGGTGGTGGTGAATTCAACTCAAAGGAGTTTGAAGACTTTTGCAAGAGCAAAGGGATCAAGCGTCAATTGATGATGTCTCACACATCTCAGCATAATAGTGTTGTGGAATGCAAGAATCGCACCATTGTGGAGATGGAAAGATGCATGCTAAAGGGCAATGGATTGCCTTGGATTGAAGCTATTAATACTGTAGTCTACATTCTAAATTGGAGCTACACAAAGGCTCTCAAGGGAAAAACACCTCATGAGGCTTACACTAGTAAGAAACCAT
The DNA here is from genome assembly GCF_053477565.2 of Lygodium microphyllum. NCBI lineage: Eukaryota > Viridiplantae > Streptophyta > Polypodiopsida > Schizaeales > Lygodiaceae > Lygodium > Lygodium microphyllum. The sequence continues at coordinate 110,246,361 of NC_141157.1, forward strand.
CTGTCTCACATTTCAAAATTTTTGGATATGAATGTTATCCACATGTTTATAATGTGCCTACCTATTGGGTGTCCAAGCACGTTTTAGCAGTCCATTGAGAAACGAATCTAAGTGTCGCCACCCGGCACTCCCATAGAATGTTCCGGGGTTTGTCACCTAGGGTTTCCTAAGTCCGCCTTGCAATGGAACGTTCACGGCCGAACCCACTAGGATCGACCTGAAATTTGGGTTCCTAGTTGTCAAGGTCTCCTAACAGCATCCTAGCGTCGGGTTTTGGATATACTACATTACACAGAGATACCCAATCCGAAGCAGATCCATACCGCATTTGGTTCAAAGAGAATGGAAAATGAGAGGGATGTGCCGCTCAACCTCTCTGCCCGTAGGACATAGTCCCATTCTGGTCCCCTAAAACGGCATGAATAGGGTTCTAATCTAACAATACCTAAAGTCAACTGGCGATAAATCCTTGTGAGAAGCCTCCCAATTCTCTGGGACCACCCTGCCCCGTAGGACGGACCTGTCAAGGATTTCGCCCACCTGCTTCCCTTGATAGCTTTAGTTTTCTAGTTAGGTCCTACCACATTTATGTGCGACATTCAAAATCAGCTTCATTAATTAAGACTTTTGGGGAACAGGGTTCAGTTGCGTAATTTATCAGCACAAACATGAAAACAAAACAAGCAGTCCTTTTGACAAACAAGTTTCTTAACTTATCTTCAAGTTAATATTTGTCTCCTGCCCATACAGGAGAATTATGTATTCCTTCTGTCCAACAGAAGTACCTGGTCCAAATCACATGGCACCAAAATTTCCATCCTTTATCTAGAAAATGATCTTCCAACATCCCAGACATTGGGCTCATGGGGATCTCCAACTCCATTCTGGACATGCAAGGGGTGGCCAGAGCTCCACCTCACCCACAAGCGGTCTAGGAGTGAGATGCCATTTCCGTGGTTGGCCTTTTCACCACTCGACCTTCAGCCTGTGAATCGAGCAGTGCCCTCTCGGGGTAATCCATGTGGTGCGATCTTGGAGATGATCCACCCGTGTAAAACATCCTTCCTTAATTAATCCATTTAGGAATCAAGCACGATCAAGGCAATCATCCCTAATAACATCTTCCAGTGAAACATTCCCTTATTTTCCCATGGCTACTTGTCATTACTGACCTTTGCCATGCTTTTGCCATCAAACACAAGCACTTGGAATATTTATCCAAATCACAATGCAACAATCAATTGATTGAAAGAAAAACATTTAGGGTGTTGTTCAATCAACCAACAAAAATAATTGTATTTTTTCCAAACAATACAAGAATAGACGCGATAATAATTCCATCGCATTTTCACTCTCCTCCTTGGGATCAAAGAGTGATTCTATGAAAAATTTTCTTAATACTTGTATGCACAATTCTTAATGTCATTCTTTTTTCGATTATGCTATTCATAAGCCCTGATCGATTGCTTTATCAACGAATAAGCCATATGTAAGTAAGTATAATTAACTTTCCTTAATACATGCACTTTGCAAACTCCATCTTTCGAAGATGTGAGAAGAGGCATATCCCTTTCCATGACCTATTCTCATACATCATAGCATGGGCCTAATGTATCTCATGCAAGAATCAAAGCAAGCACTTATCAATTTGAAATACATTACTTACGATCGGAACCGTAGTTGGATTGACAGTGATGCCTTCGCCCAAAGCTTCGTTGCTGGTTGTAAGATTGCCATCCGCACGCGACATTCTTCACTTTGGAGGCCATCGTTCTTGCAAGTAGACTCAAGAGATTAAGAAGGTGAAATAGATTTGAGATGGGAGAGTGTAAGAGAAGATGGTTAAGTCGAGGATCGAGACAGAGGGAATTGTGCAGCCTCTCGAGGTAACTCTTCTCTCTCTCTCTCTCTCTCTCTCTCTCTCTCTCTCTCTCTCTTTCTCTCTCTGAAGCTTTGCCTCACAATCTCTTGGAGGGGTATCCTTCTCTCTACCTCTCTCTGAAGCCTCTCGGGGTCTCCTTATGCTCCATTGGGCCTCCCCATGCCTCATATTTATAATGAATTAGAGAGGTGGGGATGTGGCTGAGAACAAGAGTGGAGGGGCTCTTGAAAGAATCAGTGATCTGATGCTCAGACCATAAATCTGATGGTTCCATTGGCTCCAAAAGGGGGGTAAAACACCAAGACACTTGGTTGGAAAGCTTTCATATTACTCCTTTTTTCTCTCCCTGTTTTGAAGCGTTGCCTATTGCATGTAGACTGCGATCATGGCGTGCACGATTTTGCCAATCACTTTTCTTTATTTTACTTTTTATAAAATCTCCAAAACTAACTAAAACATCACTTGTATTTTCTTTTAAATGATATCCAACTCTATCTTTTTAGGATAATATCTAAAATATGCTAGTTTTTTTGGCCCAAAAATCTAATATTTTTGGACCATCCATACCATACACAATAACACTAATAATTAATATGGCTTGTAACTCTTGTTCACGTTGTAACTTTTGTGAAGGGTGGCTATGGTCCTTGTTAATCTGAGAAAAATATCAAATTTACGACTCTTGATTTTTTAAATAAATTTTTAAATTAATAAAAATGGTTAGTTATTAATGTTAGTTAGTTTTTTACCTTAGTTAGTCTTTAGCTAGTAACCTTACTAACTTATTAATTGACTAACTAACTTTCGAACTAATCGACTAACTTTTATTGCGTGAAAATATTACAATGTTCTAGATGAGAAGAGAAACAAGTTAAAACCAAAAAGCAGAAAATGTATCTTCTTGGGTTATAGTTATTAGTAGAAGGCTTACAAATTATATGATCAAGAGGCAAAGAAGATCATCACAAGCCGTGATGTGGTGTTCAAGGAGCAACAGCATACAATGGAGGACGAGAAGGCAAGTTCTTCCACTTTATCATAAAGCGAAGAAGTAATCCACTATGAACCTGTCCCAAGAGCTGTCCCTATCCTTACGGAGGAGGAAGCATCATCTTCATATGATAAGGAAAAAGTTCACCAACCTGACATTACCCCACCGGAAAAGTCATTGCCATGTTGGGTGAAGTAGCTCTATGACCACAATAATCCTATGCCTACATCTATTGAGGTGAAGGCAGATGGACCAAGGAGGTCTCAGAGAATAGAGGAGCAAAGGAGGCCTTCTACTCACATAGTCAATATGGCCTTGATGGGACTGAGATTATGAGAGAAGTAAAGGAGCTAGCTGACTTAGAAGATGCACTTGTAGATCCAACATGGAAGGCATCTATGCAAGCCGAGTATGACAACATAATGAAGAATGACACTTGGGAGCTAGTGGATCGCGGCCAGCAAAGCGAAAGGTTATTGGTACCAAGTGGATCTGGAAGGTAAAGTACAAGGCTAATAGTACCTTTGAAAAGTACAAAGCTAGATTGGTTGCACAAGGATTTTCACAGGTTGAAGGATTTGATTTTCAAGAGTCATTTGCCCCAATTGCTAGAATGACCACTATTCCTACAGTACTTGCAGTGGCTGCCCACAAGCAGTGGCCAATTTACCAAATGGATGTTAAGTCAATGTTCTTAAATGGTGACCTCAAGGAGGAGGTGTACGTGGCTCAGCCACCAGGGTTTGAGGTGCTCCATTCTAAGAACAAAGTGTGTAAGCTGAAGAAGGCATTGTATGGGCTGAAACAAGCCCCTAGAGCATGGTACCAGCGGATAGATAAGTTCTTTTTAAGCTTAAACTTCAAAGATGTGCCTCAAATGCTAAGTTTTATGTTTGCAGGGATGGTGAAAAGTTTGTAGTGATTGTCCTATATGTGGATGACCTTCTTATTACATGTGACTATGAAGATATGATTAACTAAACTCGAAAGGCTTTGAGTTTTGAGTTTGAAATGATAGACTTGGGCTTGCTACACTATTGTTTGGGGATTGAAGTCTGGTAAGAGCCAAGAAAGATCTTCATCTCTCAGAGGAAGTATGCATGGGAGATCTTGAAGGCATTTGGCATAACCGAATGCAAGGAGATAGCTACACCTATGGAGGTGAATGCAAAGTTATCCGTTGAGGATACATAAGCACTAGCAGACATTGGGAGATATAGGAGGTTGGGATCTACTTGTGTAACACCAGACCAGATATCAATTTTGTTGTTGTGTTTTAAGTAAGTTCTCAAACAAGTCTCATGAGAGTCATTGGAAAGTTGGGATGTGGGTGCTCAAAGACTTGAAGGAAACTCTTGACTATGGTATCGCATATAGTTTCGGAACTTCTCCTGTGGGGAACTATGACTCAGATTGGGTAGGAAACAGTGATTCCAGGAAGTCAGTTTCTGGTTATTGTTTCTCTTTTGTTTTAGGAAATTTCTCTTGGATTAGCAAAAAACAACCAATAGTGGCATTGTCTTCTACCGAAGTAGAGTACATGGCAGCTTGTTTTGCTCCATGTGAAGTAGTATGGTTGAGAAGGATCCTATGGCATATGGGAGTGCAGGATGAAGAACCAACTGTGCTGAGATGCGACAATCAGAGTTGCATATTGCCATTGCCAAAAATCCAATTTTTCATGTGCGCACCAAACATATATGTGAGTGATTTGATTGAGGATGGGATAGTGGAATTGATCTACTGTCCAACAGAGGAGAATGAAGTGGATATCTTCACCAAAGCACTTACGAAGGATATGCTTCAAGTTCATCTTCAGAATTTAGAAAGCAAGCAAGGTGTGATTTTCCATGTAAAAAGTGTATATGCAAAAAGCCACTTGAATTGATACATTCTGCTATGTGGGGTCCTACAAAGATTGTAACTTTGAGTGGTTATACGTATTATGTTTTCTTCATTGATGATCATACTTGCAAAGTGTAGCTTTACTTTATGTGTGAGAAAAGTGAGATGTTCACTCACTTTAAAAGCTTTAAGGCTTTGGTTGAGAAGGAGACATGGTTGCATATTAAATGTCTAAGGCTAGATGGAGGGGGAGAATATCTCTCCAATGAGTTTTTTGAATTTTTAATAGAAAAATGATATATAGAGACAATACACATGTAGATATACTTTGTAACAAAAGGGAGATTATGAATAGGACAAAACTACCTACCGTTAATGAAGATGGTTTGATCATTTATGAACTTGAAAAGATTATTGGTAAGTGAGAGAAATTTCTAAGGAACTGAGCTCTTGTGGAGTATCTTATTAAGTGGAAGGGTTTGCCTATGAAAGAATCTTCTTGGTAACATGCTTCATATTTGGAACAATTTCCATGGCTTCTTCAAGAGGATAGTTCATTCACTGAATAGTTATCAAATTGTTGTGTAATAAATTTTTGTTTTGAAGATTAATGCTTTATCTTCATCAAAATTTGATTTTTATGGCATGGATGGATACTACATATTGTCCTCTACATTTCTATACTTCATATGTGGAAATTGGACACTTCTACTTCAAGATATGGCTAGATTTGTATTGTAGACTATTTTGGATAACCTATAGCAGTTTTTCCATTTACATGGTCTTTCTTCATCGACTTATTTGATCTTCTTTAGCGTGGACTCCTATTTCAACATGACTTCATCTATTTCAAGCTATTCTTATATTCATTCTTGTATCTTGTTCCCAAATTTAGCTTTGAGGACAAAGCTCTTCTAGGTCGGGATGGCTTGTAATAGAGTAAAAGTGCCTAAATGCCTTAGCCAATATTTAGCCTACTAGGGTTAAGTATAAAAGGCTAAGTTGTAACTCGCCTAGCATCCTTTTGCCATTTTACAATATTTTATTTTTGAGGTCTCAACCTCCTACTATCTAAGAGGGTGAATACTCTTGGCCACCATAGCTTGGGGTGCATACCATGCTATAGCTTCTCATCATTTGATTCTCAGCCACAACAATAGTAATATCATTTCATGCCTAGCCACCTTGGATATGGTTTCTTGGTTAAATAGTCTATCTCTTGTATTTTTAGTTTAATGGCTTTATGTGGGAATTAGCTTCTTTACACATAATTGGTTATTTATGCATCTTCCACAGAAGCCACATTTGGATGCAATGCAACGCACATTGTGATATGTTAAGTCCACATTGAATTGTGTCTTATTTTATGGTGCAGGTATACCATTTGACTTGCATGGTTACACAGCTTGATTGGGCTGGTAGTGTTTTAGACAAGAGATCTATTGGTGGTTTTATGTTTTCCTTTTGGAGGAGTGATGTTGTTACTTGGAGTAGTAAGAAACAATTGATAGTTGCCTTGTCTAGTACATAGAGACAAAGTATAGAGATATTGTAATTGTAGCATGTGAGGTGGCTTGGTTACTCAAGATACTTGGTGATTTGGGGATGTAGGTGGATAAGAAGGATATAATCTACTGTGATAATCTTAGTAGCATTTAATTAGCTAGGAATCTAGCATATCATGTGCGGTACCATTTTATTTGGAAGCGGGTTTTAGTAGGTGATATTGACTTAGTTTATGTCACGTAGAGGATCAAGCTACTGATTTTTTCACCAAGGCCTTGGAGCTGAGAAGCTTCAATGTTTCATGAATATACTTGAAGTTTATGAACTCATATTGAGCTTCAAGGGGAGTGTTGAGATATCAAGCTCTACATGAGCTAGCATCCACTATGTGCCTTAGTGATGTGGCATGATATTATTCACTGGTGTGTTAGGTGATCGACACAAGGATACACTAGTGATTCTATAGCTGGACTACACCCATGCGGTCCATCCTTGATTATGACACATGTTGTGGTACTCTCATATTATTCTTTTATTATGTTGTAGACCTAGTTCTTTTGTGTGGAAAAAGAAGGAAGAAGAAGAAGATTATTTCAGCCCTATCTCTTTGCATGCTCAAGTCTCCACTACTTTTGTGTGTGTGCTCTTGGTCTCTTTACCTCTCTTTCCTCTTGTTGGTTTTCAACTAGACTACTTGTGAAGAAGCTAATTTCCACAACAAGCTAATTTCAACTAGACTACTTGTGAAGAAGATAATTTCCACAACAAGCTAAAAATATTGAAAATAAAAGGGATACACTAAAATACTAAGAAAACCATAGCCAAGGTATCTAGATTGCCACCATGAATAATGTTACTACTTGATACAATGTCTGAGAATCACTCATGAGAGGCTTCTGCATGCTATAGAGGTGCATGGAATCCACCCCAATGCCATGGTAACCAAAGTGTATGCATCCTCAATGGATGGTGGGAGATGAAAACCTCAAACAAGAAATGCTTAAAATTGGCAAAAAGATGCTTGGAAAGTTACAACTTAGCCTTTTATATCTAACCCTAGACCTAAGGCTAAATATTGGCTAAGGTATTATTTTGCTTTATTACAAACCATTCCCTCCTAAAGAAGCTTTATCCTAAGCTAGCAAAATTTAGATAATGTACAATGGATATGTTGAGGATATCTTGTTGGCATGTAAACCCATGGTGAAGGAGAAATCCATGTTGAAGTAAAAGTCTTCATGCCATAAAGAAGAGTCCTTTAAAGTATGAAAGCAACTAAGAGAGGTTATGGACTATTGTAGAATGCTAAAACACAACAATCATCAAAAGTTACCCATAAATTGTGATAGAGGAGTCCAAATGGCATGAATGAAGTCTTGTTGGATAGAAAAGACCATAAGGAACTTGTTCAACACATAGGATTCAATCATGTTGCCAAAAAATACCATGTAATTCATGACACAAAATTCACACAACAAGCTATCACTGTCCTATAGAAAAGACCATAAGGAACTTGTTCAACACATAGTATTCAATCATGTTGCCAAAAAATACCATGTAATTTATGACACAAAATTCACACAACAAGCTATCACTGTCCTATAATTAAGTGTAATACTCCCACTATTTTGAAGGATTCGTGAAGCCTTAGAGAGGATGATTGAATATACTGAGGAATTAGTATTGCAATAATTATTTATGACCCAGCAACAATGAAAGTCACAAAAGCCCAATATGCCTCCAAGGTCAATAGATAACCATCAAAATAGTCATCACATAACCAAAAGTTCTATTGTAGAAAAATATATCCCATCATTGCCTTGTAGGTCAAATGGAAACAAGGAAGGATCCTCATGATCCTTTGGATCAAATGGAAAGATAAGGTCATCAATTGAAAACATGTCATGTGATTCCATAGATTAGTATATAGCTTCATTAACCTCCTTTACATTTGTCTCTTCAATTTCTGCATTTGTTTGGTCTTTAGCATGATGTAAGTTAGTAAGCTGATAGGCATGATGATCATCTTCAAAGGATTTGTATGACTTTCCATCTTGGACTTTATGGTACACTTCCTCTTTAGTCTCTATAGCTTCCTCTTCATTATCTGGAAGCTCTATAACTAGCATCTCTTTGGCATTCCTTTTCTTGCATATATCTTTATGATAAGAAGATCTTGGTTTAGCATATCTATAACATGAACCTTGTGTATGTAGTCCTCTAATATCATCACTTGTTAAGATTTTTCCCTGAATAGCACCATTCTAGTCACTATGATAGTATACTTCTCATAATAGAATGGTTTTCCATAGTCATGACCACGTTCATTCCTACAATGCTAATGTCCATGAAATGGTTGATCATCATCATAATGTTGACTATGGGATGGATGATCATTATAGAAGTATTGATCAACATGATGCCCATGTTCTCAATGCTGCTCATATCCATGACCATGAGCATATGCATGTTGCTGCCCATTCATGTATGAATATCCATTTGCATGCATATCAAAAGAGTTGGAACCATTCCCAAGTCCATGTGGCTGTTCCACATTATTCTCATACTTGGAAGAGTGTCCAAAATGAGTGCAAGGATGCCCTCGCTTTTGAGGTTGACCATAAGCATAATGATTGACATGTTTCTACTGTCCAAAAGTGTTACAACCATCACTTGCATGCTACAGAGGCTCAATAGGGTTCTCATCACTATCATATGCATGTTGTTGGTCATATCAATGCTCATTGTACTAACGGTCATAATGCAACTACAGATCATAGTCATATTGTTGTCCATAACATCCATGATAAGAAGATGGTGACTCATAATATTGTTGATCATGAGATTGATGTCCATGCCTTGCATATTCTTCAAGATGTTCATAATATGCATATTCTTGATAATCTTCATGATAAGCATGTTGTTTGTTTGCATAGTATACTTGTTGTTCGTGCATAGCTGCTCCAAATGCATAGAAAGATGATGGCTCACTGCTATTCATTTTCAGCTACAAGTTCCCAAAGGAAGGGGAATAATCTCTTCCATTCATAATCCAATTGTGATTGAAGTAGATATTTAGAAAATAGTGTATTCAATTGGACGACAATCCCTTGTATTCTTTGTCATAGATTTTCTTAAATAATCCACCTCTCAAATTTTCCTATTTTTCAAAAATCAGTTTGCTTGTGGCATTTGCAATGGTCAAATATGCATCTATTAATGAAGGATGGTTTACTTGAGAAGCAAAACTTCCTCAATGCCTCTTTGATAGTTCTTGTAGCTCCATTCTTTGCTTTTGCAATCTTAGGTTTAGCACCTTCTATATGTTCTTCCCCAATTGTATTGTAGTCCTTTTGTAAAGAAGGGAATCCCAACCATTATATCCTACATAACTCTCAGTCTAGGTACAAAATAGTAATGAATGTCGTGTATGTAAGGGCTATCCCTTCAAGGTTGTTTGAATATCCTTGGATAGATAGACAATGGCTATGCCTTTAAGCTAGATTGCCTTTAAGTTTGGATTGCCTTTAGCCTAGACTACCCCACCTGTTGGGGGTAAAGGCGCCTCCGCCGTGCCGCCCCATGTATTACTACACTGACAGTACCCGCCACTGTACACTGCAGGTGGCGGGCGCCCGTCAAGTCACTTTATTCTTTATTCTTTTAGTGACAGTTTGAATAAAGGAAGGCCCGGTCACACATTGTGACTGTTGGAGTTCCCATTTCTTGTCTCTCTCTTTTCTTGCTCTTACTCTCCCGCCATAGCTCGCGTGCAAGCTTCGATCCTTCTCACCTTTCAACTGGTATCAGAGCTTGGCATTCTCTTGCTCGAGCTCGACTCGGTGCTTCCCGACCTTCTCATCGACTCGCTTCATGCATTGGATCTCCATCCCGGCAGCCATATCTGATCTCCCCGAGCTCCCGTCACTCCCCAGCTTCCCGAGCACCTTCCCAACCTATTGAGGCACCTTCAAGGCATTGATACTGAGGTATTTGATCATTCTTTCAGGGTTTTATTTCAGTCTACAAGTTGCAAATAGCAAGGGCAGCCATGGCTTCAAACTCTTGAATCTTATTCCCCTCATATTGTGCCTTACACCTATCAAGGCTCAAAGAGGCTTGTCATAGGCCTTTGATAGGCCCTTCTTGAGCCCCCCATTACCCCCTTTTCAGCCCATATGGATCAGCAGCAAGTTCAGCATCAACAAGGCAGATTGCATCATTTTTTCCAGGCTGTGAGCACTCATCTACTTTAGCTCCACACTTGGCCATTGCTTCTTGCTCTCTACCTTGATCAATAGGGCTATAGACTTCATGTTTGATGTCATTCAAGCTTTGGGCATTGGTCTTGATCATTCGGGGCTGATTTCTTCAGATTTGGGATTGTCATAAACTGTCATAACAGGCTGAAAACAGGGCAGCACCATGTAAAATATTACACGGCGCAGCGAACAGAATCTGAGAAAGAGATAGAGAGTACACAACAGATAAGAGGAGAATCAGTAAAATTCTTTAACTCCAAACAACTGATACAAAGATGGCTCTGTCCACCCGTGCGCTTCCAATGAATGAAGCTTAGATGGCGATCTAGACAGAAGATAGGTGAAGAGCTTAAGGCTAGCTGGAACAACAACTCTGACTGGGTGAAAGATGAGTGTAAGATGGCTGCGAAGGGGTTTAGCTTTTATAGCCCGCGAAGGTCGTTAGGTCGGCCTGCTGACCGACCTACCATATGAGCCTCCACTAGTCGGCCAGGGAATATTCCAGGGAATATTCCCTTTACCATCGGGCCGGGGGCGCTGCCCCCGGACCCCCGCCAGGGGGGCCGCTGGCCCCCCTGGGACCCCCCAGCCAGGGGCCGCTTCCGCGGCCCCCGGACCCCACAATAGGGGCCCCTTTTAACTCCCTTACCACGCAACTCAATGCAATGTGCCTTGAGTTGCTACCAGCTTAACCACTCCGTCTAACCCAAAGATTAGACCCACAACAGTCACCTTTTTGCCATCCGGTCACATAGACCTCATCTGATATACAAGTCAGGACTCAACCAATGTCCGGGCTCACATTTGGCTTCTCCTCATAATGGGGGCCTTACAACTTTGAGCACCATGGATCATTGGTAGCACCTAATGAGGGTGGGGCATTGATCATATCTAACACACCATTGGCATTAGCATTTGTTGCTTATACTCCATTCCGGTTGTGCTATTTGATGCCCGTATGCGGTCTACATGATGCCTAGTGCCTTGGGAATGTATGCACATGATTATGCCATGATTTTGGCTTGAAATATTGGCTGATTTGGGACTGTTATTTATTGTTATACAGTGCTGGAAATAGGGCAGCCACACTTGGCATTGGCATTTGATGCTTATACTCTACTCTGGTTACCTTATTTGATGCCCGTATGCGGTCTACTTCCTACCTGGATGTATTGGAGATGTATGCATTTGGTTTGACCATGATTTTGGCTTGAATTCGGGGCTGAAATCTACTGTTTAGAACAGTAAATACATGCTGGAATAACAGTGGGCTGAAGGTACTTTACATGCTTTGGCACTTACCTACCGATACCGGATGTATGCTTTGAGCTTTGGCATGATGTCTCTGACATTTGGAGACGGCTTGGAGCATATGTATGAGATTATGGGATGCTTTTGAGCTTTGCATTAGCTCCATCTTCACTGGCATTTGGACCGACTTGGCATGCTCGTGGACCGCCTATGCCTCATGTCTCTGCTTGACAGTTAGGCTTTTGCATTACATGCTTTGGTTCGTGACATATGCTATTTGGTTCGTGTATGCCATACCGACATTTGGAGCTTGGATTTGGATGTATTTGAGCATTCCCGGCTTACTTGATCACTGATCTTGGTTGCTATTTGGATGTCATTGAGTTGACCGAGAGCTTATTTGGGCTTATGTATTGCTTCATGGTTAATATGACCGGTGCTTCATGTATGTCATGCTCTCTTGGATGCGCTTGATGCATTGACAGGGTCACTTATCACTGGTGCTTTCTCTTGGGTTGTTTGAGCTTCTGAGCTTGCTTTGTACGCCTTTTGTGCCAGTGGGAGCATTTTACATGCTTGCTTGACCTTTGACAGTTGCATGCTATTGGAGCACTTACATGTATTTGGAGCAGTTTATGTCTTGAGCAGCTACATACGCATTGACTTTGGGATCATACTCCGATCTTTATGGATATGTATGATCCGATCTTTATGGATATGCATTGATGTACTCTTGGTTCACAGGATGCTTATGAGCTAAGTCTCATATTTGGATCTTTCTCTTTGAGCAGACACCTATTTGTGTTAGGTTTTGGCAGTTATGGGAACACTTTGCCTAGAGTGTCTGGGAATGTGCCTTTCACTGGCAGATGTTATTTTGACATGCTTCGGTGTTGAGCTCGTGTTCTTTTCACTGTCATTGGCCTTGCTTATGTCCGTTTCATGCCGGCTTTGGACCTAGCATTGTTTGCTTGACATTGGATCCTATTTTGGGACAATTTGCTCTCTAGACTGCATACCTGCAATTTATTACAACAAGCAGTTATTGGTGGACTGAGGTGTACTTTTCATGCTGAAATATCCTGATTTAGTATACCGCACCTAGTACTAAGTGGGCAGCAACTTTTGGCACACTTTGCTCGCCCTTTGGACCCCGTTTTGGTAATTTTTGGGCAGTTTCTGCAGTAAACCGGCAAGCAGTTTTGGACTGTTTGGGCATTTCCAGCCTGCATAATGGCGTCATCTTCGCATGATAGTGCCATCTTTAACATTACAAAGTTGGATGGTACCAACTACTCTTACTGGAAGAGTCAAATTTGGTAGGTCTTGGTGCAGAAATCTCAGATTAAGCCACTTCGGTTGAGTGGGGAGCAGCCTGAAACTATGGACAATGACGACTGGCTTGAACTTGATGAGCTATGCAAGTCCACGATTGTATTGTCTCTCACTGAACAGGTACATTATAATGTATTTGAGGAAGCACAGAGTGCATGGGATCTATGGAATAAGATTAAGAATCTTTATGATAAGAAAAGTCCGGCGAGTCAGATGTACTGGTTGAAGCAGCTTATGGATCTGCACATGAAGGATAATGCGACTATGTCTGCTCACTTGAGCCAGTTCCATGCTATACTGAAGAACCTGACTTTGCAGGATATCACCTTTGGAGAGGAAGTAACTCCTCTTTTCTTGCTTGGGACTCTGAATGAGTCATGGGATGTTTTCCGTACTGCTCTTTGTGCCTCTAGTGCTACTCTAAAATTGGCATATGTTGAGAGTGCTCTTCTTTAGGAAGAGGTGAATCGCAAAAACTTGGATGCCTCTCGTGGTAGTCATGCTTTGACAGTTAGAGGTAGGAATGACAGGAATGATCGTGGTAATAACCGTGGTCGTGACTCGCAGAAGGGTCGGTCTAAATCTCGTGGCAAGTCGCGTAGTAAGTCGCGTGGGCGCAATGCAAATGTCACTTGTCATCATTGTGGGAAAAAGGGCCATATTAGACCACAATGTCATGAGTTGCGCAATGAGAAGCGCAAGGATAAGGGGAAAGATAAAGTGCAGGAGAAGTCCTCTGATCGCAGCATAGTACCTGCGAAGTCCAGCGTCAAGATTGAGGAAATTAATGTCACGCAGACTGAGGAATCCGATGGTGCTGATGAGTTTATACTTGCAGCTAGTTCTTCTGATGCTTCACACTTGACTGAGCCATCTAGTATGTATGCACAGTGCTGGTTATTGGATTCCGGAGCATCCTTCCATGTGACGCCTTACCGTGAGTGGTTCCACTCTTACCGCACTATATCTGGTTCAGTCAGACTTGGAGACGACGGGTCTCTTGACATTGTGGGCATGGGTGATATTCAGTTGCAGTTTTCCACTGGCAGTTCTTTTTTGCTCAGGGGTGTACGTCATGTACCTGCGCTTACGCGCAGTCTTATGTCTGCAGGACAGTTGGATGATGCAGGGTTTCATGTCTGTTTTGAGGATTCTGCCTGGAAAATTACCAAAGGCAGACTTGTGCTTGCTAGAGGCGCCAAGGCTGGCAGCCTCTATCCTCTTGTTGTATCTGGGTCTTCTGTAGACCATGTTTTGGCAGTGGGCTCTATCCCACATGTATCACTTTGGCATGCCCATTTGGGGCACATGTCTTTGAAGGGAATGAAAATGTTATCTGGTTTGCAGTATCTTCCGCCTTTGGATTATGCATGTTTTGACTCGTGTGATCATTGTCTTTATGGTAAGCAGAATAGGTCTACGCATAAGAAATCGGGTAGGCCATGCATGAGTGAGCCCTTGGCATTGGTGCATTCCGATGTTTGTGGGCCTATGCCTTGCATGTCTATGGGTGGCGCGAAGTACTTTGTTACCTTCATTGATGATTTTTCTAGGAAAGTGTGGGCTTATCCCATAAAGCAAAAGTCCGATGTCTTGGTAGTCTTTCAGCGTTGGCTTACTCTTGTTGAGAACCAGACTGGGTATAGGCTGAAATGCCTTAGGATAGATAATGGGGGAGAATATGTCTCGCATGCTTTTGAGCAGTTTTGTGATGACAGGGGTATTAAGCGTCAGTTGACCGCCCCTTACACCCCACCCCAGAATGGTTTGGCTGAGCGCATGAACAGGACTATTCAGGAGCGTGTGCGCTCTATGCTTAGCCATGCAGGCCTACCCCAGAGTTTTTGGGCTAAGGCAGTTAGTACGGCAGTGCATGTCATAAACCGATCGCCTTCCAGTGGATTGGATTTCCAGGTTGCAAAGGAAGTTTGGGCTGGTAAGCCACCCTCTTATGCGCATCTCCGTGTCTTTGGATGTGAGGCATTCTGCCATGTGCCCAAGGACAAGAGGAGCAAATTGGATCCCAAGAGCATTAAATGCATATTCCTTGGCTATGGTGAGTCAGGAGAGATGGGCTATCGCCTATGGAATCCGCAGGCACGAAAAATAGTACGCAGCCATGATGTCGTCTTCCATGAAGACAAGATGCACAGGCAGCCTGAGAAGGTGGTTGAGATCCGCAGAGTGATCTTTCAGGAGGAGCCTAGAGCTCCAGCATAGCCAGTAGTACAGCCTGCAGCAGTTCCTCCACAGGGCCAAGGTGTTGGACAGGCAGTTAGACAGGCAGTAGAGCCTGCGGTGAGATGGTCTACTAGAGACAGACGTCCACCTGACAGATTTCAGCCCTCTATGCATTATGTTTTGGTTACAGATGCAGGAGAGCCTTTCACTTATGATGAGGCTATGCGCAGGGGTGACAGTCACTCCTGGAAGAGGGCTATGCAGTCTGAGATAGACTCCCTGCATAAGAATGAGACTTGGGATTTGGTTGCCTTGCCTAAGGGCAAGAAGGCTTTGCCATGCAAGTGGGTGTACAAGCTGAAAAGTACCCCTGGACACCCCAAGCCGGTATACAAGGCTAGATTGGTAGCAAAGAGTTTTAAGCAGGAACATGGTGTGGACTTTGATGAGGTCTTCTCTCCTATGGTTAAGATGACCACCCTGCGCTTAGTCTTGGCTTTGGTTGCACAGCTTGACTTAGATCTATATCAGATGGATGCCAAGACGGATTTTCTACATGGGGACTTGTATGATGAGATCTATATGGATCAGCCTAAGGGCTTTGCAGAACCTGGCAGGGAGCACCTAGTGTGCAAGTTGAAGAAGAGCTTGTATGGCTTGAAGCAGGCACCTAGGGAATGGTATCATAAGTTTGATGCCTTTATGCAGTCACAGGGCTATAGCAGGAGTGTTATGGATCCGTGTCTTTACAAAAGAAAGCCCGTGATGGCAGTTTGCTTATCTTGGTACTCTATGTTGATGATATGCTGATAGTAGGGAAATCTCATGATGAGCTAGATGCTCTTAAATCTCAGCTGAAGAAGAGCTTTGAGATGAAGGATTTGGGACAGGCCTCACATATACTTGGGATGCGCATTAAGCGCGATAGGCATCAGGGGCTTTTGTATCTCTCACAGCGGGAGTACATTCATAAAGTCCTTGAGCGCTTCCGCATGCAGGACGTAAAGCCTATTGGCTATCCATTACCTTCTTATGTGAAGGTATCACAGGCCGATTGTCCGCAGACAGAAACACAGAGGGCCGAGATGGCCAAGATCCCTTATGCTTCAGCCGTGGGCAGTTTGATGTATGCCATGATAGCCACTCGTCCAGATATTGCGCATGCAGTTGGTGTTGTGGCACGCTATATGGCTATACCTGGCAGCAGACATTGGGATGCTATGAACGGTATCATGAGGTACCTGAAGGGCACAACAGATATGTGTATTTGCTATGGCAGCCAGGATATAGGGGTCGTGGGGTACACTGACTCCGATTATGCAGGACATGCAGATAGTAGGAAGTCCACTTCTGGCTATGTATTCACCCATGCTGGAGGGGCTGTCTCTTGGATGTCCAGGGTTCAGAAGTTTACGGCTTTGTCTACCACTGAGTCCGAGTATGTTGCAGCCACTGAGGCTTGCAAGGAGGCCATATGGTTAGGCTGTCTAGTTGCTGACCTTGGGATTGATGCTACACCTACACTGCATTCGGATTCTATGAGTGCCATTCAGTTGGCTAAGAATTCGGTCTTCCATGCGAAGATGAAACACATTGAGGTGAGGTATCACTTCATACGTGGTGTCGTGGAGGACAAGTCTGTTGACCTTGTCAAGATCTCCACTGACGAGAATCCTGCAGATCTACTCACGAAGAGCCTCACTACTGAGCGCTTTGCCTTCCTCAGGAGGTTGATGGGCGTTGGATGAGAAGTCGCCTTTCCTCATCCCTTGTACCTATGTATATTTGTACTGTCTTTTCTTTTTCTTTTCTCTCTCACTAGGGCAGATTCGCCTTTAAGTGGGAGGTTGTTGGGGGTAAAGGCGCCTCCGCCGTGCCGCCCCATGTATTACTGCACTGACAGTACCCGCCACTGTACACTGCAGGTGGCGGGCGCCCGTCAAGTTACTTTATTCTTTATTCTTTTAGTGACAGTTTGAATAAAGGAAGGCCCGGTCACACATTGTGACTGTTGGAGTTCCCATTTCTTGTCTCTCTCTTTTCTTGCTCTTGCTCTCCCGCCATAGCTCGCGTGCAAGCTTCGATCCTTCTCACCTTTCACCACCTCTTACAATTCTTGAAGTTTTCTCAGATTCTAACAAAATACCATGGGAAAATAAGCATTGATTCTACCCTTGTGCTAAAATAACACACCTCACACCTCAGATAGTTGAGAATCAAGAACCCGAGTCCATACAGACTACCCCCTCTTCACCAATTGCCCACAAAATACTTTTGATTCCTTGGAAACCTTCCTCATGCTTTCCTTGGTGTCCCTTGTTTAATGGAAGAGTGTCAAGGCTCTCTTCACAACTTTATGATGGTAAAATGACACAATTAATTGCCTAATGTACCTGCATGTTTCTACACTATCTCTATTCTAGCTCAAAGAG
This sequence comes from Lygodium microphyllum, assembly GCF_053477565.2. Classification (NCBI taxonomy): domain Eukaryota; kingdom Viridiplantae; phylum Streptophyta; class Polypodiopsida; order Schizaeales; family Lygodiaceae; genus Lygodium; species Lygodium microphyllum. The sequence continues at coordinate 110,264,046 of NC_141157.1, forward strand.
GGTTGCCTCAAACATGGTCTCATTTTCTTTGAGCTCTTTGTTCAAAATACAATGAGTCAACCAAGCCACATAAGATCCCTATCTATTCAGTTATACAATTTTCTTGGAAAGGAAGCAACTTGGTTTTGACTCCATCATTGATAACCCTACTCTCAAAAAATCTTCTTCCCAATTCTTGCAAGCCTTTATACATTTGCAAACACCACAACTACCATAACTTCTCTTGTTGCTAAAACTGCCAAGCAAACCACATCAAAAGCACACCTACCAAGTAACTTCGATTACCATGCATAGATCTTTCATTGCTGAGAAGGTTCCATCAATTCATCATGTCAAATACATCAACATCTACTTGCATCTTCTATACATTGCCCAAATACATCAATTCTTTATGGTATATGCCACCATTGATCTCCTTGAATCACAATATGAAACATGCTGCCTACCTCTAGGGAATGCACAACTTGGATTGATGTGGTGTTGATGCAACTATCTTCCACCCTGTTATCCCTATTATTTGATTAGGCTAAAAACACCATGCTTTCTAGATATTATGGTTTTGAATGAAGCGAATGAGCTATTGTATACTAGAAACTATGTCACTTGATGCACTCTAAATTGATGATTCTTTGTTGGAGTAGCACTTTGAATATATTTATGATTCTCAGTTGGAGTAGTACTTTAAAGTACTCACTGGTTTCCTTCAATACTAAGTATAAGCCCAATGCCTTTCTCTTGTAGTACTCTATTGCAATTTATTGAAGGCCTCACTATGCATTCCTTTTTGAGAGAAAGACCAGAAGCACTTCTTTTGTTCCTTTATAAAGCATAGTTTTCAATACACAAGTAGCATTGTTTATGCATCCAAGGGGTTTGTAGATTTGGTTATTGCATTGGTTATTCTTTGCAGTTAGGTGTTGAGAATTTGGAACATCCATTTGTGAATGACTCATATTTGGCTCTAAAGAAATTTCTCAAAATGATGTGTCTAAATTGCTCATAGATTCAGATTGCACCTCTGACAAACAACCTTGGAACTAAGAAGTCATGAGAAATTGATTCATTATGAATAGCCCTTGGTAAAGCCATGCAATCCTCCTATTGATGGATGAAGAATCTTTTTGCAAACTGATCTTGACATCATACAGATGTTATAAGTGCATGCACAACATAACTTGCAAAGCAATGAATTGCTAGTTCAAGAATGTTAAAGCTCATGATCCGCGGAAACATGTATGCAAAAACAAGATCAGGAGATACTTCTAGCATAGCCTCCACAAGATGACTATAGTTATTGTTGAATATCAGATCTTTCAGGAGCTCGAGTGAAAAATCTCCCAATGACTCCCCTACTTTCCCAGTGTTTTGAATGTTGCATTCTAAAAGAATATTAATTGATTTCATAATAGCATTTGCATTGTGTGCCAAAATTCGTAAAATCATCTGAAGCATAGGACCAACAAAAGTATATGTGCATAGTTGTGATAGATTTCTCTTTGCTTCTTCAAGAAACTTCTCAATAAGAGAGTTTAGGAGATCTAGGAAGATTATGTTGTGATTTGGATTGTTATTAGCATTTGATGAGTATAATAATCTCCCCACAAGACCACTTGAAAATTTTCCATGTGGTTGAATAGAAGAAGACTCAAACGCAACACTTGATAGAAGGGACAAAAGACTGCAAACATCATGTGAATTGTATCAATTGCTTATAATAATTAGCTAATGCCTACTAGAAAGTCCTATACTATGGAGCATCTCTATCACAATGATAACTTGTTCTAGCTTATGCAAACTTAAGTAGAGCTTCTGCTACATGTAAATTATAAGCATCATTAGCCATGAGGACAAAGACTGGACTTGCACGATGGAGGAAAGATGTGACCTAAGATGAATCACAAGTAGAAAGAAGCATATCTAGAACTTCTTACCATTAGACAATGCAACCAATTCCAAAGTCTGATTTTTAGCCAGTACATTCATCTCCTTGTCCATTGCTTTGCACCAAATTTTGTCCCCATGAGAGCTTCACTAAATGTAGCAGGCTCTCTATGTTCCATGACAACATCTAGAACCAATGCTACTATTGCAAAATTTTTTAGCAACATTGTACACAATTGGAAATTGTTATCAACTTTTCACATCAATTTAATGCAGATGAGGTCGAGATTTCATCTTTGGAGGACGTGTCTTTGTAGTCCGTCAGCAAGTGGAAAATCTTGGTTTGAAGGAGTTTTGTGCTAAAGGGTGGAGTTAGAAAAATACCAGGTAGAATTCGATAGTTTTATCTAACTAGAAGGGATTAGAATTTTGGCATGGAGGATCATTTGACCTTTCTTCCCATAAAGAATATATTGACAAATCCAAATGAGTTGTTTTTGAAAGGTTAGAGATGGTTGAGAGTATAGTTGAGTACAACTTGGTAAAAGCAAAAGACATGAATTCGATAGCACAGATTGGACAAGTGGTCTTGGTTGTTGATGACGATCGTAGATAGGAGTAGTAGAACTGGAAACATTTTCACCACATCAAACATAGGATAGACATTGGGATATGGTAGGGAGAGAGTTGTATTTCTTGGATGATCACATTAAAGATTAAAGAGGGATAAGTCAAAGAGCAAAGGCAATGCTAGTGTGGACAAGGAGAGTCACTACTCTACAATGCCAAGTATATGAGACATCTTCGAGTAAGTGGAGCTAGTGAAATGGATATAACAATTAGTGGACCATGAGTATTTGAGTTAATGTGACAAGATAATAACATGGTTACTAATTCATGAAGAAATAAATGCAAATCAATATTTGGTTGTAGTGATCATCCATGCACTTGCCACCAATTTGATGTGCAAATTAGAGATTGGAGTATGGAGAAAAAGGGTCACTTGCATTATTGTTTATAAATATATTTATAGAAAAAACATGCAATAAAAAGATCAATTTTTGGTGTAAGAGGAAGAGGAAGGGGAGAGGAAGCCCAAAGGGTGCCAATTGGAGAAGAGGAAGGCGAGGAGTTAGTGGGAAGTTGGAGAGTCATGATTAAGGAGAAGGGGGACTCCATTATATAAGGGAGAAGGAGAAAACGAAGAAGGGAGATGAGGGCACCATATTGAATGCCATGATGCCATCAATTGGAGGAGGAAAGAGAGTGAAGAGGCTTTCAAGCCATCCAAGCTAGAGGATTTGAAGAAAAAATTGTAGTTGGAGAGGGCAAGAAGAGAGAATTGAAGCCCATGCCTCTCCCATAGCCATCACCATGTCTTCTCCTCCTACCTCCATTTTGGAGCCTCAATATGATGGAGATATTGAATTACTCTCCTCCCCTCTCTTATAAAACCACGGAGGCTAAGCTCTTAAGCTTGAAATTAATCAAGATTAAGTCTTAAAAGAGTTACAATTGGCTATTCCCATGGCAACAATGCAATTGGCCGATGGATCTCTCGGGAGTGGGAAAATGATGAGCTCACCATTGGGAATGACTGGATAGACTCCCCTTGGCTGGATTGCAAAGGACACGGCTCCCAAAGATGCAATTACGATTCTCGTACTTTACGTAAGTGCCTTAACTCGTTTAATAGAAAAAAGTTATTTCGCGTAAATATTTCTTTGGTTTATAAATTTTATAAAATATATTTGAATATTCATTTAAATTTGGATAGTTTTGAGAATTTATGTAGGTCTGATTTTATATTTTAAAAATAAAAAACAGTTAAAAATGGCTAAAAATAACTTAAAAATGATATAGATAAATTTTTAGAAAATATTTTGTTGAACAATTATGAGATGTGATATTTTTTTAATGAATCATATATTTCTAGAAGTATTTTGAAAAATTTTCAAAAATTTAATAATATTTTAACTATGTATTAAAAATAAAAAATAGTTATTTTGAATGAACATTGCAGTATTTTTTGATAAAAATCATGTTTTTAATTCAACAAAAATTAGGATGTTCTATAGAAAACCTAAGAATATATTTTTGGATATTTTATGAAATGTTATTGGGGTTAGAGGAAAAAAAAAATTATTCGATGTTATTACTTTGAACATTATTAATATAAAATATGATGTGTCTAACTTTATGCAAATTAAAAGTGTTGATGAGGTATTAAGTTATATCAATATGGGACAAGGGAACTTTTTATAAAGAAAAGTAGAATTTATGGGTTTTAGAATGTTAAGTTGATTTGGTAATAAAAAGAATTATATAGAACTATTGGATTTATGCTCTAAAGTTAATTCCAAACTTACTGAGTTTTCGATATTAGATTACTTGGACTACTATGAATGAGTGTCGTAAATATTGAGGAAGGCTAGGATAAATCGTACAAATTAGTTATCAATATCACCTATTCAGTGCAACAACTTCTAGGAGTTGGCTTGACAACCTGGTTAAAAGTGACTTAGTCTCTAGTCGGTCATTTTTTGGTGCGTTTGCCAGGAGAGCCAAGTATACTTGAATGGGTGATCGATCTTCCTAGGATATTAAAATCCTTGGTATTGATGAGTGAATATGAGGCCTCTTTTCTAAGGGACTATTTTCAGAATTTGCCCCAAAATTGCTAGAGGAGAATATTTGATTTGGCAAGAGACATAGACTTAGTAGAGGGGGGTAAATATTTTGGCCCAAAATTAACTATAGACATAGAGCAGTTATCTTCTTGGAGTTTTATAATGATTGCGCGCAAACCATAGTTTTATTAGTAGTGCACTTTGGGCTAATAGATGCATTGGAAATAAATACAATCAGTGTATCGTACCACTTTGATTAGTATTATTGTAACACTTATCGAACTTTTAGAAGAGTGGTATGGGATGATATGTTGCCTTGGATATGTGTATCTAGTGGTTTAAAAGTTAATTTCGACACAAAAGATGTTAGAGAGGTCGCTGAAATTTTAGGCCTAATTCATGAGCAAGAAGAAAGGTTGCCTTATGGAGAAATAGGCCTAGAGTTACCAACCAGTCTAAACCTTCTAAGCACACATGCACACAAAAATTTAACTCTATAGCTTCAAACAAAACATGCAAAATTTTGGAATATGACAACAATAGTTATTTCACTAATAGTGGATGAATTCAAAGGAGAGACGGAGACAGCAAAATGAAGCTCGAGATCAACGAGCTAGAGAATGCACAATGTGATAGGAGGCTTGGCTATTAGAAAGACTTGAGAGGGTGAATGCATTATTGAATCTGGGCAATAGATCTTGTGTCTAACTCAAACGTAGAACCTTTTAGGCCTAGTATATCATTCAATAGAACACTGTCAATAGGAAGTGAAGTAGACTCATATCAATGGGATCAAGTGGCCTAAGGCACCAGTAGTGTCATTGGGGAAGGGAGTAGACAAAGTAGCAAAAATAGAGAGAGTGAAGCTAATGCTAAAGTAGATAGTATTGAACTACCCTTTGATTGGGATTTAGAGTCGAATTTTGGATTGCGCCAACTATTTAAGGAGCCTAAGGAGCATGCATGGTTGGATATTACCCAAGATTTAGGGTTAGAGATATTATTTAGAGAAACAATGGCTCATAATCCGATCAGATTAGTTGATTTCACACAATTTGGGGGATTGTGGGATGAGGATCCCGATGTGCATTTTTAAAGATTTGAGGTGACCTGTGTCGCCAATGAAATAGTAGACGATGACCAAAAGCTTCATATCTTCCTTGCAACATTAAAAGATGAGGCAGTAAGGTGGTACAGGAACCTAAATGCCCAACATAAGGTGACTTATTCGGCCTTATCAAGAGCGTTCCTAGAAAAATTTTGACGGCAAGGTTTCCAAGATAGACTAGCCTTTCAATTGGATTATTTGTCCCAAGGAACAATCGAAAGTGTTGAACATTACATTGAATGTATGGAGACAATTATTTGGAAGATGAATCCAGCTCCTGATGAACCTATGCAAAAGCTAAATTTATTGATGGGCTTGACCTTGAAGTTCATCAGCATGTTAGCCTATAATAGCCAGCTATGTTGGCAGATGCTAAAATACATGCTAGATGGTGGGAAGAAGTGTAACTCAGCCAACAATGACGGAGGGACTTATTTAAAGAACCTCAGATGGAATATCCAAGCACTTCAAGGGGGATATCTAAGAACGTGTCTTATGTGACCGTTCCTTTAAATCCATCGGTAATGGCAAATCCAAATGTATCAAGTATACCTTTAAATTAGTACACTTCTATTCCAGCATGTATGATGCAAACAGAAATGCCTTCTATGCCGCAATCTCAGTCCCCTCTTGATGAAGCAAAAGTAGTTGATATTATTGCAAAATCACTAGGAAAGTTAAAGGAGGAGATTATGAGTGCAGTGCAAGAACCTTTGAAAGAAATCTATTCGATAAAAACAGGTCTTCTAGTGCACAACAATCCTTGAGTAGCTCAACTCCAAACCCACCTAGATCCAATATCTGGTGTGGTAAGTGTCATGGGTATGGCCATGTGGCTACAGGGTGTCTGACGCCTTCAAGACTAATCTGTTCTACACCTTTTTGTCTTAAGAAAAGGCATCTAAAAACAAATTGTTGGCATAAGATAGGCCAAGGGCAACAACAAGCTCGTTTAATGCAAACGAATTACAACCACATGGATCGTAATAATACGACTTATGTGATTGGACTACCTAATCAACCCTTTAGGCTCTGAGGATTGCCAACCCAAGGTAGACTCCCAGTACCCCAAAATAATTACAATAATGATGGAAACAGAGGAAGAGATTCTCCTTTTTCGAGAAATAATGGTACTTTTCATAATCCAATGGTGTAAGGGGGACCACAAAGGCCTAGGGAACCGGTAATTTGTTATTGATGCCAATAGGAAGGTCATATAGCTACATATTGTCCAAATGCTCATAAAAATCAGGACTATACTCCTCTATGCAGGAGATGTAGCGGCGAAGGGCATCATGAAGAGGATTTCCCTAAGTGAGAAGATAAACAACCTAATGACAAGGGTAAGAAAATTTTTAACAAACCCTTAGCCTCATCCGCAAGTTTAGTTGAAGTAGAAACAACAAGGCAAGGGAATGGAGTTAGGTCTAAATTCATACCCTGTAGGGTGACCTTTAAGGCTGACCCCATGATTGGTGTGGTTACTAGAGCACAAAAGTAGCAATGAGAGGAGCAAGGTCACGAGGAAGAAAATTTACAATTAAAAGAAGCAGCAAAGGATATATCTAAGGATATAGATCCTAATGTAGAGCTACCTGAGTCAAATTGTCCACAACATTCCTCTGACCATCCATTATTACCTGTGCCTTTAACAAATCCTATGATTCAAGTGGGGGTAGCTCCTTTTCTCGAAATACTGATACCTCCTAAAGGAAGGAAGTAAAGAGCAGGTAGAAGAAATAAATAAGACTTATGATCTTTGGGCCGCATTAGAAGGAGTATCTTTGACCATTAACCTTCGACAATTGCTTGGAGTAGCACCTACATGTCAAAAGCAGTTTTATCATAAATTAGTTCGGCATCGAAAGAAGAGGATTGCAATTAACGTTCCTAAAGTAACCGTAAATTCTTCCAAAAGAAAAGTGATCAAGGACGTGAAAATAGTAGATTTGTTTGTGGATCCAGGAGCTCCAATTATAAATACTACTATTAATGACTACTTGCTTAATGAAGTGCAGTTAGATGGTGGCTCAGCACAGTCAATTTGATGACAGAACAGATGATGCAAGAATTAGGATTGAAGAATCTAGAACCTACCAATATTGTTTTACGTGTGACTGATCAAAGGAAAGTGATTCCTTTGGGGTTACTTCGTAATGTGAAATCTGTAATTGTTGGCTTAGAATTTAATGTGAATTACTTAGTAGTTCACTCATTGTCAAATATCTCTTCATATTCTGTGTCGTTGGGTTGGTTATACCAAGAAAAGTGCACTCAGGACTGGTATAAAGGTTCAATTGTGATTGGTCCTCGAAATGATCAGGTTAAAATACAAAGTTATTTCAAAAGGATTTTTGAAAGAGTTAGGAGATGAGATGGTTAGTGAAAGGGATGAGAAATCCAACAATGAGTTTTATGATTTGAAAATAGAGAGGACCAATAATGAAGGGCCTTATGCTTGGTTATTTAGAACACAATGCCAGCAAAAGCAGAAAAAGTGGAGGTAAATACAGTACATCAGTCTCATAAGGTAGAATAGATGGGTATTGGCGAATATGCTGTAACATTTTCATCAGACAATGATTCAGATAGTGAGATCACTCACTGGTTGCCTACGTGTGAAGATACAACTTTAGATTGCTTAATGCTCTCTATAGGGAAAGAGGAATACTTTGATGATTCACTTGAAACATATTCCAGATTATCTATGGCTCAGGAAGGAAATGATCATGAAGATGCATTTTTTACATATAGCAGGGCAAAAGAAACTTCTATGGATGAATTAGAAGAGGAAGAGATACATGAGTTAGTGACATTCAATGTAGATGACTTCTCAACAACCTCTTTGGAGAATATGGACAAATTTGATGTTACTAAGAGTAATAATGGCATGCTTGAGAGTAGGGTTTTTACTGTTTTCCCTTATGAGGAAAATGCTCTACCCTTTGTATTTGAACAGTTGCCAGATATAGCTAAAAGAACTTATTATTACCAGTTAGAAAGAAATAAAAGAGAAAGGAGGAGTAGGAATAGGTGCAAACCGTAACAAAGACCAATATTGCAGGATGATGAGGATGACTCAGCTTTGGGCTTACATAGGTTTGCACAACCATCTAGTGAACATCATGGTAATTATGATAGGATCGTTAGAGAATTAAATGAGGCTTTGGAAGTAGAACATGCGGCATCAAACTATTGTAAATGAAGCAATGAAGAAAATTATTGAGTTACAAAAGGAAAAGGTAGAATTTCAATTTAGAGAAAGGCGATATCTAGATGAAATGTCACTTTTAGAGTTGTGTTTAGAGGAATAGAGGTTGAAATTTAGTAATGGGGAGTTACAGATGAAACAAGCCTTACCTATAGATAAGAACTAGTGGGATGAATATGAAAATACTAATTGGTTTTGAGAAAAAGATAAGTCTAAGTGTCTTTTTGAACCAGAAACTCGAGGAAAAAGCACTTTTGGTTTGGTTGATACCTTTACATTTTAGGTTTTCGTGTACTTTAGTTTAGTTAGTCTTCACATGGTTAGGTAATTAGTTGCACGCATGGTTGGGATACTCCTTCAATGCTAGGAGCTCATTACAAGGTAGTTTGACTAGATGGCCGATTTTCAAGGGAGTTTCACTCTTAATTAAGCTAACATATTAATGGTTTAGTGGTTAGTGGTTGAGCTCTGTGCAGGTTTGATGATTGTTGCAATTTGCGAACCACTACGTGATTATCTTAGCAATTACCTTGGAGTTGCAATATTCATGTACATAACAGGTTGTTTCATATCTAATTTCTCTCTTTATATTCGTTTGAAATATGATAATGTTAAAAATATAACTTGATTGCAATCATTTCGAGTTTTTCAAACCTAAATACCTATAAAAGAAACACAAAACTCAATTTTTAAAACACACATACACCGAAAGCTATAAAAACAATTTAGTCTATATGAGAGTCCACCCACATGCGATGGGGCTTTAACACGAGGGAGTGATTGAAGGGGGGTGATCTGTGTGCATGACATAATGAATTTTATTGTATGGAAGTCTGATTGGGAATCCAATAGAGTTTTTCCCTATCTTTTTGTCACTTTTCTAGCGATATGTGGGGGTAGTTGAATAACAAGGTTCTCTCCACAAAAATTTGACTAGGAGTAGTGTGGATGAGAGATGTTGAACTAATGAGTATCTTTGTTTCTAGCCAGAGTGACTAGTATTATGTGCTAGACTAGATTCCTTGAGCGAAGTTGTTGAGCTGAAATGTTTGACTATTCAATTAAGTGATGCATTCTTAGCCTTCTAGTTGATCCTTTATAAAAACACACTTAAATTTCAATCCCAATAATAAATGTTCAGAAGAGTTTATATATTTATTCTTCGGAAGGCAAGAAAGAAAAGAAAAGAAAATGAAAGAAAAAAAGCCATGAGACTGCAGAGTTAAAGGGGAAAAAAAAACCACCAAAAGAAGATAACCATCGCGTCTGAGATCCTGGTAGGCTGTAGGGATTTCCTTGACGGGTGCCTTATGTCCGATGCCTTACATCTCTTTGGGGTGGGACCTTTTGGGAAGGAGAATCAATGTATATACTCTTTTGGCATTGAAGGAAAGCCACTACTATTTTTAAAAAAGAAAATAAATAAACAAAAACTTTGGATAGTTGGAAGTTAGGGACCATTGACTAGTTGTTTTAGTAGAACATGGAGGGTTAGAAACTAAACCATAGGAGTCCTATTTAGTATCATAATGTTAGCTTGCTTAGTTTGGGTTCTTTTTTAGGCATGGACCTTATCCATGAGGCTATTTCAGAAGCAATATTCCTAGTAGGATAGTAGTGTGGCATTTTCTTACCTAGAGGGATTATTGGTTATTTAGCGGCTCTAGAAAGCTTCCTAATTGGTATATTCTACGCACTGGATGAAGCTATGTTATGCACTTAATGGGGAGAGTGAGTAAGGGAATGTTAATATGTACAAGTTTTTATACAACTTAATTGAATATTTGCTTTGCTGGATTTATAATATGACACCAATCAATATTTTCTTATCTTTTTAGTGTCTACTAGTTTCTTATGTGTAGTTTTGTAGTTCTCGTAGCTGTGCTCGCGAAGACACTTTGCAATTAAGTGAGAGAGAGTATTTTTTTTGAGGTTGCATCGTAGTGCTCATGGTAGCTGTGTTCGTGATGTTGGATGTTCGTAATGTAGCTGTGCTCGTGAGGATACTTCGCAATTAAGTGGGGGAGAAATGACAACACCTAGAACCAATGCTACTATTGCAAAATTTTTTAGCAACATTGTACACAATTGGCACATTGTTACTAGCTTTTCATATCAGTTTAATGCAGATGCGGTCGAGATTTCATATTTGGAGGATGGTCTTTGTAGTCTGTCAACAAGTGGAAAATCTTGGTTTGAAGGAGTTTTGTGCTAGAGGGTGGACTTAGGAAAATACAAGGTAGAATTCGATAGTTTTATCTAATCAGAAGGGATTAGAATTTTGGCATGATCATTTGCTCTTTCTTCCCATAAAGAATATATTGACAAATCCAAATGAGTTGTTTTTGAAAGGTTAGAGATGGTTGAGAGTATAGTCGAGTACGACTTGGCAAAAGCAAAATACATGAATTCAATAGCACAGATTGGACAAGTGGTCTTGGTTGTTGATGATGATCATAGATAGGAGTAGTAAAACTAGCAAAATTTTCACCGCATCATACATAGGATAGACATTGGGATATGGTAGGGAGAGAGTTGTATTTCTAGGATGATCACATTAAAGATTAAAGGAGGGGAGGGACAAGTCAAATAACAAAGGCAACACTAGTGTGGACAAGGGGAGTCACTACTCTACAATGCCAAGTATATGAGACATCTTTGAGTAAGTGGAGTTAATGACATGGATATAATAGCTAGTGGACCATGAGTATTTGAGTTAATGTGAAAAGATACTAACATGGTTACTTATCCATGAAGAAATAAATGCAAATCAATATTTGGTTGTAGTGATCATCCATGCACTTGCCACCAATTTGATGTGCAACTTAGAGATTGGAGTATGGAGAAAAAGGGTCACTTGCATTATTGTTTATAAATGTATTTACAACAAAAACATGCAATAAAAAGGTCAATTGTTGGTGTAAGAGGAAGAGAAGGGGAGAGGAAGCCCAAAGGGTGCCAATTGGAGAAGAGGAAGGCGAGGAGTTAGTGGGAAGTTGGAGAGTCATGATTAAGGAGAAGGGGGACTCCATTATATAAGGGAGAAGGAGAAAACGAAGAAGGGAGATGAGGTCGCCATATTGAATGCCATGATGCCATCAATTGGAGGAGGAAAGAGAGTGAAGAGGGTTTCAAGCCATCCAAGCTAGAGGATTTGAAGAAAAAATTGTAGTTGGAGAGGGCAAGAAGAGAGAATTGAAGCCCATGCCTCTCCCATAGCCATCACCATGTCTTCTCCTCCTACCTCCATTTTGGAGCTTCAATATGATGGAGATATTGAATTACTCTCCTCCCCTCTCTTCTAAAACCATGGAGGCTAAGCTCTTAAGCTTGAAATTAATCAATATTAAGTCTTAAAAGAGTGAAAATTGGCTATTCCCATGGCAACAATGCAATTGGCCAATGGATCTCTCGGGAGAGGGAAAATGATAAGCTCACAGTTGGGAACAATTGGATAGACTCCCCTTGGCTTCATTGAGGAGAATCTCTTCTAATAGCTTCAGACCAACGTCTAGTCCTTTAAGCTGTTTCTTGGATTTGAATCTTGGCTTGACGGTCTTTTGAATCTATTTCAATGCCTTTTGGTGGCATACACTAATCAATTGGTCTCTATTGACCAAGATTCGAACACCACCACTTATTAGTGGCTCCTGGCAAATGCACCACCTATTGGGACAAGAAATGGGCCCAACATTTGCTCTAAGGCTCTAGCCCAGGCCTCTATGCTCAAACAAAATACCCCATGACCTCACAGCCACAAGAACATCTAGAGGCTATACACACTGATCTAACTTAGACATGCATTTGTATTGATTATAGTCCAATAGATCCCTTCCCAACTCCTCATAGGGAGGACCCAAACGTAATGGTGCCTAGCACCTCGCAACACATACATAGGGAGCACCCCTTGGTTGACTACCATGGCCCCACTACGACTCTCCTATACCTCGGGGATTGGCCCCAAGATGCACCATTCAAATATATAACACATACGATACATAGTCCTATCTTAGCATCGATCATTCCAAGAGATAGTTTGTATCCTCACTTTACTAGTCCCTAATGAAATGAATATACTAACACTATAACTTGGGACTTCTCACACTCTCAATGTGGGTCGAGACTTAGGAAACCAAGCATTATGCAATTGAGGAGCTGATACTCATTTGATGCCATATCCATGGAATGCAATGCAAATGTGAATGCCCACAAGTGCACACACAATTTATTTAATCAAATCAACAACGTGGATGTGCACAACCAATTCTTTTCATGATTTCATACTACTAGCATATTTGTGGTGATACATAAGGACAACACCAAGTATACTCGTGCTCTTGATTGAACCCTTTAACACTTAAACTAAACGAACGCTATATGCAAAATGCAACAAATAAATTAGCCTCAAAACCATAATCAATACTCATAAATCCCTCTCTCTCCATATCGTTTAATGTTATGCGTGCGATGGTAGGTGTAGAGAATGTTTTCATGACATTTTCTTATTTGAAAAGTAATAAATCACACACTATAACATGGAAATGGAGCTAAGCTAAGGCTAAAACTCATGCCTTAGGCCCATCATACATTCACAAACACATTTATAATTTTTTGATCGATAAAATCTATTTTCCCATTTAAAACTCATTTTTGTTTTATTTATTTATTTATTAATAAATTTCTATAAATTTTTATTTAACTTGATTAGGATTATTGAGATTCACTATTATCTTTCATTTCATTCCATAAAAACATGACTTTCCTTCTCGAAATGGAAAAAAATCCTTATTTTTCCACTTAAATACCACATTTAGATTTTAAATGATTAATAATGATCACATTTAACTATGGGTTCTACATATTATCACTTGAAGCCCTCAAAGACATGTCAAACAAGGTTCATACAAATTTTCATACCATATGCACATCATTTGAACCATAAATTGTCAAAAACAAGCAAATTTTCTTCATAAAATGGACATACTACTAAATTGTGTGTTTTTGAGTCACGGAAATTGAATGCGTGGACATCCATCAAACACACCATTGATCTCTACATAGCATTGACATCACTTCTCAGAATTCTCTCAATCTTAGATCAATTCAGTGTATCCCAGGCAAGCATTCTTCATCCTATTCTTCTCTTTCTTTTACCTGCATGAATGGTCTCTTGGAGGAGAGAGAGAGAGAGGAGAGAGAAATATTGAATTTGGAATTTCCTCTTCAGGCCACCATTCTCTACATTAAGACTAGTGATTGTGAGTGAGAAATTGAAGAAGTCAGTCCTTGCCTTTAGATTGGGGAGTTGTCAGGCCAACCCTCCCTCTCCTAGAATCGCCATAGCATGGGGGGGGGGGGGGGGGGCAGTTGTTCTTCTTCACATTGTTTTTAAAAAAATCCCCCCTCCCATGATTGAAAAGTTTTGGGGCTAATGCCCCCCCCCCCAAAGGCCATGCCCTTTCAAATCTTGGTTTAATTTGACCTCCCAAAGTTCGGCCTCTAGTACCTCCTGTGGGCTGGTGCTCAATTCTACATTTGGAAAATTCTATGCATTTGGCTTGAAGTACTGAACTATTGAGAACTAGTTCTGCTTCGATTCAGCACCCAAAAAAATTATGAAAAATTTGCAACCACTGCGAAGGTCGGTCTTTTGAAGTAATTTGAATTCCCGTCTTCCACGACCACTTAAAATTATTGAATCAGTGTCTTCCCCCTTTGTCGGTCTTTAAATTTCACCTTAAAATGATATATTTTGGCATGTATTTGGCTCTTTTTCTAGTTTAAAATCCTACTCTCATGGGATTTTATCTCATGTGAGCTAACTTACTTTTGTACAAGTCATGGTATTCATCAAGAGTTTTCCAACATGAATACCCCTTTTAGGAGAATGGGATATTGGAGCAAAAGAATTGTAGTGTGATTGAGATAGGTGGACACCTAGTGTCTTTGGCCCAAAGTAGTGGTGGCCACTATTGTCCATACTCTTAATCAATCCCCTACTTTGACCATTGTTAGTATGACCTCTTTTGAGGCTTATTTTAGATAGAAGCCAGATGTCTCTGATTTTAGGGTGTTCAAGTGTGATGCCTATATTCACATCTTGAAGAAGAAGTAAGACAAGTTTGAGTTGGCTTCCAAGAGATAGGTGCTAATGGAATATATCTTGCAATCCCAAGGGTACATGCTTTAGGATCCCTTTGGTTGGGAGGTGTACATGAGTTGAGATGTTTGGTACATGGAGTTTCTAGCTACATAGGGGAGTATTGAGCATCCCATTCTTGGAGATCCAAGTGACAATTGGGCACCTATTTTGGTACCTTTAGAGCCTTTGCCTATTGAGGCTCCACCCTTAGTGGAGGAGGAGATTTCTTCACCACCATATTCACCCATTGTGTTAGCCTTGGTGGATATTCCAAAGACTTTGGTAGATCGTGAGCAGTAGGGGGAGTATCGACCTCCACCTCGTTGGGCTTAAGACACACAATGTGATTTAGGGATTAAGGGGTCCCTTGAGGAGTGGAAACTGTAGGATGGTCTATAGTGGTCTTGGAGGAACTAGGCACATACCACTGGGCTTGTTTGTACTAATTATTTTTTGATGACCCGTGGCATATAGGATAGGGAGTTCATCTCCATGAAGGAGACTTTGCAATCACAACATTGGAAGAAGGATATGGAGCAAGAGTTGGATGCTATTGAGTGGAATGGCACTTGGGCTCTTATGTCTCAACCCATTCATAGGAAGGTGATTGGTGTAAAATGAGTCTTCAAGACCAAGTATCATAGTGATGGTACTTTAGATAAGAACAAGGTGTGGCTCATTACAAAGGGCTTTGCACAATGACTAGGAGTGAATTTCCATGATGCGTTTGCACCTAGAGCTTTGATGGCTACCATTAGGGCCGTTCTTACCTTAGCCAACCATAGGAGATGGTCCATTTATCCACTTGATGTGAAGTCTTCCTTGCTCAATGGTGATTTGAAGGAGGAGATCTTTGTTGAGTAGCCTCTTAGCTTTTCCTCATCAAATGGATAGGTGTACAAGTTGAAGCTTCGGTTTAGGAATATGAAGGAAACAAAGGGTTACTTTTATAGTTAAGATTAACATCCTCAAGGAACAAATTAATCTAAAACCACCACTGGTAAGTATACATGTAAGGGTAAGGCCTTAAAGACCCTAGGTATTAAGCCTCATGGAAATGTTGCACTTTCAAGAAGAGAAGTGTAATTGGATTGCTTAGTAATATTAAATTAGGTATAACGGTAGGTACCTTGCCAAGACATAAGAAAGTTATACAAAGGTTATGTATATAAACCATTAAATTAATTATGCAAAAGCTTGTGATTTAACCAAAAGGTTAGTGATGTATTATTTTTTGTAACCTAAGGAGAGTGGCATGTAATGCTTTATACGATTGCACTCTAAGGAGGAATAAGTTATCATGGATTATATCTTCTTTGGAAAGTTCAAGGACATACTTTTGGATGCTGAATCAATTCTTTTTAAGATAAGGCTGATTTCTTGGGAAAGAAATGGTTTTCTTGGCCAACAATAAGTTGATTGGATCTTATAGAATATCCAATGTGTTTTTTTGATCAATATTATTGAAAAGGAATGATTTTGGAGTTATTAATGATAGGCTAATTCCCTTGGTTGTGCATGTACTAAACCTCCCCCAAGGTTTGTAACAAGATAGGGAGAGAGAAATGAGGCAACAAGGAGCAGTGAACTCCCATATTCTACATTATTCCATGTACTTCATACACATACTAAATTAGTAGAGAGAACTAGGTCTGAGTGACCTGATGACCACTCACACTGACTAACTCTACTAGAGTTAAGTGTACCTAACTTATTGACTACGACTCACATGCTAGAGACAGTTGGACACTAGCAGTCATGTCGATGTACATGAGTTGAGCTTGAAGTCTCAACACTCCCCCTCAAGCTCAGACTAGCTACTTTACTCCAAGTAGCTCTGTAAAATGAATGAATTTCTCTTTACCAAGTGATTTGGTAAAGATATCTGCTGCTACTTGGTCTTCTGTCTTCACATGAAGTAGATCAATTTGTCCTGCAAGTACCATTTCCTTGATGAAATGGCAATGAACCTCTATGTGTTTGGATCTAGAATGATAGACGAGGTGCTAGATGAGTCCAAGTCTCAATCTTGGAACCTAATTCACTTGTGTGACAATTTGTATTGTTAGTGTCAATGTCTTCATGAGTTTAGTCTTCCTCTTTCAATCTCCATAGCTTCTCTCATAGCCATGTCCTAGATCCAAGTTTTCACATGGTATCAGAGCCCAGTTGGGCATGTCATAGCTTCTTCTCTATTCTCTCAGTCCCTCTTGAGATCAATCCAAGCTCACGGTGAGTATCTAACTTCATCTCTATCCCTATCTCTACGTGACCTTCCATGGCAGCCATAGCCTGCAGAACCTACCTTGCTTGGAGCCTCTTGTTCTCACTCTAGAGGCTGTAATACATCACAATTTCTTCTTTGAATGTGTTCTTCCTCTCAGGGCACAACATCCTCTTACATCACATCATGACATTGGTGTTGTATTGGTCTGGCATTGGCAACATTCTCCATCACAGCCCAGATTTGCGGCCTGTCTGGTCATACAGCTGGCGGCGGAGCTATAGGGTGCAATCTCTCGACTGACCATAGGGCAATTGTAGCCCATGGATGAAGCTCCTTGGCCACTAAGCTTTGTGGGAAATTCCTTCTCTTGCAACTCGATGCAATCAAAGATCCAGGTGGGTCTGAAACCCTAGAAGCAGTCTACCATAGCCACTCTATCATAAGCTCATTTTCCACTTCTTCTTTCACTCCCATTGGGAAAAACTAACATCTTGTCACTCTGATCTACTTCAAAATAGAGGTCTTAGCAAAACTTTGGGCCATCAAATCATTGAGGAGGGGAAGTGCTTGAAGATCCTTTGAAGTCTTGAAGAAATCAAACCCCTTACATCTCATCCTTCTCATTCTTCTTATCCTACTCAAGGTTCTATCACTTTGAGTTCCCAGTAAGCATTTCAGCAAGCAAATCAAGGAGGGGAATAGAAGACCTATTGAGTATTTAAATAGAAGGCCTATTGAGCATTTACCAAGCATTTGGATCCACAAGTTTCTCTTGATACTAATCACTTAGTGCTTTTTGGCACTTGTGCTTATTAGCACACTCAAGATTACCTGTTGTGCTGTTTGCTCTAGCCATCTAACATGGGCAAAGTCCCTCCAACTGCTCACTTCAAAGGAGTTGGGTTTCATACCTGGAAAATTCGCATCAAACTCATCCTAATGAAGAAGGGCCTCTGGGCCATTACCATTGGAAAAGAAAAGAAGCCTCGTGATGTGAACCTTGTAGTCACTTGGCAAAAGAATGATGATAAGGCTCATGGCATTATCAAACTGGAGCTAGAAGACAGCTATATCCACCATGTGGATACCTATGATACTTCATAGGATACATGGAAGAGACTTGACACCTTGTTTGGTGAAAAATCTAAGTCATCAAAGTATGGTCTCTTGATTGAATTTTTCAGGCTTGAAATGAAGATCAACACATCACTTGCCACACATCTAAATTACATGGAAGGACTTCTAACCCAACTTGCAGGAACTAACATTAAAATGGAAGAAGATGTTTGCATTGGTGTTCTACTTAAAATTTTGCCTCCTGAATATAATAATGTATCAACAACACTAATCAATATGCCAGACCCTAAGCTTATTGAGATCTAGGCATCACTGTTAGAGGAGGAAAACATGCTAAAAACTAAGGAAATACCAAGCACCTCTAGAGATAAACAAGCATTATATGTTGGCAACAAGTACAAAGGCAAGAAGGATCGGCTCTTCTTTGACTTTTGCAAAAGGACCGGACACAACGAGAAGTTTTTCCATGCCAGAAAGAGGTCCCAAAAGGCCTATCTAGTTGCTGTTAAAGAAGAAGAAGAAAATGGAGAAAAAGAAGAAGAAGAAGACCACCAGGAGAAGAACAAACCTCATCAATCCTTCTATTCAGATAGAATCTTTTAGCTTTGTATTGCCTAGCCCTAATTCTTTAGACATAAACTTGTAAACTCCTCATGTATCCTTGTACTACAGCCTCTGTACACTTTGTGAGGCCCCTACTACAACCTCTAGATGTCCATGATGTTTGTTGTACCCACACTTAGCCTTTTTTGCGATGACCTCTAGTGTTTTTCCATGTTTATGGTGTGCCCACACTTTGCAAGAGTTGCTCTCACTAAAGCTTCTACACGCTTTGTACTTTTGGTTGTGATTGAGGAGGGGTGTTGAGATATTTTCAATCACACCTACTTCAGTCTCTTTGTAAGGAGCAGTGAGGGCTCAGGACTAGAATCCCATATGCACAATAGGAGAAGTGCTACCATTCAATTTCCTATAAATCATTGTACTTGGATTCTTTTTCTAAGAAATGATAGTACTCTTTTCTTTTCAGTAAAGTGTCTGTGTCCACACACAAGATTGTGTTTATGAGTCCAAGTCTCAATCTTGGAACCTAATTCACTTGTGTGATAATTTGTATTGTCAATGTCAATGTCTTCATGAGTTCAGTTTTCCTCTTTCAACCTCCATAGCTTCTCTCATAGCCATGTCCTAGATCCAAGTTTTCACAATAATCAATGATCGGGACTCCAGATTCACCTCTAAGTTTTAGACTTGCCTATTCCAAGCAATTGGAACAAAGCTATGCTTTAGTACTGCTTATTATCCTCAAACTGATGACCAAACTTAGAGGGTGAAGCAGACCATTGAAGATATTCTAAAATCTTATTGTGGCAAAGAATTGAAATGGTGGGTTGAACATTTACCTTTGGTAGAGTTTGCTTATAACACTGCCTTTCAACAAACAATCAAGATGTTGCCATTCCAAGCCTTGTATGGGAAAGAATGTCATACACCTCTAAACTTCTCAAATCCCACTCTCAAAGTAGAGGATTCTAAGGCTATGCTTGAAGAGATAGACCAACAAATCCAATTGATCCAACATGACATCCAAGATGCTCAAGATTGGCAAAAGTCCTATGCAAATCTTAAAAGATCCATAAGAACATTCAACAAAGGTGACATGGTGTTTCTAAGGGTAAGACCCAAAAAGAGCTCATTATCCTTGGGGAAATACAAAAAGCTTAGTCCAAGGTACTGTGGACCATATGAAGTAATCAAAGTAATGGGAAGGCAAGCCTACAAGCTTATATTGCCATCCCATCTCAAGATTCACAATGTCTTTCATGTAAGCTTACTAAAACCTTATGTACTAAACCCCGATCATGTGCTTAATGACGAACAAATAGTTATGCCTACCCAATGAATTTTGAAAATGCAACCCAAGAAGATTCTAGATACAAGGGAGAAACCTCTAAGAAGTCGAATCCTAAGAGAACTCCTAGTACAATGGAAGGATTATCCTGAAGAGGATGCCACTTGGGTCGATGAGATAACCGTTATAAAAGAATACCCCCAGTTTCTCTCGACATGAGGACATCTCGATTTCTCTAAGGAGAGAAGAATGTAATGTTCCCATTACTTAGTTTATTTTAATGTGTATAGACATTCCAAAGAAAATTGATTTATCTTGCACATTTTAAAAACCAACTCTAATTATGAAATTGACTCTCATTATGGAGATAATTGTTAAGTTTAATGAGGTATTATATGTAGTTCATGGAAGGAAAACTTGGGAGACCCTGCCAAGACTAGCCTATTAAGACTATGTTTGTAGCATAGAACAACAAAAAGAACTAGCCTAGTGGATAATCACTTGGTAATTAAGTGCACTTGGGTGATGACACTGCCAGGATGGGTGACCTCTTAAGAATATTTTCCTACAAGCTAGTGGGAGCTTCTCATGCGCAGCCAATGGCACCAACAAAGCCTTTGTAGCCCGTTGCTAAGTATGCCAAGGCCAAGATGCCAAGGTCTATGCCTTGGTTGCCGCCTTAGTCGTGTGCCTTGGAGTGACACCCATCCGTGGCCACGTGGCATGCAGTGCATCCTCGCCTACATATTCATCAATTTTTATCTTTGCACTACAAAAATGGAGCCCCTTCCTAAAGTCATCAATGACGTCGTCAAAAATGCTAAAAGAAAATGTTCTCTCTTTGTCATCGATGACATCATAAAAAATGCTAAAAAGCAGGTGCCCTCTCTTTTACTTCCCCCCCTCTTATTACTATATAAACAGGGGTAGAGCGTCACGCCAAGTACACATATACACAATGATCCATGCAGAAGTCTCTCTGCTGCTATTGACACAATGAAGCTCTACTACAATTAGCCGAGCCTCTCGTTCTCTCTCTCTCTGTCTCTCTCTCCACCCCTATGCAGAAGTGCAGCCCGAACCCATCAAGATTCTTCCATGACTCCTAAGAGACATTGAGATGCTAAGCAAGGTCATGCTTAAAGAGCTCCCTAACATGGGGAAGTGGTCACCGCTGCTGCTGAGGGAACTCAACACAATGTTGAAGCACAAGCGTAAGTTAACCCCGAACCCATTCAAATCAAAGAACCAACCATCCCACAACAAATGGAGCTTGTGGCTATAACCCATAATCACGATGGATGGCCAAATAGAGATAATCAGGTTAGTATATAAGAAAAGGATCATGATTAGTTAGAACTTACTTAGACTTGTAAAAGCATATTAGTATTATCAAATGCTTTTTAGGAAGGAACACAAAAAGTGATGAAGGGGATAGATTCTATGCATTGCATTGACAACTTTGTTAAAATGTCTTATGGTTATGACTACTTTTGGATTTGTGAATGATGAGTTATGGCTCTTATGATTCCGGGCTTGCATAGCCAGACGAGTTGTGGATTGTGGTGGTTCGGGACATTGGGGTCCCCAACCCGGTGCTTCCTTACACTTTGCAGAGTGTGGAAAAACTCACCTGTGGTTGGGGGTCCTACGCTCCCAAGGAAGGTAGGTGTTTCTAGTTTTTGATCACTCGAGCACCTGAGAGGGCAAATGATCAAGTGGTAAGTGCCCCTGTTATGTAAGATGGCTTCGGAGGCTGAGGGAAGCTTAGAGGGGCTCTGAGCTAGTAAATTCCCTATTGACCACGGATGGAGTGTGATCACATACATCCCAATCCCGAGGGATTGGAAGGTCCTATCCTAGGCTGGAAGGTATCTTTCTATGCAAAGACGGAAGGATCAAAGCTTGCTTGAAAGAGCTATGGCGGGAGAGGAAGAGCAAGAAAGAGAGAGAGACCAAATGGGAACTCCAACAATCACAATGTATGACTGGGTCTTCCTTTATTCAAACTTTCACTAAAAGAATAAAGAATAAAGTGATGGTGACGAGTGCCCGCCACCTGCAGTGTTCAGTGGTGGGTACTGTCAGTGTAGTAATACATGGGCGGCTAGGCGAAGGTGCCTTTACCCCCAACAACCTCCCACTTAAAGGTGAATCTTCCCTAGTGAGGATTGAAAAGAAAAAGAAAAGATAGTACAATGTACACATGTACAATAGGATGATGAAAAACATCATCTCATCCAATGCCCATCAATCTCCTGAGGAAGGCAAAGTGCTCAATAGTAAGGCTTTTCATGAGTAGATCTATAGGATTTTTATCAGTGGAGATCTTGACAAGGTCAACCGACTTGTCCTCCACGACCCCATGTATGAAGTGATACCTCACCTCAATGTGTTTCGTCTTTGCATGGAAGATCAGATTCTTGACTAGCTGAATAGCACTCATAGAATTTGAATGCAGCATAGGTATAATATCAATCCGAAGGTCATGAACTGAAAAGCCCAACCATATGGCCTCCTTGCAAGCCTCAGTGGCTACAACATACTCAGCCTCAATGGTAGAGAGAACCGTACACTTTTGAACCCTGGACATCCAAGAGATAGCACCTCTAGCATAGGTGAATACATAGCCAGAAGTGGACTTTCTACTATCTTCATGTCCTGCATAATTGGAGTTTATGTACCCCACAACTCTTGTATCCTAGCTGCCATAGAAAATACACATATCTGCTGTGCCCTTCATGTATCTCATGATACCCTTCACGACATCCCAATGCTTCTTTCCAAGTGTAGCCATATAGCGTGCCACAACACCAACTGCAAAGGCAATATCTGGACGAGTGGCTATCATGGCATACATCAAACTACCCACGGCTGATGCATAAGGGATCTTGGCCATCTTGGCCCTTTGCTCATCTATCTGCGAACATGTCTGTGGACAATCGACCAGTGAGACCTTCACATAGGAAGGTAATGGATAGCCAATAGGCTTCATATCCTGCATGTGGAAATGCTCAAGGACTTTATGAATGTACTCCCTCTGTGAGAGGTAGTGGATAGCCAATAGGCTTCACATCCTACATGTGGAAATGCTCAAGGACTTTATGAATGTACTCCCTCTATGAGAGGTAATGGATAGCCAATAGGCTTCACATCTTGCATGTGGAAATGCTCAAGGACTTTATGAATGTACTCCCTCTGTGAGAGGTAGAGTAGTCCTTGATGCCTGTCACGCTTAATGCGCATATCAAGAATGTGAGAGACCTGTCTCAAATTTATTCATCTCAAAGCTCTTTCTTAGCTGAGATTTAAGAGCATCCAGCTGATCATGATCTTTCCCTGCTACCTATCAACATATCATCCACACAAAGTACCAAAATAAGCAATGAGCCATCATGAGCTTTCTTCGTGGAAAGACATGGATCCATAGCACTCATGTTGTAGCCTTGTGACTGCATAAAGGCATCAAACTTATGATACCACTCCCTAGGTGCATGCTTCAAGCCATAAAGACTTTTCTTCAACTTGCACACTAGGTGCTCCTTACCAAGTTTTGCAAAGCCCTCAGGCTGCTCCATGTAAATCTCATCATGCAAATCTCCATGCAAAAATGTAGTCTTAACATCCATCTGATACATGTCTAAGTCAAGCTGCGAGACTAAGGCCAAAACCAAGTGAAGGGTGGTCATCTTGACCACATGAGAAAAGGGTTCATCAAAGTCAACTCCATGCTCCTATTTAAAACCCTTAGCAATAAGTCTTGCCTTATAAGCTGGGGCTTGGGGTGCCTAGGGGTACTTTTTAGCTTGTACACCCATTTGCATGGCAAAGCCTTCTTGCCATTAGGCAATGCAACCAAATCCCAAGTCATATTCTTATGTAGGGAGTCCATCTCAAACTGCATAGCCCTCTCCTAGGAGTGACTGTCACCCCTGCGCATAGCCTCATCATAGGTGAGAGGCTCTCATGTATCTGTAACCAAGAAATAATGCATCGAGGACTCAAATCTATCAGGTGGACGTCTAGCTCTAGTAGACTGCCTCACTATAGGCTCTGCTGCATGTCTAGCATCCTATCCAACACCCTGGCCATGTGTACCAATTGTTGCTATAGGTTATCCAACTGGCTATGCAGGAGCACGTGGCTCCTCTTGTAATATAACCATGTGTGTCTCTACCACATTCTCAGGCTGCCTATGCATCTTGTCTTCATGGAAGACTACATCATGGCTGCGGATGACGTTTCATGCTTGCGGATCCTAGAGGTGGTAACCCATCTCGCCTGCATCTCCATATCATCCAAGGAAAATGCATTTGATACTCTGAGGATCCATCTTAGTATGCTTGTCCTTGGGCACATGGTAGAATGCCTCACATCCAAAGGCACGTAGATGTGCATAAGACGGAGGTTTCCCAGTCCATATCTTCTCTCCAACTTGAAAATCCAAACCATTGGAAGGTGATCTATTTATGACATGCACAACTGTACTGACTGCCTTAGCCCAAAAGCTTTATGGTAGGCCTACATGGATAATCATACTGCATAAATGCTCTTGGATGGTTCTATTCATCTGCTCAACCAAACCATTCTAGGGATAGGGGGCGGTCAACTAACATTTAATATCCCTCTCGTCACATAGTTGCTCAAAGGAACGTGACACATATTCTCCCCCATTGTCAGTCCTAAGGCATTTCATCCTATGCCTAGTGTGGTTCTCAACCAATGCAAGCCATCTCTGAAACACAGCCAAGACATCTGACTTAAGCTTAATGGGGTAAGCCCAAACTTTACCCGAAAAATCATCAATGAACGTCGCAAAATACTTTGCACCACCCATAGATTGATAGGGCATGGGCCCACAGACATCAAAATGTACCAATGCTAGGGGCTCACTCATGCATGTCCTACTAGACTTCTTATACGTATTCCTAGTCTGTCTATCATAAAGACAATGCTCACATGAATCAAAACATGTATAGTCAAGGGGCGGTAAGTACTACAAACCAGAAAGTATTTTCCTTCCCTTCAAGGATATATGGCCCAAATGGGCATGCCAAAGAGATACATGTGGGATGGAACTGACCGAGAAAACATGGTCAATAGAGGACCCATCAACTACAAGAGAATAGAGGCTGCCAGCCTTGGCACCTCTAGCAAGCACGTCTGCAATGGGTGATCTTTTAGGCAGAATCCCCAAATGAAACATGAAATCTAGCATCATCAAGTTGCCTTGCAGACATAAGACTACGTGAAAGTGTGGGTACATGACGTACATCCTGTAGTAATAGAAAAGTACTGCCAGTAGAGAACTGCATCCATATATCCCCAATGCCAACAATAGCAAGTGACTTGTCATCACCCAAGTGAACTAAACCATAGACAGTGTGGTAGGAATGGAACTACTCATGGCATGGTGTAACACGAAATGAAGCACCAGAATCCAAAAGCCAGCATTGTGTATACATAGAGTGAACCTCAGTCAATGGCATATCATTACAAGAACTAACTGCAAGTATGTACTCCCCATCGGAGTCATAAGTTTGCACGACATTTATCTCCTTGATTTTCACACTGGATTTTGCAGGCATAATACTATGATCAGAGGACTTTTCCTATACTTCGTCTTTCCCCTTCTCTTTGCACTTCTCATTGCGCAACTCATGACATTGTGGGCGTATATGACCCTTCTTGCCACAATGATGACATATCACATTAGCATTTCTTCCATGAGACTTGCTGTACGACTTACCACACGACTTAGACCTAGACTTCTACGAGTCTCTGCCACATCCATACACATGGTCATTCTTTCAATTACAATCTCTGCCTCTAACAGTCAAAGCATGGGACACATGAGAGGCATCCAAGTTCTTACGATTGATCTCTTCTTGCGGAAGAGCACTCTCTACATCAGACAAGTTTAAAATAGTAGCAAGAGCATATAAGGCAGCACATAATACATCCCATGACTCACTCAGAGTGCCAAGCAAAAACAATGGAGTAACCTCATTATTAAAGGTAATTCCCTGCAAAGTCAAGTTCTTGAGAATAGCATGAAACTGGCTCAAATGAGCAGACATTGTCATATTCTCCTTCATGCGCCGGTCCATAAGCTACTTCAGTCAATACATTTGACTTGCTGGACTTTTCTTGTCATAGAGGTTCTTAATTTTATCCCAAATCTGCCAAGCACTCTGTGCTTTCTCAACCACATTGTAATGCACTTGTTCAGTGAGAGACAAGATGAGGGTGGACTTGGATAACTCATCAAGCTCATCCCATTCGTCATCAGTCATAGTTTCAAGATGCTCGCCATGCATCCTTAGTGGTTTTATTTGCGATTTCTACACCAATACCTGCCAAACTTGGCTCTTCCAATAGGCATAATTCGTGCCATCAAGCGTAGTGATGTTAAAGATAGCACTGTCAGTGGAAGAAGATGCCATACTGCAATCCAAAATGGTGCAGATAGCTCAAAACTACTTGCTGTTTTTTGCTATAAACAGGCAAAATACCACCAAAACCAAGGCAAAATGACCATGATCTGATACTAATGATGTTGCCCACCAAGTACCATCAAAAGTACATAAAATTAGAATGATTTAGCATGAAAATTCTACTTTAGTCCATGCATAATTGCTTGCTGTAATAAATTATATCCAAGTACAATGAGAGAAAACTATAGGCAAAATGAATGCACCAAGTCAACCATTGACTATCAAAGCATAACCAGCATCAAGCAGGCATAAATCAGCATGTGACAGTCATACGAACATCAAGCAAACACCCAAGCACATCAAATGAATCCGCCAGTAAGCCGGCACACCCCCTGTGTAAAAGGGCAAAGTGTACACAACACTGGCAAGACTTGACACAAAGAGGTGTATGCTCAGAGAGTGCAAAGCCCAAATCAGCCCAAGTACATCTATGAGGACCACGATATATCAATCATGCAACATCCAAGTGAAGATCCTAGTCTCAAGTATTTGAATGCTCAAGTAGCATAAACCGCCTGCTAAATGTTTGTCAAGCGTATCAAGACACTCCCAATAGCACAAAAGCTATAAATATCAAGCAAAGAAGCTCAACAAGGGCATATGATAGCACCAGTGCCCAGACGATCCAAGATCAAGCATCAATAATACCTCATGAGCATATAGGCCGTGTAGCATGCATACATAGCATCCATAGAAATCAAGTACATCTAAATTATAACTCTGGAAAGCTGAGAAATAGCCAAAATATGCTATGAACAAATCAAATGTCAAGCATACATTCCCTTAGCATTTGGGGTGCATTCGAGACCAACCAAGTAACCAATAACAATGCCAACCAAGCATAAACATAAAGTGCTGATGTAACACTATTTGTGGTTGCATGTGGATTGTGAAAAACAGTCCTGAACTAAGGTAGATTAGTCCACAAATTAATGCCAATAATAACCACCAATGTCGAGTATCAACGGGGTGTTCCAAAGTGCCAAATGAAGTGTTTTCAAGTTGCCAATGAGTGCCAGAGGAGGGCTGAAGTAAAAGACAAAATTTTTACAGGTCTTCAAGCTAGCCCAAACTAATCTAGGGCCTATGGAAGGGCTGGGTAAGGTTCAAGGGTAAGGTTCAAGGCAAGGTTGGGGGAGTAGCCCAGGGCCCCCACGAGCTCCCTCTTGAAGGGCAAAGTCACAAATAGAGAGTAGGCATCACAAGAAGCAAGAGGATATAGCTTCTCTACTTCACAAAACCTATGGAATGAAGTAAAATAACAAAAGATTGCTCCAATACATTTGAAGGAATGCCTTGAGGGTGCCCAAATGGACCATTGGGAAGCCAAGGAGTGGCGGGAGCTTAGGAGAGTCGGCTATGGCTCTACTGGGAAGGAGACCCAATGAGTGTAGGTAATCCATAGGAAGCTGAAGGAGTCACGAACCAAGTTGGAATGCTTGAGCAACCATGCTTTGATACGATTTTAAAAGTGAGAAGAATCAAAGCTTGCTTGGAAAAGCTATGGCGGGAGAGTAAGAGTAAGAAAGAGAGAGAGACCAACTGGGAACTCCAACAGTCACAATGTGTGACCTTTATTCAAATTGTCACTAAAAAATAAAGAATAAAGCGACGATGACGGGTGCCCGCCACCTGCAGTGTGTAATGGGGGGTATTACCAGTGTAGTAATACATGGGTGGCTAGGCAGAGGCACCTTTACCGCCAACAAGTATTTGATTTTTGAATTTTTTGTTATGTGCTAAAGATTGAGTTTAACAAGCCTAGTTTAATGGAGTAATGAAAGTAAGCTGATTTTATATGTCTAAACAGTGTGGTAGTATGCTTTGCTAATTAGAAAACTAAGCAAACCCCATCGAGGAAAGTGGGAGGCTTCAATCTTGATGATTGGATGCCTATGGATGGGTGGACCCGATAAGTTGGGTAACATTAGATAGAGCTGATTAAATCATGACCCTCACAATATTGGTAGGATTAATTACCAAGTTTAACACAGTTTTAGGGGGCCGGAACTGAGATTTTACCTTATGGATAGGGGGTTCGAGTTACATTCTCCCCCATCTCTCACTCTCTTTGAACCAAGTGCAGTGTTAACCTCACTCCTATCTTTGATTGATTACAAAGTGGTCTTTCTTAGGTGGACGTTAGATTACTGTTAGGGGTGACTTGTCCACACTCCCCTGTGAAGTAGAACTGATATTCCCATGTTCAACTAAGTCCAAGGTTTCCCATGGGGAGATGAGATGGTGATGTGCATGGATATGAATTTCAGTCAACTACTAGAGGACTCCTCCGGGTCTGTTGAAGGAGGCACCTCACACACCTAGATTTCTTGTGGAATTAACAAAAGACAAAGAAATCCTATCAACACAACGAACTAGCAAGGTGAAATTTAGCTTGGGTGGCAATTCTTCCAAAATGAACTTTCGAATTATGAATCTCATGGCTTATGAATATTTGCTAGGAATGGATAGGTTAATTCCAAATAATGTCCATATCCATTGCAGAAAGGGCCAAATCACATTTCAAAAACTCAGAGGGAGAGCAAGTAACCACTCAAGGAGAAGCAAGGAACCCTAAGGTTCAGCTGGCTCAAGCTTCTCGAATAATAAAAGGGTTAAAGAAAGGATTACCCATCTATCTAACTAAACTCAACAGGGCCGAGTAGGATAATGAAGCCAAGGATCAACCATCTTGGCTAAAAGAATATACAGATGTTTTTCTAAAAGACCTAACAAAGCTCCCACTAGCAAGGGAAGTAGATCATGAAATTCAACTCATTCCATGCATTGCCCCCATCACCAAACGGCCATACTGAATGCCGATTCTTGAAGCCATTGAACTAAAAGAATAACTCAAGTAGCTATTAGACCAGGGATACATCCGGCCAAGTAATTCACCATGGGGAGACCTAATTTTATTTTAGAAAAAGAAAGACAGAACAATCTACCTTTATATTGATTATCTTGGATTAAACCAAGTGACAGTGAAAAACAAATATCCAATTCCCAGGATAGATGAGTTGCTTTGACCGGCTCTAGGGAGCAAATGACTTTTCAAAGATCGATCTCAAATCAGGATATTATCAAATAAGAATTAGGAAGGAAGATATCCCTAAAACTACTTTTAACATAGGATACGATCATTATATGTTTATTGTGATGTCGTTTGGGTTAACGAATGCCCCTGCCACCTTCAATAGGTTGATGCAAGACATTTTTTGACCCTACCTTGACGACTTTGTCCTCATCTTTAATGATATATTAACATATTCCAAGAATGAAGAAGACCATGGACCATATCTATGAATAGTTCTTGAAACTATGAGAGCCCACAAATTGTATGCTAAAAATAAGAAATGTGCCTTCTTCAAGAAGCTGATTGAATATCTAGGATTCATAGCGTCGACAGATGGCATTTTAGTGGATCCTGCCAAGATCCAAGATGTATAAGATTGGCCACCCCCAACAACAGTCAAGAAAGTGCGAAGCTTTTTAGGGCTAATGGGTTGGTATAGAGTCTTCATTAAAGACTATGCCTCAATCGTCACGCCTCTCATCGACCTTCTCAAAAAACAGGTCTCCATTACATGGATGTCTGCCAAACAATCTAGCTTTGAGAAGCTTAGGCAGAGTTTGGTAACCACCCCTATCTTAAGGCTACCCGACCTTAGCAAAGATTCTGAAGTCATAACTGATGCAGTCTCTCTTGCTTTGGGTTGTGTGCTTATGCAAGGAGGACATCCAATAGCCTATGCTTCAAGAAAACTAAAGATCCACGAAAGAAACTATGCCACACATGATCTAGAATTACTTGTTGTAATTCGGGCCTTTAAATTATGGAGACATTACTTGGTAATAAGTTTTCTCTAATCACATTGATCATAAAAGCCTAAAGTGGATTTTTACTTAACCAAATCTCAATATGAGACAATGCTGATGGATTGAGACCTTGTAGGAATTTGGCTTTGAAATCAAGTATAGACCAGGCAAGGAGAATGTGATTGTAGATGCCCTAAGACGTAAATCTTTCCTTAATGCTCTAATCCTAGAAGAACCCTCTAGGGATAGAACTCTTGCTGCAATGATTTCCATGCCCAATAACCCTCTTATAGAAATGGCTAAAGAAGAGGCAGTGAATGATCCAAGCTATCAAAGATTGCTAAGAGAAATTTTCGTCAAGGATTCAAATTAAAAACTCAAGACTAAGTATCAGGATTTTTCCATAAACGAGGAGCTTGCCTGTTATAGGACAACCAAGACTATGTATTCCTGCAGGTCAGGAACTCAAGGGGAAAATACTTTGGGAAGCTCATGATTCTCCCTTTTTGGGTCATCCTAGTTATGCTAAGACTCTTAATACAGTTAGAAGAAGCTTCTAACTGTATTAAGACTCAATGGGAAAGACTCAAGGGTGATGTACTCAAGTATTAATGGGAAAGACTCAAGGGTGATGTACTCAAGTATGTCACCAAATGCCTAAACTGCCAACGAATTAAGGTCGAGCGTGTCAAGATGCTAGGAAAGCTCTAGCCACTTGACATCCCTAAAATGAAATGGGAGTATATCAGCATGGATTTCATAGTTGGATTACCCCCGGTATAAGGAGGATATAACTCCATAATGGTAATCATTGATATACTAACAAAATTTACCCACCTTATTCCTATAAAACCCAATTATAAGGCTTCCAATATCACTAGGCTTTTCATTAAGGAAATTTTTAAGTTACATGGATTACCCCAAAGAATAATCAGCGACCACGATTCTCTCTTCACCTCAAACTTTTGAAAGAGTTTGTTTGAATCTCTAGGAACCCATCTCTCCTTCAATACTTCTTACCATCCCTAAACCGATGGTCAAAAAAAGTGGGTCAACCAAGTTATTGAGGACATACTGAGGGCTTATTGTAATAGGGAACCCAAATGGTGAATCCAATACCTACCCTTAGTTGAATTTTCCTACAATGCATCATACCATCAAAGTATTCAAATGACTCCTTTTCAGGCACTATATGGGCAAGATTATATTACACCATTAAATTTTTCCAATCCTATCGTATGGGTAGAAGCATTTGGGCAAATGTTGGAAGAAATGGACCAGCAAGTGAAAGCTATAAGGCAAGACATTCAAGCCGCCAAGGATCGACAGAAGGCATATGCCGATCAATGAAGGCAAGAACACATTTTCAAAGAAGGTGACATGGTTTTCCTATGAGTTCCATCCAAAGAAAAGTTCCTTATCTTCGAGGGAATTCAAGAAGCTAAGTCCCAGGTATTGTGGGCCATATAAGGTGCTAAAGTGTCTAGGACCAAATGCCTACAAGCTGCAACTCCCTAATAACTTAAAAGTACATAATGTGTTTCATGCCAGTCTATTGAAAGCATATATTCCTAACCTAGACCATGTACTTAATGACCAACAAATCGTAATGCCTAGTCAAGGACCTTCAACCAGAAAAGATACTTGACATGCAGGAGAAAAATCTAATAAGAAAAACCCTTAGAGAGTATCTCGTCTAGTGGAAATAATACACTGAAGAGAATACCACTTGGATTGACTAGACATCACTATGTAACCAATATCCCCAATTTCATTTGAGATGAGGACATCTCTATTCCTCTAAGGGGGAGAGGATGTGATATCTTGATTTTAATTTTGAATATTTGCAACTTATTTCAAAATGGACTTGAAGAACTTTAAATCATTAAATAGGGAAGATCTCAAGAAAAATGGTCCAAGGTTTGTAAACAACATTTTCCTCGATTGATAAGGATTGTAGCCATCCATCACGGAAGTTATTGCGTAAACGTGAGTCGTGGGTAGAATCTAACCAAATCCATTTAAAACTTGGAAAGTAAGATAAATTATAAATCTTTAAGCTTTAAAAGCTTAAATGATTATGAAATAAAGAAGAAGGAGGAGAAGGCGTGTCGAACAGGCCCCCCCTTTTTATTGAAAAAACACAGTGCCATGAACCCCTAATTTTGGCGTTCTTAATTTTGGATGAAAAAGCATGAATTCTCCTTCAGTAATCCAGTAGTTAACTCCAGAAATCTCCCCCTCTTCTCAGTTTGACGAGAGGCTTGGATTGAAACAAGATCATTCGAGAGCTAGGCGAATACATCATGGCATCTCTGACAACCTCTCTGGGCCTCAAAGATCAATTCGCCAGCATCAGATTGCATCTTGAAAACTTTTAGATTGCTAATTTACTAAGATACCCTCCATTAAGAGCTCTTTTTCTTGGCCACAACCCTTCTTCTTTGATTTAGCTATAAATATGAGGCATGGGGAGCCGTTGAGGGCGCAATCCGTGCAAGAGAAGAGAGGCCCTTCTGAGGAGTATAGAGCAAGAGAAAGTGGGGCAAGAGAAGAGCATGGATGGGAGCCTGCATTCACGAAGACAAGAAGGATATTCCATGAACTCTTCGAATCAAATTCTCCATCCCTTCTATCCTAATTCTTTGTGGAATCAAGACTCTTTTCGATTTTTCTAAATTCTTGGTGATCGCCTTTCCCCATTAATCAAAATTTTTTCAATCTAATTACCCCCAAGCTGCTTCGCCAAAAATCCCCTTGTCAGTCTTGCGATTAAAGACCATGTCCCCGAAGAAGAAAGTTACAAAGGTTGCGGAGGCAAGAGCTACCAAAATGCTGTAGATACAATCACTACGGAATGACGAGTATTGGGGTTATAAAAGAAGCTGTGAATACCATCAACCAAGCACCTATCATGGATCCCTAGGTACTATATTTTATAATTAAGGTAGCTAGCAGGCTATCATTCTATGAACAAGCAACAAAAGATGCATTTGTAAAATAATATTTTATTCAATTTCTCACGTATAATCTTTTTAAAATAATTCTTAACTGCAAATTCCAAGGGGTAACTTGGGTATGTATAAGATGAACCTAAGTAAGTATAAGGAAGGTACTTTGTCCCTAAAGATTTAATATTTCTTATTTGTGTTGATCAAACAAAACCTCTAATAGGTAATCACTGATGCTAATTCTCTGTATATAAGAGACCTGGAGATGAAATTGCCAAAGAATACTATTTGTAATTACATTAACCAAGATTTTCTTTTATTGCAGGCAAGGATCCACGAAACTCCAAAGGGGTTATTCGCAAGAATAAAATTGTTGTTTAAGATTCAGTCCAACTAGATCTCGAGGCAAGGAAAATTGGGAAAGACTATTGGAAGGTATTGCCACTTACACTAATTTTGGCTTGATGTTATTATTTTTGAAAAGAAAATATTTTTCTTGAAAATAAATTTGTTAAAAGTAATGCATTCAAAAAAGATGTTTAGAATTGTAAGTTAGGTACTGATCTTTCCTAAAATCATCAGGCTAAAAGATGCGTGATTGAGTATACAGATAGTTGACTGATGCAGTATTCTGATGAGCATAGAATGCGACCGAGGTAGTGTTTTTCATGGTGCTAGAACTCCCCAAGGCCATCATGAATAAAACCTACTCCAACAGGTTTTTCCTTTTGTTTTGCATTAGTGAGTATAGACCAATCATGGCGTGTCCCAGGGAACTCTACTCGGCAGGAGGAGGAGGTGAGGATACCAGGGGGCTCTGGTCATAAACTTTTTAGGCTCTTACGAACTGCCAACTACCCTTCAATTTATAGACTGTGTCCTAGAAGTTTCAATATTAGTTGTGGAATGGAACTTGGAGAGAATAGTACCTTTGAACAAGAAACATTGTAAAAAGTCATTTTTCTGAAAGGAACTATTAAGAAGAAATTGCTTTAATATATTTTTTAAATCGTGAATTAAAGGTGTAAAACCAACTTGTATCAAGAGATAATTCAAAGAACCGTCTTTATATGTTGAACCTAAAGTGGTAGGTAATTAGGAAATTAAAAACACTCTCTTAAGGGAAGCGGGAGGATGGACCCCGATGAATCCAAACCTATGGTTGGGTGGTCTCGGTAAGCTGAGAGGTTTCCTAAGAAGGAATAAAAATCACATTTTTGATGGACCATTAGAGATCAGAGAGTCTGACTCTCATCACTTTAGAGCCCTGGGTAGAAGGAATTAATGTGTCATACTTCTCACATTCTCTTTGAACCCAACACAACGTAAGTCTGTTTGAGTTAGCAATTCCTATAGGGGATGGAAACCCAAACTGCTAATACTAATCAATCGTTATTAGTATAGATTTAATCAGAGAGACTCAGGTTGATCCTCGTGGGAACGACTTCCACTATGGGGTAGGCAAGCGAGCCTAGTTTGAAAACTCCAAGGGTTTTCATCAAAATCCCAGATGGTGCTTTCTAGGACATCTCTTGATGAGCTAGTAAAATGTACCGCCACAAAGGCGGGCACATTACACACTAATTGTAAGTAGAAATACAAATAACAATTCATATAGTGACATATATAGCAATTGTAAGAAGCTGGGAAGAATAGATGTTTAGTGTAGAAATAATAGTAATACCATGTCACACTGACATAGGTATAAAAGGAAGAGACATGTAAATTTTCATATTTGTTTGAAGCATTAATACATTATAGTCTCTTACCTCATCACCTTGCTCACAGCTTCTATGGCTTCTCACCTCTTTCTGTCTTTCTCTCTTCATTTCCAGTATTTCTTTCTCCTCGTCACTCTCTTTCTATCTCTTCTGCACTCTTTCTTCTCTCTCTTCTATAGTCTTCTCTCTCCTCTTTCTCTCTCTCGAGTCCACTCCTTGACAAGTGGTATCAGAGCATTGGTCTTTGATCCATTTTTTCTTCTCTTTCCTTTATATTAAGTCCAATTTTTCATCATAAAAAACCAATTTCAAGCTAGTACTATAGGTACAAGACATGGATAGTGACTAGAAGTGGTTTGTAGGACATGTACAATTGGAAGAAGACTATATATGGAGATCTTTGGGATAGATATGGTGGTGGAAGGAAAAAATAGTAGGTCATCATCAAATTTTCATGAAATTTTGATGGTAACATGGTTAAATGGGAGTTAACCGGACTTGGAATGAAAATAAAATGTGGTTACCTTTTAAGGGAGGATTCTCTTTCCTCTTTCCTCAAGCTCTTGTCAAGCTTCCATGGAGTTCTCAGTTGAGATCCCCTTCTAGCTCTCAAATCATAAAGTTTCCTAGTCATTTTATACTTGAATCTTCTTCTACTCGTCATTCTCAACATGAGGAGTATAAGGTTCTACCATAGTTGGTGGACTATTTACTACTGTAAACATCCTCGAAAATTGTGATGTAATTTTTGGGTTGTTCTCTAGCTAATTCCTACTGTTGTTGATCATCACTTGGTTTGAGGCTTGGTCATTGATCTTTCGCATGTTAAACCTTTAACAATTCTTGGCAAAGTTGGAATTCTCTTCTTCTCCCATTCTTGACAAACCCTAGCCATGGACATCCATGAAAGCTTTAGCTCAAGCTTCAATTTCTCTTCAATTTCCTGATGAAGATTCTTCATCCTTTCAGTTTGGGGATTCACTTAAGTAAAGATTCTTGAAGAAATTCTATGGAGTCAAAATTTGGGAAAATGCATATGAAGTTTCAAGATTGCTTCCAAGCATTAAATGTACAAGGATTGAAGATTATTTCATCAACATTGGGCAACCGGAGGCTTCATCAAGAATTTGGGGATCAATCAAGCCTTCATCAAACATACAAAATGTATTCTTCTTCAATTCTTAATCTCTCTCATTCATCCAATTTTGGAGCTTCATCCAATTGATTAAGAGATTGGATAATTGTAAAAATTCCATTAAGTTTCTGCTAATCATTGCTTGAATTAGCCCATTTGTGGAATACAATGTTTAGTTGATGCATATTGGATCCTATCTCAGTGAATTAGAAGCTTCTAACTGAAATTCCAACATTGCATTCAAACCAATTGATTAAGCCCATTGATTGATAAGATTTCCTACTCAAATCAATTGAATTGCTGATGATTTTTCATTCATGGCAAAATATATCATAATCCATTGTACAAGGGTAAGTTAACAATGAGTCACTACTTGGTAAGACCCCATTCCCATTCATTTTGCCAAATTTTGAATCTCTTGTATTTCATGAAAAGAGCTGAATGAAAATTTCACTAATGTATATCATGCTAATTGATTAGAGTAATATGCCACTTCCATGTTGATATTCCCATTGATGAAAAAGGTGGATGTTGGGGGAGATAGTGGGACAAAAGAGAGGTGAACCTCCCTCACTATTAAAGATTTCGAAGGGGTGCAACCAAACCAACCCAGGGGAAACTTTGCCCATCTTTTGGTGGGTTGGAGCCCGTGTAATAAGCCCTTGTCCTATAGTTTTATTCCTCACACAGGTACAACAAGTGGAGAATTGAAGATTGAAGCACTTTCAAAGTCTCAAGTACCTTCAAGATCAAAACAAGGTAAAATAGGGAATTTACAAGACATTGCAGGGTATATACAAGTCATTACAAGTATCATCTTCATCATTGACATACATGTATAGATACTATAGGGTGCCACTTGTCATAGGTTTTGGTAGCCAATAGGCATTACCATTTTGCTCTCACAGGTGGAAAAAGGGTACTTACACGTTAAAACAGGGTGCATGCCTAGACAATTTATCCTTTGAGATTGAATTACAGAATTTTCTGTCCTAAACTTGTTATGACATGCTATAGCTCATCTTGAAGAGGGAATCGTTGGATTCAATTTGAATTAAAACTTTTGAGAATTGAAGTCTTCTAGCTCATGCTATAACCAATTTTGTGACTTCACAAAGGCATGATGACTACTTGGGTAGTTTGAATGATGTTGATTCCCAAGCTTATGGGCTGAATTCCCAACTTCCTAGAGGTCCTCTACCAATGGCAAGGTTTCATACTAGTTCTTAGTCACCTATGGGGATAGCACCATCTTATTTTGGAGGTTCAATGCCTAATAAACATGAGCAGTCTATTTTGGGACAACAACCCTTTCATGAAAGAGAGATGAAGGATAATATCATTTTGGCAAAGTACAATGGGCAATCATCTTCATTATCCAATCTAGAGGAATGGATTTTAAAATTCTTACTTTGATATATTCCCTAGAAGTGATGATATGAAGATTCATTTTGCATCTTTACATTTGGAAGGATTTATGCATACTTGGTGGAGATACATTAAGAAAGAGAAGATACTTATGCATCCTTGGTGAATATACTTTAAGAAAGAGAACATACTTGTAGAGAATTGGAATGCATTCAAGACACTTATGGACCAAGGTCTTTGTCTTTCATCTTGAAAAAGAGAAATTGGTATGGAGATGGTATGGATTAGAGTAAGGAGGCCTAAGTGTATGGGATTATACAAACCAATTCCTAAACCTTACCATGTATGTAGAGAGTGAAGCTAAACTCCACAGGTATATGTATGGTTTAGAACCTTATTTATTAGTTGATGTTATGGCATAAAACTATACTGTTCCTTTTGACCCGGGAGGAACTCATGATGAGCTGCTTGCTGTCACTAATTGTTCCATTTCCATGGATGCTTGGAAAGGTTTAAAGAGCCCTAATACACTTCGTATGAAGGATAATATTCATGGGAAGGATGTGTTTATCTTGATAGATAATGTCAGTACAAAGAGTTTTATGAATAAGTCCATTATGGATAAGTTGAATTGTCTTCCCATTGACTCACAACAGGCCATAAGAGTTCAAGTAGCCAATGATGAAGAAGAAATCAGCACTCAAATATGCCCATATACTTCTTTACAGCTGGCTGAAAATTATGAAGCAAAAGTAAATGTGATAACCTTGGAAGTGGGGCCCATAGATATTGTACTCAGGTGTGATTGGCTGATGACATTGGGTAAAACTACTATGGATTTCTCATAGCTATATATGGATTTTATCTTTGATGGACAACTTATCCATTTATAGGGAATCTCTAGTAAATCATATTTTCAACTCATCACCATCATTCAACAACTCAAGGAGTACAAGAGGCACTCATAGATTTTTGTATTACACTTGAATAAAGAGATTGAAGATCAGTCCACAAATTCAACAAATCATCCAACTTTGAAAGCTCTTCTTGAGGAGTATAGGGACTTGTTTGAAGTACCTACTTCATTGGCTCCAAAGAGAGCTGTAGATCACCCAATTGATATGGAGCCTAACTCAAAGCCAATTAATAAGCCGCGCTACAGATTGCCCAAGTGTAAATGTGAAGTAGTATCCAAACAAATCAAAGGAGCTTCTTGAAATGGGATTCATTGAACCTAGTTCTTCATCTTATGCATCTCCGATCTTGTTAGTTAAAAATAAAGATGGATCTTTCAAAATGTGTATTAATTACAGGGATCTTAACAAGATCACAGTAGAACAAGTACCCAATACCCAGAATTGATGATTTGCTTGATGAGCTCAAGTGGGCTAGATTCTTTATGAAGATGGACTTGAGGTCATGCTATCATCATATCTGTATGCAAGAGGGTGATGAAATCAAGACTACTTTTAGGACTGATTGAGGGCTCTACCATTCTCTAGTGATGCCATTTAGGCTTATTAATGTTTGAGCTACCTTCAGAGTCTGATGAACAAGATTTTGCAACCTTTTCTCTTTCAGTTTGTTCTGGTCTTCTTTGATGACATTTTGATTTAGAGTAAGATCCTTTAGGACCATATTACACATGAGGAAGGTTTTTGATGTATTGAGGCATCATAGACTCTTTGCTAAGGAGAAGAAATGCTCTTTCATGCAGACTGAGGTGGAGTACTTGGGACATGTTGTTAGTGAAAAAGGGATCCAAGTTGACCCCAAGAAGGTGCAATGCGTTAAAGATTGGCCAATGCCTACTACCACTACTTTGCTTAGAGGGTTTCTTGGTCTATTCTCATTTTATCACTGATTCATTAAGCATCATGTAGCTATTGTAGCTTCTTTGACTGACAGGTTGAAGAAGGAAACTTTCTTTTGGGATACATTTACATATAGTAGCTTCATTTGGTTAAAGAAAATCCTTACTTCTACTCCGCTCCTATTCTAGTATGCCTAGATTTTTTGAAGGATTTTAACATATAGTGTGATGCTAGTGGCCGAGGCATAGGGGCTATTTTGTTATAGGAGCATGGAGTGATTGCCTTTGAAAGATACAAGCTTACATGTAACAAAATGGCTCGCTATCTTACCTACGATAAAGAAATGGCACCATTATTTGTATGGTAGCCAGTTTAGAGTCCAAAGTGATCACATGGTCTTAAAGTATTTCCTCACTCAGTGGAATCTTACTCCTAAGCAGTGTAGTTGGGTAGCTACACTGCAAAATTATGATTTTGATATTACTCATATGAGGGACAAAGACAATGTAGTGGCTAATTCTCTCTCGTATGCGGGCATGTAAAGTTTCTCAGCTACTATGGCTAAGCTACATAGTGATTAGATTGAAGAATTACACGAAGCCTATCTATTGGATGAATAACTCAACCATGTTTTTTAGAAATTACAGCAAGGTCTCATGGAGGATAACTCACATTATCTGCTTACAAATGGCCTAATTTGGTTAAATGGAAAGATTGTTATTCCCTCTACTTCTTTTACATGGAAAATTATGGAGGAGTTGCATTCTTTACCTTTAGCTAGACACCTTGGAGTCTTTAAAACCTATGATAAGATCAGTAAAAGCTTTTATTAGAAAGGAATGTGGAATAAGGTTAAATATTTTGTCATGAAGTGTATGGCTTGTCAGCAAAATAAGGACAACACTTATAAGCCAGGTGGTTTGTTGTAACCATTATCTATTCCTATGGAAAAATGGACGCACATTACCATGGACTTCATTACTGGCTTGCCTACTACCAAAAAGAGATGGAATACTATATATGTGGTGGTGGATAGACTTGGCAAGGCAGCCCATTTCATTCCAATCAAGACCTAGCGTACTGCTTCTCAAGTGGCCAGTCAATTTATGGAGTAGATTTTTAGATTACATGGTTTACCCATTTGTTCATGACAGAGATTCATAGTTCATGATTAACTTTTAGCTGGGGGTATTCATATCCATGGGCACTTAATTGGCCCCCCCTATAGCCTATCACCCACAAACGAATGGATAGACATAAAGGGTAAACAAGTGGTTGGAGACTTATCTTCTCCATTTCTATCATGATGTGCAGAATTCATGGGATTCTTGGTTGCACTTGACTGAGTTTGCCTACAATAACTCCACTCATGCTAGCATTGGAGTTTCACCCTTTGAGGCTATGTATGGTTATAAGGTGCCCTTACCCATAGTCATTTTCAACGAGAAAACCAATCCTCATGGGAAAGAAGAATTGGAAAGAATGCTAACCCTTCTTTAGTAGTGTAAGATGAATCTTAGAAAAGCCTAAGACTAGATGGAGATATGTGCAAATGAGAAGAGGCAACCCTTAGAGTTCCAAGAACGAGAATTAGTTTTGTTGAATGTGCCCAAGTCTCGGTATTCTACTTTGAAGGATGAATCTAGTAACAAGCTTGCTCACAGATTTTAAGAACCCTACAAGATCCTGCAGCACATTGGAGACTTGGCATATAGATTGGAGCTACCCTCTTCCACTAAGATTCATAATGTATTCCATGTAAGTTAGCTCAAGCCTTTTTATGGTGCTCCTGTTGATATTGTTGATGAGCTGCCACCTATTGATGAAGAAGGTCTTATTCAATACATCCCTAAGGTTGTCATAGGTCAGCATGAGAAGAAGCTTTGCTCTCGCTCTATCATTGAATATTTTATTAAATGGAGAGGTTTTCTACGTGAGGAATCTTCTTGGCAGTCTAATTCTATACTCAATGAGTTTCCTTACCTAGGGAACACATTGGTGGGTTGAAGCATACTGACTATGGAGCTAGTTATGGTGTAGATAGGGTTCTGACATCAGAGTCTTTTAGGACAATTTTTATTATGTCCAATTTTTAGAATTATTCCACCTCCATATAGTCAAAGTACTTTTCAAGAGCTATGTTTTGACATATGGCACGCTTCATTTGGATACTTCTACTAGAAGTTGCAAATTTGGTTTAGCAGGGTCTATTCTTATAGCAAGTTCTCTACTTCATTTTGAGTCCATCATTTGAAGACTCTAAGGCTCCAAATACTTTTGAAGCACTCCTGATCATGTATATAGCTAAGGCTCACTCTCATTTCTTCATTTTAGTCCATATGTATTTAATCTTTCATTCATTTCCCTACTTGTATAGCTAAAAACAAAGTAGTACTCTGTTCCATCGATCCTTTTTCAGCTTTTGTAAGTTTATTTTTGAGGGTAAAAATCTTTGGGATAGGATGGATTGTAAAAAGCTAGGAAGAATAGATGTTTAGTGTAGAAATAATAGTAATACCATATGTCACACTAACATAGGTATAAAAGGGAAAGACATGTAAATTTTCATATCTTTTTGAAGCATTAATATAGTATAGTCTCTTACCTCATCACCTTGCTCATAGCTTCTATGGCTTCTCACCTCTTCCTATCTTTCTCTCTCCATTTCTAGTATTTCTCTCTCCTTGTCACTCTCTTTCTCTCTCTTTTGCACTCTTTCTTCTCTCTCTTCTGCAGTCTTCTCTCTCCTCTTTCGCTCTCTCAAGTCCACTCCTTGATAGCGATGCAAATAGCGGGTGGCTAATAGCGATGCATATAGCAACAGATTTGTTGCATCACTCTAATAGCGATGATGGGGAAAATTTTTCCATGAATAATTCTATCACTTTAAATGTAGGTATTGGGTCTATGTGTTGTAATGTAAAAAGAGATCCAAGATGATGAGGGTAGAGAGAAAATGTAGGTAGAATAGATGTCGATAACAATTCACAATTTCTGAGGATTGCATTCAACAGATTAGTCAATGATACGAACTATCCACAACATCATCTCAAAAATAGTAACCCTTCTCAATTTTACCCACACACCACCACGAATATAAACTCTTGCATATTCTCTAATGCATTAAAAAATGATTAATAAGCTCACTTCCATGTTCTAAGCATCTTTCCAAGTAAAGAGTGTTGTAAAATATTAATAACTAAGGTGAATGAAAGTTACAACCACAATGTTAAAAACTTCATGGAAATGTGCTATAACCTCACCCCATTAATATGCCCAAGATGTTTAGAAAGGTAGTGCAAATTAGTCTAATCATGACATTCAATTAACCCATGTAAACTCAATTATAGGGGTATTTCTATGTATATATGAATGCCAAACCTTAGACCAAATGTGTATAAAATAACCAAGTAAGAGACACATGTAGTACATGAGCAAAAGATTTAAAAAAATCAAGAAAGAAAGAGGATACCTATGAAAGAAGCAAGTGAGAGAGAAAGAGAGAGAACGTTGAGTATATGTGAGTAAAAGATGTCAATGAAATGTGTGTGTGGAAGTGAGGGAGAGAAAGAGAGAGTGTTATATATGAAGAGAGTGATATAGATAAAGAGAGAGGGAAAAAAGCCCATCCATGTAGTATACATGTGTGTGTTTCTACAAAGATTTTATAAGTAAGGTTTTGCTAGTAAGAGAGATTATTTCTCATCAACAGGTTCTATTAAAATGAAGTGTAGCACAAACATGATTACATTAGGGAAAAAGGCGATGAATAACTCAATGCTTCAATAGAATAGAGTGAACATAAGCAAAGAAACAAGCTCCAAAGGGAAGGATAACACCTATTACCTACAAAATCAAACATGCAGATTATTAGTAAGGACTACATAATTAGGCCTACGTTGTAGTTGTCGATGGCAACATTCGGTTGCTAAACTAGTTGCCCATTAAAATAAGATTACCTTGTTCATATCCATGATACTACTCAATGGATTTGTTCATATATCTTATTGAAAGCAAGGATGAAGTAGAGGAGACTTTGATGAGAAGAACGTTTCAAGGCTAGAATTTTGCTTGTATAGGCCTCCAATCAAGATGAATAGCTTTTGAGGCAATGGACTTATATTTTGGTGTCCAAAAAAGGTCCCACATTTGTCATGAATAGGTGTGTTGGAGGGTGGATAACCTATTGAGCTAGTTGGCAGTGGATAAAGGTAAAGACGAAATAAATTGTAGGGGTGGATAAAAGTTGCCCTACATTGATGTATGTTTTTATAGCAAAAAATATTTTTACTAGAGAAGATAGAGCCATAGTTTCAAAGGATGGGCTAAAGCAACCTTCGTACAAGAAAGGTGAAAAAATGATTAATGGTTATCTTCAAAATCTAAAAACAGAAGAGTAATATAAATTTGAGAAATGTTGATTAGGTGTACCCAACCATAAGGATGTCAATTAGTTAAGATGTATGGTGGTTCCCTAGAAACAAAAAGGGTTTGGGATGAGTCCCATTGTCTTAACAAGTCAAGAGTTTAGAGAGGAAAAATGATAGTATAAAAAATAGGCAACAAGGGTTCCTATGGGAAAATGTATTTAATTAAGATATTAGAGTGTGTATGTGTGTGTATGCATCTTTTATTGCAGTGACTTACAATTGTAGAAAATGTCGGGACCTAGAGCATGGCTATGGAGGTTGAAAGAGGAAGAGTGAGCTCATGAGGTAACAGATGGCAAGACCAAATGTCACACAAGTGAATTAGGTTCCAAGATGGACACAAACACTTTGCTGAAGTACAAAAGTACTATGACATTGCATTCAAAATGAGAGAAAGTACAGTGCTTTATAGGAATAGACTAGGCTACACTTTCCTCCACTATGCATATGGGATTTTGCATCCTAAGCCCACACTGCTCCATACAAAGAGGCTAAGCTGGGTGTGA
Organism: Lygodium microphyllum; assembly: GCF_053477565.2. Taxonomy (NCBI): domain Eukaryota; kingdom Viridiplantae; phylum Streptophyta; class Polypodiopsida; order Schizaeales; family Lygodiaceae; genus Lygodium; species Lygodium microphyllum. The sequence continues at coordinate 110,308,415 of NC_141157.1, forward strand.
TTGCCAATATCTCAACACCCCTCCTCAATCACAACCAGAGAAGTACAAAGTGTGTAGAAGCTTTAGTGAGTAACCACCTACAAAATGTGGGCACACCATAAACATGGTAAACACCAGAGGCTGTCGCAAAAAAAAAAGGCTAAGTGTGGGTACCAAAGACATGGTGGACATCTAGAGGCTATAACAGGGGCCTCACAAAGTGTATAGAGGTTGTAGTACAAGATTACATGAGGAGTTTACAAGCTTATGTTAGAAGCATTAGGGCTAGAAAATACAAGGCTAAAAAAGTCTATCAGAATAGAAGGATTGATGAGGTTTGTCCTTCTCTTGGTGGTCTTCTTCTTCTTCTTATTCTTTTGCTCCATGGTATTCTTCTTCTTTAACAACAACTAGATAGGTCTTTTGGGACCTCTTCTTGGCATGACAGAATTTCTTCGTGTGCCCGATCCTTTTGCATAAGTCACATATTAGTTGGATCTTTCTTGCCCTTGTACCTGGTACCTACATATAACATTTGTTTGTCTTTAGAGGTGCTTGGTTCTTCTTTGGATTTTACCTTCTTTTCTTCTTCTAGCATGAATTCTTTAATGTCAACCAATTTAGGACTAGGCATGTTGATCAATATAGTTGACACATTATTATAGTCAGGAGAGGAAAGCTTTTTAACCACACACCAATACATATATCTTCATGCATCTTGAGATCAATTCCTGCAAGCTGAGTTACGAGAATTTCCATGTAGTTTAAGTGAGTTGCAAGAGATGTGTTTGATTTCATATCTAGCTTGAAAAATTCAATTAGTAATCCATACTTAGATGACTTTGATTGTGCACCAAACAAAGTATCTAATCTCTTCCATGTATCATTAGAGGTTTCACAAGTATCCACATAGTGGATGTAGTTGTCATCCAACTCCACCTTGATGATGGCCTGTGCTTTGTTATCATTATTTTGCCAAGTTACTGCAAGGTCCACATCCCGAGGCTTCTTATCCTTGCCATTGGTAATGGCCCAAAGACCCTTCTTTATCAGAATGAGCTTGATGCAAGTTTTTTAGGTGTGGAACTTGACCCCTTTGAATTGAACAGTTGGAGAGTCTTTGCCCATATTGGTGTAGCAAATCAGCACCAAAACTCTCATATTTGAATAGCAAAAGGTTTAATTATGTCAAGAGATACAAGGAATGTAGTGTTAAGTAACATTTGATAAGTATCAATAGATACTATGCTTTCATGTACTTGAGTTTGATGCTTTGATGCTTGAATTTCAGTGAAAGCTTCAAATATTCAAAATCTTTCCAAGGCTTGCTTGTTGGATACTAAAATCTTGCTGGAAACTTCAATTATCAATGGATTAAAGTGGTAGAGGTTTGGTTTAAGTGGCAAGAGAGAGAAAATGAAGGAAAAAATGAGCTTGAAGGTAAGTGGCTATAGCTGCCAGTTATGATTTCAAGATAGTAGCCTAATATTTTGGTTGTAGCAACTCACCCAGTAGACAATTTAAGTTGAAATTTTGTCAAGAGGTAGCTCGTATGGTAAATTGAAAAAGACCTATGGTATCCCTTGACATTGTGAGGCATGATGATGGCGCCATTAGTTGAACAACAACATGCCTTATGGCTTTCTATAGTAATACCTCTAAGTAATCTTCTAATATCTCTCTGTTGGAGTGGAATTTTCTCAATCCCTCTTAGCTAAAATAAGTCACCTATATGACCAACAAAAACCCTATGATAACTTGTGGAATAATGCTCACAGTAGGGAGAGAGAATAGGTCCAATTTACATAAGCAGAATTTGCGCAAGATCTGTGTTTTTCAACAATGCTGGGTTGTATGTTGCACAATGATAGGAAATTTTGGGCTCAAAATATGTGCCATGACCTAAGGAATGTGACAAGATGCACAAATCTAGGACATGGTAGGGAGCTGTGGTGGGTGGAAGATGAAGACCAAACTCATGATGACATAGACAAGTAGAGACAAACTGTTACACAAGTGAATTAGGTTCCAAGATGGCAGCTTGGACTCATAAACACAATTTTGTGTAGGACTGACAAAGACAAGACACTTAACTGAAGGTACAAAGCATCATGACATTATATTCATTCCATATTAAAAAGTGGTAGTCAAGTACAATGCTTTATAGTTGTTGGATGGTAGTAGTTTTCCCTTTCTATGCATATGGGATTCAGTCTGCCTGCATGTCAAAGCCTGGAATTGCCTCATACAAAGAGGCTACAATAGGTGTGATTGCAAATATCTCAACAAGGAACAACTCTTGAGAAGAAAGCTCGAAGAGATATGCCTTGGTTGAAGAGATATGGCTGCTCCAATAGAGGTAGGTAGGTGCTATCTATGCCAGCCAAAAAGAGATAGAGTGAAGATGGAGGTGGAAGATGAAGGGTTTATGCCAAGCTAAGCTAACCAAAGATTGAGAGGAGCTGAAGGAGTGATTTATAGAGCTAAGCCATGCCTGACTAGGCTCTGATACCATTGTGAGAAAATGTCAGATTTAGAGCATGGCTATGGAGGTTGAAAGAGGAAGAGTGAGTTCATGAGGTAACAAACATCAAGACCAAATGTCACACAAGTGAATTGGGTTCCAAGGTGGAAGCTTGAACTTTTGAACACAATCTTGTGTGTTGAAAATGACACAAACACTTTTTTGGAAGTACAAAAGTACTATGACATTGCATTCAAAATGAGAGCAAGTACAATGCTTTATAGGAATAGACTAGGCTACACTTTCCACCACTGTGCATATGGGATTCTGCATATTGAGCCCACACTACTCCATGTAAAGAGGCTAAGCTGGGTGTGATTGCCAATATCTCAACAAAAATCCCTCTCACATAGCCATCACACACACACACACACACACACACACACACACACTCTCTCTCTCTCTCTCTCTCTCTCTCTCTCTCTCTCTTTGTGGTGTAGTGAGCTTTCCTCCTTACCTTCATTTTGTAATCAAGACTCTAAGGATCTTTTATCATTCCACAGTTCAAGTAATTTGCCTTTGCAAGCATCATTACTCCATTTATGCCTCATCATCCATGCAAGCTCCATGGATAGAATAATAAGAAGAAAAATAAGGAAAAAATGGAGAAAAGCTTCCTCTAGAGGTCCCTCACACACACACTCTCTCTCACAATGCCCCTCTCTCACCATTTCCACACAAGCAACCAAGAGGATAAAAAGTAAGAGAATAAAAAGAAGCAAGAAATCCTTCTCTCCCTCTGTGAGTGTGTGTGTGTGTGTGTCTTCACACAAGTAAGAAAGAGAAGAAAAAGAAGCAAAAAAGTCTCTTAGAAAGTTGCATTCACAAGAATGAGCTCCTCTATTCACTTTCTAGCTTTTAGACATGGGGTTTTGGGTTTAGGGTACTCCACCCATATTTTTGGCCTTTTGACAAGTCCTCTTTTGAGTTATGTATATATCCTAGGATAATGGGAAACATTTTATGACCTCCAATTCCACACTTAGACAAAGTCTTATCCACCAAAAGGGATTCCTTGTCAAGAGTACTGCCAATAACCAGCACTTATTTAGTAACTTCATCACCAATAATAACCTCAACCACCACTATTGAGTACCACAAAGCATCCCTCATCAACAAATAACACCACCAAGAGCCATTTTTAATGGAAATGCAATGGTGTAAGAGTCCTCATAATCTTTTATATCTATAAACTAACATGGTCACCTAGCCTAGTCCTATTTGTACTCTTGTGTACATTTGCACTTCCAAATCTCAATCAGCTGAAGCACATCACCATCCGAAAGTTACGTCACTTGTGGAATCCTTGAGCAGCTGCAAGACACTAGGAAGAACTATTAACTGGAGCCTTAGCTTTCAAACATCATTCTTTGGTTATAATAAGCATGATAGGGTTTCAAATTTTTGTTATGAGATTGATCATCTTCACCAATATTCTTGTACAACTTGTACACCAATATGAAAAACTCACAAGTTAGTTACAACAAGTTTACTTAGAGCTGCACATGCTAGACATATTGAAAAGAATTGGAGAAGCTAGGACTGATACAAATGGAATAGCCTCATCAAGAGTATAATGCCTTCTATAACTTGAGGTGTTAACATGATGAACATGTTGGCTCTTCAAGGTCTGATCGACAACCCTGAGCTCATGTAAAATTCAATCATGAGCATTTCACAGATGAGGGACATTATTGATAGGAATCTTGATTTGGCCCACATCCTCAATGATCTAGGTACATCATGTTAGACACTTGATGTAGCCATCGGAAACCTTGAGCTCATATGTGAGATTATGAGAAACACAAATCATGCAATGCGCAACATTGAAGCAATTATCTAAACAATTCAATTGTCAACCCTTACATTCACTTTGGCCAAAGATCTGTGTGGCCTAGGGGCTTCCCTATGGAAACATAAATGCAAAGATTAGTTATAGGCATGTGCTAAGTGGAAACAAGTTTATTTGGAAACAAAGGATTATCCAATGGGTTCCCAGACATTGATGTTTTTTAATCATAATATTGAAAATTTAAAAGCTAAGTTGTTTGATGTCAAGTTTGATACACATGCACTTCCTATTGCACTCCCACAAGGTATGATGGATCCCATTAAACATCTTAATACATTGTTCCATTCTTAGGATTTCTAGGTGCACATGCTTCCTCTATCAGTAAACCCTTGAGTTCCATACATAATAAAGGGATATTGGGGTTTCCCGGGTGCATGTTCTACCTAGAGTAGTAGTTACTACTACTACTACGGATTCAACATTTGTAGTTGACGATGATATTGTTCTAGAGATTTCATGAATGAATTTATTGGGAGTAGGATCAAGCCCCTAAAGTGTTAATGACCAACTCTTGTGATAAGCTTATCATGATCATATTTGATCTTGAGATTGTGTGAAGTTGCAAGTTGGTTCATGTAACTTAATTGTACCAAATCATCCACATCTTGTTATAATAACCATCTTGCTTTGCTCCAAAGAGTCCTTCCATTTGATTCTTGTCAATAATGTCTTTTCTCTTTGCTCAAAAACTTTGAGTTTACTATCTATTTGTTGACATAAGTTGATTATGCTCTTCGATTAATGGCTACTCCTAAAGACCATGCTTCTTGTAGATCATGGGCTAAATCATGCTACTTTGCCTAGGCATGCTCCAAATGAGAAAGGTTTGATGAGTTCCTCCAATATAGAAGAGATCTTGCATGCTCCTCTATCATCAACTAGTGTAGGGTCCCATTCATAGAAGTAGAATATGCCAAATAGTAGGGTAGGAAGCCAACAAAATTCTGATGAGACCTATAGAGTGCATGGTTTTGTTTGTGTTTCTAAGTGTCTTATCATAGTTTATCTTCTACAACCTTGTGCCTTCGGCAAATGAATTCACGACATCTATCCTATCTAGAATTTAGGACTAATTGAGGGCTCTACAATTTTTTGGTTATGCCTTCTACAATCTTGGGCCTTCGGCAAATGAATTTATGGCATCTATCATATCTGGCATTCAAGACTAATTAAGGGCTCTACAATTTTTGGTTATGCCTTTTGGGTTAACTAACATCCCAGCCACTTTTTAGAGCCTCATGAGTAATATATTACAACCATTTCTCTTTAAGTTTATCTTTGTATTCTTTGGTGATATCCTTATTTGTAACAAATCATTGGAGAATCATCTATTGCACATGAGAAAGGTATTTGATGTATTAAGACACCACATGCTCCTGGGTAAGGAGACCAAGTGCTCATTCATGTAGATGGACGTGGAATACTTGTTGGGACATATTGTTAATGAGAAGGAAATTAAGGATGATCCTAAGTGTTGAAAGAACTTTCCCTATCTTCTTCTTCTTCTTCTTCTTCTCCTCCTCCTCCTCCTCCTCCTCCTCCTCCTCCTCCTCCTCCTCCTCCTCCTCCTCCTCCTCCTCCTCCTCCTCCTCCTCCTCCTCCTCCTCCTCCTCCTCCTTCTTCTTCTTCTTCTCTTTCTCTCTCTCTCTCTCTCTCTCTCTATATATATATATATATATATATATATATATATATATATATATATATATATATATATATATATATATGAACTCCAATAACAGTAATTGGCGGGGTGAAAAAAAATTCAGTTAGCTAGCCTAAGCTAAGGCTTTTATAATCCTTAGCTAAAGGCTAAGTGCTTATTGGTGGTAATGGTGTCGTATTCTCTGCCTTTGATCGTATCACATGATGTGTGATGGCATGGTAGCTTTGACTCTATCGATGAGTGATTGATGATCTTCAAGTAGTGTTGATTGAATAGTGCTGTTGGGATGAAATCAAGGTAGGACGTGGCATTAAGCTTGAGGTTGCTTGATTCAATGGTGGCATGATTAGAAATTTGTTCCTTCATTTTTTTCATTTTTTAAAAATAAAAAATTCCTTAAGGTTATAAACCTTACAAGTTTGCCTCCCCTTCACACTTGGGAATTACCAAGGGACGAGACACACTTGGGATATTACACACTTACACTTTCTAGTCTACTCATTCACCTCAGTGACATCAAAATTAATAACAAAATCAACATGGAAAGGAAACTAAGAAAGAGAACAAATTTCTTGGTTGTGCCAAAGGTAGTTATGATCATGGGAGACCTTGTTATTAAAAAATTACTTTGCTTGTATATAATGCTTTATCAAGGCTACCACTGGTGTTTCCCATGACCTTTCCAAGAACCCTTTTTCCGCAGTATCAAACAAATATTTTTCATCTACTAAGTTCCCTTGCTTCATCATATGTGGAACCATGAAGAACTAGTGGAGTTTCCTACATTTGTCATATCTAAAAGCATATATGAACTTACACACTCTCCATATGAACCTATGCATGGTTTGAGCCCTCAAGTGTGGGAAAACATTCTAGGCTCTCATGGAGTTAAGCCATCTCCCAAACCATCAAAATACATAATGTGTATGAAAAAGAAGACTAGCAATTCCCTTAAGAAGTGAATGCATGAGGTACATTTAGACTGTTGGGTGGACACTTCAAACTAGTTTTCTATGTAGCGAGACTCCTCTAAATGGCTATCACACTTGCATGAACTCCAAGATGAAGGGCTAATTTTCCATCAGGCATTGTTTGACCATACTCCAACCATTTTGAATCAAATCTTTGATTGTTAGAGTTTGATCTTCCATCACACGAACAAAGGGGCAAGAGTGCATTCAAAAAAAAAAGTCATGACTCATAGCTCTAGCTCCTTCTCTCAATCTTGCCAATCACAACATGAATGCATTGAATGCTACTCTATGGCAACAAGAAGCTATTAGGGTCAAGAGAAACAACCAATTAATTAAGATTGAAAGGGAGCGACGGATCGAAGGTTGGACTCGAGAGTTATGGTGGGAGAGCAAGAGCAAGAAAGGGAGAGACTAGAAATAGGAACTCCAACAGTCACAATGTGTGACCGGGCCTTCCTTTATTCAAATTGTCACTAAAAGAATAAAGAATAAAGTGATGGTGACAGGTGCCCGCCACCTGCAGTATGCAGTGGCGGTGATTGTCAGTGTAGTAATACACGGGTGGCTAGGCAGAAGCGCCTTTACCCCCAACAACCTCCCACTTAAAGGCAAATCTGCCCCAGTGAGGAGTGAAAAGAAAAAGAAAAAAGACAGTACAACATGTACACATGTACAATAGGATGAGAAAAGACATCATCTCATCCCACGCCCATCAACCTCTTGAGGAAGGCAAAGCGCTTTGTAGAGAGGCTTTTCCTGAGCAGATCTGCAAGATTCTGGTCAGTCGAGATCTTGACAAGATCAACAGACTTGTCCTCAACGACCCCACGTATGAAGTGATACATCACCTCAATGTGTTTCGTCTTTGCATGGAAGACCGGATTCTAACTGAATAGCACTCATAGAATCCAAATGCAGTGTAGGGATAGCATCAATACCAAGGTCAGCAACTAAACGACCCAACCAAATGGCCTCCTTGCAAGCCTCAGTGGCTGCAACATACTCGGCCTCTGTAGTAGAAAGGGCCATGTATTTTTTCACCTTGGACATCCAAGAAATAGCACCTCCAGCATAGGTGAATACATAGCCGGAAGTGGACTTCCTACTATCTGCATGTCCTGCATAATCAGAGTCAGTGTACCCCACGACTCCTGTATCCTGGCTGCCATAGCATATGCACATATCTGTAGTGCCCTTCAGGTACCTCATGATACCCTTCACGGCATCCCAATGCTTCTTGCCAGGTGTAGCCATATAGCGTGCCACAACACCAACTGCAAAGGCAATATCTGGGCGAGTGGCTATCATGGCATACATAAGACTGCCCACTGTGGATGCATAGGGAATCTTGGCCATCTCAGCCCTTTGCTCATCTGTCTGTGGACAATCAGCCTGTGATACCTTCACATAAGAAGGCAATGGACAGCCAATAGACTTTACGTCCTACATGCGAAAGTGCTCAAAGACTTTATGAATGTACTCCCTCTGTGACAAGTAGAGGAGTCCCTGATGCCTGTCGCGTCTAATGCGCATACCAAGTATGTGAGCGGCCTGTCCCAGATCTTTCATCTCAAAGATCTTCTTGAGATGAGCCTTAAGAGCATCTAACTCATCATGAGCTTTCCTTGCTATTAGAATATCATCCACATAGAGTACCAAAATCAATAAAGAACCATCACGGGCTTTCTTTGTGTAAAGACACGGATCCGTAGCACTCCGGCTGTAGCCCTGTGACTGCATAAAGGCATCAAACTTATAATACCACTTCCTAGGTGCCTATTTCAAGCCATAAATACTTTTCTCAATTTGCACACTAGGTGCTGCCTACCAGGTTCTGCAAAGCCCTTAGGCTGCTCCATATAAATCTCATCATGCAAGTCCCCATGTAAGAAAGCCGTCTTGACATCCATCTGGTATAAATCCAAGTCAAGTTGAGCAACCAAAGCCAAGACTAAGCACGGGGTGGTCATCTTAACCACAGGAGAAAAGACCTCGTCAAAGTCCACACCATGCTCCTGCTTAAAACCCTTTGCTACCAATCTAGCCTTGCATGCCGGCTTGGGGTGTCCAGGGGTACTTTTTAGCTTGTACACCCACTTGCATGGCAAAGCCTTCTTGCCCATAGGCAAGGAAACCAAATCCCAAGTGTCATTCTTATGTAGGGAGCCTATCTTAGACTGCATAGCCCTCTCCCAGGAGTGACTGTCACCCCTGCGCATAGCCTCATCATAGGTGAAAGGATCTCTTGCATCTGTAACCAAGACATAATGCATCGAGGGCTGAAATCTATTTGGTGGACGTTTGTCTCTAGTAGACCATCTTACGACAGGTTCTGCTGCCTGCCAAGTTGCCTGTCCAACACCCTGACCATGAGCATTTGCTACAGTTGTAAGCTGTCCAACTGGTTGTGCGGGAGCTCTTGGCTCCTCCTGAAATATGACCTTGTAGATCTCAACAACTCTCTTAGGCTGCCTATGCATTTTGTCTTCATGGAAGACTACATCATGACTGCGGATGACTTTCCGTGCCTACAGATCCTAGAGACGGTAACCCATCTCGCCTGCATCCCCATAACCAAGGAAAATACATTTGATACTCTCGGGATCCAGCTTACTTCTCTTGTCCCTAGGCACATGGCAAAATGCCTCACATCCAAAGACACGGAGATGCGCATAAGAGGGAGGTTTTTCAGTCCATACCTCCTCTGCAACCTAGAAATCTAAACCACTAGAAGGTGATCTATTTATGACATGCACAGTTGTACTAACTGCCTCAGCCCAAAAGCTCTATGGTAGACCTGTATGGCTAAGCATACTGTGTACACGCTCTTGGATGGTTCTATTCATCTGCTCAACCAAACCATCCTGGGGGGGTGTAAGAGGCGGTCAACTAACGCTTAATACCCCTCTCATCACATAATTGCTCAAAAGCACGTGAGACATACTCACCCCCATTATTTGTCCTTAGGCATTTTAGCCTATACCCAGAGCCTGTACCCAGACTGGTTCTCAACCAATGCAAGCCATCTCTGAAACACAACCAAGACATCGGATTTTAGCTTAATGGGATAAGCCCAAACTTTCCGTGAAAAATCATCTATGAATGCAACAAAATACTTTGTACCACCCATAGACTGACAAGGCATGGGCCCACAGACATCCGAATGTACCAATGCCAAGGGCTCACTCATGCGTGGCCTACCAAACTTCTTATGCGTAGACCTAGTCTGTCTGCCATAAAGACAATGCTCACATGAATCAAAACATGCATAATCAAGGGGCGGTAAGTACTGCAAACCAGAAAGCATTTTCATTCCCTTCAAAGACATATGGCCCAAACGGGCATGCCAAAGAGATACATGTGGGATAGAACCCATAGACAAAACATGATCAAGGGAAGAAGCTGATACAATCAAGGGGTAGAGACTGCCAGCAGCCTTGGCACCTCTCGCAATCACAAGTTTGCCATGAGTGATCTTCCATGCAGAGTCTCCAAAACATACATGATATCCTGCGTCATCAAGCTGTCCAGTTGACATGAGACTGCGTGTCAAAGCAGGTACATGACGTACATCCTGCATAACAAAACTGCTGCTAGAAGAAAACTGCAGCCTAACATCACCAATGCCCATAATATCAAGAGAGTTGTCATCACCCAAGCGCACAATACCCGAAACAGTACGGTATGAATGAAACCACTCTCGGCAAGGTGTCACATGAAAGGATGCACCTGAGTCCAAGAGCCAACACTGTGCATACATAGAGTGTATCTCTGTCATCTACGAAGCACTAGAAGAAGCTGCAAGGATATAATCATCATCATCAACATCCTCAGGTTGCATAACATTGATCTCTTCAATTTTAACACTGGACTTTGTAGGCACTATGTTGCGATCAGAAGACTTATCTTGCACTTTGTCTTTCCCCTTATTTTTGCACCTTTCATTGTGCAATTCATGGCATTGTAGCCTAATATGGCCCTTTTTCCCACAATGGTGACAAGTAACATCTGCAATCCTGCCACGGGATTTGCTACATGACTTCCCACGAGACTTGGATTGAAATTTTTGAGAATCCCATCCATGGCCATTGCCACTGCCATGCTTTCCATATCCATCATTCCTGCCTCTAACTGTCATAGCATGCGACACACGAGAGGCATCCAAATTCTTATGGTTAACCTCTTCTTGTAGAAGAGCACTCTCAACATCAGATAATTTCAAGGTAGCAGTAGAGGCACATAATGCAGTGCGGAATACATCCCATGACTCATTAAGAGTACCAAGCAAGAAAAGAGGAGTGACATCCTCTGTAAAAGTGATGTCTTGCGAAGTCAAGTTCTTGAGTATAGTATGGAACTAGCTCAATGAACAGACATAGTCACATTCTCCTTCATGCCCAGATCCATAAGCTGCTTCAGCCAATACATTTGACTCGCTGGACTTTTCTTGTCATAGAGATTCTTGATTTTATCCCACAACTGCCATGCACTCTGTTCTTCCTCAAATACATTGTAGTGAACCTATTCTGTGAGAGACAATACAATGGTGGACTTGCATAACTCATAAAGCTCAAGCCATTCGTCTTCTGGCATAGTTACAAGCGGATGCCCGCTTAACCTCAAAGGTTTGATCTACGATTTCTACACCAACACCTGCCAAATCTGGCTCTTCCAATAAGAGTAATTCGTACCATCAAGCTTAATGATGTTGAAAATAGCATGATCAGTGGACGAACTTGCCATAATCCAGGCTGGAAGACTGTAGACAGTTCAAAACTGCTTGTTGTTTACTGCAGAAAATGACAAAAAAATCACCAAAATCGAGGAAAAATGGTGAGGAAATTGGAACCAAAGCTGCTGCCCACCAAGTACTAGTGAAAGTACATCATTTCAGATTGTTTCAGCATGAAAAATCCATGTCAGTCCATACATATATGCTTGCTATAATAAATTTCAGATTTCAGTAAAAGAGAGCTAACAGTGCCAAAATCGGATCCCAAGGCAATCAGATATTGCCAAGACCAAAGCCGACATCATGCAGGCATAGCATAAGCATAAGCATATGATGGTCGATAAGCATGAATCCAACACCCAAGTATGTCATACAAACATCTTCCAGTGAGTAGGCACACCCCCCAGTCAACGAGGCAAAGTGTTCATGCCACTACCAAAACTTGACACAAATAGGTGTCAGTTCACAAAGATACGGATCCAAAACTGAGACTTAGCTCATAAGCATACAGTGAACCAAGACATATGATGTATCATCCCAAAAGGTAAGAAGTCCCAAAGTCTCAAGTGTCTGTAACTGCTCAATGGCATGTAACGGCTCAATGCATAAAAGTACCGCATGCTCAATGTTTGATAAGTAGTCAAGAATGCTCCCATTGGCACAAAAGTTGTATGTACGAGCTCAAGAGCTCAAGCCAAGGCAAGACACAGTGCCAATGACATAAGTCCAAGACAATATATCAATAGTACATCCCGAACATGTAGATGGTAGAGCATCCGTATGTAGCATCCGTAAGCATGTAAGACATCAAATACATCCCAATCCAAACTCTAACAATCCAAGTAACATCCAAGACTACAATCCAAAATGCATCCAAGGTGGAGCTTCAATGAGCACTCAAGCTCAACATATGCATAGGGTAATCAACCGTGACATGAGCATCAAGCCGTAGGCAACGGGTATGGATAAACCCAAGAAGCATCACTGTCAAAGCATATACCAATGTCAATAAGTGTGGGTTGAAATAAGCTCAAGCTTCCAAAAGCATCCGGATTCAATGACAAGCTCAAAGTCGTCCCTCGATAATCAATACATCATAGCATAACCCAAGACATACATCCAGAATCAATAGGCATATGTCAAAGCATGAAAGATAGCTTCAGCCCAAGAGTATTCAGCATGCATTTATTGTTATAAACGGTGTATTTCCAGTCCCAAAATTAGGCCAAAATCATAGCATTACATGTAGCTTCAATCCCCCAATCAATCGGGATGCAATAGGCATCAAACCGGTTATGTAGTCATGCCCAAACAAGCATAGGTATACAAATACATGCTGTCTCAAACCTAAAATCTATTGCAGAAGATTCTGTCATCAAAATTTGGAAAATCTGACATCACCATCATGTCCGGAGCCTGCCAAAACCCCAAGTTAGACTGTTACCTTGCCTGAATCGGGTTCCAAATGCTCGAGATATGATAAAAAGAGTGATTTTTGGGCCAGATTTTGAAAGAGGTGCAAAAAAAACGTGAGCTGGCTAGGGGGGTTTGCTGTCCCACATGTCAACAATGGGGCCCAAAGGGAGCACAAATGAGGGCCAAAGAAGGCTTACACCAAGCCTCAGCAAGCCTTGATAGGCTGGAAGCAAGATCTAGGTGAAGGAAGCTCCAAGAGGTGTGAGCTATGACTGCCCACAACATGTTTACAGCCTGTGAGACCTAAGAACTAAAGTAAAACCTGAAGAAAATGATCAAATACCTCTGATCTAATGCCCTGAAGGTGCCCAATAATACCGGAAAGATGCTCAGGAAGCCGGGGAGTGACGAGAGCTTGAAGGAGTCGGATATGGCTGCCAGGAAGGAGACCCAATGCAAGTAGGGAGTCGATGGGATGCTGAAAATGCCACGAACCAAGCTCAAGAGTCAGAAAGGAAAGCTCTGATACCAATTGAAAGGGAGCGAGGGATCGAAGGTTGGACTCGAGAGCTATGGCGAGAGAGCAAGAGCAAGAAAGGGAGAGACTAGAAAGGGAGAGCAAGAGCAAGAAAGGGAGAGACTAGAAATGGGAACTCCAATAGTCACAATGTGTGATCGGGCCTTCCTTTATTCAAACTATCACTAAAAGAATAAAGAATAAAGCGATGGTGACGGGCGCCCGCCACCTGCAGTGTGCAGTGGCGGTGACTGTCAGTGCAGTAATACACGGGTGGCTAGGCAGAGGCGCCTTTACCCCCAACAAAGATACACAACCAACTAATTGAGATACATGACCAACTAATGTCCAAAAGTTTGATCACCTATTGGATCAAATGGTAGTGCCAATAATCAATCCATGAAGGATCAATAGGGTCATCAACTTAATCGGCACCATGAGCAATGGTATAATGAATATAATTAGTAGCATGAACATTGTTATGATGTGCACATCCTTATGGGTATAAATACCATGAGTATTATCAATAGCATTATTATGAGAAACAACGTGAGCATTCTCATGGGAATTATGAACATGACCCTAATGAGCAAAGGCAATGGCATGTGCATACTTATAGTTGACATGTATATAGTGATTGTACATAATGTACATGGGCAACAACATGCAAATGTAAATGAGTATGTACATGGAAAGTAGCATAACTACTAGCAATGCAGTGATCAATACGATTAGCTGTCTGATCATTACTTTGTATAGCATGAGTAGCCATCTGGGTAGTCTTATATACATGGGTAGTAGCATGAAAATGTATATGAGTATATACACAAGGATCAACATACAGTATGGATAGCCACTATCTTATGAATAGCATGTATATTAGCATGTATATTGTGATCATGCATCTTCTTATGGGTAGCAACATACACATGACGATGATGCATATGATCATTCTTCTTTTGGACATGCTTTTGATTAACATTCTTATGGGCATCATGATGCTACTAATGGCACATACCTCACTAGTGATGACATAAGAGAAATGCATGCTCAAGGCTTATGTTACATGTATACTAAACCTATGTCAATTGATCATAAACACACATGTAGGGCCAAGAATGCTAAATGAATACTTGTATTTTAGTTTCCTAATAAAAAGGAGGATCAAATAGATAACAAGTTGGTTGAGAACCCTAGTCCCCCTTAACTCTTCCAAGCCATGATAAGAGCATCTCACTACAATTTCATGGTAAGGATACATTTAGTCCAAGGACCTTAAGTCTGAATGCTTAATGGTAGCCAAGACTATAGGGGTCATGGACATGCAATGGGGGTAATGTTCCAATGGATGGCATAGATCATAAATTTCCCTTTGATCCAATTGGGCTAAGTATTGAACCAAAAAAGTAAAGCCCTCTTTAGATCAATACATATGGAAAAATCTTTGAAGGATCTTTATGTCAGTTGGGCTCTATCTTATACCATTGTTTCATGGTAAACTATATATAGGATAGCTCTCTAATTTAGACCAATTTAACTTATACTTTAATTACAAAGATGTGTGCCTTACATAATTCAATGATCTCAAAATAAGCTTTCTTTTAAGCTATAGTATGTATTATCTAGATCAAGATATGGAAAGTTATGGCAGTTTTAATGCAACCAAGTTTGTATACACAACATAGGGATTGTTGACCAAATGTAGTCCTAATTGAGACATTTTGAGTCAAGTTTCCAATTTTATGATTCAAAATGGATGCAATGATATTGTACTTTATGTTGAGAACCAGGTCCATGCATTATCTTGAAGACTTTGGATTCTTTATAATGTCTAAAAAGAGTAGCACCCTAGCCCTTTCCACCATTTGGGAAAACCCTAATAAGTCCTATCTTTTATTTTTTATGACAAAAACATCTGAGTGCGGATGGAATATAAAGAGTGGAATAGCATGGGAAAAATAAGGGAAAGTACCAAAAAATACCTGATTACACATGCAAGGGTATGAAAGGTATAAGGGGCTCAGTTTAGGGCATGGGCATTGGTTATTTGCATAATCAAGTATCTTCACCTTTCTCTCCATCCTTCATGGCTTCCTTGCTTTCTTTCTCTCTCTTCCTATCTTTATCTCTCCTTCTCTATTCTTTCTCTCCTATTCTCTCTCCTCTTTGCAATATTCTCTGTCTTCTCTTCTCCCTCTCTAATCCTCTTCAATACACTTACTTGGAGTAGAGGTTATAGAGTTGAGCTTGAGGGGGAGTGTAGATATATCAAGCTCAACTCAAGAAAACACTCACACATCTAGATGACCATTTCTACATTCATATCACTGATGTTGTTAGTACTTGCATTGGCACATCATTCTAGTGATACTCCCCATAGATAGTCCACCTACCTGAGTCATGGGATATCTATCTAGTCACACTATGGGCCACTAGTATATAATGTGTGTTGTACTCTCTCTTTATTTTGATATATTGTTATAAAGAAGAAGAAGAAGAAGGAGGAGGAGGAGGAGGAGGAGGAGGAGGAGGAGGAGGAGGAGGAGGAGGAGGAGGAGGAGGAGGAGGAGGAGGAGGAGGAGGAGGAGGAGGAGGAGGAGGAGGAGGAGGAGGAGGAGGAGGAGGAGGAGGAGGACCATGGTTTTCAGATTTCTATCTTGTGTGCATTCTCTATGTATGCTGTGTGTCTTGCAAGAGAGCTCCCTCTCTCTTCCCCCATATTTTCAAATTATTCTAGTAAAAGAAGAAAGAGGATGTTTTAAATGAAGGAAAATAAGAGAAATTCAATTGAATAAATGAGTTGTGATAATGTATTGAGGTGAGATCAAGTGTAATTTTAGTCAAGAATACTGCACCAATAAGATATAAATGAAATAAAAATGGCTTAATACTCCAATTCTTGTTAAAATAAGGGAATATCCATGTTTTTAATAAGGAAGAGTGAATGTTACCAACCTTTCTACTATAGCATGCGTTTAAGGAGGATTTCACCCCCGTACAAGTGTACAAGAAAGGAGATTCAAAAGATGATTGAAAGTGAATTATAGTGCAACCACTTTGGCACATGCTAGGTTGGGAACCATGATGATTAAAATTGTGAAGAAATTACGTTGAAGTAAGTGGCATTTGGAAAATTTTAATTTGGAATATCCAAACAAGATACTGAGCTAGCAAATTTCAACGTGATGTTTACTAGAAGTGCTTTTGATGCTAGCTTGTATGTGTTTAAGAAGAATGGAAAGTATGAATGGTGATTTTGTGTTTAAATGCCTTGTTCATCATAGAAAAGCATAAATATATGCTTCAAAATAATAGGGAGATGCTAAATTGTTCTAACTTTGAATTGTTAGAAGCAATGCTAGGAAATTATCAAGGCATTTAAGATGATTGAGTGTGAGGCAATGGTTTGAGCAATGGAAGTAAATGCAAAATAGTCATAAAAAAACACGATTGTGGAAATGAGCTAATATCAAAATCTTATGTGAAGCCTCATCATTCTATAAAATACAATGCCAAATCTCATTTATCAATTGGATTCTTGAGCTCAAATGAGCCTTGATAGAGACATTGGAGAGTACGGATATAAGTACTAAAAATACTTAAAGGATAAAATGGACTACAAAATCACCTCTTGATCAAGCAAGAACTTATTTAGACACTCTAATTTTGATTAAAAAAAGGGGATGTTGATTCTAAGAGCTCAAAGGAAAGTCATGATTATAAATTAACCAAGGTTTTTCAAAGCAATCAACTAGCTTGGAATCTTTGTTGACTTAGCATTTCCTTCCAATCAAATAGTCCATTTTCACATGAACATTAAGTTGAGATTTTGGAGGTCACTCAAATTCCCATCTATTGAGCACTCAAACATCTTACACACTCTATCCTCCTGCATTTAGAATCTTTCCTCCTCTCTATACACCTCAATC
The DNA here is from genome assembly GCF_053477565.2 of Lygodium microphyllum. NCBI lineage: Eukaryota > Viridiplantae > Streptophyta > Polypodiopsida > Schizaeales > Lygodiaceae > Lygodium > Lygodium microphyllum. The sequence goes on from NC_141157.1 coordinate 110,326,004, forward strand.
TATCTATATCTTTTGCACACGTTATCCTCCTCCATCTTTCTATATCACCATCAAACTTCATATGACTACATGGGATGGACAAGCCTTTGTTAAAATTTCTAGTACTTTAGGATATTGGGGAGCTAAGAATGTGCAGCTATACATTTCACTCAAATCATGCACATTAGTTCAACTCCTAGACTGTGATTCCAAGGGCTCTTTAAGTGGCCTTAATTTTCATAATGGGATTGTACTTAAGCCTTCCTCATAGGGACTCCAATTCCCTTATAAGCTTGAATTAATTTTTTGTTGCCTCATGTGGCATTATAAGTATTTTGGCATTTGGCGATGACCTTAGGATCATATAGATGGGCATAGAGAGTAGGCCTTTAATCTTGGCTTGATTGGTAGTAAAACTACCTTATGTGTGACACTTAGTCTCCTTAGCCATCTTGTATTCCTCCATTTTAAAGAAAGGAAGATCAATTGTTTCAAATAATGCATCCATCTCCTCTCATCCTCAAAATATAGGATGCATTTTTTTCAGAGATCTATGTCTAGTCAAGAACTTTGTGTCACATTTGAGCATGGGAAAAATGACATCAAGGTTGACTTAGTAAGTCTTCCAAGTTTCCACCATCTCTACATGGACTACATGAGTGTAGTAGTACAATCAAATTTCCCAATCCTCTATAAGTCTAGCATTTCTTGTCCACGGTTTTCCTAGTAGGAGGTTACAATCCACTTGTTCCACAATCATAAGGTTCACAAAGAACTAAAGTCTTCCAAGTTTCCATATCTACATGGACTACATGTGTCTAGCTCCCAAATAACACTAATCAATTTTCCCAATCCTTTATAAGTCTAGCATTTCTTATCCATGGTTTTCCTAGTAGGAGGTCACAATCCACTTGTTCCACAATCACAAAGCTCAAAGAGAACTAAAATCTTCCAATTTCAACTAGCCAATCTTGTAGGAATCTAACGTAAACAAACAAGAGGAAAGAGAGAGGGGAAGCAACCAAGAGTGCACTCACATAATGGAGACTTAAGCTAGGGATACAATTTGCTTCTTTTTATTCCATACAAAAGAACTTAATCTACAACATGATAAAAGACTAATATGAAAGTACTAGAATATATGTACATGCAGTCACTAAGTATGAAATTACCAAGGATAGATGAGATGGCACAATGAATATGCTATAACCAATAGTGGACTATGGGAGTGTATTCCAACTATAGAATCACTGGTATGTCCACCATGTTGGTCACCTAATGTGCCAATGAGTAAAGTCCTACCATATCACCAAGGTGTATAGTGGATGCCACCACATGTGGATCTTGATATCTCAACACTCCCCCCCTTGAGAGTAGCTTGATCTCATGTACTTCAAGCATAGTCTTGAAGTGGTGGAGCTTCTCGGGTCATGTGGCCTTGGTGAAAATATATGCAACCTGATCTTATGTATACTAACATAAACCAAGTCAGTATCACCTATTATAATCTACTCTGGAATGAAATGGTAGTGGATATCTATGTGTTTGGTTTGTGCAAGATACACCAAATCCTTAGTTGTTTGAATGTTACTAAGATTGTCATTATAGTTAATAACCTTATTGTGCACCTACAACCCCAAATTACCGTGTATCTTGTATAAGAAAGCTACCTCACATGTTGCAATTGTGGCATGTCTACACTCTACCTCATTACTAGATAGTGCAATTGTAGGTTGCTTCTTGTTGCTCCAAGTAATAGCACCGCTTGAAAAGGAAAACATAAATGTAATACCTCCTTGTGGGTCGAGAGACCCCTCCTTTTTCAAATTAAACAATTTTTTTTAAAACCCTCGTGTCCATGCTGCCAGAGCTGGCGGCGGATGGAGGGGGAGCTGCAATGGAAATACAGCCGTGACGGCGTATCAAGGTGACAAGGGGGAGATGATGTGGTGGCGGTGGAGGTGCCAAGGATCACGAGGGCGTCTATGAATATGATGATCATGATGATTTTGATGGGGGAGGGGCACACATGTGCCACCTCCAAATCCCCCCCCTCGGTACTATTCCTTCCTTCCCCTTAATAAGCCATAGGGTGAAGGGTAATCTGGGGTTCCTGTTAAGCTAAGGACCCCTTATCACAACATACCCCCCCAATTATTACCTATCTTCCCCCATAAAATCCCCCTCCATTATGCAAAGCATACATGCTAATTTCTTCCTCCCCCTATTGATGATTTGCAAAAGGGAGAGAGAGAGAGAGAGAGAGAGAGAGAGAAGAGTCTCAAGGGAAATTCCTCTCTTGAAAGGAGTTTCGAGTACCCTCTCTCCCCATCACAATTCCCGTGATCTCTCTGTCAACTACCCCTCTATGTGGCAAAAGGTTGCACAAGTCAAGGTGAAGTGTAGGAAACTTCGGCACAAAGGAGTGCTCTAAGAGAAGAGAAGGCCTACATTCCAAGCTTTGAAATGGCCCCGAAGTGCAAACTCTCCCAAGTAGCTATAAAGGCCACAACCACGGAAAGAGGATCGGGCAAAGATTTCATCACTAACATGAATGGGTTGTTAGGTATAAATGCTAATTCGACACTCCAAAAGTAGGTACTGTTACAATGTCTAGCCCTATGAATGGATTAATAAAGCATAATCATCATAGAAAGAAATCATACTTATGCATCGGTAATTTGCATAGTTGGAAAGATAGTTGTAAAGGCTCAATTCAAGTTTATGATGATCACGATTTGCCACGAATTGATTAAGCATCTATGGGTTGTTGCAATACTAAGCTGATTATTAGGCATGAATTTTTGCAAGTGCATCTTAGGTTACCAATATATATATAGAGATATGCAAGACTGTGTAAGACGATGGCATCCTATAAACCATTAGAGAGATGTGGCTTGCATTTACATTAGGCATGGAAAATTCATGTACCTCGCACAAAGAAAAATATAAGTCACAATTTATGATTTGCATGAGTTCATTGAAATGAATTTCCAAGAATAGAAGATCCACATTGCATCACCAACTCAGGAAAGACTTGCATCTGGACTTGCATGGCATCATGGACAGTTTCGATTGCACTACATGGTAGGGGTTCATCCTAAAAGATAGACTCAAGATGCGCATGTAAATTGTTAAACTTAACTGCAAGAGATGGTTTGGAGAATAAAATCCTATATGATAAGTAGGGCTAGGGTTTAGTTTGACTTATTTAGGGTTAATTGTAAATAAGCTATGTTATTGTTACAATCATAGATTGACCTAGAATCAAGTAAATACGCTCATAGGATCCCTATCCTAGTAACTAGATGTGATAAGTCCAATAACACCTTTAGGGGTATCATTGTAAACCATGATACAACTCAATGTCAATACAAGAAAACTTGAATATTGTATCCGCAAGAAAGAATGACCATTCGCCACATGACGTTTGATGCTCATGACTGCTCAAGGATTGCAAAGGGCTTAGTTTGCTCTTGGCTTGCAGGAGGAATGAACAAAAGTTTCAATTACGAATTCTTAAGGGACTGAAACCCTAGGGTAAACTTAGAAGCCCCCATAAGGTTCTAAGGAGAAAAATGGTTACCGCATAACCAATTAAAATCCTAGATTGAACTATTTAAGACCCGTGATCCCAAGACAAGAACCTTGGACTAAAAGCTAGCAAATTAGGGCAGCCATCCAAAAACTATTAGATATAAATCCAATAGTATAATTGCTCGCTCTTATCACATAAGAATGAGGTCGGAATGAGGGTATTCTCTATCCCTCAGAAGGTCATGGAAATTGATACCAAGGCAAGAAAGACCCAAGAAGGGTGAATGCTAAGCGTTCAAAAAAAGGAACTCCACCTTAGCAGATGACTTGAGCACTCGCCTTCATTGTTGTTTGTGCTTGTAAATTTAGGAGCACTGTATGTGAAAGGATTGTATAACCCAAACTCACAAAAGAAATTGGAATAATGAATAAGGTTAAATTCATGGAGGGCATGCCAAGCTCCCCCTTGCTAGCCGCCAACCCTAGCTAGCCAAGGGGGTTCTAAATAACTATGATGGGAACATGGACCAAACTTGCCACGAGAGGTCACTCTGTGGATTAGTTTGAACGTAGGAGGACGCTTCGGGATGCCAGGGGGGTTCTGGTTGTAAATTCCCTACCTGTAGGTCCTACTCAAATAATCTACATGACTCAGATGGATTCTCGAGGCCCTGTTATTAGTGCAAGGGTGAAAACTTGGAGGAAATAAGACGCATCCTCACGGATTATGGGAATCATCCTTTTTGGACAAGACTTGTATCTCAATTAAAATGCTAATATAGAGTTTACTTCCAAGGAACTTGTCTGAAAATTGTTTTTGTGTCAGTGCCATAAGTTATGCAAACGAACCTTGTTCCCTAAAAGGCTTAATTAAGGAAGCTGATTTTAAATGCCACACATAAATGTGATAGGACCTAATTAGATAACTAAAGAATGCCTATTGAGGGAAGTGGGTGGGCAGGACCCCGAACAAGCCCATCCTACAAAAGGGAGGTTCCAAAGAACTGGGAGGCTTCTCACAAGGTTCTATAGTCGTATGATCTTTAGGTATTGTTAGGTTATAACCCGATTCATGCCATTTTAGGGGACTAGAATGAGACTATAACCTACAAGTAGAGAGGTTGAGTGGCACATCCCTCTCGTTTCCCATTCTCTTCGAACCAAGTGTGACATGGGTCAGCTTTGGCTTCGGTATCTCTGCGTAAAGTAGGATGTCCAGGATGACCCACCAATGCTAGAATGCTGTCAAGAGACCTTGACCACTAGGGACCCAAGTTTCAGGTTGATCCTAGTGGGCTTGGCTGTGAATGTTCCATTGTGAGGCGGACTCAAGAAGCCCTAGGTGACAAACCTCGTAATATTCCATGGGAGTGTTGGGCGGCATCACTTAGATTAGTTTCTCGATGGACCGCTAAAAATATGCCTGGTCAACTGCTAGGTGGGCATGTTATAATAGATCCATTGGTAGACCTCTTTTTTGAAATAGTACCAACCCAATTTGCATCTATGTACCCATGCAAGTCCAATGTACACCTATAGCATAGAATAAGGCATAGTCAACTATAGACTTAACATAGTGAAATGTGTGGCACAGTGCATCCAAATATGGCTTCTATTAAAGTTGCATAAACTAACTCTCCAAATCAGTTGTGTAGTTTAGATATAGCCTAGTGATTGTCAATTAAATAAGGTTTCCCACAATCGTTCTATACATAATAATACCTTCAATCACATCACCCTCATGTGCACTAAACTTAGCATCAACACCTAGAGGTATTGAGATTGGCTTACAATAATCCATACCATTCTCTTTTAGCATATTCAAAGTACATTGTCTGTATGAAAACCATATATACTCTAGAGTTTTAATTATCTCTGTACCAAGAAAATAGTGCAGTTGTCGTTGTGGTAGTGGGCTTCATCTTTGTACAAGAGTTGCTTGAATTTTTGAAAGGTAGATCATGCTCAAGAGAATATCCCATAAATACACATGTTATTTTCTTTGGAATTCAATTTACACAATTCATGAGGAATATGTACATAAGCATACATCCAAATACTTTCAAATGGAATAGATTGGGCCTTTTTTAGGTATATTTCTCCTGAGATGTCATACCATCTATAACCATTGTGGTGTCCTCTTCATAATGTATATGGTAGTAGCAACTACTTCAACCCAATAGTAATGAGGCAAGTCTCTTTCACATATTAATGCTTGAGCCACCATATGCAATACACCTATGTTTTTGCTCCACAACTTTTTTTGCTATGGAGTATATCTACATATAAAGTGCCTTTGAATACCATTTTCTATAAGAAATAAAAAAACTCATTGTAGAAGTACTCTACCCCTCAATCCAACATTAAGCATTTAATATGTGATCCTATCTCTTTAAGCATTAAAGCTTTTAAAGTGAGCAAACACCTCAGTTTTCTCATGCATAAAATAAGCTCATACTCTTTTAGTATGATCATTAATACTTACAAGTACCCATAGTTGCAATCTTTATAGGACCCAACATATAAGATTTGTTGATAATTATAACATAGGCTAAGTCATATCCTCGGTTGTATGAAGAAGAAAAAGAGGCTATATATAAAGTATCCTAAAGTCAAAGTATGTATCCACTTTGGAAGATACTCATTGTGTGTACATTGAGAGAAAAGAAGAAGAAGATGATGATCACGAATACAGATTGGGCTTCCATAGCTTGTGCAATATCCCTTTCCTTACACATCTAAATTTACTCCTTTTAGTTTGGTATCAGAGTGGAAGTGCAAGACAGAAGAATCGAATTGAGAAGCATGATGAATCAAGGTCTACATCAAATTCAAAGCTTGTTATTCGCCATTAAATTAGGTGCAAATTTTCATCCAATCCACTCAAGATAAGTGTATGGATTGGAAGTGCTCTTGGAGCTCAGATTTTAGGGCATTACTCTACTGAATTGGATAGATTCAAGAAGCCATTGATGGTTAAAAAACATGAATGATAGCAAGGTTTCGATTTACTTTTGGGTACAAATTGAGATGTATGCTATTGTCAATTTTTGGCTCATATTTTTATGCTACTAGGGCCACACGAGCACCAGTTTAGTGTTTCTTGTTGGATAGTGGATGCATGACATGTGTCATGATATATGGATATATTTGACAGTAAGGTGGACATATGTATGATATATATATTATTGGAACTCATTTTACATGTATCTTCTTGGATATTTCTAATATTTTTTTGCCTCAAATTTGAGCACTTGATGATATGGAAAGAGGTCTATGGGACCTCATAACAAATGAGGATGCATGTCCTAAACTTCTTGAATAGCCACAGAGAAACAAAATTTCTACAAAGACTAAAAAAGTAAAAGTAAGAAGGTTTTACATTGGATTTCTATATTCATTTTAGAGATTTTGATCCCACACATGGAAAAATAGGCAGGTTGATTGCTCATGGTCAAAAGAAAGGTAGGTTGTTTGCATTGGATGCAGATGATCTTATTGTTGAGATGGCAAGCTCAACACGTGCGAACATTGATGATGGACCGCCTAGCTAGATGAGTCCATACATCTACACTTAACACGTTGGTGGTCATTATGATACTCACATGGCCACTGACTTACCACTTATTATATTTAGTTTGTTACACCTACCTACAGCTGGCAAAGACATACCGCTAGTCGATTAGTGTAGTCGGTTATGCACTGTTTGACTTAGTAGGCCACTTTCCTTTATGTTGTATCTTATCTATACTTTGTGTACAATTGTATAGTGGAAGAAGAAGAAAAAACTAGCAAGAAAACGTTTTGGCCTCCATCTCTCTTCTTGTGTTCTTGAGTGAGCTTCCTCTTGTGTATACAATGTGTGTTTGGCACAGCAACTCAAGCAAGTCCCCCCACCACGCGATTCTTGACATGGTATCAGAGCCGCACCACTGAGAGAGGCTGATTTCGAAGGCTGAAGTGAAGGAGAAGAAGCAAGGTTTGAGAAAGCAAGCCACGGGTAAGAAGCTCTCCCATTCTTTCACTCTCTCTCTTGGATAGTGCCTGTGGAGGCATCGGAAGCAGGGTCGAGCAAAAATCTGAAATTGATGTGAGATTTGGTGTACGAGGAGATCACTATATATTCTGTAATAGGCCTTTTGGGGCTTTTCCGCAGTTTTGCAAATCTGTAATTTTTGAGGTGTTTGCAGGAAGCAAACATAAGGTTTATCTGCAAACAGGCTGCAGATTACACGTACCATTGAGCAATCAGTGAAAAAGATTGCTTGGTGTATTGCTGTGCATGTGTTGTGAAAGATTGCAAAATACTAGCTTACTGTGTTGTATCCTTGTTTGTGCTAATGCCAGAGAACAGTGGAAATCCCATTATTGAGAAGCTCGACAAGAACAACTACCCTTCATGGAAGTTCCATGTGACGAACTTCCTTATTGGAAAGGGCCTTTATGAGTTTGTCTCAGGTGAAGAAAATGAGCCAGAGCTGGGTATCCCTCGACTGCAGATGAGTTAAAAGCATGGAAAGAGTGGAATGCGAAAAACAAAAAGGTGATAGTAGAATTCCCAGTTTATTCTGTTTTAGAGGAAAGGGAATGGGACTATGCCATATGGCAGAGAGGTTGAGCTTCGCATCCCTCTCGTTTTCCATTCTCCATGAACCAAGTACAGCATGAAACCACTTCAACTCTGTTGTTCTTACAAAAGGGGGTACATTTGGAGCTCGACACTAGTTTCTTCCTAGAGACCTTGCTGATAGGAAAGGAACCCTGACCTCAGGTTGATCCCAAGTGGGAACGGCCGACGGACACTTCCGCTCGAGGCAGACTCGGGAAGATCTAGATCGCAAACCCTGTGTCACTCCTTGCGAGTGCCAGGCGGAGCCTTCTAGACCCTCCTTCTGATGGGCTACTAAGATGTGTCCCACAAGCAGACAAGCGGACACGTTACAGTTGGTATCAGTTGGGACATATCAGGAATGCAAAAACTTCACATGCAACTTGGACAATTTTTGAGAGCATATTTTCAGTAAATACAAAGGCACGAAAGATTCAATTCAAGCAAGAGATGAATGCCTTGAAGAAAGGAAAAATGTCTGTCAATGAGTATGTGTTGAAGGTGAGGAGTATTGCAGATGCCTTAGCAGTGATTGATGCAATGCCAGATGATGATGATTTGGTTTCATCCACTCTGAGTGGCCTTAACAATGAGAAGGCATGGAAATCATTTGTTACTTCAGCATATGTATGGAAGCCATTTCCAGATTTTGATGAGTTGATCTCTCTCATGATTACTAAAGAGATCAATATGCAGGGTGATTTGTCTGAAAGAAATGGTGAACAGGTCCAAGCATTTTACTCGAGTTCAGGAATGGGACGTGGAAGATCCTCTTCGAGAGGCTGTGGTATGGGACATGCTGGCAGAATAGAGGTTCTGGAAATTGTGCTATTGTTTGCCATTATTGTGGCAAAACAGGCCATATTGCAGCCCATTGCTATGCAAAGAAGGATGATATTCGCAGTGATAAATTGCAGCAAGGAAACTATGCATCGTCTTTACGACAGAATGAAGACAAGAATGAACGTCTGTTTGTTATGCAGCATATGATGAATGCAGAAGGGGACACATGATGATGTATGGTATGTCGATTCAGGTGCATCTAATCATATGACCAGTCATGTTGAATGGTTTGGAGAGATATAGGACTTACAAAACCCAGGTTATGTGCAGACAAGTGATGATTCATGCCACCCAATTTCACACATTGGAAAGGTTCCCTTGTCCTTGTATGATGGTCAAACAAAGAGTCTGATAGATGTATTACATGTGCCATCAATTACAAAGAATCTAGTATCTATTGGCCAAATGGTAGAGCAGGGATTGTAGGTTCGATTCAATGCAAAAGGTTGTTTTGTAGAAGACTTTAATGATAAGTGCAGGTTGGTCACAAAAGGAAGTAGAGTTGGCTGAATATCACTTTAGATGATGGAATTCCTACAATGGATGCTGCTATGTATGTTAAAGGAAAAGGAGTAGTTGCAGATATTGAAATATGGCATAAATGTATTGGACATGCAAATGTGCAAAGGGTGAAATGAATGCAGTCCAGAGGATTGGTTATAGGGTTGCCTTCTTTTAGAGTTGCAGAATTGCATAAAGTCTGTGAAGCATGCCAGTTTAGTAAGTAGGTGAGACAACCCTTTTTACATGATAGAGAAGTGAGCAGAAATATACTTGATGTAGTACATACAGATGTTTGGGGACCTACACAGAATGTATCTCTTGGTGGCAGCAAATACTTTGTCACATTTATTGATGACTATTCAAGGAAGTTATGTGTATACTTCATGAAGGAAAAAAGTGATGTATTTGAGCACTTCAAATATTTTAAGGCAGCTGTTGAAACAGAAACATGCTTAAAAGTAAAGTGCTTGAGATCAGATGGAGGGGGAGAGTACCTCTCTAATGAGTTCGGTGGCTTCTTGAGGACTCATGGGATAAATAGGCAATTTACTTGCAGCTATACCCCACAGCAAAATGGTGTTGCAGAAAGAAAAAACAGGCATATTGCAGAAGTTGCACGGGCATTAATGGCTGAAAAGAATATGCCCAAACATTTTTGGTCTGAGGCTGTCCATACTGCTGTCTACATTATGAACGGAACTCCCACAGCTGCAGTTCATGGGATGACTCCTAAAGAATGCTGTATAGGCAAGAAGCCCGATATATCGCACTTGAAAGTATTTGGCTGTGTTGCATACGTTCATGTGCTAGATGAGCTATGGAAAAAAGCTTGATCCAAAGGCAGAAAAATGTGTTTTTATTGGATACTCTTTAGAACAGAAAGGGTATCACTGTTATAACCCTGTCACAGGTGAGTTCAGAGTGAGTAGGGATGTTATCTTTGATGAGATGGGAAGTTGGTATACACCTGCTAGTGATGTTTTGGATGATGATAATGATCAGGACAGCTATGTGTAGAAAGATAAACAAGAATCACGGAGTCTTAGTGAACCAGAAACATTATCTGGTACTACATCTACAGTGAGCCTCCTAGACTAAGGAGTAGCCCCACATCTTCAAGTGGATCCATAAGTGTTGCAGGAAAGGACAAAGGAAAGACGAAAGTGTTGGATGGTAATGATGCATCTACCAGTCATTTGGGATTTAATGGAGATTCTAGTGGTTTGGAGAGTTTGGATTATGAGCTTGGCATTCCTTCAGTCAGGGCGCTAGGTGTACAGAAAGCTCATAGTAATGTAAAGGCTCCATTGAGTGATCCGGTGGTATGCAGATCTAGTAGGGTTAGATACCCTGTTTAAAGATTTGGTTTTGAAGGTTATGCAACTCACCATTATGCTTATATGGTGAAACTAGTTGAGGATGTTGAGCCCACATGTTTTGAGGATATTGTTGGTCATGCTCATTGGGATGCAGCAATGGATGAGGAGATGGCTGCATTAGAAGCCAATAAGACTTGGGATTTGGTACCCTTACCTAAGGGTAAGAAAGCCATTGGTTGTAAGTCGGTTTACAAAGTCAAGCATAATGTAGATGGTTCACTTAGCAAGGATAAGGCTAGGCTGGTTGCAAAAGGCTATGCTCAAACATATGGCATAGATTATGACGAGACATTTAGTCCAATTGCTAGGATGGCAACTGTTAGGTGTGTGTTCAGTCTAGTTGCTAGGATGGCAACTGTTAGGTGTGTGATTGCCTTGGCAGTAGCCAAAGGTTGAAGTTTACAAAAAATGGATGTTAAGAATGCCTTCTTGCATAGTGAATTGCAAGAAGAAGTGTAAATGGAGCATCCAATAGGTTATGAGAATTTAGAGCATCCTACATACGTGTGCAAGTTAAAGAAGGCGCTCTATGGGCTCAAGCAAGCACCTAGAGCATGGTCTAACAAGATTGGAGAGTATCTTGTCAATATTGGATTTTGTATTTCTGATGCTGATCACTCACTTTATGTGAGAAAGGGAGATGCAGGTTTGGTCATCATAGTCATCTATGTGGATGACTTGATTATTACAGGTGACAGTGACAATGGGATTGTTGAAGGTAAGGAATTCTTGAAGAAGAAGTTTGAGATAAAAGATTTGGGTGAGCTGAGATACTTTCTTGGTATTGAGGTGATCAGATGTGATGATGGTATATGGCTATCCCAAAGGCAGTATGGCTTGGATATGTTATCCAAGTATGGTATGACAGCATGCAAACCTCTTTCAATACCTTGGAGCAAAATGTGGAGTTGAGTGCTGACGTTGGGGATGAGATAGAAGACCCTACTATATTTAGGAGGATAGTAGAGAGTTTGATTTACATGACTATCACAAGGCCAAACTTGAGCTATGTTGTTGGCCTTGTCAGTTAGTTTATGCAAATGCCTAGAAAGCCTCATTTGGATGCAGTTAGACGTATATTGAGGTATGTGAAGTCCACTTTACATTATGGATTTTTTAATGAGGCAGGTAAGGACATACAAGTCTTTGGATACACAGATGCAGATTGGGCTAGTAGCATATTAGACAGAAGATCTACAAGTGGATTTATATTTTCCCTTGGTAGTGCAGCAGTTACATGAAGCAGCCAAAAGCAACCTACAATTGCTTTATCGAGTACAGAGGTTGAGCATAGAGGTGCTGCTATGGCAGCATGTGAGGTGGTATGGTTGCAAAAGTTATTAGGTGATTTGGATGTGTAGGGAGATGGTCCAGTTGTCATTCATTATGATAACATGAGTAGCATACAGTTAGCTAGGAATCCAGTGTTCCATGCTAGGACAAAACACATTGAGGTGCACTACCACTTTGTGAGAGAGAAGGTACTTGTAGGAGAGATTGACTTGATATATGTCAGCACATAGGATTAGATAGCTGACATTTTCACAAAGGCATTGGGTGCAGAGAAGCTTCGGAAGTTCCGAAGCTTACTTGGAGTTGCAAAGATAGAGTTGAGCTTGAGGGGGAGTGTTGAGATGGCAAGCTCAACACGTGCGGACATTGATGATGGAACGCCTCGCTAGATGAGTCCGCACGTCTACACTTAGCACATTGGTGGTCATTATGATACTCACATGGCCACTGACTTATAACTTATTATATTTAGTTTGTTACACCTACCTACAGCTAGCAAAGACATAGCGCCAGTCGATTAGTGTAGTCAGTTATGCATTGTTTGACTTAGAAGGCCACTTTCCTTTATGTTGTATCTTATCTATACTTTGTGTACAATTGTATAGTGGAAGAAGAAGAAAAAACTAGTAAGAAAACGTTTTGGCCTCTATCTCTCTTCTTGTGTTCTTGAGTGAGCTTCCTCTTGTGTATACAGTGTGTGTTTGGCGTAGCAGCTCAAGCAAGTCCCCCCACCACGCGATTCTTGACACTTATCGTACAAAGTTTTGTGTATGTGGATGCATGAGATGGACAAGGCAAGGATATTGAGTTATGGCATATAATAAATGGACATGTTAACTTGCAATGATTGAAGAAAATGTAGTCTAGATAGGTTGTTCATAGACCCTACAATTTAGTTATGTCAACTATGATCACATATGTAAGGCATGTCAATTTAGCAAGCAATCTAGACTCCATTTCCAAAGAGAAGGAGAATTAGCACATATCCTTTGGAAATGGCACATTTGATTATATGGGATCCATGACATAATGTTTCTTCGAGTGGGGCATTCCTGTTTTACGCTACACCATTAATTATTTCAGCAAGATGACATGGGTTTATTTCTTGAAACATAAAAGTGAGGCTTTTAAAAAGTTTTGAAATTCAAAGCTATGGTAGAAAATAAATTTGAAAGCTATAGAAAGTACTTGAGATCGTATGATGGAGGTGACTAAAAATGAGTTTTCTAACTACCTAAGAGGTGGGATTAAGTGATAGGTTACATACATACAAATATACACCACATCAAAATAGTGTTTCAAAAATAAAGAATAGGATCATTGTTGAAGTTGCAAGAGCTATAATGAAACAATTGTGAAGCTCCTTGTTGACATAATGGTAATATTGAGGGTTCATCAAATAGGGTTGTTGCTTGATAGATTTGGCATCATCCTTTAGAGAGATTGTGGGTGAGGATTTCTAATGGAACACCCATGAGGTCAGAATAATTTTGAGTGAAAACATATTGGTATTCCTTCACCAAGTTAATTAGTTGGTCCTTATCTTTTGCAATAAGGTCCTTGATAAAATAAAAGGGCTAAGGGACTCCCTTGATCTTCTGCAATGTTCACTTCTTTTGGATCCTTCAAGGGGTGTGTTAGATGATCCTTTGTGCTTTGCACCCAATAAGACAACTACTTGATCACTCTTTTTGAACTTCATGAATCTTGGTGGGAGGTCTTGTAGCTTCTTTTGATTGCAAGTTTTTGACTTGTTTCTAGGGAGGATTGCATCTTAGGTTTTTTCATCTCAATTGGATTGGGAGTTTAGTCTTAAATTTGATCGATTGGGCTGGTTGGGGGATTTTTGGGTTTGAGTCATTGCTTCCTTCCATGTTAGAGTTAAAACTTATTGTGGTAGTGTTTGTTAGATATGATCAATGCCCCACCCTCATTAGGTGCTACCAATGATCCATGGTGCTCAAAGTTGTAAGGCCCCCATTATGAGGAGAAGCCAAATGTGAGCCCGGACATTGGTTGAGTCCTGACTTGTATATCAGATGAGGTCTATGTGACCGGATGGCAAAAAAGGTGACTGTTGTGGGTCTAATCTTTGGGTTAGACGGAGTGGTTAAGCTGGTAGCAACTCGAGGCACATTGCATTGAGTTGCGTGGTAAGGGAGTTAAAAGGGGCCCCTATTGTGGGGTCCGGGGGCCGCGGAAGCGGCCCCTGGCTGGGGGGTCCCAGGGGGGCCAGCGGCCCCCCTGGCGGGGGTCCGGGGGCAGCGCCCCCGGCCCGATGGTAAAGGGAATATTCCCTGGAATATTCCCTGGCCGACTAGTGGAGGCTCATATGGTAGGTCGGTCAGCAGGCCGACCTAACGACCTTCGCGGGCTATAAAAGCTAAACCCCTTCGCAGCCATCTTACACTTATCTTTCACCCAGTCAGAGTTGTTGTTCCAGCTAGCCTTAAGCTCTTCACCTATCTTCTGTCTAGATCGCCATCTAAGCTTCATTCATTGGAAGCGCACGGGTGGACAGAGCCATCTTTGTATCAGTTGTTTGGAGTTAAAGAATTTTACTGATTCTCCTCTTATCTGTTGTGTACTCTCTATCTCTTTCTCAGATTCTGTTCGCTGCGCCGTGTAATATTTTTACATGGTATCAGAGCCCAGGGGGCTCTAGAGATCGGAGAGCGTGCAAGAGGCAAAGGCTTCAACAGCAAAGAGAAACGATGTCGACTCCGGGAAGCAGTTCTGGCGCATCCGGAAGCGGTGCAGGAGGTGGTGCTGCTGTACCGGCTATTCAAACACTGAGGATTCGTCCACCAACCTTCAGCGAAGGCAAGTTAGATGGTACAAACTACACCTTGTGGAAGTTCAAAATTACTACTATCCTTGATTCTTATGAGCTTCTGGAGACTGTGCTGGGGACTGACGCAGAACCACAGCCTACCCCCGACCCATCAAATCCTAGTGTGATGATTCCTCCGAATGCAGATCTTCTACGAGCTTGGAAACGAAGGAATGCAGATGCATTGTGTGCCTTAGTTACAAGCTGTTCTGACAGTGTTTTGACTCTGATTCAGCATACAACCAAAGCGTCGGAGGCTTGGAATGTACTAAGGAGTCAGTATGAAACACGAAACCAAACAAGGATTCAAAACTTGGAGAATCAACTAGCAGCGGAGAAGTTTGCTGAAGGAGAGACGGTTGAAGCATTCATCACTCGGATTAAGAATCTACGCGACCAGATGGCTGGCGCTGGGATACAAAAGACTAGCGAAGAGCTAGCTCGGAGGTGTCTTCGGATTTGTCCACAAAAGTTTGATGGACTAGTAACTGCCCTTAATACTCAGGTGAGACCTCAAGCTTTGACTTTTGAGGAGTTTTGTGCATTATTAATGGAGGAGGAGTTGAGGCTGAAAGCCCGAGAAGGAAGCAACAATGGAGATGCTGCATTCTCTGCCAATGCAAAAGGCAAAGGTGTTTCCTCCACCAAAAATGATGGTGACAAAAAGAAGAAGGGCGGCAAGAAGAAGTTTCAAGGAGAGTGCTTCTACTGTAAGAAGAAAGGACATGCAATTGCAGATTGTCGTGTCAAGAAGGCAGATGAAAAGAATGGTACCCTTAAAAGTAAAGGGAAAGAGACAGCCAATACGGCTGAAGCAGAGTTGGAATTATTCATGGCGACCATTGAGGAAGTGTGCTCCTCGGCGCAAGAAGAATCTACCACTGACTCTTGGGTGTTGGATAGTGGGGCCTCCCGTCACATGACCAACAAGAAAGGTCTATACAGTTCTATGCAGCCTCTACAAGAATCCATCACTGTGACGGTTGGAAATGATGCTAAATGCCCTGCTGCGGGCACAGGTACTATTTCTTTTGTTGCTGCAAATGGTGAAGTCAAAAAGCTTTCAAATGTGTTGTATGTTCCCGAAATCAGGAGAAATCTCTTATCAGTTGCTGCCATAACTGATCTTGGTCATGAAGTGAGGTTCAAGAAGACAGGTGCAGAAATTATTGATAGTGCTGGCACAATTGTTGGCAAAGGAGAAAGAAGGAACAACCTGTATGAGCTAAGTGCTCTTACAGCCACCGCTGGAGTGGGCACAAGTAAGCTTTGGCATGAAAGGTTTGGACACATCGGATTTGCAGTATTGAAGGAGATGCAAAAGCAAGGTATGGTTGCTCACCTACCTACAATAACTGAATTGAAGGAACCATGTGAAGCTTGTATGATGGGCAAGCAACAGAGAAAGGCATTTCCACAAGAAAGCAAGAATAGAGCACATGCTCCTCTAGAGTTGGTGCATGCTGACTTGTGTGGTAAGATGCCTACACAGGCCTTGGGGGGATCTTCTTATTTTATGTTGATTGTCGATGACTACAGTAGGAAGATGTGGGTGTACTTCCTTCGTGATAAGGCTCAAGCTTTTGGTAAGTTTAAAGAATGGCTAATACTTGTTGAGAATGAAACAGGGAAAAGTGTGAAGAAATTTAGAACAGATGGTGGTGGTGAGTTCAACTCAAAGGAGTTTGAAGGCTTTTGCAAGAGCAAAGGGATCAAGCGTCAATTGACGACGCCTCACACACCTCAGCAGAATGGTGTTGTGGAACGCAGGAATCGTACCATTGTGGAGATGGCAAGATGCATGCTAAAGGGCAAGGGATTGCCTAACCATTTTTGGGCTGAAGCTGTTAATACTGCAGTCTACATTCTAAATCGGAGCTACACAAAGGCTCTCAAGGGAAAAACACCTCATGAGGCTTACACTGGTAAGAAACCATCTGTTTCACATTTCAGAATTTTTGGATGTGAATGTTATGCACATGTTCCAGATGAGAAGAGAAACAAGTTACAACCAAAAAGCAGAAAATGTATCTTCTTGGGTTATAGTGATGAGCAGAAGGCTTACAAGTTATATGACCAAGAGGCAAAGAAGATCATCGCGAGCCGTGATGTGGTGTTCAAGGAGGAGCCGCATACAGTGGAGGAGGAGAAGGCAAGGTCTTCCACTTTATCATCAAGCGAAGAAGTAGTCCACTATGAACCTGTCCCGAGAGCTATCCCTATCCTTAAGGAGGAGGAAGCATCATCTTCAGATGATGAGGAAAAAGTTCACCAACCTGACATCACCCCACCGGAAAAGCCATTGCCGCGCTGGGTGAAGCAGCTCTATGACCACAATAATCCTATGCCTGCATCTGTTGAGGAGAAGGCAGACGGACCAAGGAGGTCTCAGAGAATAGAGGAGCAAAGGAGGGCTTCTGCTCACATAGTCAACATGGCCTTGATGGTTGAGATTATGAGAGAAGTAAAGGAGCCAACTGACTTAGAAGAAGCACTTGCAGATCCATCATGGAAGGCTGCTATGCAGGCGGAGTATGACAGCATAATGAAGAATGACACTTGGGAGCTAGTGGATCGGCCAGCAAAGCGGAAGATTATTGGCACCAAGTGGATCTGGAAGGTAAAGTACAAGGCTGATGGTACCTTAGAAAAGTACAAAGCTAGACTGGTTGCCCAAGGATTTTCACAAGTTGAAGGGTTTGATTTTCAAGAGTCATTTGCCCCAACTGCCAGAATGACCACTATTCGCACGGTACTTGCAGTGGCTGCCCACAAGAAGTGGCCAGTGTACCAAATGGATGTTAAGTCAGCGTTCTTAAATGGTGACCTCAAGGAGGAGGTGTACGTGGCTCAGCCACCAGGGTTTGAGGCCCCCCATTCTGAGAACAAAGTGTGTAAACTGAAGAAGGCATTGTATGGGCTGAAACAAGCCCCCAGAGCATGGTACCAACGGATAGATAGGTTCTTTTTAAACCTAAACTTCAAAAGATGTGCCTCAGATGCTAACTTGTATGTTTACAGGGATGGTAAAAAGTCTGTAGTGATTGTCCTATATGTGGACGACCTTCTTATTACAGGTGACTATGAAGATATGATCAACCAAACTCGAAAGGCTTTGAGTTTTGAGTTTGAAATGACAGACTTGGGCTTGCTGCACTATTGTTTGGGGATTGAAGTCTGGCAAGAGCCAGGAAAGATCTTCATCTCTCAGAAGAAGTATGCATGGGAGATCTTGAAGGCATTTGGCATGACCGAGTGCAAGGAGATAGCTACACCTATGGAGGTGAATGTAAAGTTATCCGTTGAGGATACATCAGCACTAGCAGACATTGGGAGGTATAGGAGGTTGGTCGGCAGTCTAATCTACTTGTGTAACACCAGACCAGATATCAGTTTTGCTGTTGGTGTTTTGAGCAGGTTCTCAAACAAACCTCATGAGAGTCATTGGAAAGCTGGGATGCGGGTGCTCAGATACTTGAAGAAAACTCTTGACTATGGTATCACATACAGTTTCGGAACTTCTCTTGTGGGGAACTGTGACTCAGATTGGGCAGGAGACATTGATTCCAGGAAGTCAGTTTCTGGTTATTGTTTCTCTTTGGGTTCAGGAATTTTCTCTTGGATTAGTAAGAAGCAACCAACAGTGGCATTGTCTTCTACCGAAGCAGAGTACAAGGCAGCTTGTTTTGCTGCATGTGAGGCCGTATGGTTGAGAAGGATTCTATGGCATATGGGAGTGCAGGATGAAGAACCAACTGTGCTGAGATGTGACAATCAGAGTTGCATCGCCATTGCCAAAAATCCAGTGTTTCATGCACGCACCAAACATATAGAGATCCAGTATCACTATGTGCGTGATTTGATGGAGGATGGGATAGTGGAATTGGTCTACTGTCCAACAGAGGAGAATGGAGCAGATATCTTCACCAAAGCACTTACGAAGGATCTGCTTCAAGTTCATCTTCAGAGACTCGGCATTGGGCCGAGGAGATAGTTCACCTATGGGTGGACATTGAGGGGGGGTGTTAGATATGATCAATGCCCCACCCTCATTAGGTGCTACCAATGATCCATGGTGCTCAAAGTTGTAAGGCCCCCATTATGAGGAGAAGCCAAATGTGAGCCCGGACATTGGTTGAGTCCTGACTTGTATATCAGATGAGGTCTATGTGACCGGATGGCAAAAAAGGTGACTGTTGTGGGTCTAATCTTTGGGTTAGACGGAGTGGTTAAGCTGGTAGCAACTCGAGGCACATTGCATTGAGTTGCGTGGTAAGGGAGTTAAAAGGGGCCCCTATTGTGGGGTCCGGGGGCCGCGGAAGCGGCCCCTGGCTGGGGGGTCCCAGGGGGGCCAGCGGCCCCCCTGGCGGGGGTCCGGGGGCAGCGCCCCCGGCCCGATGGTAAAGGGAATATTCCCTGGAATATTCCCTGGCCGACTAGTGGAGGCTCATATGGTAGGTCGGTCAGCAGGCCGACCTAACGACCTTCGCGGGCTATAAAAGCTAAACCCCTTCGCAGCCATCTTACACTTATCTTTCACCCAGTCAGAGTTGTTGTTCCAGCTAGCCTTAAGCTCTTCACCTATCTTCTGTCTAGATCGCCATCTAAGCTTCATTCATTGGAAGCGCACGGGTGGACAGAGCCATCTTTGTATCAGTTGTTTGGAGTTAAAGAATTTTACTGATTCTCCTCTTATCTGTTGTGTACTCTCTATCTCTTTCTCAGATTCTGTTCGCTGCGCCGTGTAATATTTTTACAGTGTTCTCCAAGACTTTGGATAAGTCATTGTTGCAAACACTTTGGGATCCAAAAAACAATCATCAAACTAGTATCCTATTTGGGATCCAAAAAACGATCATCAAACTAGTATCCTATTTGTTCGTAATTGTTCGTAATCTAGGACCCTAAGGTATTCAAGCCATTCCAACTCTAAGTTTAGTCTTATGATACATGCATTAATGAACAAAGCCTTTGGTTTGAGAGGATTTGGGATCCATATATATCTACTTAATGGTATGGCCATCTATGCCCAGGGAGTCCACCTTATATGACATGTAAGATACCATATGAGTTCAAAAGAAAGGGTATTATATTTAGTAAAATTTATAGGATTATATTTACAAAAGGGGTTTTTGACTTACAATTTGAAAAAAAATCCATAAGTTTAGTAAATAAAAAAGGGGGTCATTTTAAGGCATTATAGCATGTAAAGAAATAGTATTTCTTAATATCCTTTGAATGCATGTTATATAGATGATTTCTTATAGGTGGACTCCTTGGGCATCTATGCCATAATCAATTGAATTAAAGTCTAAAATTTCATTGTCTTTAATTGACTAGTTGTCCTCAGAGTCACTTCCTTTGTTTCCATGACTTGTTCCTTCATTAATGAGGTAAATAGGTCATTGTGGAAATAGAATAGGGCTTGGTTTAGATTGTTCCACTACTAGATGGGGCTATTTAGCAATTTGTCAAAGATAGTCAAATTAGCATCTATTCAATTATGGAAGCATGGCTGCCACTAGGGGTTGAGGATCTTGCGTAACACAAGTTTGTCCATCTGGGAAAGATAGCCCTAAAAGGTTGTGATTGTTGAGTTAGGAACCATCATAAGGAGTGGCATTGAGATTATTTTCTTATGTTGATCTATCGTGAGAATTGAAGTGTGTTGTGCATCTCTTTGATTCAAGTAGTCATAGGCTAATCGCTATTCTAGCTCTTGTATGAATGACAATTCCAAGGTGGAAAGAATGTGCAACCAATCTTGCTCATTCTCAAGAGAAGGAATGTATTACGCTAATGGTCAGGAGGTTAGATAGTTATTAGAATCTACACACAGGAGTGCTAATAGCATCCAAGTTGACTAGTGAGGTTTTCTAGGATTCCATCTCAATGCAGACTGCCTCCTTCCTAGGAAAACTAGACCATCACCCCAATCTTGAGATGAGATGTACATTACAAATTCATGGTCAATTGAGGATTCCCTAGCCTAATCCTCAATGAGACGGGTATTGCATGTCCATGGTTGGTTGAGCAATAGAGCATAGCCTATGCCTTTCATAACAAGAAGTTAAATTTGAACTATACTCTTGCTATCTTGACCAGCCAATCTCTTAGGACACCCATTGGTCAAAGCTTGAATCCATTGGTGATGGTTGGATTAAAGTGTAATAGTTCAATCAGTGGATTGTCTTTGGAGTACATCTTTATTAACTATGCTTACACCAACACTAGTGTCTATATGATTCTATAAATAATGAAGAGTATCTCTAAGGGTTTGCACAAGAAGGATGGTGTATCGCTCTTGACTCCTTCTCTAAATGTGTTCACCTCTAAAGCACTTAAGGTTGGGGGTATACTAAATCTTAGTTGTGAGATACTATGGTATCTCGTAAGGTCTATCCCTTATATCCAATACTTATATCCTTGCCAAATCAATGGCTATCTTTAAGTAGAGTTTTGAGTGGAATGGTAACTTTAGTTGATGTAAGAGCTACAACAATATTTGGTTTGATAGACTTAGACATAATGCAGCTTGTATGCATCAGGAACAAGAGAAGTCTCTTGTTTTTTGGGTTGTGATTCATGTAAGGATTTAGTTGTGATTTCATCTAGATGTTGAGCTTTTTCTTACAGAGGTATGTGGGACAAGATCGGAAGGCTTAACTTCTCATCGGTTGGACCTACTTGCAACTTACCTTGAGGTACTTTTACCCACTCTTTGGCTTTTTCAATTACAACTAGATACTAAACTAGGTTAGGATATCCCTTATCCTTGGCAATGGTCCCTTTATTAGTTTGTGGTGTAGTTGTAGCACTCTCTATGCTAGAGATAAGAGATGTTTTGGGTGATGATGTGAGCCCTTAAAATTTAAGCTTGAGTTCTCAAATCCCTTTCTTCTTTTCTTGGAACCTCTTTTTTCCAATAACCAATGCATTCATCATCATAGGTCCTACAATACTAACCCTTCCGATTTTGCTTTGTGCATGAGTGATAATGTGTACTAGAATGGGAATACTATCTTCATCATTAATCATTTCCACTACAAATAGGCTCAAAGGAATATATGGCACTACATCTTGCTACTATTTGCCTTACCTTGTGGACAATCTAGGTACATGTGGGTGATTTAACATTAAGAGTAAATTTGGTCAACATTGCCAATCTTATATTGCTCTTGTTTGTGGGAACACCTTGAGAAAAAATGACTTGGTTGGCCAACAATTCCAACAAGTTATGGGTGCAATGTGGTTCCCTACTTACATCATATATGAATGGTCAAATAAGTGTCATTGCATGAGATCTGAGAGAGAATCCAATGACAAGCTCATTTCTCTTGCATTTAGAAGCATTCTACAAATGCCTTCCATCTTATCTTGCATGTTGTTGCAACCTAGTGCTGCCTAGTATCATTGTTAAGGTCTAGCAATCAGTTAAGGGTATTTGTACCCTGGCATTGAAAATCTTGAAGATTCCTTTCCATAGACTTAGGGTTCAAAGGGGAGACTGAGAGTTGGATTCTAGGAGCCGATTTTGAGTCATGCTTGAAGCATTTGAGGACATTTTTGGAGCAAGAAGTGCACAGGAAGCGTCAAATACCAAATTTTCATGAAAAATCAAATGGTGGCAAATGGCCAACGAGTTGGAGTTTTCCTAGATGCATTTCGATGTCAGTAATCCAAAGCTTGTCTCGGTTCGTCGATCTGAGGTCATTTGACCCCCCATTTAATCCCTGCAAAGTTTGGCATTATAAAGCAGCTACTAGATTCGGGAGCTAGAAAGTGCACAACGAAGGCCAAGTTGATAGATTTCGATGCCACGGAGCCACCCATCCAGACGGATCTCAAATCCAAGTCCATTTGCCCACTCAAAACCGAAATATCCACTTGCGGGATAGTGTGAATACAAAAAGATGAACCGATTATTTTAAAAGTTTTAACCTTAGGCTTAATAAAAGCCTCAAAACTAATGAAAAATTGACTAATAGGGATTTGTACCCCTTCCAAATCTACCCAATGCCTCTTTGTTTCTTGGCAATTCTAGAGAAAGTGTGTGAGATTCTTGATCAGGGCATAGAGAGGAAGGAGATGACTATGATTGTGTTGATTTTTATGCAGAAATAAGAAATCTGATTTTCTAGCATTTCTCTCTCCTCTCTCCTCTCTCCTCTTTGCAGTTGTTCATATGCATCAATTCAAGAGAGAAGGGGGAGGGGCGTGATAAAGAATCAGGAGCAAATGATGATGTTGAAGCATGGAGGACGTAGATCGGACTGAGAGAGTGCGTCAGCGGCCTCCCATTTATGAGATACGAGCCTCAGAATTGCAGTTTCTATGCATAAGTGAGCAGTTCTTTTGTTTTAGGAAAAATGATTGAAGAAAGTGCTTGGTTTTGTTTGTTCTTGATTTCACATGTTGCACTCTCTTTGAAATATGAAAGAAAACCAAAAAATATGATGATATAATAATTTCCTGCAAAACATGAAAAACCCACAAGTTGCGGTTTTGATACAAATAATGGAATTTGGGGTTTTTGTTGAGTGTTCTAGGGTCATATGGGACAAAAATGGATATGAAAATAATGTTGAGTGTCCTTGATCAATAAGAATCCATAATTCTAAAATATCTCATTTTTATGAAGAAATAAATGGAAAAATAAGGAGAAAAATAGTTTTTGCATCTAAAAATTTAGGAAAAAATACATTTTATATCCGTGAGCATATAGCAAGGCTAGAGCATGAGGATTAAGCCTTAGTTGAGCCTTGTTTCTATGTTATAGTGTGGTTTTATCGATTTTTATATGAAAATTTGCATAAAAATGAACCCTACACCTATCCAATAATGCAAAACCTGAACCGTAGAAGGGAAGAAGGTTTCTGAAAGTGGTTAGTTGATAAAAAGGATTCTAATTATGATCTATTTGTCTATGCACAACATATAGGATGGATTTTTATTTGAATTAAGGAGGCTAGTAGCACGACGAAATTCAGTGCTAGTCTCTATCAATGCCACACATACGATTAGTTGGAATTGAAGGTTTGTTTTTGCACTTCACCTAGCTAGTTTCTAATGATTAAAATGCTTGAGCATAATGGCCATCCACACTTGCATTGAGCATAATATGGTATCAAACCTGGACACATTGCAACTGTTTGCCAAACATTGTCTTATGTGAAGTGAGTAAGGAAACCCGAGCTGTAGGGTAGATGAATGGCTTTTTGGAGCAAGCTTGGTAAGGAAAGATAAAATCTCTTGGATGGTTCAAAATATATAAGAGTGGAGACTATTCGTATGTGCTTTATATGTTAGAGCAGTGCATCGAGGGCCAATCCTCTCAGTGTAGGAGAGCTGCATTGTGGCCATAGCATTCAACTAGAGGGATTGCCTCCTTTATGTTTGTGTTACATTGTCTCTGAGGAGCAAGGAAGGAAAATCGTTGGACTATGTTCTACTACAAATGCAATATCTACGTCAGCGGTTAGGGCAGTGTGTCCCTTGGATGCTCCTGGGGCCGAAGGCCATGTGGGGTTGTCTTGAGTGTTATAGAGGCCCCGCTAGTGCCTATAGCCAGTGTTGGACCAATTTTAGGTCTCGATAGAAACATTGAAAATTGGATTTGTCCCTATGGTATCTTTCTCTTCTCAATGGACTAATTGGATGAGTTGATCAATTAGGTCACAAATTGGGGTGTTTTTTAAGTCCACTATTCTCCTACAACTTGAATCTCTATTAAACGTGGGCATTAGGAGATCTCATTTGCTACACAAGTGCATGCACCCATGATGTGGATTAGTTCAAATCTTAGGTACCACTCTAGTTGATATTGTGTTCCTTGTTTTTAGGTCTCATGTGTTGAGATATTGGCAAGAACAATTTATTATGATGTGGTTGATGCATGAAATTATGTACAAATAGTCTTTCTTCTTTCTAAAAAATTTGTAGTTTCAAAGAACAAAAACTTTATAGCATTTATTGGATTATTAGTATCAAGTAGTCACTCTATATTTTCCTTGTTTTTGCATGGTTTGGTTTTCTAAAGCATGCTCATTTTCTTGGGTTTACCTACACTAGTCATGTGGATGGGGGCTTATGTGTGTGTAATGTCTACATGTAGCAATGCCCTAAGGAATGCATGCCATGTTCAAGTGCAATATGAATGCATGAGGGTGGAATATGTTTTGTGTGGTTCACAAATTTGCAAGGATGATTTCAGTGTATGATGGTGCACTTTGAATAGACTACAAGGGTTTATGACAAGATGTGGATAAACTAATGCAGCCTAATTGTCGTGTTACACATGGGTATGGGTGCAACTAGGGGGCTTTGACCACATGACATGTGCTTGTGTGTGAGTTTGTATGTGCAATGAATGCACAAGCATGATTGCCAAATGATTACATGCATTTATGTATGTGTGCTTGTGTGCATGCACTAAGATCACTACATGGCTTTAAGGAAAGACCAAAGAGGATACACTAGAATGCTAATGAGCATGGAACTGAGTTATTTTTGTGAATTCTAGGGGGGGATGATAAATAGCCTTAGTGCCCATGTACGCTAAGGTGGGTTGGCTGTATGCACATGTATAGTATCACATCTACATGTGGGTAAACTAGGTGGGATTGTTAAATGCACTTGCAGTTTCGACTTCATCCTTAGTAACAGATAAACTCCTTTCTTCCACTAGGATAAGAGTTTTCATAGATGCAATAGAAGAATACTTTTTGTGATTGTGCATAGTTAAAGGAGGTGATCTACGTCTTCATGATCTAGTTAGTGTGCGAGAAGTATATGCACAAGGGGTCTTAGTGTAAACTATAGTGCACAAGTGCACTCAAGTATTGCAATCATTGCTACATGTGCTAGGTATTGGAGTACCAAGCACATGAGTGCACATATGCATTGATGAGTGCACCAATGTGCTAGTGTGCACTAGGGTTGAGTGGGTGTATATGGGTGCATTGTGCAGATCATGAACTACATGTGTGTCTAGGTGCAGAGAGATGGATGCTATTGTGTGCTAGGTGCACCTGTGGTGGGTGTAAGCTAAGCTTATGTGTGTAGCAGTGGTGCACAGATACACTAGGGTCACTAGTAAACCAAGATGCCATGGTATAGAGATTGTGTTATGGATGAGTGCACGGTAGTTTATGAATGCAGGAGTATAGAATAGGTGTAAGGCTATGATTAATGGTGATTATGCTAGGTTGGGTGTGTTGTGTGTGCACCCTGGAGTGTACAGGGAAGATAAGCCACACTAGTACACATGTGCACTTATGCATTATGGTGCAAGGTGTGTACACTGGTGTACTTGTGCAAGCATTGGTGGGTCTATGGTGTAAAAGAGCCTCAGTGCGCACATTTGTGGGGCCTATCACAATAAGTGTACTAATATTTCAGGTGGCCATTGAGTTATATTATCCTAGTGCAATGTGTTTGGTGCACTAGGTGATGCATAGTTAAGTGCACGTGCTACTTGTATCAAATATTCTACAGATTGGTGCAGAGATGGGGCTTGTTGTTGAGATTCAAGCTCATAATTCTACCTTGGTTGAATAAGGTTAAGACATATTGACTTAACCATGGTTAGATCTAGGTCTATTGATCTTTGTATGTGTGTAGTACACAACTGACTTCACTATGTGGAATATGATGGGTTGAACAGGGAGCATGTCTACTACCCTTTGTACCTGAGCTTTTGTCCATCTCTTTCTCTCTAAATTGTAATATGGTATTAGAGCAAGAGTTTTAGCTGTTCGATTGATAGAAGGCACAGTTGCCAATTTTACTAGAATCAGTAACACCTCAGCAGCACTGTTATTACACGATTGTTAGATCCATAGCCACAAGCACATGTCTTACATGGCACCACTGAATTGCTATTGCAGTTAGAGAAAGAGATGCAGCACTTGGGAAGACTGGTTGCAGTTTGAGTAATGTTGCATGTAACTTTCCAGCTCATAATTGCTGATTCGGCTCGCAATAGTGCACTGGCAGAATCAAGAAAGTTTGTTGACTGAACAAGTTGTGGCTGGCCACATTTATAATCAGCATCCCTATGATCAATAGCAAAACGATGTCTTTGGCATCATCAATAGCATCGACTAGTGTAGCTGTAATAGCATCGATGCTTGCATAATCAACATCACAAGCATCTAAACAAGTGGTTTGGTGCATGTATCAGTGAAGAGAACCTCACCAGCAGTAAGAAGGCCCGTGCCGTTTTCTAGATTGATGTAGTAGGCATTGTCAAAATGAGTGCTTGTCAGTGCATCCAAGGGAACTGTTACACTCCCCAAAGAACCACCCGCTGCCATTGATGGGCATGTTGCTTCCAAGGATTGTGAAAATCCCGGATCCAACGTACCACCACGGTGCCATTGTTGCTGCTGAAACAGTCATTGAAGGCACCACATTGAGCCACCCCAATCATGTGACCTCCCAAAAGAGCCACCAGGTCAATCTGAGACAAGTCGTTCCCTTCAAACACAACAATTAGATAATCTAGGCTAGAAGAGGGATCATGGATGTTGTTGGAGACCTCTGATGCCACAGAAACAAGTCCATCCAAGCACCCAGTAGGCATGTTGAAATTCGGCCCACCGAAAGCAACAATGGCATCTCTGACTAAATAGTGACACTTTGAATACAGATACTTGCAAACCCTTGCACACAATCCCAAGCTTGTCAGTGGAGATAGCCCAATCTACCATAGTAATATCTATAGGTGCACTGGCTCTACAGACCCATTGTTGATGCATGTAAAAGCTTTGATGGAGACAATTTCTACAGATCATGTTTACCTTGTATAGTAGGTCTTGAGTATTAACTTCAAGGATACAATTGGTATCTGGGAATACCATTTGAAGCTTGTATTTTTCTTAATTTCATAGCAGCAATGAACATATCAATAAGCAGGCTTGAAGCTCAGTGAGTGTAGCGTGAAATGTACTTGATTCTCTCTTATGCACTGGCAGTGATTAATGGCATCCCATTGTTGATGAATGGCATACTTGTGGAGAGTATGATGACTGAGTAAAGCTCTCATGGATAGGTCAGAAATGCTATGACAAATATGAATGTATCTGAGTAATCAATTGAAGGAATATTGAGTATCTATTTCCTGCATGAATTGGATTTTATGCAATCATATAAGCTGATATTTGTGCAATTTCAAGATTGAATGTCTTTGTGGAGTTCAAGGATGTTGATTACATATTGTTGTCAGTCATTGAATGATGTGTATGCCTACATGTCTACTGATCAGACAATGCTACTTGGTTGGAATGTTATTACATTTAGATGCTTTGCCACATGTTTGGAAATGTATGATATTGTTGTGAACTAAAATCTACTAGTTTTGCAAAGTTGTTGGAGCCAGTGTAACTGCAGTTAAATGAGAACAAAAGACTGTATTGGCTGAGAATGCAATAGTGGTTATTGCTGTAGTTTTATAGTAAAAATTGGTTGCACTACAGGTCACTGAAGTATATTGCCTGTGCTCGCATTTTGAGAAATTGACTGGTCTTGTAAAGCTGAATGTTTGGAATGGCAAACATAGGAGAGAAGGACACTATCACTCAGATAGTTGGTGAGAAGCTAGACTACAACAATTTTGTTCTATGGAAATTCAGGATGTCTAATTTCTTAATTGGAAGAGGCTATTGGGACCTAGTTAGAGGTCTTGAAGATGAGCCTAAGCTACCAGAGGATAGACCTCCAACACAGGATCAATTAAAGGCACATGGAACTTGGTTGAAAAGGCCAGCAAGGTCTTGCATTGGCTATAATTTTGAGTGTCAAACACAAAAGCTATGCAAATTGCAAACTGTACTTCACCAAAAGCTGCTTGGGACTTATTGATGAAGAATTATGGGCATGTCACTCATGCAAGAAAGACATAACTGAAGCAAAAATTCAGCCACATATCCAGGAATGGAAGGTCTATTGAAGACTATGTCAGTGAGATAAGAACCATTGCAGAACAACTAGGCTCAATTGGAGCTAAAGTTGAGGATGATGATTTGGTGGCTACTACCCTCCATGGACTTGGATAGGAATATAAGTAGTTTGATACTTCCATATCAATAGGTCAAGAGCAGCCTGACTTTGATGAACTTGCGGCACTTCTTTTTCATGAAGAAGTGAAACTTGGACTCAAAACAAGTTCTAGTGGGTCTAAAAATAGCAGGGACAACGTCTTCTACTCAAATCAAAGGGGTAGAGGTGGAAGAGAAAGATCAAATTTTAGAGGAAGAGGTGCTGGAAATGCATATGCAACCCATGGACAACAAGCTACTGGATGGACAAATAGGCAGTCTCAAGCAAATATAGGTGCCTCAAATGCTCGTGGAAGAGGGGGTTATTCAGCTAGAGGAAGAGAAACTTGGTAGCAGCCTCAAATGAGTCATGCAAATAAGGATTGCCATTATTGTGGCAAATACGGGCATCTAGCTAAGGATTACTATAATAAGCAGAATGATCAGAGAGCAAGAGGGATGCAACATGGTAATTATGATTATTATAATGGTATGCAAGAGGATGACAAATTTTTTGCAATGCAACATGTGAAGAAAGGATTGCCTGCACAAGGCAAAGCAGATGATGTATGGTATATAGACTTAGGGGCATCTAACCACTTGACTTCTCATGGAGAGTAGTTTGACACATTGGTAGAAGGTGCTCATGGATATGTTTGCACAGGGGATCATACATAGCATGACATTATGCATACAACAATTGTTCCCTTGATGATGCATGGTGACAGGAAAAAGAGCCTCTATGATGTGTTGCATGTACCCTCCATAACCAAAAACTTGCTCTCTGTGGGTTGCTCTCTATGGGACAAATGGTTGAATAGAATCTACAAGTTAGATTCAATAGAGATGGATGCTACATTGAGGAGTATGGTCAAGTATGCAAACTCATTGCTAAAGGCAAAATAGATGGCAGGATGTTTACATTGGATACGAAAATTCCAACATTAAATACTATTATGTACTCACATGTCAATGCTGCAATAAGGGACATTGAGATATGGCATAAAAGGATTGGTCATGTAAATGTTCAAAAGCTGAAGAATATGTAGCATAAGCAAGTTGTACTTGGACTCCCTAAGTTCAAGCATGTGGAATTGGGACATGTATGTCAGTCTTGTCAATTTGGAAAGCAATCAAGGCTTCCATTTATGAGGCATGTAAGCACTACTACTAAACCATTACAACTTGTACATTCTGATGTATGGAGACCCTCATAGAATGCATCTCTTGGGGGATCACATTACTATGTGTCATTCATAGATGACTATAGTAGGTACACATGGTTGTATGTGTTGAATCACAAGAGTGATGTCATGGATGCTTTTTAGGACTTCAAGAGACATGTGGAGAAAGAATTGGCTTGCTACATCTCATGCTTGAGATCTGATAATGGTGGAGAATATGTTTCTAAATATTTTGATCACTTCTTTTGGCAGCCCATGGGATTAAAAGGCAATTGACATGCAGGTACACACATGCAGGTACACACTACAACAAAATGGTGTGGCATAAAGGAAAAATAGGATGATCACGGAATCGGCTAGAGCCATGCTGAATGAGAAAAGCCTACCAAATGCATATTGGGCAAAGGCTGTAATGACTGAAGTGTATGCCATGAATCGTACACCAACAATAGGGATACATGAGATGACTCCTCATGAGAGGCTTTATGGGATAAAGCCAAACATTAGCCATCTTAAGGTTTTTGGATGCTTGGCATATGTACATGTTCTAGATGAAAAAAGGAAGAAGCTTGATCCAAAAGCAGAAAATGCCATCTGTTGAGTGTTGAAATGACTTGTTTTTTTGGCTGATTTTTGTTGTTTTTGAGAGCTGAATGGTTGATTTTATGAGATGATTGATTGATTTGGAAGTGGTTTGAGAGTGTTTTGGATGATATTGATTGTGTTTTGGAAGTTCATGATGTTTTTTGGTGGTTCTATGATGTTCTGATAGGTTCTGATTGGTTCTGTATACCTTCTGTTTTGTTCTGTTTTAGTCTGTTTTGTTCTGATTGTCTTCTGTAAAGAGGGATGGAGTATTGATTAATGAAGATTGAGATATTGAGAAAGCTTATTGAATAGTTTTTGAGAGTTTGGAATTATTTGAGAATGAGTTATGTGGTTTTGATGACCTTCTGTAACCTTCTGTAGGTCTTCTGTAGAGCTTCTGTTCTGTTCTGTTCTGTTCTGTACTATAGCTGTTCTGGTACTGTTCTGTGACTGTTCTGTATGCTTCTGTATGTGTTCTGATGGATGAGAGTGTAGCTTGGGAAAAGTTTTCTAGCCTTGGAAAGAGGTGAATACAAGTGCAAAAGAGCTGAAAGAAGTGGAAGAAGTACCTGCTGAAGACTCAAGTGAAGACTGAAGTGAAGTGACAGTAGTGAGCTATGAAAGGACACTGTAGTGGTTCTGGTGACTCTTCATATTAGACATACCTCTTGGGAGGGGTATCCACGACCTAAGAGGGATGATTGAGAGTGATTTTGAGAGATTGTAGTGAGGATATGATGTATTATTGATGGAGAGAGAGAGAGAGAGAGTCAGAGATAGCCAATTCTACTCAAACAGAGTGATTGTATATGAGAGATTGAGAGAGAAGACTATGAAGATATTGAAGATGAATACTATGTGATGTATTTCCATTCAAAGATGGTGTATTCATTTGCTTTCTTTGTTCTATTGATGGATTTTGTGAAGATATTGAAGAATATGGTTGATTCTATCAAAACCGTGGGAGATCTACATGATGCTGTATGAAGATTTGTTGTGCCTGGTGTTCTTTTCTTCATTGTGATCATATGAAACATGATAAACAAGCTTGTTGATGTTACAAGATAGATTTTCTTGCAAGAGAATTCCCTTTTCCTTGGTGTTCCTCTTGGGGCTCCACCATCTTTATTGGTTATGCATAAGATATGAAAGTGTACAAATGCTACAATCCTTCTACTCATGAGACATTGGTCTCAAGAGATGTAGTATTTGATGAGTTGAAATCATGGCATGACAAGAAGATCACTTTGATAAATGATGATGATGTTTGTCAAGAGACTTATGTACATGCAGGTACAAATGAAAGTGCAAAAATTTATGGGCCTTCTAAAGATGCTACTACATCAGTTAGGCCTTGGACAAGTAGATTCAGGAATTCAATATCTTTATCCATTGACACAAGTATGTTAGTGAGGGGGAGAAATGTGGATAAAGGCAAAGGAAAACTTGATGATGTTACAGACCCAGTCACTTGTGGTTATGATTCACCTGGCATTGACAGCTTGGATAGTGAGTTTGGTATTCCGTCAGTTGTGACTCCTGGTGTGAGACATATATACGTACCACCTCATGAGAGAGGATAGTCTCATACTGCACCTCAGTTGAGGAGATCAGAAAGAGTCAGGAAGCCTATGGATAGGCTTACATATAGTGGTTATTCCATGAGGCACTATGCATATATGGCAAAAGTCAATAGCTTCAAGGAACCCACAAAGTTTTTTGAAGCTATTTTGGATGATCATTAGTGTAAGGCAATGGATCAGGAATATTCAGAATTGGCTAAAAATGACACTTGGAATTTAGTTGATTTTCCTAAAGAAAAAATGGCTATTGGTTGATTTTCCTAAAGAAAAAATGGCTATTGGTTGCAAATGGTATACAAAGTGAAGTGCAAATCAAATGGCAATGTGGGAGCTTTCGCTCAACCGCCAAGACCCTCGGACCGCTTATTGTTTCAAGAGTTCCAAGTCGAGCACTAATGGCTACCTCTCACATAGCTGACGCGCCATCCATATCTATGGGTGTAGTGAGCTTACCTCCATGCCGATCGAGTTACCTCCTCTCCCGCACACTCCGGTAGCTCCACGATCCAAGTGCAAGCTTCAAGCAAGCTCCATCCTCAAGCTCCATGCTCCAAGCTCCATTGCCGCGAGCAAGACAAGACAAGAGAAGAGAAGAGAAGAAGAGAGGAGAAGATGGAGAGCTTCTCCTCCCCGGTCCCTCACCCTCACACACTCACTCCCTCACACTCTCACACACTCTCTCTCAAGCACAAGCTCAAGCAAGCAAGAAGAAGAAGAAGAAGAAGAAGAAGAGAGCCACTTTTGGCCACACACAAGAATGAGCTTCTCATTCACTTTTCAACTTTATATACAAAACCCTAAATCCCTTTTGGGCGATCATCCCCTTATCCCCTTTTTTACATGGCCGATCGTGGCCTAGGCCCCTTTTTCCCATTGTCCTTTTATCTTCCTAGCTTCCTTTCCACCGCCCTTCTACATTTACAAATTGCACGGGTGAGAGCCCAGCGCTCCTTAGATTAAATCATGATGCGCTTGTGCTCTTTTACAAAAGTAGTGACTTGCGCTTTTCCTTGTGCGCCTTTCTCCCTTATTTAGGACTCTTCTCCTTGTACGTCTTTGTCTTCCATTTCACTTTTCCTTGGCCTTTGATTTCTGCTTTAGCTTTTCCAAATTTTCCACCTTGTTCGTCTGAGGGTTAACATTAATCCCTCCTAGACGAGTGCCAGTCCCATGGCACTCACTGTTGTAGGAAACAGGCTTTAGCGTGCACCGAAGACGTGGGTGGCAAGGACATCAGTGGTTGCCATGGAGGAGTGTTGGTAGTGGTGGGGAGGAAGGTCGTTGGGGGCCTAGGTGGCTGGTGGTAGGGCTATTGGAGTTGGGGGTAGGGCTGTTCTTTGTGGGGATAGCATTGATGGAGTACAAGTGGGGTTTCTGCACATGACGATTCTTGGCGGGCTTGCAGGATGATAAAGGATAGGAATTCAGAGCTGAGTGTCGATGAAGAGAAAACGACATTTTCATTGGACTCTTCAATACCTGTAATTGAAAAACCTCTCCTAAGTGGTCTCTTCCTAGGGGTAGTGCTAGTCTTCTCTATCGTGCAAGACATAGTTTAATTAATTTGGGAGATAGGTCGAACTCTAAGCAAGCTGAGAGTATTGTCCTGCACTTGAGGACCCAAACTGTGTATATATTGTGGTGCAGATATTAGGTGAGTGCTCGTGCATACTTAGATATTACGTAGTGAGAAGGCCGCGGGTTGGATTCTCATAACGATGTGTGGATGAAGCAAAGTTTTCCATGTTGAGAAGAAGTACACGTGAAGGTGTATGCGAGATCCTTTGCATTGTGACTGCACGACGTAACATAATTGAACACAAGGACACTGTACTATCGGTAGCTGGTAGCTATTGGACCTGTGTGATGAGAATAGTGTACTTGTCATGGCCATTCGTGCAGTGCTTACCATAATTGATTGCAATGATATTAAGGCAGAGTGCAAGAGGGAATCGTGTGAATGGGTCAGGGTGACAGGTCTAGCCATAGGCGAGACAAGCTCCCTAGGTATGTCTTGCCCTTGATGTGCCCTGAACTATTGTGGGTGATGCTAGGGGGCTAGGGAACTAGGGACGGAGCCAGCCGCACCTAATTTGAGGACCCCTAGGTGCTGTGCTGTGATTGTGGGTGCTTCTTATCGTTTCGTTCTTTTTTTTCTGTTTTCTTTCTTGTTTTTTTTTCTTATGCCTTTTTTCTTTCTTTCTTTCTCCCTTTTTTTTCTCCTTTTTTTTTTCTGACTTGCCTGAGTACAACCATTGCAATATGTTGAGGCTATCAGCCTTTCAATGGGTTGGGAAATGTCAAGCTTCGAAGGCTCAAGAAATGGATATTACAGTGATGATGGTGCCCTAGCCTCGTTGTTAGAGAAGCAGTTGTTGAGATAGGGAGATGCACTTGAGATAGTGCAAACCTCTTTGAGACACGTGATGTTGGTGCAATTGAGGTAACAACCGTTGTGAGCCCACTATAGAGTTTGACCCAGGAAGAGAGCGTAGCCCATGACTATGCTTTGGTTCGTGCGATGTGGGCACTTGCAAGGGTGATTTTTTGTGTTCGGCAACGTGGCTTTGTCACGGTTCTTTGTGAGGTTGGTGGTCTTGCAGTGGCTTGGGCATTGAACACGTTTGCACAAAGACTTGTGTCATCCTGCATCCACTTGTCACTTCATGAGAGTATATGCAAGTCGCATGCGTCAAGTACTACAAACAAATGCAATCATGTCAAGATACAACTTTTTCAAAATCCTATGATGCTGATTGTGATGCCCATTCTAGTGCTTGTTAAAGATGTGGTATATATTAGTGATAGGTAAGGAAAGTGTGTACAAGTGGGGAGCCTGCCCCTTTAACCATCAAAAGACAAAAAGTTATGGCAGGATGGCCTTTGCTAAGTTGCTTGTATATCATAGGGGCTACTCGATTTGCACGAGGTGGGGTGAGTCCGAGTGGTCAGGCGACTGAGGCTGTGAGGTTGGGCAGGGAAGATGTCGGCCGGGACCTGAATGGTGCAGTCTCTAGCCGAAACCGTTTCCAAAATGCTTTTGAACAATGTGCAAATTCTTCCTTATCTCGAGCTGCCCTTTCTGCCTTTGAGCACCTGGTGCCCGAGGGTCTGTTGGGGGTTTGCACAGCCGGTGTTGCCACACCTTGTGTGCTTCTTTGAGCTTCTACTCCCTTGGCTTGGGGATTCTTTGGCCTACGTCCGGGGAGGTGTCATTTGGGACCTCGTTTCTTTGCATACCTTTTGAGGGTAGGCACGTAGCGCACTGGCGGAGGAGCTTGTGCTGCATGTTCCCTTCAACAGCGGAGAGCGTCTTTGCAAGCCAACTGCCCTAGGTGCTCCATGTCTTCTTCATAGGGGGACCTGCAAAATGCGAACCAAGGATTAGGCCTTGATATAGGATAAAACCATTCCCATGAAAGGGATTATAGTGTGGGTTATCAAGCACATATGATGCGAAGGGGAGGGGTGAGGCATGCAATGTTTGTTGTAGAGGGATGGCCCCCATGATGATGTTCATTTGGCCTCCAGCCCCATTAGCAGATCTTGACTCATGCTAAGTTACGTGGACTGGTTGTCATGGAATGGTGCATGGCTCATCCTTGGAAGGATAGACCGAAAAGGGGAAAGGTGTATAGAAAGGGACGGTATTGTGTCTACACCATCAGAGATGTTGGCCAGGGCCTCCTATGGTGGTAATGAGGGTTGCATGCCCTCCATCTGGAGGTGGGAATGGTCACACAACTTCTAAATGTGTGGTGAGAGGAGGACCTGAGGAGCTTAGCCTATTGAACCCAACACTTATCCCTGTGCTTGACTATTATTGCTTGTGTGTGTTGGTAGTGTCAATATAGGGTCACAAAAGTCATTGTTTATTTACATACATATCCATGAATCCATGTCACGTCACAAGGATAAAAGCCAATTATAGAACTTCAGATTATACTGGAGCGTGGCACACGCATCTAGGACTCGTGGTAGCTTACTCAATATCGATAGATATTTTGCAACATTGAGTAGCATGGAACCTTGTCCGAGTCTACTGGCAACATGTAACTCCTCCTCAGTGAGAACCTTATCAAACAGAGAGTTGTCTTGGCTAGTTTCCACTAAGTTCGCACCCCGAATGGCAGTTACCACTCGAAGGGAAGTTGGTGCCACATAGGTTGGGTCTCTTTGAGACCGCCATTTGGCCAATTGCTCCTCTGAGAGACTGTCATGATCTGGGCTCCTAGTTCGGCCATTGCAACGCGGTTTTCACACCAATGTTGTTCAAATTGACTTCGACCCTCTGATAGTCACTTTAGTTGTTCTATTTCTAAGAGATTTGGTTGGCAGAGCACGTCATTGAATGTGACTGTTAAGCGTAGTTCGTCGGCTTCCTCGTCAGAGATGAGTCGCACGCATTCATATAGGAGCCTATTATAGTGCTCGTCAAGATGTTCTTGCTCTTCCCAGGATAAGGAAAATGGCAAGTATTCTCCAAGCTGCTCTTTAAGGAATGCGCCCATGTCTTCCAGGACATAGACACGTGCAAACACTTTGAGCTTAGCATCCAACTCAGTTAAGCATTCTGTGGCACTTCTATGTTCAACGAGGGCTTGCTCGGTTGCTATCTCATGCAAGGTTCTAGGAGTTTGCCTGGGCTTTAGCGTAGCTGGGGGACTCAGGCCTAGACGGGCAAGTTTGGCCAACGCTAGGATTTCTTATGCTCTTGGAGTTTCCATGTTTCTCTTGAGGCTTTGTCATTGCGTCATGGTTATCCTTGGATGTGACTGGTATAAATTTGTCACCCTGTTGTGACAGCGTTGTATCCACTCTTGATTGGTCAATGCGAGTTCTATTGTCGGTGGATTGAGTGTTGCAAGCAACCTTTGATGGTAACAACTGCTTTGATTTTTTAGAGCACACGGATGTGTCTGAGGTTTCACCACTATTAGGAGAGGCATCAATTGGTTCAATGGTGGATGGACTCCATGCTTTATTCCTCAGCTCTCCAGCGCTCTTCGTCTCAATGTTCTTGGGGTCCTCAACCACCTGCAAAAACTGCTATTGTTTTCGTTGTTTTCTCCTCTTTTTCTTGGTCAGTGAAGGTGTATCTCTCAATGACTCAGGACCCTGGACCAAGTTAACCGTTGATGTGCTTGGTTGGGCCTCAACATTCTCTTTCTCTAGTGTGTCCTTATGGGACATAGCAGTGGCCTGCTGAATAGCCTTGCTAGGTTGTGAGGGTACAACTGTCTCCCTTTTGGGAGAGTCTAGCTCTTCAGCCAATTCCCTTATATTTAACTCCTCCAACCTAGGCTTTAGGCACTTTGGAAGTGCTGGAGTTGTCAAGGAAGTTGGTTGCGACACCTCCTTCACAGGTAAACTACTAAGGACACATTCCGCAAGGGGCATTGTCACATCCAAGGGCTGTGACTACTGTGATCCCTGATTGGAAGTAGTAGCGGCTAATCCAGTGGGCTGGCTAACCTTGGTGGATTGCAGTGTTAAGTCCCTAGGGTATCGGAAGTGGCCGTGTCTTTTGTTGCTGCCCCTTGAGCATTCATCTGTGTAGATCGAGCATGAGTTGATCTAGTCACATTAGGTTGCTCAGGGATATCCTTTAGCCGAGAGCTATGGATGGTGTCATGTCCCACCTCTTCGACATTTGGAAGCTTAGACAGAGATAGAGATTGGGAGTGAGCAGCTGCCCTTGATGACTGCTGCTGTGCTTCCTATGTTCGTTTGGAAAAAGAGGGTGCAGGGGGTCTAGGACTCTTAGGTGGGGTGGGCACTGGTGGCTGAATGATTTTCTCGAGGCTATTAGATGATTGTTCCATTTTCTTTGTTGAGCGATCAGCCTTGCCATGAGCAATGTTGTGCCTATGATGCCTGTTATCCTCTTGGAAAATCGAAGGCTTTTTGGGCACTAATGGCTTTTGTGCCCGCTCAATGGTTACATATGACATCTGCTTATTAAGCATGCTAGGCTGAGGCTCTTTCTTTCGAACACCCATGTTTGGTTTCTTGCCTCAAGACCTAGAGTTTCTCTTAGATTTCCTCCTGTGCTTCGTTGCTTTTGATGCAATCTGGCCTTCGGTTGATAGAGGTGGTTTAGTAGGGGGTTTTGGTACCCAAATCCATCTGTTACCTGTGTAATACCCTTGAGCACGTAGCAATGCTTTGGATATCCATCGCGGTTTCAGTTTTTCCAACAAGTCCTTGCTCTCGTTAGTAGGCTTGACTATTATGTCAGCACCTTCCTTGCCTTTCCCTCGAGGTTCGATGAGGTCACCCTTACTAAAGGTTGTGACTATCCTCACACCCGGTAGGGTGAGGTGTATCCTCTATCTACATAGTCAGCCTCACACTTGGTCGCCCTTTTGAAGGGTCTTCCTAGGAGGGTTTCTTTCCCACGGCTAGCACTATTTGGAGGAACATGAAATAGGATAGGCAAGCTTTCCGTTTCAATTGCCACAAGGATTTTACACTTCCCTATGAGTGCTTGTGGGTGTCCCCCATAAGGGCTAAGAGTTGCACTAGTTGGTGTGAGCTCTGGTTGGCCTAGTAGGGTCCATGATTCATAGGTCAAGATATTAAAATCTGCTCCTTCATCAATCAGAGCATCAATAGTATGCTTTCTTTTTGCGGTGAGTTTGACTCTAAGATAAGCAGGTGGTACTATGTCTTCATCTTTCGGGTCTTGGCTTGTAAATTTAAGCCTTCTGACAGATGCCCTTGAGTCCCCAATTGCATGACTAGACGTGGATTCTCCACCAATGTCTTGGGTCGTCAGTGCAGTGTTGCTCCATGTACATCTCTCGTCAAGAGTGTCATGCCTAGTCATCTTGGCATTTGTAGCTTGCTGATGTTGCATTTCGCTCTGACTAGACATGGTCTGAACACAATGTCTTTGTGTTCTCGTGGTGTGGCCTTTTTGCCCTTGATGGCTAGATTGGCCCATTGATGTTCTAGGGTCTCTGTTTCTCTTTGTTCGGGTATGGGCTTTTGGTTGCTCTTTTGCAAGTGAGAATCCATGCTTGTGTAGAGCCATTACTATACTAGGGTCCAATTTGGAGGACCTGTCACGGTGCGCGTTTTCTCTCGAACCTACTTGGGAAAGGTGCAGAGGGGGCAGAGCCCCCTCTGCGGGGGTCTGGGGGGGTAGTCCCCCCCGGCCTGCAGGGCCGTTACGGTAAACACCATGCATAATTTGGAGGACTGTTTATAGCCAAATTTCAAAGTACTTACTCTAAGTTTCAACCCAATGATAGATCTGTGATGTGTTTTTAGCTCTAGTAGCCTTTGGGGTCAATTTCGAGGTTTAGATGCGTCAAGATTTGTGTTCTAGATACCTGTCCGATATTGACAGTTTTTTGTTCGATTCTCAGATGTTCGATTTTCAGGAGTCTGATTATCAGAATCGGACATCCAATTTTGGGTTGGTTCGATCGGCCTAGTGGTCCGATTTTGGTCACGTCTGATTTCTGGAATCGGACGTCTGATTTTGATAGGTGTCCGATTCTGAGTGGTCCGATTCCTTGTGTCCGATTTCTAGGGTCCGAGTATCCGATTTTCAAAATCGGACCAATCAGTTGGACAAGGGACTGGTTCGATTCGGGACTGGTCGGGTCCAATTCTGGGACTGGTCCGATTCTGGGAATCGATCGAAAAGGCGGTCCGATTTTCGAAGTCGGACGGTTTTTTGAGAGGTCCAATTTTCGGAGTCAGACGATTTTTGGAGAGGTTTGATTTTCGGAGTTGGACGGTCCGCCGACTCCAAAGATAGGGCAATCCTATTCTAGGACTTGGACGAACTGGTCTGACTATGTAGCCGACGGCCCGCGAGTTGCATGCGACGCTTTAGACTGACGTCTACTTCACCAAATCGTGCCGAGCCGCCTAATTAGATGTAAAGCCTCAGAGGGAAACATTTGGCGTACCTAAAAATGGTGTGGCGCTCGAATCGACCAGCACGTTGATGATCTCCCCGTAGGTCTCTCTCTCTCTCTCTCTCTCTCTCTCTCTCCCTAGCTCTCAAGCTCACTCTCTTCTCAGAGGACAGGATGTCAAATGTGGCCTATCCTGGTTCCATGGGCCTCTTATTGCCCCATTCCAGCCTGCTGTGACCTCAGAGGTTAGTCCCTCATGCTCTTCTAGCCAGAAATCTGAATCTGTGCCCCTATTTTCCCGTTTTAGCGTGTTATACAACAACAAAAAACCCTACTGTTTTCCTTCTTTTTTCCTATCCTAACCTTAACCTAATGCAACAAAAATCAAAACCAGAGAAGGAGATGGATTGTCCTACTCTAACATTCAACAACAAATCAAAAACCTACTTGCTAAGGAGATCGAATACCTCTTTAAACTCCCTCGCTTCCTACCTATCTACCTCAAGCGTCGGTTCGGGGAAAACCCTATTCAAGCAAGCTCCATCCTCAAGCTCCACGCTCCAAGCTCC
This sequence comes from Lygodium microphyllum, assembly GCF_053477565.2. NCBI lineage: Eukaryota > Viridiplantae > Streptophyta > Polypodiopsida > Schizaeales > Lygodiaceae > Lygodium > Lygodium microphyllum. The sequence goes on from NC_141157.1 coordinate 110,366,821, forward strand.
ATTGCCACGAGCAAGAGAAGAGAAGAGAAGAGAAGAGAATAAGAGAGGAGAAGATGGAGAGCTTCTCCTCCCTGGTCCCTCACCCTCACACGCTCACTCCCTCACACTCTCACACTCCCTCTCTCAAGCACAAGCTCAAGCAAGCAAGAAGAAGAAGAAGAAGAAGAAGAGGAGAGCCACTTTTGGCCACACACAAGAATGAGCTTCTCATTCACTTTTCAACTTTATATACAAAACCCTAAATCCCTTTTGGGCGGTCATCCCCTTATCCCCTTTTTTACATGGCCGGCTAGGCCCCTTTTTCCCATTGTTCTTTTATCTTCCTAGCTTCCTTTCCACCACCCATCTACATTGACAAATTACATAGGTGAGAGCTCAGCACTCCTTAGATTAAATCATGATGCGCTTGTGCTCTTTTACAAAAGTAGTGACTTGCGCTTTTCCTTGTGTGCCTTTCTCCCTTATTTAGGACTCTTCTCCTTGTGCATTTTTGTCTTCCGTTTCACTTTGCCTTGGCCTTTGCCTTCTACTTTAGCTTTTCTAGATTTTCCACCTTGTTCATCTGAGGGTTAACTGTTGAGATATCGAGCTCCACTCGTGATATGCCAGGGTGACCGTTGTGCATTTATGTCACCGACTTGTCAGTTGTAGATGCAGTTGGTACACCGCCCATGAATAATAGCTAGATGACAGCTATCCTTATCTACTCTAGTTCGTGGCTCAGTTAGTATGCCACCTTAGTTAGTTGTCTTTGGTTTGAGACCCATATATAGACTTCTTTTTGGCTTACACAACTAAGAAGAGGAAAACTGTTTTCAGCCTCCACCTTTGTGTGTATTCCCCCATTGTGCAAGTAAGAAAGCTACAAGTGAGACTCCTTCATTCTCTCCCACAATTTTGACATGGTATCAGAGCCTTGTTTGTGGTAAGGAGCTCAAGAAAGCAAGCCAAGCTCACGGTGTTCTGGTAAGAGGAGTAGTGTTGCTTTCATTTTCTGTTTTGGGAGCAGATCTCTGCAGGTAGCACAATCGAAAATTGCAAGAGTGCATTGTCTCAGGTTGAGACGCCCTTCGCGGTGAAGCAAGAGGGCAATATATGCTGCAAGAGAGGGCTTTACCCCTAGGCGACCCTGTTTTTTTGATTTGAGGCCATTTCGGGGCCTGTTTTGGAGGCGGAAGTTTTCTGCACGCACTCAGGAAAAGGCCCAGTTTTATGCTGTGCAGCCACTGTTCTACACGTTGGTGAAAAGTTACTGTAGAAATTGCATCGTATGCTTGTGCGCAGAGACATTGGGAGTTACAGAATCATCCTTGTTGCATGTTGATGCAAAATCGTCACTAGGAAGTGACTGTGTGGTCGAATACCACTTTTGTCAGTTTTGCAGATTAGCCTTTGTGAGGCTGAAGCTGTGTTCTTTGCAGTGACAGAATTTTTTGCAGTGTTCTATAATGGCGTCTGATTCTCTCTCACAGATTGTCACTGAAAAGCTTGACAAGAACAACTTCCAAGCATGGAAGTTTAGAATGATGAATTTCCTTATGGGAAAAGGATATTGGAAATTTGTTGCAGGAAATGAAGAAGAACCAGTTCTTCCTGATGTTCCCAATCAACAGCAAATGCATGCATTTAAAGCATGGCATGAGAGAGCCAGGAAAGTTATGTACTAGCTGTCTATTAGCATTTCAGACTCTATGATTGTGCATATTCAAGATGCAAGTACGCCAAAGGAGGCATGGGATACTTTTCAAAAATGTATAGCATAAATACGCAAGCCAGGAAAATGCAGCTCAAGCAAGAGTTGCATAATGTGCAAAGAGAAAGTATGAGCATTAATGACTACCACATGAAGGTGAAGAAGATTGCAGATGCACTTGCTTCCATTGGGTAGCCAGTGGAAGATGATGATTTAGTTTCCGTGACCTTGAATGGTCTAGGAAAGGATTATGCATAGTTCCGAACATCCATTTCCGTCCGTGAAAGATTTCCTGATTTTGAGGAGTTGATTACTCTTCTAATTTCTGAGGAGCAGAGAAATGGTGGTGCATCCTCTTTAGGAGGAACTTCAAAAGAAGCTGTCTTGTACTCAAATGCTGGAAGAGGTAGAGGCAGAGGTAGAGGAGCCAGTTCTTCCTGATGTTCCCAATCAACAGCAAATGCATGCATTTAAAGCATGGCATGAGAGAGCCAGGAAAGTTATGTACTAGCTGTCTATCAGCATTTCAGACTCTATGATTGTGCATATTCAAGATGCAAGTACGCCAAAGGAGGCATGGGATACTTTTCAAAAATGTATATCATAAATACGCAAGCCAAGAAAATGCAGCTCAAGCAAGAGTTGCATAATGTGCAAAGAGAAAGTATGAGCATTAATGACTACCACATGAAGGTGAAGAAGATTGCAGATGCACTTGCTTCCATTGGGTAGCCAGTGGAAGATGATGATTTAGTTTCCGTGACCTTGAATGGTCTAGGAAAGGATTATGCATAGTTCCGAACATCCATTTCCGTCCGTGAAAGATTTCCTGATTTTGAGGAGTTGATTGCTCTTCTAATTTCTGAGGAGCAGAGAAATGGTGGTGCATCCTCTTTAGGAGGAACTTCAAAAGAAGCTGTCTTGTACTCAAATGCTGGAAGAGGTAGAGGCAGAGGTAGAGGAGGCCGATTTGGAGGCCGTGGTAGAAATCAGAATATGCAGCAAACTCAAGAAAACCAGTCCTATGGAGGAGGACGTGGTAACTCTAGAGGCAGGGGGAGCCAAAGAGGTCGTGGTGGATGGCAAAGAGGCCAAAATGCAAACAGTAATGTTGAATGCTACTATTGTGGTAAAATGGGTCATACGGCTAAAGACTGCTATAAAAAGCAGAATGACATCATGAATGGAAAACTGCAACAAGGGAATTATGCATCTTCTAGTAGACAGGGTGATGACAGAAATGAGCATTTGTTTATGGTGCAGCACATGAACAATTCTGTGACAAGTGCAGAAGAAAGCAATGATGTATGGTATGTTGACTCAGGTGCATCAAACCACATGACAGGTCATGCAGAATGGATGGAGGATGCAAGAAAAATGGAAAAACCAGGATTTGTGGAGACTGGTGATGATACTGCACATCCTATTGTGCAGATTGGAAAATTTCCTTTGTCTATGCAGGATGGGAAAAATAAATACCTGTCTGATGTATTTCATGTCCCCAATATCACCAAGAATCTGGTTTCTGTTGGTCAATGGTTGAGCAGGGCTTGCAAGTCAGATTTAATCCTCATGGATGCTTTGTTGAGGATATGAAAAATAAAGGTCGCTTGATAGCAAAAGGAAAGAAGAAGGGCAGAATGTTTACGTTGGATGCAGACATGTCTGAATTGAGTGCAACAATGTTTGCACATGGGACCGGTGTAGTTGTAGATATTGATATCTGGCATAAACGCATTGGTCATGTTAATGTACATCGACTTAAATCAATGCAGGCCCAAAATATTGTTGCAGGATTGCCAAAATTCAAGGTTGCAGAAATGCATAAGGTATGTGAAGCCTGTCAATTTGGAAAATAGGCAAGGAAACCATTTCCTAGACATGTTCAAGAGAGTAAGAAGCCATTGGAATTAATCCACTCTGATGTGTGGACTACTAAAGCTGCATCTCTTGGAGGCTGGTCATTATTTTGACACTTTTATTGATGACTATAGCAAAAAAGTTTGGGTGTATTTTATGAAAAAGAAAAGTGAAGTTTTTGGGCATTTCAAAACTCTTAAAGCTATGGCTGAAAAAGAAACAGGTCTGCAAATAAAATGCCTAAGGTCAGATGGAGGAGGAGAGTACCTCTCAAATGAGTTTGCAAGGTTCCTGCAGGAGCATGGCATAAAGCAGCAATATTCATGCAGTCATACCCCACAACAAAATGGAATTGTAGAAAGGAAAAACATGCATATTGGAGAGGTATCTCGTGCCATGCTCAATGAAAAAGACCTGCCAGATTTTTATTGGGCTGAAGCAATTGCTACAGCAGTCTACATAATGAACAGGACTCCCACTGTAGCAATACATGGGATGACTCCAGAGGAGAGGTATACTGGTAGGAAACCAGATATTTCTCATTTGAAAATTTTTGGTTGCATTTCCTATGTACATGTGCCAGATGAGTTGAGATCCAAGTTGGATCCAAAAGCTGAGAAGTGCATCTTTATTGGTTACTCTCTGCAGCAAAAAGGGTATAGATGCTATAACCCTTCTACTCGTAAGTTTACAGTGAGCAGAGATGTTGTTTTTGATGAGATGAGTAGCTGGTATAAACCAATAAATGTGATTGATGATGTAGATGCACAAAATGGTAAATGCTGCACAGAATTCACATCAGCAGTTACAAAATATTAGTGGACCTGGAGCGTTCTCTAGCAGTGGTTCACATTCTTCGCCATGGACAGGCAGATTGAGGTCAGGAAAATCTTCTCAAAGCAATGCAGATAGTGGTATGCAGGTATCACGAAAAGGAAAAGAGAAGGTTGATCAACCCATGTTTGATGTGAATGCAGGTCACTCTTATGTGGATGGTGAATCCAGTGGCTCAGAACAGAGCATTGATGATGAGTTGGGTATTCCTTCTATTGTTACACCTGGAGTAAGGAAAACCAGGGATGTTTTGAGAGCACCTGGGAGTGAATCTATTTTGCACAGGTCTACGAGAGCTAGGTATCCTGTGGATAGGCTGAAATATGATGGATTTACAGCCATTCACTATGCATATATGGTCAAAGTGATACAGGAACCAAAACCCACTTCTTTTGAGCAAGCCATGGGAAAAGAAAAATGGGAGAAAGCCATGGATGCCTTGGAAGCAAATGCTACATGGGAATTGGTACCTTTGCCTAAAGGTAAGAATGCAATTGGCTGTAAGTGGGTTTATAAGGTGAAGCACAATGCAGATGGTTCTGTGAACAGATACAAGGCAAGATTAGTAGTCAAGGGGTATGCACAAACATATGGCATTGACTATGAAGAAACATTCAGTCCGGTTGCAAGGATGGCAACCATAAGAGCAGTCATTGCTATGGCTACATCAAAGGGATGGTCTTTACATCAGATGGATGTAAAGAATGCCTTCTTGCATGGTGATTTGCAAGAAGAGGTCTATATGGAGCAGCCACCAGGTTATGTGCATGTTGTTCATCCTGAGTTTGTTTGCAGGTTGAAGAAAGCATTGCATGGCTTGAAGCAAGCACCTAGAGCATGGTCTGACAAGATAGGATAGTATCTTGTCATTATTGGCTTTCATATTTCCAAGGCAGATTTCTCACTTTATGTGAGAAAAATAGAGAAAGGTATTATGCTACTTGTCATTTATGTTGATGATTTGATTATGACAGGTGACAGTGATGAAGATATCCTTCATGTGAAAATGCTATTGAAGCAGAAGTTTGAGATGAAGGATTTGGGAGAGCTGCGTTATTTCTTGGGCATTGAGGTGATTAGATCACCAAGTGGGATACAGCTCTTGCAGAGGCAGTATGGATTGGACATGCTGTCCAAATATGGGATGACAGGCTGTAAGCCTATTTCAGTTCCTTTGGAGCAGAATGTGAAGCTGAGCGCAGATGCAGGTGAGCTTCTGGAAGACCCTACTATGTACAGATGCATAGTAGGAAGTTTGATCTATATGACTATTACCAGGCCAGATTTGAGCTATGCTATTGGATTGGTAAGTCAGTTTATGCAAGCTCCAAGGAAACCACATTTTGGATGCGGCTAGATGCATACTCAGGTATGTGAAGTCCACATTGCAGTATGGACTATTTTATGAGACTGGGGTTCCGATACAGTTGCATGGATACACTGATGCTGATTGGGCTGGTAGTATTTCAGATAGACGATCTACTAGTGGATATGTGTTCTCTTTTGGGAGTGCTGCAGTCACTTGGAGTAGCAAGAAACAACCTACAGTTGCCTTGTCCAGCACAGAGGCTGAGTACAGGGGTGCAGCAATGGCTGCATGTGAGATAGCTTGGTTGCATAAGCTACTTTATGATATGCATCAGCCTACAGATGGGCCAGTTGTCATTTATTGTGACAACATGAGTAGTATACACTTGGCAAATAACCCAGTCTATCATGCTAGAACAAAGCACATTGAGGTGCATTATCACTATGTGCGGGAGAGGGTTTTACTAGGTCTTATTGATCTAGTTTATGTCAGCACAGAGGATCAGGTAGCTGACATATTTACGAAGGCATTGGGTGCAGAGAAGCTGCGCAAGTTCAGAGACCTGCTTGGTGTGCAGGAATTGGGATTGAGCTCGAGGGGGAGTGTTGAGATATCGAGCTCCACTCATGATATGCCAGGGTGACCGTTGTGCATTTATGTCACCGACTTGTCAGTTGTAGATGCGGTTGGTACACCGCCCATGAATAATAGCTAGATGACAGCTATCCTTATCTACTCTATTTCGTGGCTCAGTTAGTATGCCACCTTAGTTAGTTGTCTTTGGTTTGAGACCCATATATAGACTTCTTTTTGGCTTACACAACTAAGAAGAGGAAAACTGTTTTCAGCCTCCATCTTTGTGTGTATTCCCCCATTGTGCAAGCAAGAAAGCTACAAGTGAGACTCCTTCCTTCTCTCCCACAATTTTGACATTAACAGGCACATCGGAAAGATATAAGGCAAGACTTGTGGCAGAAGGGTATGCACAACAATATGGTCTTGATTATGAGGAGACATTCAACCCTATAGCTAAAATGACAACCGTGAGGACAGTGATTGCTTTGGAAACACCTAAAGGATGGAGTATGTATTAGATGGATGTGAAGAATTCTTTTCTCAATGGTGATTTAGTTGAGGAAGTATACATGGATTAGCCCGAGGGCTATGTACATCCAGATTTTCCTACATATGTGTGTAGATTGAAGAAAGCATTATATGGACTGAATCAAGCACCTAGAGCTTGGAATGCTAAGATAAGTGCATGCTTACAAAAACTTGGTTTCACTATGGGCAAGGATAATCGTAGCCTATTCACAAAGAAGACAAGGGTTGGTTATGTGATATTAATCATCTATGTGGATGACTTGATCATTATAGGTGATGATGTCACAGGAATTGGAGAGATCAAGGAAATGTTACATGCTGAATTTTAGGTCAAAGATTTGGGTGAACTGAAGTATTTCCTTCGGATTAAGTTGCCTCTACACCTCATGGTACTTGGTTGTTGCAAAAGCAGTATGCACAGGGCATGTTAACCAAGTATGGTATGTTGGATTGCAAAGCATTGAGCACTCCGTTGGAGAAAAATGTTAAGTTACTTGTAGACGTTGGACATGAGATTGAAAATGTCACTATGTATAGACAAATGGTGGGTAGCCTCATTTACCTTACCATTACTAAACTAGACCTTAGCTATTCAGTTGGACTCATTAGCCAATTCATGCCGAAGCTTATGAAGCCACACTTGGATGCAGTGAGGAGGATCTTGAGATTTGTGAAGGTTACATCAGATTATGGTCTATTCTATGAGCATGGTAAGCCTTTGAAGCTTACAGGATATATAGATGCTGATTGGGCAGGAAGTACCTATGATAGGAGATCTACTAGTGGGTATGCATTTTCCCTTGGTAGTAGTATGGTCAGTTGGAGCACTAAGAAGCAACCTACAATTGCACTCTCTGGTACTGAGATAGAGTATAGAGGTGCTGCATTAGTTGCATGTGAAGTAGCATGGCTCATGAAGCTTCTTGATGATTTGGGCATGCAACAGCACATTGAGGTACACTATCACTTTATCAAAGAAAAAGTGATTGCAAGTGACATTGATTTAGTCCATGTGAGGAGAAAAGACCAAGTTGTAGATATCTTTACCAAGTCATTGGGTAAAAATAAGTTTGTGCACTTTAGAGAGCTAGTTGGAGTGAAGTACCCCACTTGAGCTTGATGGGGAGTGTTGACATTCAAGCTCATAATTCTACCTTAGTTGAATAAGGTTAAGTCATACTAACTTAACCATGGTTAGATCTAGGTTTGTTGATATTTGTATGTGTGTAGTACATAGTTGACTTCACTATGTGGAATATGATGGGTTGAACAAGGAGAGCATGTCTGCTATCCTTTGTGCTTGAGCTTTTGCCCATCTCTTTCTCTCTGAATTGTAATACTTGTGTGGAGTGAGTGCATTAGTACATGTGCATACTCTAGTGTGTAGGACGTGGATGGTGCAGTGTCCTAGTGTGAAGGAATTTTCAAAATCATCCTTCAAATACATTTCTTTAGGGTTATGATTTCCCCATTCCCCTTGGGCATCCAACCCCCTTTTTTGGGCCATGTGACAGATAATTTCTCTTATATTCACTTGAACTATATAATTTTAAATAATTTTCACATGCCTGGTGATTTTGTGTCTTTTAATCATGAGTACAACTTTCATGGAGGAAGCCCAACTCTCATTATGACATGATAATTTGTTTACAAATATTTATGGGGCTTTAGGTCTTCTTTTTTCCTTCCCATATTTTTCCAATTGTGTGGTTAATATGTAATATCATCAAAGTAGGCATAGTAAGGCCTTTCCCTACCACAATTAAGCCACATAGGCCTTGGCCATCACCAAATGCCTTCTTACATGGGGTTGCAAGAAGAAGCTTGTCTTAAGTAGCCACTTGCTCTAATGGAAAAAATGCCTATTGTGAGGGATGTCATAGCAATGATTGCATCAAAAGGTTGGATCATGCATTAGATGGATGTTAAAAATGCCTTCTTACATAGGGTTGCAAGAAGAAGCTTGTCTTGAGTAGCCACCTGGTCATGTGGATGACAATTATCTTGATTATGCATCTAGGTTTTGTAAGACCTTATATGGGCTGAAGTAAGTATCCAGGACATTTCATAATAGGATTATAGAATATCTTGTAAGTAGTGGATATACGTAGCACATGCTGATCATACTAACTTTATGTAGGTGAGGGTGATGTATATGTAGATGACTTGATTATCATTGGTGTGATAATGAGATAGAGACTAACCATGTGAAGAGTATTCTCAAGGCTAAGTTTGAGATGGAAGGATTTGGGAGAGCTGCATTATTTTCTTGGTATAGAGATAATTAAAACTCTAGAGTACATATGGTTGTCATAGAGTCAATGCACTTTGAATATGCTAAAAGAGTATGGTATGGATTATTATAAGCCAATCTCAATACTTCTAGGTGTTGGTTCTAAGCTTAGTCCTCCACATGAGGGTGATGTGATTAAAGATATCATTATGTATTGAAAGATTGAGGGCAACCTTATTTATTTGCAAATCACTAGGCTAGATCTAAACTAAAAAATTGATTTGGAGAGTCAGTTTATGCAACTTTTATAGAAGCCACAATTAGATGCAATGTGGCACACATTGCACTATGTCAAGTCTATAGTTGACTATGCCTTATTCTATGCTATAGGTGTACATTGGACTTACATGGATACATAAATGCACATTGGGTTGGTACCATTTCAAACAAGAGATCTACCAATGGATTTATGATTTCCTTTGTGAGTGGTGTTATTACTTAGAGCAACAAGAAGCAACCTACAATTGCACTATCTAGTAATGAGGTAGAGTACATACATGTTGCAATTGCAACATGGGATGTAGCTTGGTTACAAAAGGTATGTGGCAATTTGAGGTTGCACGTGTACAAGAAGGTTATAATCAAAATCTTAGTAGCATTCAAACATCTAAGGATCTAGTGTATCATGCACAAACCAAACATATAGATATCCACTACCATTTCATTCGAGAGTGGATTCTAATAGGTGATATTGACTTGGTTTATGTCAGTAGTATACGTAATATTAGGTTGCATATATTTTCACCAAGGCTATGGGAGCTGAGAAGCTCCACCATTCAAGACTATGCTTGAAGTACATGACCCCATGCGGAGATCAAGGGGGAGTGTTGAGATATCAAGCTCCACATGTGCTAGCATCCACTATACAGCTTGGTAATATGGTAGGACTTTACTCATTAACACATTAGGTGACCAACATGGAGTATATGTCAATGATTCTATCATTGGACTACACTCCCATTGAGGCATATTCATTGTGCCATCTCATCTATCCTTAGTAATTTCACTCTTAGTGACTGCATGCACATATATTCCAGTACTTTCATATTAGTCTTTTATCATGTTGTAGATTAAGTTATTTTGCATGGAAGAAGAAGAAGCATATTTCAGCCCTAGCTCAAGTCTCCATTATGTGTACATGCTCTTGGTTGCTTCCCCTCTCTCTTTTCTCTTGTTTTTTTACATTAGATTCCTACAAGATTGGCTAGTTGAAATTGGAAGATTTTAGTTCTTTGCGAGCCTTGTGATTTGAACAAGTGGATTGTAACCTCCTACTAGGAAAGCCATGGATAAGAAATGCTAGACTTATAGAGGATTGGGAAATTAGATTAGTGTACTTTGGGAACTACACTCATGTAGTCCATGTAGAGATGCAAACTTGGAAGACTTACTAAGTCAACCTTGATATCATTTTTTCCATGCTCAAATGTGACACAAAGTGCTCAACTAGCCATAGACCTTTAAAAAAATTACATTCTATATCTTGAGCATGAGAGGGGTTAGATGCATTATTTGAAACAATCAATCTTCCTTTCTTTGAAATGGAGGAATAGAAGATGCCTTAGGAGACTAAGTGTGACACATAAAGATAGTTAATACCAATCAGGCCAAGATTAAAGGCCTACTCTCTATGCCTATCTATATGATACTCCTTTTTGCCTTTGTACTTGTTACTGACATACAACATTTGTTCATCCTTAGAAGTACTTGGCTCTTCTTGATTAAAGTAGTGGAGACATTATCATAATTTGGAGGCAAAATTTTTAACAAAACACCAATGCATACATCTTCATCCATTTTGATGTTGATCCCTACAAGCTGGGTTAAGAGACTTTCCATGTACTTTAGATGTGTTGCAAGAGATGTGTTAGGTTTCATGTCCAGTCTGAAAAATTCAATTAATAAACCATACTTTGAGGACTTTGACTGTGCAACAACCAGAGTATCCAATCTTTTCCAAGTATCATGGGATGTGTCACATGTATCCACATAGTGAATATAGTTGTCATCCAGTTCAAGCTTTATGATGGCTTGAGCCTTGTCGTCACTTTTTTGCTAGGCAACTGCAAGAGTTGTGTCCCGGGGCTTCTTTTCTTGTCCATTAGTGATGGCCCATAGGCTCGTCTTCATCAAGATTAGATTTATGCATGCATGAAACTTGATTCCTTTGAAGTGACATGTTGGAGAGTCTTTCCCCATGTTAGAATGACTGGAATAGCAGCAAATCAACACCAAAATTCTCAAAAATGAGTAATTGTGGATGTGTCAAGAGACACAAGCAATTCAATGGTAAATAATATCAAGAGATACTAGTTGAACTTGATTATTATTTCTTGAGTCCTTCAAATCTTCACAAATCTTCCCCTTGCTAGTTTGATGCCCAAATGTTTGCTACTGAGAACTGAGTAGGAACTTAGGTCAGAGTGGCACGAACTCCAATAGGTGAAATTGAAGTATTTTATGAGCTTCAAGAAACTTGGCTCTGGTTGCTCTTTTAGGGTTTTAGACAAGGACCTGTTTTTTTGCAGATTGCAGCTCATAGAGGTGATCATTTGGGGAACCCTTTGAGTGGGAAAGAGCTTAGGTATGGGTCTTTAAAATTTGTATATCAATCATCAATATTGTGGCTTGAAGATATGGCACATGCTATATGACCACCACAGGTGCAAATCTAGATAGCGATGATGAATTCACACAATGCTAGAATGAATGATCACCAACGTCTAACTGTGAGGTGCCATAAAGGAGCTCCCTAAAGTGGGAAGAGGTCCACAAAAGGAAGCTCAGTGAGATATTCCTTGGTTTGAGAGATCTTAAAGCTCAAAGTAGGGTAGGTGCAAGAGGTTGGCAATGGCTGTCATGAAGGAAAGAGTGGAGTAGGAGTGAGGAATGAACTCATGAGCTGGACCAAAGGTGAAGAGAAGCTGAGAGAGGAGTTTGATGAGCTTAGCCATGCTCACGATGACTCTAATACCATGTTGAAATGCATGGATCTTGATCATGGCTATGATGGATGGAAGAGAAATACAAGACTTGTGATAACATTGACTTAGAGACAATCATTGTCACACAAGTGAATTAGGTTCCAAGATGGAAGCTTGGACTCAAAAACACAATCTTGTGTGTATAGACAATGACACTAACTAGAAGGACAAAAGTAAAATATGACATTGTATTCAAATGATAGGCAAGTACAATGCTTTATAGTCTTTTGGAAATAGGCAGCACTATCCACTACTATGCTTATGGGATTCACTAAACCTATATATCAATAGCCCAATTGCTCCATACAAAGCAGCTACACTAGGTGTGATTGCCTAAATTCTTAACACTAAGAGCATTGCACTCATTTTCTATGGTCTTTTGAACTTTTAGGGGAGTAGCAATGAGATTATATTGGGATAAACATTCAAGCTCTTAACCAATTGTAATGTCAACTATGTTGATAAACTTAGATGCTCACATAAGCATAACCTTTATTTCCAAAGAGGCGCAAGCTATGCCTATTTAGATCATTATTATGTCTTAGTCTAACTTTGCATCTAAAACCACCACACTTTTGTCATGACTAAGTTTGCAAGAAGCCACTTGCTAGCTTCACCACTTAGTGGAAGTGGCAATCCTAAAACTTTGATCATCCCTCTTTGTAATGCAAGCAAGGGAAAGAGAAGCAAAAACATGTCCATTGTTGTCACCAAACTTGCTGTAACTCTTACACAATATCTTGATGGGTTCCAAAGGCCCTTCTTGAAGTGCAAGGGTAATATGATAGTCGATGTATGCTATGCTACCAAAATCATCCACAGCTGCATGCATGGCTACTCCCTGTACTCAAATCATTGCTCTAACTTTAATGAGACCTCATAAATCCACCAAATGAGCATTTGTTGAACCTTCATACTCTAAATTGAGCATTGCTAATGTCACCAACCTACCTTACAAGAGAATAACATTTCTAAATTATGCTAAGTTTCCTCTTGTTGTGACTAAGCAAGAACACCAACCTTACCCACTAGTTGCATTAAGGAAACCTCACCAATGCTAATCAATCTATAAAATGGTAGAAGAATTATCCAGCTAGGTAGAAAAATCCTTGTCTAAATGCTTTTTGAAACTTCACTCCATGTTGGGCATTATTGATAATTTTTTGATGATTGACCTTGGGCTAATTGAACTTGATATGATTGTGCTCACTTCACAGTGGCACTCCACTTGGGAGGAGCACAAACACCTCTTTTGAAAAATCATTCCAAACTCAACTAGCTTAGTACATCCCAAATAGTAGTTACAAGCTTGTTGTATACTTCCTTCCTTCACTATGGCAACACTCGTTAAGGATCTTTCTACCATCACAAGACTCCACCATCTTTGTAATAGGACCACTCATTTTCTCAAAAGATGATATGCCATGTATTATGAAGCTATTACTGCAAGAAACAAGATTGTCACCATGGCAAAATAACGCAAGGTTGTCCTCAAATATGATCCAATGTACTGTGAGACCACCTATTTATGTCCCATCATTGAGGCTTGCACGTTGACACAACCCAAATAGTTGCTTCATCATCTATTGATTGAAAAAAAACTCATTAAAGAAGAGATCCATGTTGCCAGTTGGTCCCTCCTTACGAACATCATGTCCTACCTTTGCAAGCTATTAATTTGACCCAATGCCTTGTATGCTTGAGTATAACCCATATTTTTATGATTGGTGGATTTGTGAACATTCATGCATGATACATTACTAAATATAGATTTTGGTTGTAAATAATAACAAAACTATAAGCCATAAAACTCTATGCACACATTAACATACTATCCCAAGCTGGGAAGTTTGATCCACTTTTGCAAGAGGGGAGATAGGAAAATACAGGATTGACCAGGACCAATTGACCAAGACCAAAGCCAATGACCACAATCAATATTCATATGGATAAAACCAAAGTCAAAGATAAACATTCAAGACCTTGGAAACCAAAAGGCTAGCTGTAATGAACGGGGATCATGGGAATATGGCATGGGAACATACCAGTCACACTGATGGTATATAAGGTGTAAGAGGGTATTTTGAGGCATCACAGAAATTATCAAGAAACTCTCTTTTCACCTTCTCAAGCTTCCATCGCTTCCTCTTCTTCTTTCTCTCTCTTCTTCTTGCCTTTCTCTCTCCCCTCCCTCTTCTTCTGCAGTCCTTCTCTCTCTCTTTCCCCTTAGTTAGGACAGTTAGGTCTCCTTCATTACAAGTGGTATCAGATCTTTATCCTTGATCCTTCTCTTTCCCCATAGATTTAGGGCTCTCACAGTTTCCCACAGTTAGAAAGCTCCAGTTACATCTGTTTCACAGGTACACAGGAGTACTCAGGCAGGTTGTCAACCCTCTTGAAGACTGTGGCAGCCTTTCTTGGAGCTTTCCCAAGAACCATGGAAAAATTTGGAGGCGGGTAGACAAATTTGACAGGTCGTCACTAATTTTCATGCAAGTTTTTTAGGGTTTTGAGCAAAAAGGAGGGTAGCACAGTTAGAGAAGGCCAAAAACTCAGTTACTTTTCAAGAAGACCTTCTCTCTCCTCTTTTCCCCAAGTTGCCATGGAAGCTCTAGTCCAAGAAACTCAGAAATCTTGCTCCCCCTCCTCTTCCTCAACAAGATTGGCTTGTCCCAAGGTCTCCCCCTCAGTTGGAGGAGCACATTGAGCAGCAACACCCTTGGTTTTCCCTGCTTGTGGCCCCCCCAAAAGCAGCCCGAAATTTGCGGCGCAAAAAATGGGCTGCTTCCTGGCCTGCAGGGCAGCCCTGCCCTCCTTCTTGGTTTCAACCCTGGCCCTTGGCAACTCTTTTGGGCAGCATCAGGGACATCTTCCTCAGCCATTGGACTCCCCTTTTTGCACTTAAGAAACCCTGGTTTGGTGCAGTCCATGGCAGCCATGGAACCTTGGCATCAAGCTTAGAAATCCTGAAGATTTTGGTCTCTCCTTGGTCCCCGGGAGTCTCTCTTCAATATTGCTCAAGATTTCAGCCATCAAGAAGAACGGGAAGAAGATTACAAGCAAGATTTGAAGGCATGCACTTGTGGGCAGCCATGGCTATGGAGTAGGACCTCAATTTCAGCAAGAACTCTTCATGGGGAGGTCCTGAACCATCCTGCCCCAAGCTTGATTTCACCCTTTCTTGACGAAGCATACCCATTTTGGAGCCATGGAACATTCGGGATCAAATGGAGCTCTCATGGAGGACTGAGGTGGCATTAGTGGCTGCCTTCTTCTCCAAAAGACTCAGGGTAACTTATTCTTGGCTCTCATTCTCTCCGTTTAAGCCTCTTGTTGAATCCCATCCATTTGTTTGAGGGAATGTATGAGTCCAAGTAGATAATAGGAGACCCAAACCTTGAATGCATGCTGATTAATTGTCCCAGTCATTTCCCTTGGATCTTATAGTGCTGAAATGGATTTTACTCATGCTGAAGCTTCATTGTGATTATATTTTTCTTACCCATAACCCATTTGGCTTCTTGTGAATTGGCTGAGCCAAGAAATGATAAAAAATCCATTGTATAAGGGTGAGTAGGCAGTGAGTCACTACCAGTAAGCTCCCTATCCCTATTCCCCATTCCAATTCCATGCACTTCATGAAAAGCCCAAAATTTTGATTTCTGAAATGCATTTCATGCTGGTTGTTTAATTAATAGATGTCTGCCATGTATATTCTGGGTGAGGAAAAGCCCGATGCCAGGCGAGGTGGCAAGACAAAAGAGGGGTGATCCCCCCTTGCCATCAAAGACCCTGAAGGGGTGCACAACACGGCCCGGGGGGAACTTTGCCCACCTCCCAGTGATCTGGAGCCCAAAGAATTATTGCCAGTGCAGGTATATTTGATGGAATAGCCCGAACCCTGATCACTTGAGCCTACAAACCCCTACATGCATTGGTAATGTCATGAACCGCTTGGTAATGTATGGTGGATGCAATGCAAGAAGGGCAGGGTATGTAGTGTGGAATTGGTCTCAGCAATGAGTTATGGATGCAAAGAATGTATGGATTTATGGGGCATTGAGAGCCACCATTGAGGCCTGGATGTCTGGGATAAGACCCTCACCATTGGGATAAAGTATGCTCCTTGAGGGAGCCTTTGCAGGATATTTTCAGACAGCCAGTCCTACACAGTCAGCCCACAAGAATTGATTACAGCAAAGCTTTTTTGTGTGATTGAGTGCAAGCTCTATAGCTTGATTCGAAGAGGGAATTTTCCCCTTAGATTTGAGCTAAAAACCTCCCCATTCCGTCCTATGGTTCGGGAGATACACTCAGTTTTGTGCTCAAAGGTACTGTGGGACAGGCAGCAATCCTACACAGTTAGCCCGCAAAAACTAATTATAGCAAAGCCTTCTCGTGTGATCGAGCATGAGCTCTATAGATTGTTTCGAAGAGGGCATCTTTCCCTTCAATCTGAGCTAAAAATCTCCCCATTCCGCCCTACGTTTTGGGAGATACACTCAGTTTTGTGCCTAGAGGTACTGTGGGACATGCAGCAGTCCTACATAGTCTGTCCACAAAAAGTCATTACAGCAAAGCCCTGATCATTTATTGTCGGAGATATTTTTACATAGCCTCGTAGAGGGGATTGAGGGCTTTTATTTGAATCAGAAAGTTTGGCAATCGCAAGTTATCATCATTTCTGTAACAAGGGGTCTGGTAGACTGCACTTGGGATGGCAGGCCATAAGGGTAAAGCAAAGGCCCAGGAGGAATTTCAGCATGAAATAAGGGACTCCCGTGCCTCAATGAACGATCCTAGCTCAGCCCAGGAGGATCGTGAAGACTTGTTTGAAGAAGGTGCCCCCGAGATAGATCACTTGTCTCTGCTCAACCAAACCCTATGCCAACATGAGACCCGTCATGCTGAACGACATCGAGAGATGGAGCAATACCACAGGGAGATGGAAACCCGCCAAGATCAGCGTCATTCCGAGATGATGACCAAGATGGACTTACTCATAGAGTGCATGGGCGCTCTCATTCCTGACATTGCCCCCCCCTCGGATCGACCCAAGGAGTATGTCCCTCCCCGTGAGGCTAACCGCCCTCCCCCCTTGGAGACCGAGCGCAGCCCACAAGGTCTTGGTGGTACCCATGGCATCCCCCATACCACTTATGAGATGGGTGAGCCCTCCACTCAACATGATGAGCCCCTCCTTCCCTCCCCCATTACGAATCCTTCCAGCCTATCATTGGCACCCCAACTCCCCCGTAACAGAAGCTACTTGTGTTGAGATGATAAGCTCAACATATGCGGACATTGATGATGGACCACCTGGTTAGATGGGTCCACACGTCTACACTTAGCACGTCGGTGGTCATTATGACTCTCACATGGCCACTGACTCATTACTTATTATATTCAGGTTGTTACACCTATTTACAGCTGGCATAGTTATAGCGCCAGTCGACTAGTGTAGTTGGTTATGCATTCTTTGACTTAGTAGGCCACTTTCCTTTTATGTTGTATCTTATCTATACTTTGTGTACATTGTAAAGAGTGTGTAAGAAGAAGAAGAAATCAGCAAGAAAACGTTTTGGCCTCCATCTCTCTTCTTGTCTCTTGAGTGAGCTTCTCCTTGTGCATTCTGTGTGTTCGGCGCATCATCTTGAGCAACTCCCCCCACCACGCGATTCTTGACATGGTATCAGAGCCACACCACTGAGACAGTCTGATTTCGAAGGTTGAAGCAAAGGAGAAGAAGCAAGGTTCGAGCAAGCAAGCCACAGGTAAGAAGCTCTCCCATCCTTCCACTCTTTCTCTTGGATAGTGCCTGTGGAGGCACCGGAAGCAGGGCAGAGCAAAAATCTCAGATTGCAGTGAGATTTTGTGTGCGCGAAGAGCACTGTATATTTTGCAGAATAGCCCTTTAGGGCTTGCCCGCAGTTATTTTGGGCATTTGAGGCCGTTTTAGGGCCCGTTTTAGAGCCGGAAGGTTGCAGGCAGCAGTCTCAGGGTACGCTGTGACTTCGACTATATTGATCGAAAGTGGGTGCACAGGTTACAGATTTCAAATCTGTAAGTTCAAAGGTGTTTACGAGTGAGTAAACACAAGGTTTATCTGCAAACTGGTTGCAGATTGCATGTATTGTTGAGCAGACAGTGAAAAAGGCTGTCTGGTGTATTGCTGTGCACTACAGGTCGAGGGTTGCAGAAGATTTGCTTGCTGTTTGGTATTAGTTTTGTGATAATGGCAGAGAACAGTGGAAGCCCCATCATTGAGAAACTCGACAAGAACAACTACCCTTCATGGAAGTTCCGTGTCACGAATTTCCTTATTGGAAAAGGCCTCTACGAGTTTGTTTCAGGTGAAGAAAAGGAGCCGGAGGTGAGTGATCCTCCAACTGCAGAAGAGACAAAGGCACAGAAGGAATGGAATGCAAAAGACAAGAAGGTAATGTATTGGTTGTCTGCAGTAATTGATAATAATATGCTGGGACACATTAGAAATGCAGAGAATTCATATGCAGCTTGGACCATACTTGAAAGTATGTTTTCTGTAAATACAAAGGCACGAAAGATTCAACTCAAGCAAGAGTTGAATACATTGAAGAAAGGAAAGATGTCTATCAATGAGTATGCAGTGAAGGTAAGAAGCATTGCAAATGCATTGGCAACGATTGATGCAATGCCCGATAATGATGATTTGATGTCATCTACCTTGGGTGGACTTAACAATGAAAAGGCTTGGAAGTCTTTTGTAACTTCTGTATATGTTAGAAAGCCATTTCCAGATTTCGATGAGTTGGTCTCTCTAATGATCACTGAAGAAATCAACATGCAGAGTGAGACATCTGAAAAAAGTGGTGAACAGGTCCAAGCTTTCTACTCCAGTTCAGGAAGGGGACGTGGCAGGTTCTCTTCAAGAGGCCGTGGTACAGGACGTGGTAGTGACAACCAGCAAAACAAATTGAATCAGCAATTTGGCGATATGCAGGTTTCAGGAGGTCATGGTAACTTTAGAGGCAGGGGGAGCTTTAGAGGAAGAGGTGGATGGCAGAACAGAGGTTCTAACAACTCTGGTATTGTGTGTCACTACTGTGGCAAAACAGGTCATATTGTAGCCCAATGTTATGCTAAGAAAGATGATATCCGCAATGGTAAGTTGCAACAAGGAAACTATGCATCGTCTTCACGACAGAATGAAGACAAAAATGAATGTCAGTTTGTTATGCAGCATATGCTGAATGCTGTTACAAGAAAGGGAACACATGATGATGTTTGGTATGTTGATTCAGGTGCATCCAATCATATGACCAGCCATGCAGAATGGTTTGGAGAGATGCAGGATTTGCAAAATATAGGTTATGTGCAGACGGGTGATGATTCATGCCACCCAATTTCACATGTTGAAAAAGTTTCCTTGTCCTTGCATGATGGTAAGACAAAGAGTCTTTCAGATGTATTACATGTGCCATCTATTACAAAGAACTTGGTGTCAGTCGGTCAAATGGTAGAGCAAGATGCAAAGGGCTGCTTTGTAGAAGACTTCAATGACAAGTGTAGGTTGGTAGCAAAGGGAAGTAGAGTTGGACGTATGTTTACTCTGGATGCTGGAATTCCTACTATGAATGTTGCTATGTATGCTAAAGGAAAAGGTGTTGTTGCAAATATTGAAATTTGGCACAAATGCATAGGACATGCAAATGTACAAAGGCTAAAATTAATGCAGTCCAAAGGGTTGGTTACAGGTTTGCCTACATTTAAAGTTGCAGAATTTCATAAGGTATGCGAAGCATATCAGTTTGGTAAGCAGGCAAGACAACCCTTTTCACATGACAGAGATGTAAGCAGAAATATCCTTGACGTTGTGCATACGGACATTTGGGGGCCTACACAAAATGTATCTCTTGGAGGCAGTTCATACTTTGTCACATTCATTGATGATTGTTCTAGAAAGCTGTGGGTATATTTTATGAAGGAAAAGAGTGAAGTGTTTGAGCACTTTAGAACCTTCAAGGCTGCAGTTGAAAGAGAAATAGGCTTGAAAGTAAAGTGCTTGAGGTCAGATGGAGGGGGAGAGTACATCTCAAATGAGTTCAGTGATTTTCTGAGGTCTCATGGGATAAAGAGACAGTTCACATGCAGGTATACCCCACAGCAAAATGGGGTTGCAGAAAGGAAAAACGGGCATATTCCAGAAGTTGCACGCGCCTTAATGGCTGAAAAGTATATGCCTAAGCATTTTTGGTCTGAGGTTGTTCATACTGCTGTTTATATTATGAACAGAACTCCCACAGCTGCAGTTCATGGTATGACCCCCGAAGAATGTTTTACAGGTAAGAAGCCTGATGTTTCACACTTGAAAGTTTTTGGCTGCATTGCGTATGTTCACGTGCCAGATGAGTTGCGGAAGAAACTGGATCCAAAGGCTGAAAAGTATGTCTTTATTGGATACTCTTTAGAGCAGAAAGGATATCGCTGTTACAACCCTATCACATGTAAGTTCAGAGTGAGCACGGATGTCATCTTTGATTAAATGAGCAGTTGGTATGCATCTAGTGGTGATGCATTGGATGATGATGATGATCATGACACTCATGTGCAGGCTGAAAAGCAAGAATCACGAACTCTTAGTGGACCAAAGACATCATCTGGTAGTCCTTGGTCTGGGAGACTAAGGAGTACCTCTACATATTCGAGTGCATCTAGTAGCACTACAGGTAAAGACAAAGGAAAGAATAAAGTGTCAGAAGGCATTGATGCAGTTCTTGATGGAGACTCCAGTGGCTCAGAGAGCTTGGATGATGAGCTTGGCATTCCTTCAGTGAGGACTCCAGGTGTGCAGAGAGCACGCGTTAATGCAAAGACTCCATTGAGTGATCCAGTGGTACGCAAGTCTAGCAGGGTGAGATACCCTGTTAAAAGATTTGGTTTTGAAGGTTATGCAGCTCACCATTATGCTTATATGGTGAAACTAGTTGAGGATGTTGAGCCCACATGTTTTGAGGAGGCTGTTGGTCATGCTCATTGGGATGCAGCAATGGATGAGGAGATGGCTGCATTAGAGGCCAATAAGACTTGGGATCTAGTATCATTGCCGAAGGGAAAGAAAGCTATTGGATGTAAGTGGGTTTATAAGATTAAGCACAATGCAGATGGTTCTATTAGCAGGTACAAAGCTAGGCTAGTTGCAAAAGGTTATGCCCAAACATATGGCATAGATTATGATGAAACCTTCAGTCCAGTTGCTAGGATGGCAACTGTCAGATGTGTGATTGCTTTGGCAGCAGCCAAAGGTTGGCGGTTGCAGCAAATGGATGTAAAGAATGCCTTCTTGCATGGTGATTTGCAAGAAGAAGTGTATATGGATCAGCCAGCAGGTTATGAAGATTTAGAGCATCCCACGTATGTGTGCAGGTTGAAGAAGGCACTCTATGGGCTCAAGCAAGCACCTAGAGCATGGTCTAACAAGATCAAAGAGTATCTTGTCAATATTGGCTTTTATGTTTCTGATGCTGATCACTCACTTTATGTGAGAAAGGGAGATGCAGGTTTGGTCATCATAGTCATCTATGTGGATGACTTGATTATTACAGGTGATAGTGATAGTGGGATTGCTGAAGTCAAGGGCTGTTTGAAGATGAAGTTTGAGATGAAGGATTTAGGTGAGCTAAGGTACTTCCTTAGCATTGAGGTGATCAGATGTGATGATGGTATATGGCTGTCCCAAAGACAGTATGGCTTGGATATGTTGTCCAAGTATGGTATGACTGCATGCAAACCACTTTCAGCCCCATTGGAGCAGAATGTAAAGTTGAGTGCTGATGTTGGGGATGAGATAGAAGACCCTACTATGTTCAGGAGGATAGTGGGGAGTTTGATCTACATGACCATTACAAGGCCAGACTTGAGCTACGCTGTTGGTCTTGTGAGTCAGCTTATGCAAGTACCTAGAAAGCCACATTTGGATGCAACCACGCATATTGAGATATGTGAAGTCCACATTACATTATGGACTTTTCTATGAGGCAGGTATAGATGTGCAGGTGTTTGGATACACAGATGTAGATTGGGCTGGTAGTATGTCTGATAGAAGATCTACCAGCGGATACATGTTCTCTCTTGGTAGTGCAGTAGTTGCATGGAGCAGCAAAAAGCAATCTACAGTTGCTTTGTCGAGTACAGAGGCTGAGTATAGAGGTGCTGCTATTGCAGCATGTGAGGTAGTATGGCTACAAAAGCTATTGGCTGATTTGGATGTGCAGGTGGAAGGTCCAGTTGTCATTTATTGTGACAACATGAGCAGTATACAGTTGGCTAGGAACCCTGTGTTTCATGCCAGGACAAAACATATTGAGGTACACTACCACTTTGTGAGAGAGAAGGTACTAGCAGGTGAGATTGACTTGGTGTATGTCAGCACACAGGATCAGATAGCTGACATCTTCATGAAGGCATTGGGTACAGAGAAGCTTCAAAAGTTTCGAAGCTTACTTGGAGTTGCAAAGATGCAGTTGAGCTTGAGGGGGAGTGTTGAGATGACAAGCTCAACATATGCGGACATTGATGATGGACCACCTGGTTAGATGGGTCCACACGTCTACACTTAGCACGTTGGTGGTCATTATGACTCTCACATGGCCACTGACTCATTACTTATTATATTCAGGTTGTTACACCTATTTACAACTGGCATAGTTATAGTGCCAGTCGACTAGTGTAGTCGGTTATGCATTGTTTGACTTAGTAGGCCACTTTCCTTTTATGTTGTATCTTATCTATACTTTGTGTACATTGTAAAGAGTGTGTAATAAGAAGAAGAAATCAGCAAGAAAACGTTTTGGCCTCCATCTCTCTTCTTGTCTCTTGAGTGAGCTTCTCCTTGTGCATTCTGTGTGTGTTCGGTGCATCATCTTGAGCAACTCCCTCCACCACGCGATTCTTACTTGCACACTCAAGGGAATGGCTCCAATGCAAACCTTGGGCAGCATGGAATGCATGAAGTGCATGGGCATCATGCATATGGTAATGGGCAGCATGCATAAGGCAATGGGTAGCATACACATGGCAATGGGCAGCATGCACATGGCAATGGGCAGCATGCATATGGCAATGGGTAGCATGCATATGGCAATGGGCAGCATGTATATGGTAATGGGTAACATGGACATTTTGGATAGCAAGGTCCTAATGGGCAATTTAGTCCTCATGTAATGCACGGGCAGCATGGCCCCCATGGGAATCTTGGACAGCAAGGCATGTATGGGCAGTATGTAGCACATGGCATTCATGGGCAACCAGGCCCAAATGAGCTACGTGACAAGATTGTGTTTACAAAATTCAATGGGCAATCCTCATCCTCAGCTGAACTAGAGGAATGGACCTCTAAATTGGAAGCCTATTTTCTCATCTACCCCCGTACCGATGAAGCAAAGTTCATTTTTGCCTCCCTTCACTTAGAAGGTTTTGCCCACACATGGTGGAGATTTGTTCAACGAGAAAACCAGCAGTTTCGTGATTGGGAAGAGTTCAAGATGCATATGATCCAAGTTTTTGTCTCCCCGGTGGAAAAAGAATGCTTGGCTAGGCAATGACATCAGTTTGATCAGCGAAATCTCATCGTGAGGGAGTACACCAACCAGTTTATGAACCTATCCATGTATGTTGAGGTAGTTAGTGATGAGGCCAAATTGCATAAATACATTTATGGGCTGGATGCGCATCTCTTAGTTGATGTAATGGCTCAAAAGCCAGCCACACTGTTTGCAGTCATAGAAATTGGCCGAACGCTATGATCGAAAGTACCGCCGCAATGAGAGCACGCAGCCCATTGCCGAACAGCAGAAATACCCTATTAGGCAATCCCCATATGCTAATAATTATCGCAGCAATAATGCAGGGAATGGCAGCCCCAAAATTCCTACTTACCCTACTTTTAATGCTGAAAGGAAATATGGCACAGCACCACTCTCCAAAAGTGACCCAAAGTATGCTGAAAATAAGGCCAGGAATGGCTTCGGTCCCAATGGTCAAAAATTCATTCCTCCTGAAGTTGTCAAGGATAGAAAAGACAAAGGCTTGTGTTTTAAATGCGGGGATAAGTACACGACTGATCATGCATCCAAATGCCCCTTTAAGAACGCCACTGTCAAGTTTAATAGGATGTATGTGCTGGAAGATAGTGACAAGCTGGAAGAGGACATGCATGACAGCTCTCAAATAATGACACTTGCTGAAAATGCTGAATATGAGGAGGATATTGATCCTAATCAGTTTTATGACTCACCGGACGGATTCCCTTTTGACCCTGGTGGCTGCCCCATTGATGACATGCTTGGGAATGACCCTTGGCACCCCTCATTCACCGCTATATCAGCCTGTTCAATCTCCATGGATGCATGGACCGGCTCTAGGAGTCCGAACACCTTACGGGTGCATGGTAACATTGATGGCAAGAGTGTATACATCCTCATAGATAGTGGCAGCACACACAGCTTTGTGAGTAAATCAACTCTTAGCCATTTGACATGTGTTCCCACTGAATTACAACAACCCCTTCGGGTTCAAGTGGCCAATGGAAATGAGGAAGTGAGCTTCCATGTATGCACACAAGTGTCTCTCATGTTGGCTGAAAATTACACAGCAAAGGTGGACTTGATTACCCTTGATATGGGCCCCGTGGATGTTGTATTGGGATGTGATTGGCTTCAGCAGTTGGGAAAAATCTCTATGGACTTCTCTCAGCTGTGATTACCCTTGATATGGGCCCCGTGGATGTTGTATTGGGATGTGATTGGCTTCAGCAGTTGGGAAAAATCTCTATGGACTTCTCTCAGCTGTGATTACCCTTGATATGGGCCCCGTGGATGTTGTATTGGGATGTGATTGGCTTCAGCAGTTGGGAAAAATCTCTATGGACTTCTCTCAGCTGTACATGGAGTTTGTAATGCATGGGCAGCTTGTACACTTGGAGGGAATCAAAGAAAATGCAGATTTTCAGCTTATAACAGCAAGATAACTCAAAAAGGAATTCAAGAAGCACTCCCAAATCTTTGTCTTGCATTTGCATAAGGATAATGATGACCAACACACCTTGGGGAAGCAAAATGCAGCACTAAAAGCACTTTTGGTTGAATATGAGGACCTATTTCAGCCTCCCACTACCCTTCCCCCTAAAAGATTGGTGGATCACCCGATTGACTTGGAGCCCCACGCCAAGCCCATCAATAAACCCCCATATAGGCTCTCTAAATGTGAGAGAGAGGAAGTAGCAAAGCAAGTCAAGGAGCTCACTGAGATGGGATTCATAGAGCCTAGCTCTTCCCCTTATGCCTTCCCGGTCCTATTGGTTAAAAAAAAGGATGGATCTTTCCGGTTGTGCATTGACTACCATGATCTCAATAAGATCACCGTCAAAAATAAATACCCCATCCCTCGAATTGATGACTTGCTTGATGAACTCAAGGGTACACGCTACTTCACTAAGATTGATTTGCGATCCAATTACCATCAAATCAGAATGAGGGCAGGTGATGAAGTCAAAACAGCCTTTCGGACTGACCGTGGCTTGTACCATTTCCTTGTCATGCCATTTGGGCTCACAAATGCCCCGCCCACATTTCAGAGCTTAATGAACAAGATATTGCAGCCATGGCTTTTCCAGTTTGTGTTGGTATTCTTTGATGATATACTCATTTATAGCAAGTCAATGCATGAGAACTTAAAGCATGTCAGGCAAATTTTTGATGTACTGAGAGAGCACTGCCTCTTTGCCAAAGAAAGCAAGTGTGTCTTTATGCAAACAGAGGTTGAGTACTTAGGACACATCGTTAGTGAGAAAGGCATCCAAGCCGATCCTAAAAAAGTGCAATGTGTCCGGGAGTGGCCCATCCCCACTACCACTACCTCCTTGCATGGTTTCCTTGGTCTCTCCTCCTTTTATAGGAGATTTATTCGCCATTATGCCACAATTGCAGCCCCGTTAACATACCAGCTGAAAAAAGAGGCTTTCCTATGGGATGAATTGGCTGCCCGCAGTTTTTAGCAGCTAAAAGACTTGCTCACTTCAGCCCCCATCCTCGTATGCCCCGATTTTTCAAAGGATTTTACCATCCAGTGTGATGCTAGTGGACGGGGTATTGGTGCAGTTTTGCTGCAGGAACACGGGGTAATAGCATTTGAGAGCCGAAAATTGGATGATAAAGAGAGAGAGTTGCATGTCTATGATCAGGAGATGTTGGCAGTCATTCATGCTATCAAAAAGTGGCATCACTACTTGTATGGCAGCAGATTTAAGGTGAAAAGTGACCACCGTGTGCTCAAATATTTCTTGACTTAGCCCAACCTCACTCCCAAACAACGTCGATGGGTGGCGACACTACAAAACTATGACTTTGAGATTACCCACACTCGTGGCAAGGACAATGTAGTGGCCGATACACTCTCTCGCATGTGGGCATGCAAGGTCTCATCCATCACTAAACTCCACCATGATTGGATTGAAGAGCTCCAAGAGGCATATTTGCTTGATGCTGAATTCAGCCCTCTTTTCTAGAAATTACAGCAAGGTGTCATGGATGACAATTCCCAATATCAACTCCATAATGGCCTTATTTGGATCCATGGCCATATTGTGATTCCCCATGCCTCTCCCTTCACCCAACGGATCCTTGAAGAGATGCATTCTTCCCCGATTGCTGGCCACTTAGGGGTCTTCAAAACATATGATCGAGTTTCAAAAAGCTTCCATTGGAAAGGCCTATGGTAGGATGTAAAAGACTTTGTGTCTAGATGTGTGCCTTGAAAACAAAATAAAGATAGCTCTCTTAAACCGGGTGGCTTGTTGCAGCCTTTACCTATTCCCGAAGGAAAATGGACCCACATTACCATGGATTTCATCACTAGTTTACCTACAACCAAGAAGGGTTGGGATAGCATTTAGATGGTAGTTGACCGACTCACTAAAGCAGCCCATTTCATCCCTACAAAATCCCAGTTTACAGCATCCCAAGTTGCCACTCAGTTTATGGAGCATGTTTTTAAGTTGCATGGCTTGCCCCAAGTCATAGTACATGATCGGGACACCAAATTTATGAGTCAGTTTTGGCAGACCATTTTCAGCTCCATGGGGACCAAATTGGCTCCGTCTACAGCCTATCATCCCCAAACAGATGGGTAGACCGAAAGAGTCAATAAGTGGCTTGAAACTTATTTGCGACATTTTTGTCATGATGTGCAGAATTCTTGCGATGTATGGATGCACTTGGCTGAATTTTCTTACAACAACTCCACTCATTCAAGCATTGGAGTCTCTCCCTTTGAAGCATTGTATGGTTATCGGGTGCCCCTTCCTAGCGTGATCTTCAATGAAAAGCTCAACCCCTTGGGAAAAGAAGAGCTAGACCGCATGCAAGCTCTACTTCAACAATGCAAGGTAAAACTCAAAAGGGCTCAAGAGCACATGAAGCTCCATGCTGATGCAAAAAGAAGACCCCTTGACTTTCAAGAGGGTGAAATGGTACTCCTCAAGGTCCCCAAGTCCCGTTATGCCACGCTAAAGGACGGCTCTTGCAACAAGTTGGCGCACCGTTACTATGGGCCCTACAAGATCATTAAGAAGGTCGGGGACTTGGCTTAACGCCTCCAACTCCCCCCCACCACTAAGATCCATGATGTTTTCCATGTGAGCCAATTGAAACCTTTCATTGGCACTCCCAAAGATCATGTAGAGGAGCTCCCACCCATAGATGAGGAGGGCCTTATTCAGTACATTCCGGAAGCAGTCATTGGGCAACGTTAAAAGCAACTCCGCACCCGTTCCATACATGAATACTTGATCAAATGCCAAGGCCTACCCATAGAGGAAGCCTCTTGGCGCCCAACATCTATATTGGATGAATTTCCACACCTCAAGGAGGCTGTGTTGGCTGGCACCTCGCCATGACCCCTGTTTTGGGCTATAGTCTGCATCTGGATAGCCACCTGTTTTGTACCAGATTTGGTCCTGATACACTTGGTTAGAAAGCTCTTAGTTCACTCCTTCTTCTTTTCTCTGTTCGAAGTGATGTCTACTGCATTAAATTGCGATCGCGGCGCGCGTGATTTTGCTAGTCACTTTTATTTGTTTCTCTTTTTATAAAATCTCCAAAACTAACTAAAACATCACTTGTCTTTTCTTTTAAATGACTTTTAGTTCTATCTTTTTAGGATAATATCTAAAATCTAATAGTTTTTTCCCCCCCAAGAATCTAATATTTTTGGACCATTCAAACTATACACATTAATACTAGTGATTAATATGGCTCATAAGTCCCGTTCACATTGTACTTTTTGTGAAGGGTGGCTACGATCCTTATCAATCCGAGAAAAATGTCAGATTTATGACTCTTGATTTTTTTAAATATATTTTTAATTGAATGAAAATTATTCAATGAAAATTATTAGCTATTAATGCTAGTCAGTTTTTACCTTAGTTAGTAATCTTACTAACTTGTTAATTGACTAACTAACTTTTATTGCGTGGAAATATTACACTCAATCAAGTAAAAAATCATTATGTGGTAAAGGCATAGGTATGGGTAAGAATTTGTGATTCCAAGATATGCAAGGTCGTCATAACGATTTGTGATTCCAAGATTTGTAAAAATCTATCAATAATGAACAAAAATATTTTTTTTGAAATTCTCATATCAAGAACTCATAAATCCTTCTAATTTGCAAGATCAAGCCATGGAACAACAAAACCAAGGATGGGGAGCCAAGTTGTGCTCATCAAGGACCCCTTGGAGGAGGACAAGGCTATCTTTACAACTAAACAATGCATTGACTTTGAAGTAACATTTCAAATGTATGAAATGTGCTATGTTCAATTCAAGGCCCTTAGAACTATAGAGAGGTTGCTAGATCGCAATCAGTCACTCTATAATATAAAAAAACAAGGAATTCAAGTTCAAGTGCTCTATCAAAAGAGGAGACTGATGGGATAGCCATGAAATTATGATAGAAATCAACCCACATGTAGTGGAGAAAACCTTAGGCATAAAGGCAAAGGCAATAAAATATGTTAAAGCCAAGGAATTGGTATGGGTAGCCCAACAATGGAAGGCCCCATTATTAAGGAGCAAGGGAGTGCTACTAGTAGGGCTACAAGAAGAAGATTTAGAGTCATGACACGGGTGTTCCACTATCTGTTCACCTAGATTATGCCCTCCACAAGTAAGTCTAGAGCCTCTAGATGGCTCATAGAAGACATAGCTAGAAACTTGGAAAAGTAGGATCTTAATGCTCTGTGGCTAGAGTCCATCATGGAGTCCCTCATTGCAAAAAATCACAAGGTATTCTACCAAGAAACAAATGCCAAAGTGAGCTACATGGAGTCAAAGAGCACCACGATCAACTATGGTAGTGTGCTCTCCCAAATGATAGCTATCCAAATTGGGGTCATCACAAGATCCCATATGGAGCCACACTCAACAATAAGATGAAGAAAATGAAGAAAAGAGCCTAAAGAGAACCTAGAGTGAAGAAAAATACATATAGATGATAGCAATGTGAGGACTCAGAAGACATGGATCTTCTTGAGACAAGCTCTTCAAGATTCCAAGAAGGAATTTGACAAAGGAAAATCTTGTGAGAAAAGAATGGGAAAAGTACCAAGTAGCTACTATAAGGGCATCTGTTGAGAGGAGTCAATGTGTTAGTAGGTGGGTGAAATTGCAACAGAGAGAGGTGAAAGTAGCTCTAGAAAAGGAAAGAAAAAGACAATCAAAGAAACCTAGCCAGTTGATGTGGCTCTCTTGCACAATCTACAAAAATAGATGAAACAAATGTAGGCACAAATATCAAAGTTGGTTAAGGCAAAACCCTCTCCACAAGAAAAGAGCATAAAACTAATTCCACAACAGATACATGAGAATATTCTAAAGGGCAGAGCATTGCTAGAAGAATAGGAGCCCTTAAATAGATTATTGAAGAGCTCAAGGAGGATAAGGTCAACACACTCAAGACCAACCATGAGTTGCAGGGAAGATTGGAGAGGACACAAAAGGAGTACACAAACTTCTTAATAGATTTAGAACCAAAAATGGATGAACGATTCCAAGCTGAGTTGCATGCTAATGGTAAGGCACTAAAAGAGATCTAAGGAAGACAAAAGTACGAGTTTCAAAACCAACTGAAGTAGTGTGACTCAAGCTCACACAGAGCTTCAAAACCAGCTAATGGAGCATGATACTATGCTTAAGGATTTCATAGGGAAATAGGGCTAACAACTTTAGGATCAGCTAGTGAATTGCAACTCAATACTTAAGAAGTTCCAAGATCAACTAAAAGAGTAGTACACCACCAGGAATAATCTTCAAGATCAACTCAAGGAGCAAGATTAAGCAAGCTACAAAATTGAAACAGCAAGCTGAGCACACAAATAATAATGATCAACCAACAGCTCACCAAGTCCAAAATTGAGATATCTTAGGAGAAAGTAAATGTAGAATTGAATGAAAAAATGTATCTAGAACACCATCAAATACAGAGCCAATGAAGTGCCTCGTATGCAAGCTTGCAGGAAACCATTTCTCACATTTTGGCAAGGGTCATGAACATAGTAGAACTTGACACACAAGAACCCTATGAGACCACCTTAATTAAGCTTAACAATGACTTAGGAGCAACCCCATATAGTGAAAACTAGAAGCCTACAAACTCATCATGGTAAAGTCATTAGAGTAAAAAACGCTTCAAAAAAGGCACTTTTGTTAATCAGTGGATTAAGGAAAGGGCCAAAGAGATTTCACCACGTGGACAAAAATATGGTATTCTTGTCTGCTCCTCTTTTGAGATAGTAGAGTCCATTTTGTGGTATTCCCTCCTATTTAGCCGAATTCTTCAAATCTTGACAAGTTTTGGTAGTCCCAAAGGCCCTATTAACTAATAAAAGCTGACAAAACATCTGACAAAGACATGGCAAAGTTAAGTTAATTCAGACCATTTTGAAAATCAGGAGAATTTTCAAAGTTCTTCTTGGCACTCATAGTATTTTTAATTTGTTTCCTTGAGGTTCACCCTTTGATCCTTGACCTCTCTCTTTAGGTTTCTTTCTCTACACATTGTCTGTATGCTTATTGTCTTTTACATGGCATCCTTCTCATTCCATAAACTCTTACACCATCTATAGCAAAGGCGCAAATGGAGAATGGGAGCCCAACATATTTACTATAAATAATTGGGTTACAATGCTACCATCTTGTAGGGGCTCCCATAAGGTGAAAATAACGAAATAGGAGGATATCAAATATCACTGGAAGGGATGCATCAATACTTTTAAAACTATGCCTCAAGGCTAGTTTGCTTTGGTGCAACATGTTTACATGGCTAGAGATATGTACTTGGCCCCACAGGAATGTTTTTCTCAACAAACACACTGTAAGTTTGAGTTACAAAATATATGTGAATATATTATTTTGTTTGAAGCAAATGCTAAATAGTGGATTATTGGTCATTTTCCATCGAAATTTTTTGTGTGGCAACCTATAGAGAGCCTCAATGAAACATTCCATCCCATTCATAAAGAATTTGCAGACATTATTTATGTTGATCAAACCACGAGTTTTTTTAATGAAAGTAGAATATTTGTGTATTATGCGCCGTATGTAGTTCCATCAAGAGCAGGTGTGTATGGACACCTTGAAGATTTGCCGTTACCAAGTCTCTCATCTTTGGATTGGGAGATGCCCGATGAAGCAACGATGGAGAGTTTTAAACTCAAAGTTTCTCAAGAGATTCAAAAGGCTATGAATCCTTAAGGGATCTCAAGAAGAGTACGCTTATCGTGGTTTTTACCCTTGCATGTTTTTGTTGCTTGCTTCAAAAAAACATGTTTACAAAGGATGAAGGCTTCATGGCTAAACAAAAACTTTTTAGATAAAGATTTGGATAAAATTTTAGGTATGTCATCTTGGAAAGCCAAGGAATCTAACCACAAAGGTGACTTTATAAGGTGCAATGTATGCCCTCAGTCATTGGGTTTATCGTATAATATATCTCGACAATCCCTTGTCATAGGTTTTGATTACAAAAGATACAAACTTGGAATGGGTGCCTGGGTTCCTTTAGTGATTGCACAAGAAGTAAAGGAGGTGAACGTTACTTCAAAGTGGAGTCTTAAGGATGTAAGAGACATCTTGGAGTTTCTAGACAATGTTACTTCTAGATATAAGTTCAAGGTAAATGGTGCTATAATTGGAAAAATAGTTGAGTGCTCTTTATCATGTATGAGTTGTTTGCCTCCTAGCATTGTGACTTTTGGACCATGAATATGCATGTATAAATAATTTTGAATTTTTCTTTTGCTCACAAACATTGTTGCCAAAAACATGGAATTATACATACTGATAAGTATATAAACTTTGTAGTGATTCTATAAATAACAAATCATCTTTTATGAAACAAAATGAATTCATTATATCATGGGTTACAGAATTGGAGTACAATTTTACAGGAAACGCTTGGCATGAACTTTACAATTCTTTGTGATTCTATGAACAAAAAATCATCTTACATGGGTAAGACCAAAATGAGATTTCATTACATCATGGGTTAGAATATTGTACTACAAATACACAAGGGGAATTTACTAATGTACAAATAGAAAAATGGGCTATTATTTAGCTTCTCTTTGATCTTGAGCTTTTCCACCCTCAGGCTATTCTTTGGCTTCTCCTTGGTCTATAGCCTCTCCACCCTTAGGCTGAGGTTCTCTCTGATCTTCAACTTCTCCACCCTCAAGACTTTTCTCCTTCTTTCGAATAGTTGCTCCATCTTCATCACTTTCATTCGTCATCACTAGTTTCCTCTTAGTAGGTGTTTTCTTTGGTTGCTCAAAGAACTTGATTTTCTCGGTCACTTTTTTCTCCTAGGGCTTTTGAGGAGATGGACTAAATTTCAATGGAGAAAGCTCAGGCATCCCCTTCTTTTTGGACCCTTTCCTTTTCGACCTTGAGGAATTCTTCTTTTTTGTGGTTGTCTTTTTCTTGCCTTTTCCCTTTATTGTCACTTGTTTCTTAGAAGTTTTAGGTGGGAGAGGGGAGTTGGGGTTCACTAGAGTAATTTCCCTATCCAAAAATAGTTTGATACACCTCTCCCGTATCCACCACATGTATGACTCAGGGTAGTCTTTGCATTGCAACAAAGTATGTAAGCTATTTGAATTAGAAGAGACTTTCAAAATAAAAAAGACAAGACATAGGAGACTTACATTCACCCCCTCTACATGCAATAACTTTGAATCTATTGTCCTAGAAGCATTTGAAATCACTCTCCACACCCACAACTATATATGTCATTTTGCAATGGAACCTCTTGAATAATAAACTTGAAAGGCCTTTGAGGATCAGCAATGTTTTCAAATTTGGTGTCCAAGTGGATAGTAACAAGTTTAGCAGCACTGTACATATTAACTTATTAGCAAATAGTATAAACTTTAACTAATAAAAGTCAAAATAAATAGTGTCCATTGACAATACATCTTTGATTGGCCTTCAATTCTTGAAAGAGAATTCATAAAGATGACCTCTCTTGCGGGAATATCGACATAGATTAGGTTCCAGTGCTCTTTGGGAACCAAAACACTAGTGAGCAAAAACTCTAAAGACAAATCATCAAGAGACAAAATGTTGAAGGGATATACCTTTCAATATATGGAAAAAATATATGATGGTTTGTGACACTATCAAAGTGCTTTAAAAAATGTGTAATATTTAAATTGGATTTTGAAAACAAACCAACAGAAAGTGGATCAATAACAAATATACTCTTAGCAATATCATTGCTAAGAGAAGCAATATATGACCTGTATACAAAGTAAAGAACGAATAAGAGAATGAATGCAATGTAAGGACCCTTGAAAAAATTCAATATAAACAAAGAGAATCAAAAGACCTTACCTCAAACAACATAAAACTACTAAATCTGTTAGTTGACAATCCTTCTTCTCAAATAGGGCCTTATCATTAGGAGATATGTTGATGTACTCTTCTTTTTTAGGATTAATAGAAACATTTACAACCATTTGGCCATACACTTTGCCCATCCTCTTGTAGTTCATAGGGCCAAGAGACTTGATCTTTGTCTACCAGATTACATATTCGTTCTCTATTATATCTTTCCTCTTCTCCTCCAAGACACAACCTCCAGCTCACTTGCAACCGTTATATGATACAAGTGAGTAACATCCTCAACCTTGGGGGCACCAATGGCTCCTTCCATTTTCTAGACACCTTGGGTGGAATGTTGAGGATTTCAAATGCCTTTTGATAAGTAGTTGGCAGAGGCTTCAAAACTCCTATACCTAAGTCTACTAACCATACTAAAGTCCTTATTCATCAATGTAATTTGATGTGCATTAGAAGTTGCAATGAATGCATCATTCAAAAAATCAATTTAAAAAAATTCCGCTACCTCTTGTAATAAGAGTAGGGCAGACAACAGTCATTTCTTATTGAGGCCCTCCACAGAGGCAATTGAAGACAACCTATCAAATATCTCCTTGACCACTCCAAAAAAAGGGGCCTTAGGAATGAGATGGCCAGTGGTCTTTTGAGCTTTCCTAATCTCTTTAAAACATCTCTACATGTAGAACCATCTAGATTTTCTCTTTCTCTTAAAAGGGGTTTCTTGGGGAGGATTAAGAATGGAACTTGAAGGTTGAACCTCACCAGTTGACTTGGAATTCTCTGAGGATTCACCGTCACCTCCAACACAAGTAGGGGTAGCAGGGAAAACAAGAGTCTTCACATGTCTCCTCGACTGTTTCCTCTTCAACTTCCCTTGAAGGTTTCTTCAAGTTAACCTTCCTTGTAATTTGCTTTGTCCTAGCCATCATTTGAGCAGGCTAAGGGTCAGGAGTACTTGGAATAGATTTGCCGATACGACGCAATGATATAAGGCTCCTAATATCTAACTTACATTATCACGCCATATCAAAAAAATGAAACAACACCAATGCGATACAATAATCATAATAGCGCAATAAGATCACGATGCTATGACAAAGAAATAACACAATCACTCTGTATTAGAAAGGGGCTAATACAGTGCGATGACGTAAGGCTCCTCATGCAGATTAGAAGAAATACCTATACCACGCGATAGGAGGAACGAGAAGAACTCCACTGTGCATCAATCACGTCATATGTGCACTTGTCTAGTAGTATCTGACTGGCTATGCTAGAGGATTTTGCAATGCTAGTACTCGCGTTGTATAAGCTCTATTGGAAAGATGACAGAAATTGGGAGCATGTCAAACTTCCAACATGAACAATGAACAGAATTGGTAGGAGTGTCAAACATATGGCAGGGATATAGAAAGTGTGAAATGATCTTCGCGCGAAACGGGGGCCCTTATATATACACGAGAGTTTTTTGAGATGATTTTCTATTCATTCTCTAGTTAGGGTTTCCCAATGGTTTGAGATTGTTCCACACGGCCTATATAATTAATCAAGCTCTCATTTCATGATCTTTTCTTCATTTTCTACCATCACTGAGACCTCCTGTCTGACCTCCTCATCCTTCTGTCATCTTCTCCTATCATCCTCGTTGTTGTATCTACCTCCCTTTCACATCATCTTCCTACCATCACCATCCTCTCCCATTGCCTCTTCTTGTCCACCTGGTCTTCTCCATCAATAGTGTTGTCCTTTGACTTATTCATTCTCATTTGTGCTTATGTGCAGTAGCTTCCGATATACGGTGCGATAGCATGGTGCTGTATTTTTTTGCATGCGACGATTGCATCATTTCGAGGTTGGTTTCATACGGTGCAATAGGAATACATTTCATGTCTTGCTAGTATCTCTTCGCATTGTATCATCTCCACAATTGTGCTACTTCAAAATGTCAAGTGAGAACCCACCCTTGTTACCCTCCACAGTCGAGAAAGGTAAAAAAATGCTTAAATCCACATTGTCCAAGGAGTTAGTTGCCTCACAAGTTTTAGTTGCATCTCATGTGTCAGTGACAAGTGTTGTGACTACAAAGAAGGCTTCAAAAAAGGGAAATTTTTTTGTGAGCACCCCAGGCCTCACTCAAATTACAGAGGTAAGAGCCTCAAAGAGACTTCTAGATTTCCTTATTGAAAATAATATTGACTTGTCCTTCTTTGCAACAGTTAGGGAAATTTTCAATCTAGAGTGGGATCTTGATCACGTTGTGAACTACTCAAATGACTTTTGCAGAAAAGACTTTGCAGAGTTCAAAGAGTTGGCATATCCTATTGTTCAGTTGGACTCCAAGGATTATGTTCACACTCCTATTGGGAGGTCAGCCATTGAGAAGTTTTCCTTCACCAAGAAATGTGGTTATCATTCTCTTGGTAGATTTTATGCATCTGAGTTATGCTCTTTACACCCAAAAAAATGCAAGCTTATGCTTAAGTCTGTTGCATTTATTGTATTTGCTTTTGTGAAGTACCCCATCAAATTTGATGAAAAGCTTAAGGAAACCTCAAAATTGTCCAGCTATTATCTTCTTAAAGAGTTATCAGATGATGTGGATGTTGAGGAGCAAGTAGACCCACAGATGGAAGCATCAATTGCAAAAGACCTAGATGTTGCTCAATTTAAAGCAGAGACAGTAATTGAAGAGAGCAATGTAGAGGCTGATGAAGTATCTGATGCCCCTTCCAACCTCATTGTTCCATCCTTGCCAACTTTCCCAATTAAAGACAAAGAGTACATATTATTGCATGATCTACAAATCCTTTTCAATTTGAGAGAGGATCATTGCTTGGCAGTTATTGCAGAGGCATCTACAGATCCTTTTCAATTTGAGAGAGGATCATTGCTTGGTAGTTATTGCAGAGGCATCTACAGATCCTTTTCAATTTGAGAGAGGATCATTGCTTGGTAGTTATTTCAGAGGCATCTACAGATGTAGAGGCATAGTGGATGTTGAGAATAAATCCAAGGAAGACTTACTAAAATTAGATACTCAAGTGTTAGATGATAAGTTTGTAGATGCATCAAATGCATTTTCCCTATGTTTAAGCAAGGTAAGAGATGTTGAGAGGGAGTTACATGCTGCTAACAATGAGTTTGACCAATTTCAAGAGAAGCTTGGAATCTCGAATTTTGGAAGGGAGGAGTCAGAATATGTTAAGAAACTCAAGGATATCAAGGAGACATCAACTAGTTTATGGAATCCAAGTAAACTTGAGAGTGATGAAAATCAAACGGTAATGCTTTCTTCTATTTTTTTGAAACCACATACATATTTTTATTTTTTTTCATTTTGACTTCTAGTTTTATAGTTGGAGATTGCAGATGAGGATAATTTCTTGGGAAGAGGCAAAGGATCAAGAATTGGTGGTAGTTCGCTAAAGGATATTGCCCTTGGGCATTACATATCAAGGATTGATCCAAATGTTCTATTGGTTTTGCATAGCACTTTCTTAGAGGAGGCCTCATGGCCGATTGTCTATGTCAAAGCATGTAACATGCCCGCGACTGTCCAGGCACATTTTTAGCAATCGAATCTAAGCGATGACGCCCGGCACTCCCATGGAATGTTACAGGGTTTGTCACCTAGGGTTTCTTGAGTCCACCTTGCAACAGAATGTTTGTAGTCAAACCCATTGGGATCGACTTGAATTTGGGTTTCTAATGGCCAAGGTCTCCTAACAGCATTCTAGCATCGAGTCCTGGACATCCTACTTTACCTAGAGATACCTAAGCCGAAGTTGACCCATGTCGCACTTGGTTCAAAGGGAATGGGAAACGAGAGGGATGCGCCGCTCAACCTCTCTACCTGTAGGGTATAGTCCCATTCCGGTCCCCTAAAATGGCATGAATCGAGTTCTTACCTAACAATACCTAAAGGTCGTATGACTGTAGAACCTTGTGAGAAGCCTCCTAGTTTTCTAGGACCACCCTATCATAGGATGGGCCCGTCGGGGGCTCCGCCCACCCGCGTCCCTCAAAAGACGTTCTTTAGTTATCTAATTAGGTCCTACCATATTTATGTGTGATATTTAAAATCAAATTCTTTAATTAAGCCGTTTAAGGAACAGGGTCGTTTATGTAACTTATGGCACTGACAAGACAGGTTTCTTAGAAGTAAACTTTACATTAGCATTTTAAATGAGATACAAGTCTTGTGTCCAAAAAGGACGATTCTCGCAATCTGTGAGGATGCGTATTATTTCCTCCAAGTTTCTTCCCTTGCACTAGTAACAAGGCCTCAAGAATCCATCTCAAGTCACATAGATCATTGGAGTAGGACCTGGAAGTAGGGAATTTACATCCAAAGCCCCTCAATTTTTCTCTTTAGCGATTATTCACATGGAGTTCTTCTACAAATCAAACTCAAACTCATTTTCAATCTCCCTGCAAGCCTCTGTTCACACCCGTGCTGTGATAGAGATAATTTTCAGTAAGCAAATTGCTAAACACAGTCTTCACGGGCAAAGTATTCGTTGAAGAAGGATTTCAGCAACTTTTGCATCCGCAAAGAAGAAAGATCACAAAAAGTCTTTTTTTTTTTTTTAAAAGCAAGCCTTGTAAACCCGACTTTGAGCTATGCTCATCCCACTAACAAGATTTCGAGTCTGTGAGCTACGCTCATTCCACTAACAAGATTTCGAGTCTGTGAGGTTGTTTGAAATTTTGCAGAATGACCGATCAAAATATGGAAGATTTTATGGCCAAAGGTGATTTACCGAAACCAACGATGGAGCAAAAATTGGACCTAATTATGATGTAGCTTCAAGATGAACGAAGAGCACATCAAACTTTGCAAGCTCAATTGGCCATTCTTCAACGATCTACTGCCGATCAAGATGGACTGCAACCTAAAGATGTTATACGACATATGATCGATGCGACACTCGAAGCACAATCTATCCAGAAAGAAGCTAAGATAAGTAAATGAAATTTCAAATTCCATACTTTTAATGGGTTACA
Organism: Lygodium microphyllum; assembly: GCF_053477565.2. NCBI lineage: Eukaryota > Viridiplantae > Streptophyta > Polypodiopsida > Schizaeales > Lygodiaceae > Lygodium > Lygodium microphyllum. Next base: position 110,405,840 of record NC_141157.1, read on the forward strand.
CAATGGAAAGACTATTCTCGCTTTTATCAATCAATTTGATGATTATTTCCATGAAGAACAGTATGCCGAAAAAGAAAAACTCAAGTGTGTTACTAATCATTTAGTGGACAGAGCATCACTATGGTGGACTGTTGTCCGCAAAAGCATTGATTGTCCTACTACTTGGGAGACTTTTCAAAAGAAATTTTTGCAGAATTTTCTTCCACCTCAATTCCACGAAAAAGAAATCAAACAGTGGGATCTTCTGTAACAAAGAGATTGCGAGCCTATTTCACAATATACCAAGCATCTCTGGAATGCCTTATTGCAACTTTGAATGCTTGAAGATGTACCTGAGGCAACCCATAAGCGTAAGTTTATGTCTGGTTTGCTTGGTCACTTCTATGCAAAAGTGAACATGTTCAAGCCAATGACTCTTGAGGATGCGATTTCCTTGGCCCATGATGCTGAAGAAAAAATTCGAGGACGAGAGAAGCGACCACAACAATTCCCAAATAACAATAAATTCGGTACAAAGGAATTCAATTCTAACTTCCGAAGATTCAATCAAAACCGCTTTGTCCCATCTTCATTCCATAAATCTTGGACACGATCCTGTGCTTTACCAACAAACACAAATTCAAATCCTAAGCCATCTTTCCAGCCAAATCCCAACATTCCTAAACTTCATGCTATTACCAATAATGTTTCCAAAGCTAAATCCATAGTCTGCTATAAGTGCCATCAACCTAGATATCTAGCGATGAAATGTCAATCCAAAAAGCCAACTGTTCACATCAACTTCTTGGGAGAGACTAAAGATGAAGACCATGAATAAATGCCAGATTTTACAGAAGACGATAACAATATCGGTACTACTTCAGATACTTTACCAAGTATGCCAAATCCCCATTCTTTATTAACAACGAAATGTCTTGTGAATGGTAGAAAAAAGACTGTTTTACATGATGATGGGAGTACACGATAAAATTTTTGCAAAATTGGTCAAAGAATTGAATTTACTATTTTGACTCATTATTGCATCAAGGCCGCATTCTTAGGCACTAGACACAATGGAACACAAGAAGTGCATGACTTAGAAATTAAAATTGGTGACTATGTTGAGCGTAGAAATCTCTTAGTTGTGCCTTTGCAATCTAGTGACATCATCTTAGGAATGCCTTGGCGTCATCAATATAATCCGATATAGATTATTTCATGCATTCAATGAAGATTCATTCTAATGGAAAACAAATCACATTGCATGGTATGCATACCCTTGATAATTTTCCATTCATTAGTCATACACAGGCTAAACATCCATTAAGAAAAGGTAGCAAATCCTACTTAATATGGGTGAATGAAATTGAAGCTAAGGAAAACCAAATGCATCCTAGGCATGCACAATTTCTTTCACAATTTAAAGATTGTTTTGCTGCTGATTTACCACCTGGCTTACCACCTATACATCTTGAAGATCATAAAATAGACTTAATACTAGGTTCTCAACCACCATGTAAAGCATCTTATCGACATAACCAAATTGAATAGAAAGAAATTCAAAACCAAGTTGAAGAATTGTTAACCCAAGGACTCATTAGGCCCAGTAGTTCTCCTTTTGGTGCACATGTCCTATTAGTCAAGAAGAAAAATAACACCTATAGGATGTGCATTGATTATCATGCCCTAAATAAGATCACTGTCAAAAATAGATATCCAATCCCTAGGGTAGACGACCTCATGGATAAACTACAAGGGGCTACAATATTTAGTAAAATAGATCTTAAATCTAGATACCATCAAGTACGACTGGACATATCCGATATTTTCACAACTACATTTAGGACTCAATTTGGACATTATGAATTCCTTGTTATGCCTTTTGGTTTAACTAATGTACCAGCCACATTCAGTCGTATGATGAACTGCATATTTTTGAAGCATCATCATTATGTCATTGTTTTCTTTGATGACATATTGGTTTTAAGTAAAAATGAAAATGAGCATTATGAACATTTATCCTTGGTTTTCAAATTATTGAAAGAGAATCAATTATATGCTAATCCTGAAAAGAGTGAATTTTTCCAAATCCACATTGAATATTTTGGACATATTGTTTCATCTGAAGGCATTAAAGTTGATCCTAAAAAGATAGAAGCAATTTTGAATTGGCCGATACCTAAAAATGTGCATGAATTACGTTCTTTCTTAGGTCTTGCTAGCTTTTACAAAAAATTTGTGAGAAATTTTTCATTGCTTGCATTACCTTTGACAAAATTATTAAAGAAAGGTATTGTGTATCATTGGTCTGAAAATCAACAAAAGTCTTTTGATTTACTAAAACATGCCTTAACACATGCTCTTATATTGCAACTCCCTGACTTTAATAGACCATTCTTCCTAGTAGTCACTTACGCTAGTGGATCTGGAATAGGAGCTGTCCTTATGCAAGATTCACATCCCATAGCCTACTCTAGTTGCAAACTTAAACCCTCTGAACTCAAGTATTCTACCTATGATAAGGAATTGCTAGCAGTAGTACAAGCTTTACGACAATGGAAACACTATTTAATGGGATCTGAATTCATGATCAAAACTGACCAACAAAGTATCAAAAATCTCCTTAGTCAGCCACAAATCTTTGACCGTCATATTAAATGGGCTGCATTTATTCAAAGTTTTCATCCACTTATCCAATGTTAACCTGGAAAAGAAAATGTTGTTGCAGATGCCTTGAGTAGAAGACCAACTATTCATAACATCTCTGTGATATCTTTTGATTCCCTTATTCCTATGAAAGATACCTATGATCATGACCCCAGTTTTCAAGTTGATTGGAATAAAACAGTTGTAAATAACAGGATTCCAATAGATTCATTATCTTATGTTGATGGATTTATGTTTTATGAGAAAAGGTTATGTATAACTATTCCATTTAGATCATTTTTATTGCACGAAATTCATTGTCTCCCATATCAAGGCCATAGATGTATTATTTCTACTTTACGTACATTGGTTGAAGATTTTTATTGGCCATAGATGGAATTTGATGTTTCTAACTTTGTGTTTGAATGTTTAATTTGTCAAAGAGTTAAGGGACACCATGGTAAGCAATATGGTTTGTTAATGCCTTTACCAATTCTAGGACGACCATGGAAACATATTTCAATGGATTTTATTACTGGTTTGCCTAACACCCAAGCTAATCATGATATGATTTGGACTATTGTAGATCCTATTGTAGATCAGTTTAGCAAACAAGCATATTTCATTCCATGCAAGAAAACGTTAATTGCACCTCAAGCTACTCAATTGTTTTTGAAAACTGTTTTCTCACTAATCATGGTTTGCCAAAAGTTATTATTTTTTATCGTGATTCTAGATTCTGCAATAATTTTTGGACTACTTTGTTTGCTAATTTAGGTACAAAGATTGATTTTTCATATGCATTTCATCCTAAAACAAATGGGCAAATAGAAGCTACAAACATTATAATTTTGGATCTTTTGCATGCATACACAATTTCAAAACCACAAACATGGGATACACACTTGTATTTACTTCATTTTGCATACAATAACACCCCACATATAGCTACATGGAAAACACCTTTTGAAATCATTTATGGATATAGATTGTCTACACCTGTTACCTCATTGTCAAACAAAGTTAAAGCTACTGATGATATTGCCAATATGCATGCTACTATTTTTGCTGAAGTCAAAGACATAATTGCGAAAGCCCAACAATCATACACAAGACAAGCTAACAAGAAAAGAAAAGCTATGAATTTCATAGTTGATGATTATGTTTAGTTATGCATTGAAAAGAGAAGATTACAAAGTGTCGAGAAACACCCCGTTGAAAAATTAGCTCCTAGATTTTATGGACCTTTCAAAATCATTCACAAAATCAATGTCAATGCATTTAAATTAGAACTACCCCCACACTGGCAAATCCACAATACTTTTCATATTAGTTTGTTACAACCTTTTAAAGGCCAATTACCTGTCCACCCTGTTTATGAAAACCCTCCTTTGATAGAAGAAGAAACTGAAATCCTTGAACCCAAAAATATTTTAGACACTGATTATATGACCACTAGAACTTGTGATGGACCTAAAAACGGGCCGGCACTGGCTCATGCACTAGCCGGGCCTCGTCACTACGCACAAGACAACCCCTCGGCCTCGCGGCCAGGAGCGTCTATCAAAATCTCTGCCTTCCTAAACATTGCGTTTGTAATACATTGTAGTCCAACTGATCCTAACCCAATATTACTCCTCAGAGGGAGTCCCTTTCACATAGCCAAAAGGCTCGAATCACATACACATGGGGTTCCTCCTACGGCTGAATGCCGTCAACCCTCTGCGACTCTCCTACACCTTGGGGATTGGCCCCTCGATGCGTCGCTCAACATATAAACATTTCACACAAACGTCGCTCAAGGTACCACATAAGCGTGTCCAGGAATGTACCATTGTCCTTACTTGCTCTCCCTTTTGGGACCCCACAACTAGCCTACGGCTTAAGGTGTCCTGTCTCTCATCGTAGGTCAGGTTCCAATAAACCAATTGCAATGCATGTCCAGGAGCTGATCACTGATACTTTTAAATTCTTTTTCATGCTCTATGCATTTGGTGGATGCCTAGTGCTCAAACATTTAGCAAAACAGTATCGTGCACAAGTGCAAAAACATTCTTTTAATGGTTTCCAACTACCGTTCGTACTTCGTTGCATGGGCCTAGCACCGAGGTGATCCTCGTGCTACTAAGCTCTTAATTTTAATTATTATCCATCCTAAATGCTATGCATAAAAATCAGCAACTTTCCCATCATTTCACACGGCATTTAGACATATTTCAACTTCTCTACCCTTCCCCGTTTAAATGTTGCATCATTGGATAGGTTTATAGGGTATTTTGATACCATTTTATGTATAAAAAGCGGGAAAAACCACACTAGTACAAGAAAGTGGGGTTGAACTAAGGCAAATCCTCATGCTTCAGTCCCCACAAACATTCACAAACATTGCTCTTATTTATCCTTATTTTTCGGAACCCAAAATGTATTTTTCCCCTATTTTTTAGGGTTTTTTCACCATTTTCTTGCATTTTTCCTTATTTTTATGCATTATTTAATTACTGAAAATTCAAAACAGGTTATGGGCTGTGGCCATTAGTTCCTTATTGCAGAAAAATGAAAGTTTAGTTGATGTTCCTATTTACTTTCCCATTTTTATGCCAAAAAACCATCATTCCCCCTTGATTTTTCATGTTTTTCGTGTTTTAGTATATTATCTTGAACCACAAAATGCATATTTTTCTGATTTTTTGATTATGACCAGCAAGAACTCATAGAAAACAGTAACATGAACAATTTTTATCCCACATGAACAGCATTTCATCAATTAAAAGCCATAAAATCTCAAATTTCCTTTGAAAATTTTAAATTACCGCTTATTTGCGTGCTTCGGGTTTCATGTCCATGGCTGCAAATCTGGAAATCAGCAGCACTTCATGTCCAGCACAATCACCAATCACCATTTCCAGCCCGTGGAGCAATCCGATCCATGTCGGACAAGCCTCCATCATTCTTTCTTCTTCCTTCTTCTTCCCACATGAACTTGCCTTTAGAAGAGAGAGAGGGAGGAGAGAGAAAGACTGAAATCAGAGATCTTCAAAGAGGGCATCATTCGACGGGCAAAGGGCGGCGATAGAGTCAGCATCTAGAGGGGAATCAATGCCCATGATCATTGGGGAGGGGTTGTTTGCAGGCTGAGGATTGAGGCATCAACATGTGGGCGCAAAAATCGGAGTGATGAAGGCGCCATCTTCCTCCACGATTTGCATCTTCTCTCTCCTCCAAAGTTTCATGCTACATTTTAAATTTGGGCTCCCAAGGATCACTTGCCCATTTTGGCCAAATTTTGTCCACCCCTTCGTATCTTGACCGGTTTCTTGGCCATTTCCCCGTCCGGACTCGGAATCGAGCTCTGAAAAATCCTGGGCGTCCGGCTTAGCATCCCACATTGGCCAGTAGCTCGTGTCAACCCGCACGACTATCTGAAAAATTATGAAAAATCAACAAGTGTCGCTCGGGCGCCTTTAAAGCACTTTGGCGCTTAAAATCGTCCTAGATCGAGCCGCCACCTTTGACGATGAATATTTTTCCCTTGATATTCATAATTTTTAGCTATTTTTAAGCACTTCCCGTCACCTAAATTCCGCTCTCAACTTGCTGTAGATATTCTAGATATTTGTTAAAGCTTGAAAATCATCATGTTGAAGAGGCCCAATGGATGCACGCTCATGATATAAGTGCTTACCCCTCACTGCTTGCTCCACATTGAGCTAATAGCAATTGAGGACAATTGCTATCCCACCCCGGGGTTATGATGCCAGGAGGCATATTCCACGGTGGATTCTGTGAGGTTTTGCGATGGATTCTATAAAACTATATTTGTCGCGGCTCGTACACAAGGTGGATTCCTTGTGTGAAAAGTTGATGAGGACACTTGTCATTTTCGGGCGTCACGTTAATTTAATGTGCAAGTGGGTGATTCCATAGCAAGTGATTCCGCAAAATACATATTTAAATTAATGGACATTTATGAGTTTAGAGTGCGCACTCATATTAAATTAAGGTTAAGGTAGAGTTCCAACTTATTTCTTTATTTTGTAGCTGAAGACTACTAGGTATTCACTTTTATCGATTTAATTTTATTATTTTCTAACAATTGTAAATGCTTCAGTTGATGTGTAGAGCAAGCGGCAATGGCACTGCGAAGCACTGGGAGATAGCGTGTATTCAAGTTACTTAGAAGAAATTATCATTTTTTATGGGTGCGCATCTTATCATTAAAGGCATGGCGTTAATATTTATTTAGGCGCGCTTATTTATTGAAGCGCTTGACATATATCTATTATTTTGTATGCACATGGGCGCACTGATTAAATATTCATTATTGGACATTGTATTTAGGCACTGTCCGACTCTTGGGCTGCCTAACCGCTTTATGCTTTATTTGGACAAAAGCTAAAGCATGCTATTGTAAAATTGGGCTATTTTTGAGCTTTGAGATGAATAAATTTATCAATCCATGCTTTTTGGAGTGCTCACACAAGGGATGGGGGAAGATTATTTAGCGGCCTTTTTCTCTCTATAAATCCTATCGGAGTTTCCTTCAAGCATAGTAATTTTTCTTGCAATGACTTACTAGAATTTTCTACAACATTATTCTTATTCGTCAACTCAGAAATAGTTTTTTATGTTGATGTTAATGATTCCTTCATTTCATGTATCTATTCTCTAAATGCATAAGATGCAAAACATAAGCTCATACAATAGCTAAGCATCCCATCACAACCATCTCCAACATACCTTATGAAGTCGTGAATATTGTAAAAAAGAGAATATTTATCTATAGAAGGGTCTTGTGGATAAATATTTCCATCCACCCATAAGTCTACATGCTTCTTTCCTTGTAATTGTAACATGTTAGCTTCGTCCTTCTCCAACAATGCTTGATGGTACATACTCCTCCAAGATGAATAAACATGATCTAGTTGAATAGTAAGTTTATACTTGCATGGTGGGGCTACGCTTGTGTTGCTAGAAGAGGTACTGGGTGGTAAACATTTTGGTGGAGAACCCTTAACGGGGCAACAATGTTGTAGAGAAGGAAAAATAACAGAGGTGCAGAAAATGAACATCGAGGAACAAACGAGTGTCTTTTGGTGTGAAAATTCAAAAATACAAATTTTTGCAAGTTCCAAGAGAATAAGATTGAAAAGGTGACCGTTAACGTCCATTAAAGAATGAAGATATTTAAGGTCGACATCTTCAATGAATCATATATATTCTCATTAGTCACATCCAGGTAGCCAAATTTGGAGGGTTTTTTCTTTCAAAACCTCCTCTAATTTACAACTTAATCATTTTCTTACAAGTGCCTTTTTTGAGTGCTTTTGGCTCTAATGAGTAGGAGTTGCTCGAGGAAGCCATAATAACAAGCTACATGCCATAGCTAGAGAGTGTGGAAGAACTCAAGCCCTGATTAGTATTGCTTTCCAACACTTTGGTAAGCATGGAGAAGATTAAAGGAATCAACTTGATGAGACAAAGGGACCAAATCAAGAAGACCTTTTTGGTAGCTAATGCAAAATTGTTATCAAGAGCATGCACTCAATGCTCGGGTAAGTTACTCATGAATATATGTGTGCATCACGTGGGTTCAAAATAAGGTATTTTTAAAATACCATTTTTATACATTTTTTACATACAAAACGATGTAATATGAAGGGGTTATTTATAGATTGAATAGAAAAGGGTTATTTTTTATTTTAAAGGAAAATTTTATAGATAAGGATATTTATAAATAGGCCTTGAATGCACATGATGTAGAGGATATAGATATAGTAACTTCCCCAAGACTCAATGCAATAGGATTGATACAACCTAAGTAGCACTAGCCAATCTCTCCTACTACCCTAGACCCACCTATAGTCATGACACAAGAGTATTTGATTGTGAAGCTTATATGCATATACCAAAAGGAAAGTGCATTAAGTTAGAGAAAACTTCACTAAATACATATTCTTGGGCTATGGACAGAGTGGCAAGATGGGTTATCACCTTTGGGATTCAAAAGGTAGAAATATTTCCTATAGTAATGATGTGATCTTCAATGAAAATAAGATGCATATGAATCCTCTCAAGGAAGTGGAAACGATGAAGGTTACTTTCCAAGATGCAATGCCAACTATAATTTTGCTAGAAAGTAGGCAGATTTATTATGCTGTAGGTCAAGAGCCCTATGGTACCTCACGAAGAAAGAGTGGAGGCTAAATCTACTTGTATCTCTCATCCCCTTGAGAGATTTCAGCTTGGGATTGACTATGTGATGTTGACAAAATTGTGGGGAGCCATCTTGTTATAAAGAGGCCATGATTCATGATTATAAGCTTAAGTGGGAGCTAGATATGCAATCTAAAAAGGATTCCATTATGAAGAATCAAACTTCGGAGTTGGTTGCTTTGGCAAACGGAAAAAGTGCCTTACCATCAAAGTGGAGCTTTAAGTTGAAATTTATAGGTGATGCTAAATCAAAGCATAAGGCAAGGTTAGTAGCCAAAGGTTTTAAGTAAGAAAAAGGTGTAGAATTTGATGAGATCTTTTCAAATGTGGAGAATTTGACTACTCTTAACACTACACTTACCTTGGTGGCTAAGGATTATATGAACCTTGTACAATTGGATGTTAAGATAGCATTTCTACTTAGTAACCTTCATGATAAGATCTACATGTAATAGCTAGAGGGTTTTGTGAAACATGAAAAATAAAATCTTATTAGCAAGCTAAAAAAATATTCTCTATGGATTAAAGCTGTAAGTACATGGCACATATGACTAAATTTGAGCAAGGAGTAGAGAATACATAGCAAATATGAGATGAACAAATGTTGTTTTAATTTCAAACAAACTAATATACAGATGGCTTTGTCTACCTATGTGCTTCCATTGTGAAGCTTAGATGGTGATCTAGCTAGATAATAGGTGAATAGCTTAAGGCTTTGGAAGATCTCTAATGGGGTGAAAGATAGATTGACAATGGCTTTGGAGGGGTCTCCCTTTTATAGCTTGGGAAGGTAGTCATGTTAGCTTGTTTGACCATATTACAGACCTTTTTTGGTCAGCCTAGAAATACTCCAAGGAATATTTCCTTTACCATTGGGCTGGGAGCACTCCCCTCCCCCCCTGGGACCCCCCTTAGGGGGGACTACCAGTTTGCCAAAAGACCCCCTAACCAAGGGCCATTTCCATGGCCCTTGGACTGTGAAATAGGGATCCCTTATAACTACCATGCCTTGCAATTTGATGCATTGTGCCTTGAGTTGCTATTAGCATAACTACTCTATCTAACCCAAAGGCCAGATCCATAAAGGTCACCTTTTTTCCATCTAGTCACATAGACCTCCTTTGACATACAAGTCCCATGGATCACACTTGGCTTCTCCTTATAATGGGGCCCTTACAACTTAGAACACCATGGATCATTGGTGGCATCTTACGAGGATGGGGGGTAGACTTGTGCCCTCCCTCAACCAAATTGTGTTTTTGGGAAGATTCCAAGGGCCATAAAATGGCCAAAGCAACCAAATGTGTTTTTGGGGTAAGATCAAAGGCTTAAAAAAGGTCAAACGATTGAATGTTTTAGAAATAGAATGACCACAGGGTTGAATTTCTTTATGTATGGCCAAATGGTTGATTCTTTTTAAAATGGAAAAATTGCCAAATTTTCTTTTTGAAATGGTCAAATGACTAAATTTCCTTTATAAATTTATATTGACCTTATCTAAGGCCAAACAACAACCGATTTGTAGTTATGCCTAGGGCTAGCTAAAAGTATGTGTGGTCTATTGGGTCATTTGTCTCGCTAAAGGCTTTGAATCCTTATCTCCAACCTATTTGGTCAATGTTGTTTAGCTAAGGCTTTTAAGCCTATTGGTCACTCCTATTTGACTAAGTACTTATGGTCTTTATGATGGTAATTTTAGCTATGCCTTTGACAACAAAAAAAAGTTTTGGATTAAGGCCTTGGGAGGTTAGTTATAAATATATGTATGTATCACATGGGTTCAACATAAGGGATCTTTAAAATACCATTTTTACACATTTTTTATATGCATAAGGGTTCCATATAAAGGGGTTACTTACAGATTGAATAGAAAAGGGTTATGTTTTATAAAGGAGAAATTCAGAGATAAGGATTTTTATAAATAAGCCTTGAATGCACGTGATATAGAGGGTATACATATAGTGAATTACCCACGGATTAAGGCCAATGGCCTCATTCAAGCCATACAAATGTCCTCAATTGAGAGAGAAAAAGAATGTTTTCAATAAAAGGATAATGGCCTTGTAACAAGGCCAAAACATTAAATTTTTGGCAATAAAGCTTATAGGCCCAAAAGAAAAGCCATACTTAGCCGAATTGACTTAAAGACCTTTTAGCCTTATGACAAGGTATTTGGTTGATTACAATTGTGGAAGGCCTAATGCTTTTACCATCAAGATACCATGGAAGCTATACTTGCAAGCTTGTTGGTGATGGACAAGAGTAGGTTGGCCTATCAATGGAAATTCTCTCTTCACCTTCCTCTCAAGCTCCCTTCTATGAGCAATGATCTTCTTCTTCTTCTTCCTTGCCTTGCTCTTTTAACTCAGCAAATCCACTAGCTTAGCCAAAAGAAGAAATGCAATACCAAAAGCAAAAGCCAAAAAGTGAACATTAGAACTTTGCAACACAACAAGCTACAAACTCTTTTAACCCCTTACTTCTCAAGCCTCTAGCTTCCTAAACCCCATGCTTTCTTTTTTTCTCCTATAATTAATAGAGACCCATAAAATCATTATAATAATAATAATTTTAATGATTTTCAATCATGTGAACCTTAGCTCATTGCTCTCTAACTTGTCTAAATATTTTAAAATACTTAAGGAATAAATCAAATTCCACACATATACACCACGAAATCGATTGCTTCTTGACTCACTTGTCTTATCTAATCTAGACAATGTTTCAGAGTTTGAGCTCCTATTTTGCCACTCAATGTAGAGAGTGCATGTCTCATTGATTGACAATGGTCCTAGCAATGGAAACCAAGATGTTGGATCTTTTGCAAGCTTGATGTTGGACTTGATGGAATGCTCATTGTTTCAAGCACTTCAAGCAAGCAATATGATTATGGCTACCTCTACAATGAGAAATTATGGAGTCCCTATGAAACCATATTGGGAACTTTAAGGCACATGAAAGTTAAGGAAAGAAGTGCAAAATTGATAGAAAGTACAAGGGGTCGCTAGAACTTGGCATAACCTCAATTAGTGTGTAGAACAAGGTAGTAGAAACTTGATTTAGAATTCAATTTTAACCATAAAATGCAAGACATACTCAACTAAAATAGGGTGCGTGTTTCATGTATTTCATTCGTTTGCCTTAGAAAGCAAAGTGTTTCTATTTTCATAATTTTGGAATTTACAACTTGTATACAATAGGTCTTTTGCATGTGTGTGTGTGTGTGTGTGTGTGTGTGTGTGTGTGTGTGTGTGTGTGTGTGTGTGTGTGTGTGTGTGTGTGTGTGTGTGTGTGTGTGTGTGTGTGTGTGTGTGTGTGTGTGTGTGTGTGTGTGTGTGTGTGTGTGTGTGTGTGTGTGTGTGTGTGTGTGTGTGTGTGTGTGTGTGTGTGTGTGTGTGTGTGTGTGTGTGTGTGTGTGTGTGTGTGTGTGTGCGTGCGCGCACGTGAGCATGTGTGTGTGGGTGTGCGTGTGCGTGTGCGTGTGCATGTGCGTGTGCGTGTGTATGTGCCTATGCGTGTGTGTGTGCGTGTGCGTGTGTGTGTGCATGCGTGTGTGTGTGTGTGTGTGTGTGTGTTAATAGAGACAATGAAAGTAACAATTCTCTAAAGTTTAAAAATAACCTTTCTCAATTAATCCAAATAGAATAAGTTTTTGCTACATAGTACAAAAATAAACAAAGAAATAAGGTGAGAGGGAAGGATGCCACCTATTACTTGCAAAATCAAATAGGTAGATTACTAGTAAGAATTAGATAATGAGACTTGTGTTGTAGGTGTCAATGGTGGTAGCATCTAGTTGCTATCCTAGTCACCTACTTAGAATAAGATTACCTTGTTCATGTAATCTTGTTCATGTCCAGATTATTACTCATTAGACTTGTCAAAGCTACTTGTTTGTTGAATGCAAGCAGGAGGAAGAGCAAAATTTGATGGGAAGGAGGCTTAAGATCAACACATGCGTAAAAATCCAACAACCAAGAGGAATATCCTTTTATATCATGGGTTTAACTTTGGTAACCCATAAAAAGATAAGTTACAACAATGAAGTCACAAGTTTAATTTTGGTAACTTGTAAAATAGTAAGTCCTAGGGCACACAACTTATTGGCCCATGTAAGGGGAGAGCAAATAAACTCTGGGGGGTAGTTATCATCTTACTTGAAAATTGGTTTGCATGGGCTATACCATTAGCTATTATTAATGCTCCCTTACAAGGTAGAGCTCAAAGACCATAATCATGTTATGATATAATTCCATACTTATGGGCCAACCATTCTCATATCTAACACTTACCAAGCCTACAAAACTAATGAGTTTCAGGTTAAGGATTTGGATTTAAAACATTTAGCTAATAAGGATCATCATGAATTATTTATTTGAGGGTGAGGAGAGAACTGAGGGTGAGGAGAGAATTGATTTAGCACCTGACTTAATCTCAATCTTTGAATATAAGACCCCAAGGAGGGGGAACATTTGTTAGATGCTACTATCAAGTATTTGGTATAGTAATTAAAAAGAATATGTTAAACACATAATCAACATAAGAGGATGAAAACTTCTTAAAATATCAAGCAATTTCAAGACCATATACTGATCAATAATTACAAGTACTATCATTAAGGTGTAATTAAAACATAACCATCAATCTAACTTACACAAATACATGACTAATACTTTAATAAAAGGTCTAGAATAGAAACCCTTGTGTTTTAAAACAACCATGACTTATACAAAGCATCAATATTAGCATAGTCTAGTCAAGAGGGGTTAAACTATTATATCAGCATATAGGCCCCTAAGAAGACCATCATTCCTATATCTTAAATAGTGCATGTTACCCCCTTTTAGGAAGGTGAAAAGGAAGGAGAGATTTGTAAGAAGAAATGTAAAATTTTAGAATGACAAGAGAAGTGAAAACAATGTCTCTCAAGCACTTATAAATGTTGATAGAGTTTTTTGTGTAAAGAGAGTCGTGCAAGTTGTAATATGAGTTGAGTGAGGCATGAGTGTTAAGTTGAAAAATATTTGTAAAGCCAAAGAGTGTGTACAAGGTAAGAGAGGGTAGGTTTAGGCCAAAGAGATGGGAGGGTGCTCAAAAAATCAATGCCATTTATAAAAGCCAAGAAATGAAAGGATAAGCTCATTTTTGTGGTGTGCAATCTTGTGGAGCTCTCTTCTTGCTTCTTGCTTGCATTTTACTTATGAGAGAGAGAGAGAGAGAGAGAGAGAGAGAGAGAGAGAGAGAGAGAGAGAGAGAGAGAGAGAGAGAGAGAGAGAGAGAGAGAGAGAGAGAGAGAGAGAGAGAGAGAGAGAGAGAGTGTGTGTGTGTGTGTGTGTGTGTGTGTGTGTGTGAGGTAGAGTGAGGGCCCGATGCAGGTGATGCTCTTGTTTCTTCTTTCTCTTCTTCTTCTTCTTCTTCTTCTTCTTCTTCTTCTTCTTCTTCGTAACCTTATCCTTCTTCTTCTAAACAAAGCATGTGTGGTGATCGAGGCTATGGAGGTGGAGCTTGCTTGAAGCGCATTGCTTGAGTCATGGAACCATCGACAAACATTCATGCATAGACTACAATGAGGAGGTAAACTTGTGAGTTTGCTATTTTTTTTTTGGTTTGAGAGTATACAATGATTAGGCAACATATAAAGGGTCACAATCTCTCCTAAAGGAGTTGGTACTACCTAGCCACCACACATCTTTCTACCTTGTGCACTATGAAATATACTCTCTTGATCCCTTTTGCTCTTATAGCATTAAAAATAGCTTACTATTAGCAACTTATATCTTGGATAGACCTTTTAAAAAAATAGATGATGGATTCTTGCAATAGATACCAACTTGCTCAATGGAAAATATGGGAATCGATCCTTTGCCTTTGGACTATACAAGATATCTTTAAAATGAGGCCCTAATTACACAATATAAGAAATTTTTTGTGCATGTATACAAAAATATTGGATCTCCAGTGTAGCTATCCTTAAATGGCCTTCTCTAGTCTATTAGGTTAAGTGTGGTCCCTTCACCTATCTACTATGTGCATGATGGCTTCTACAATGGATAGCCAATGCTAGGATTTTTAAAAAGAGGTTCTTTGAACCTACCCAAATCCTTCCTAGTTTGAATACTAAGAAGTATTAAGCATGTGTGACATATACGTTCTGAGACATCCTTAGCAACATGATGTAGCGGTCCATTGAGAGGATTTTTTTCAGTGACACCACATAGTGTACTTTCAAATAACATGAGGTTTACTGCCTAAGGAATCTCTCAAATCCACTTGGAAACAGAAGGTCTTGGCCATTTGCCTTCCTAGTTTGAATACTAAGAAGTATTAAGCATGTGTGACATATACGTTCTGAGACATCCTTAGCAACATGATGTAGTGGTCCATCGAGAGGATTTTTTTCAGTGACACCACATAGTACACTTTCAAATAACATGAGGTTTACTGCCTAAGGAATCTCTCAAATCCACTTGGAAAAAGAAGGTCTTGGCCATTTCCACGAGAATCAGCCTGAATTTTGGGCTCTCGATAAAATTAGGTTTCCTATTTAGATTAACTAGCATCAATCTTCAAGCATCTACTTATGCTAGATTTTCTCAACTGAAACCGACTTATATCACACTTGGTTCAAGGATAGTGAGAAATGAGGGGGAGTATGGTTACATCAACCCCTTTACATGTAGGGCAAAGCATCACTCTATTTCCCTAAAATGATAGAGAGTCAAGATTCTAATTGATTCTATGTGGTCAATGTTCTCTATACTCTAATGCATTGAATTGTAAAGAAGCTCTCGACTTATCGAGATCATCTTGCCTTAGGGAAGATTTGTTAGGAACCACGTCCTCCCACTTCCTTGAGTTGGATAGTTTTAGTTATCTACTTACCTAACACATTTATGTTGCACAAATAAAATCAGCATCATTAATAATTAGTCTCTTTAGTCATAGTGTTCCTTCATGTAACTTAAGTCACAACATACAAACAATGAAAATAATCCTTTGGAAAAACACTTTTTAATTTATTAGAGAATACGATACAAATATTCAGCTTCCATCCATACAATAGAACAACTTGAAAGGTCTTTATTTTACTAGATTTCCTCCCTTAGCTAGTACTTGGGCCCTTAGAAAGTCTATCTTGAGTCATGCAAGGGTTTGGATGGTTCTTAGGAGAGCTTACTAGTTAGAGCCCCCATGGCACCCTCAACTCCTCCTACCCAAGGATCCCCTATGGAGCAACTTGCTATCGGGGTTGGTCTGAATCCTCTGAGGTAGCAAAAACTAATCTCCCTTAGTGAAGGGAGATGTAGCTAGCCTTGGGGGAGGTCTAACACACTTTTCTTTTATCCTATCATAAATTTAGTACATTAGGGTTTGATCAATTCAATCAAACTTTTTAAGTGCATCAAGTAAACTTGTATGCACCACTTGCAAGCACAATTAATTATTCTTCAATAAAATTTTCTACATAAAAAAAAGGTAATCAAAGTAAGGTTTTAACCTAGCGGCAATTCTTTCTAACTTGGTCTCATTTCCTTCTTGGAATTCACCTAGTTTCCCTTTGAATTTTACTAGGTTTCCTTTGAAATCACGATCCCAATTTGTCTTCTTCATTAAATCCTTGGTTTTTATTAAATTTTCCAACATGTTTTGGCCTTTGCTCACAAACTTCCTTGACCTAACCTTTGTTGAAGGTTGGTAGATTTACCTTATTACTAGTCTTGACTATTTTTCTAAACTTTTATGTGTTGGGATATTGTTAAAAGTTATCTTAATTTGTGGAAACTAAGTTCGAACCTTGGAATCTTGATTTTTACTTTGAAAGCTATGTAAGTCAACAAGGCAAGTATTTTCCCTAGGAATTTTAGGCTTCTATTTTCTCAAAGGAGAATTATATTGGCTTTTTGATTACTTCATGAACTAGGGTTCGTACTTCACATTGTCATGTTGGAAAAGTGAGTCGTTTCAAATATCCTAGGTTCTAATAGCTACATATGCCATTCAATAATTTATGATAGCTATGTATGCAATTTAATAATTTTGACTTAATTAATAACAATGGAATTTCCTCCATGAAAGAGGGTATTTCTGTTCAACAAATTTAATAACTTAATTTTAATTATCTTAATTCACTTTTCTCTATATACCAAGAAAAAAACATTCTTGATGTAATTATTTTATTCTTGATTTGTTGTGGGTTTTTCCAATGGATTTTTCTAAGTTAAAAATTGATTTATTTTGATGTAGTTTGTTTATATGCAACTAAAGAAGAGTTTATTTCAATGCATTGCGATATCATGCAATTTATCCTTTTTTTTAATAATTAAAATTTAAATCGACTATTCTACTTCTAACATTTGTTTCTTGTTGAACTTTTATTTTTTCCTATTTGTTAAGTTATAGATTTTTCATTGAATATTAAAAAAACTTTCACTTATTTTCATAAACCTTGTATTAGATGAATATTAGTCTACAAAAGAACCTAGTTTTGTGTTGTGTACAATTGTGTGTTGCCCACGTTCAAGACTATATTTGTAACTCCCATTATCCTCGCTCTAGAGTATCGTCTCTTCGGGGCCATTGCAAATAGGGAGTCCTCATATGCTAGCTTCCAAGTTTTGTCGGTCGTCTTGATTGGAAGCCTCAAGCAGCTAGGAGTTTTTCTTGCGAGACATAGATCTTGTAGAGAGAAGAAGGGGCCGTTCCATAGGTGCTAGAGGTAAGAGAGTGGACAAAGTTTCCGCAAGCTGGAGTGGTGCTCTCTTATGTGGTTGTTGCCGATGATGGTGGTCTCCTCTTGCTCTTCTCTTACCTTCCTTCGCCCTCCTATCTCTTCTCTATTACCTCTTCCTACCCCCTACTTCTTCTCTTCTTTTCCTACTACTCTTCTTTTTCTTTCCTCCTACCTTCTTCTTCTTCTTCTTCTTCTTCTTCTCTTCCTCTTGCTCCTATCTTCTTGTCCTCTAACCTCTGTCTTCTTCTTCTTCTTCTTCTTCTTCTCTTCCTCTTGCTCCTATCTTCTTGTCCTCTAACCTCTGTCTTCTTCTTCTCTTCCTCTCACTCCTTATATCTTCTTCTTCTTCTTCTTCTCTCTCTCTCTCTCTCTCTCTCTCTCTCTCTCTCTAGTAGTGACTAGGGGCCCAATAGGATATCAACTATGGTTTTTGGTTAGTGCTAAGGCTTTATAGCCTTAGTCTAAGGCATTATAACGAATGACTATCACAATGGGGTGAGGGTGTGATGATAGTTGAGAGGTGTTGGAATCATAGCCTGGGGGCTGTAGAGCATCAAGGAGAAGAGCCATGTGATGAACTGAGAAAAGAGAACAGTAGTACGATAGACAAGAAGAGAGAATGATCTATATGAGAAGGAAAATTATTGACTTTCATTCATCATTGGGCGATACATTCACTATTTGTAACTGGATGTTTGCATGATCTGAACAGACACGCGGCTATTCATGTCTGGATGGATTTTGGATCCATTCACACCAACACCTCCTCTTGGATCAAAAATCCATCAAAGGGGATGAGATATTTTATTACATTGGTGTTCCTGCTACAAGTGCATGATGTAGTGCCTATATGGTATGAAATTGTGCTATCTTTTTTTTTGTCAAGGAGACAACTGTGCACTAGAAAGAAAAGAAGTCTATAGCTTTATAGATCAGCTTATAGACCTTACATTGTTTATCCAGGCTCAAATGGAAATTGATTCATGAAAAAAATACAAAGTGAAAATTTTTTCTTGACTTTTGCTTCCACTTGAGGTTCATGAATTGTGATGTTGACATTCCAAGATTTTTTTATGAAATTCTTCACTTTGACTTGTCCTGATTGAGCTCCATCCACTTCCCCCCTCAAGTTGAAGGGAAGAATTTTCATGATATCGATAATGAAGAGTATATGTTCATCAATGAAAATAAGAAGCATGGCAAGATATTGAGTAATTTTTGAAATAGGATCATTTTGTTGTTGCTGCTCCCTTTGCGCTAAATTTAGAAAAGCCTTGAGATCCGCACGATCAGAATCCAAAGAAAGAACTGAATTTGAAATTATGACCTCATAAGAACCAACTGAATCCATGTGATGATGTCCCAATGCATGCTAAATTGGTTGTGTGACACTTGCCCATGACGTTTGCAATAAGGGAATAGAACTTTGTGACTTTGCTATCTTTAGAGAGGCAATTGAACCATTGGAAAAGGGGCTTGAACCCTTTAAAGTTGTTGCCTTTGCAGAGGGGATTGAGCCCGCCAAAATGATTGTCTTTGTTGAGGGGATTGAACCCTCTGAATTTTTCCAAGTAAGAGGAGCAACCTCTCGTATTGCTGCAAGAATGGCTGCTTCTGCAAGCTTTGATATTGGAGAACCAACATGACAGAAACCATAAAGTCCATCGTCTTGATTGAGAGATTCCCATAAATTTTTGCATGCTACAAGAAATACTTCGTCTGCAGGCTTTTGGAGCATGCTTGAAATATTAGTGTTGATGGCAGGAATTACACGACTCACCATTACCTCTTTCCGTTGAGTAATGAACAACGCTCCCCTCCCAACATCATGGTAAACAACAATAGCAGCAACAGGTGGGAAATTGGCATCGACGTTGCATGGAGAATCTCGATCAGAGGCACGCATGGCCATAAAAGTATATTGTCCTTTCGCATGATGGGCCGTTGGATTATGATCTCGGTTTTTAGCAGAATGAAGCAACTGGGAAGTAATTGTGGCATTAGCATCAAAAACATTTGTAAGATCATGAATGGCAAGATTTTCATGGGAATAATCAATGTCTCCATCCGCAAAGTGAGTCACTGCATCAGGATCATTGTGAGAATTAGAGGCATGGGCAGCACCAATAAAAGCGACACCATTAGCAGCAACAGGGTCGCCATCATCATGAATCGTTGGGGTCCTGTCCCGATAATTGATCACTCCCAAAGAAAAGAGAAAAGTGGAAATTATGGCATCATCCTCATCACAGGCAGCAGGATTGCCCTGCTCTGATATCATGTTGGAATCATAGCCTGGGGGCTGTAGAGTATCAAGGAGAAGAGCCATGTGATGAACCGAGAAAAGAGAACAGCAGTATGATAGACAAGAAGAGAGAATGATCTATATGCGAAGGAAAGTTATTGACTTGATTCATTCATCATTGGGTTGATCATTTTGAGGCTCATTTTTTAACGCAGTATTTTCTAGACTTAGAGTTAGCATGGCATGCACAAGTTCAACGATGATGATGATGATGATGATGATGATGGTGGCGAGGTCAAGGGAGATGATGGTGTGTGCTCCAGTCGGTTATTAATTTCTTTTCTTATTTGTTACTCTTATAAGGCTTATAGCCTTTATTAATTTCCATGTGTTAAACCCCCAACAATATCTTTACTAAGCAAAGACAACCCTGCCACATAATACGTCTACGTGAAATTCTGCAATCCTTGGTTGGCAAGGTGCTTCTAATGATAGGGTTCATTGTTTGCCTCTCTTTACACATAATCTCATAGGTGATTCCATGAGTTACCACCCAACTCTACAAGATTGATATCCACAAAAATGTGCTAGTGCTTGTCTAGTTTATTGAGCCATGCTCCCCACTTGTACATGCACTGACTATTTTAGATAGAGTCGAGTCGAAATCTGGCAATTATAGACCTAGTAGCCACCACAAGCCCATTCTATTGCACATTTTCGACAATCAATCATGGTGTGTATGATGGGACTACCTCTATATTGGGAGGCTGTCCCCTCTGGCATCAACACAAAACTACCAACGGTTTGGAGGGGGGAATATATTTATATTGTGGCCCATTAAAAGCAAAAAATTCAATCGTTATACATGTATACTTGTGCAATATGTCATGTATAGTGTGCACACCTTTAAATTTAAAAAAAAATAGACATGCATGGATACACCCACACAAACATACACTTGGACATATTATGTATACTTCTATATGAGGATGCCTTTAAAAATATAAATTAAACTAACATAATTATATGAAACATATTAGCAGGTTATATTCAAACACAATAGGCATGTATCTATTTGAATGTATCATTACATATATATTACTACAATTTTATACATCATGTGCTTACAAGAATATAAAAAAAAAAGAACCTAAAATTGCAAGCTTGTATATTTATATACACTAATATTCAATGTGGCAAACACGTTAGGGATACCCATCTTTAGAGAATCCCAAGCAATCAAACACCATTATCAATAGTAGCTATTGAATTGATGATGCATCGGTCCCTTGTGCATAATTGATGTGGAGAGGGCTCCATGGCTCCCTTTTGGTCTTTGATGTTCGTCTCATTGAGACTACATTGCTATCAAGGATTGATCGATTCCTCCCTTAGGTTGCCATACTACATTGATAGTCCTTGTGGGTTTGAAATGCTCAAAGGTGTAGAGGCTATACAACAAGACCTCTCATTGTCATTATAAAGTGGAAGAACTTACCTCACCATCCTCCACTATATGTAATTGCTCTTGAACACCATATCATAGTGCATAGAACTAGATTGTTTTTAGAATTTGATGTGGTAAACAATAAACATGGATGTGTTTAATGATTTAGCTAAAAATAATAGGGATAAAACACATTAAGAGTTGATCAATTGTAGTATTCACATAACATTAGTGCATTGATGAAGCTATTTCTATGGCTATAACAATGTTGTTTTGGATTATTTCTAGGATTTAGCATCGAAATTGGAAAATTTATGATTCAACAAAGTTTACCTATAGTAGCTTTAGAGATTATTACTAGCTCTTCTTTTATCATTCCTTGAAACACCCTTCCTTGACTACATCAATGGTCGCACTCATAGAAACACCCAATTGTGGTACTCATTGAAACACTCTTTCTTGCTTTCTATTAAATAAAAGAATTAATTTTTTTTGGAATGAAATATCATAAGAGACCATCTATGTGTGCACATCAAAGTTCAAAGTAGTCTACACTTTTTGGTAAACACGTGAGCACATTACTTACAAAAATAAAGGTATAAATATTTTCCCTATTAATTATATGTTTACATGGAAAGGAAATTTAAAGATATCCCTTTAAAAATCATTGCCTAAAAGTAAATAAGCTTGTAATCAACGTATTCTCACTTGATGGTGACACTTGCAAGCTATATGATGGCTTCCATTGTTGAGAAAGCTCGTATCTCTTTCATTCACACATTTTGCATGGTAGCATGGTTGAGACTTTAAAGTTGTGTGTGGAACTTTGCATCTTTGAGAAAAACTTCATTTGATCCTCCATATTGTCCATGTAAATTCATTTTTTCAAATCAATATTTAAAGTGCATGTTCTTTATGTAATTACTTTATATTGGATGAACAAGCTTTTCAATCATCTTTGAGTGAAACAAGTCAAGCAAGGAACTTTTTAATCAAAGTTATCCTCAATTTATCAAATTTGAGATAGTGGGATCTTCTTCCAAATGCAATTGTTTGAGCACAGTTTTAAAAAGGGTGATGGCACTACATGCAAGGAACTCCTTTAGGAATCATCTAAAGGGCCCAAGTTTGGACCAATGGCAAAGCATGGGGGAAAGGGCTCTTAGCTCTTTTTCTATGATAATGAAGTATTTTCATGAGCCATAGGCACTAATGAGTTCAGCAATTACAACAGAATATGGAAAAAGTATGGAGATAACCTTTAGAGTTTTTAACATGAGGAAAGCTTTGACTTCAAATAAAAAATTATTGGGTAGTGCGCTTACAAAAGGGATGAAGTTGTTTTCTAAAAACTAAATGGCATTTGTATTCCCTAGATATTTACACTCGAGGAGTTTTAATGATAACTTTATCTTGAAGCAAGTTAGCTTATAAGCTCCTCTCATCCAACATTTGAGTTCTTCAACATTGTTTAAACTGCACAAGAGCCATTGGTTTTTGCAACATAAGTACACGCAATATTAATGGTTTTTTTTTGGTAACACAAGTATGTTCAGTAGTAATTATGTTTTTTGTCTTCTACCATTATGATTTTAAGAAGTAATAAATATTGTATTAATGGCAAACAAAATGTTGTCAAGTGTTGGTAGGTACATGTAGCCACAATTTCATGTGCGAGATTAGAACTTTAGGCAAGTATTGATAGCTCAAGTTAGCAAACTTAGGCAAACATTTATAATTAAATAAAGTAAAGGTAGTTTAGCTATGCAAGTAATAACAATTTTGGCAAGCATTAACAATATTAAGCAATATGAGATAGGCATAAACAAGCAAAAATGAAAACGTTGAGGTTACTTAGGAGAAAACTATAACATTTGTTTGATTTTTCATAGCTATAGAGGATATTTTTGGGATGCACTCACTTGGCCGCCACATATGGAGGGGAGAAAGGTCGTATTTCCTTCACCTAGAGTCACTTTCAAGGTTTTGAAGGGCTTTGAATTATTGGTGATGTCAAAATCTCCAAATTAGACAAGAAAAATGTGGGGCTAATATATCTAAAGTGGCTCAAAACACCCAAAATAACTTTTATATCACCAACATAGGGCTCAAAATGAGGGAGACATTACATTTTTTCCTAAGCATGAGCTAAGAGAGGGCTTTTGCCCTAGTGAAAAGCCATATTGTAGATCGCTTGGTTCAAAGTGGCAATAATTTTTTGCACCAAAGAGACATTGCTTGGTTCTATAAGAGACAAGGGATGATTTTTAATGGTTGTTTGCATAACTGCACTTACCTTAAGAAAATGCTACTAGCTTAGCTATACTCAACTAAATTTTCAATTGCTTGCTAAAGCTATAATGTTAGCCTAAGTAAGCTTGGCCAAATTGCAATGCTTGCCTGTATTTCTATTGCTCACCTAAAAATATGACCTCTTGCCTTTTCTTTGTTTTTTTCCTATTATGGTATCTAAGGTCACTCTATTTGAAAATCTATGACCATCACGATGATCGTTTTAACATAAGGATCTCCATTTATATTATCTCGTAACAATGAGAACTATTGATGTAACTCATAATTGTTTTCCATGTGCATATTTAGATATTATTAACATGTTTATGAACATTATAGAATTGATAAGGTACATTTTTGCATGTTCAGTGTAAAATTGGAAGCAAATTTTTTGCATTTTTCCTAGTAAAATGTGTATGGAAAGCATGAATCATAACCTGCATGTTTTTAGTAAAATCGCTAGTGACTTTTTTGCATGTTTTTGGTAAAATATATTTGGGAAGCATGGCATCAACTTGATCCCACCAATATAAAAATCATAAAAGGGTAGACGCGCCAATATAAAGTCATCTTCAACATAATGCATATAGATATTCTTCTTTGCTTCTTTCAAGTAATCTTTTTAATCTACTAAATACTTGCAAATGTTCATCCCTACTATCGCTCTCCATTATGCCAAATATATTGAGATATAGAATTCAAATATATATAATCAAAAAGATAATAAATTTAATTTGAAATTATAAAATCAAATTGAGATTCCTATATATCTCTAAAATTAAATTAAATTAAAATGCAATGTTAAAAAGTGTGAAGATTAAAAAAGTATAATATGCAAAACAAAAAGGAAAAATAGTTGATTTTGTTAAAAGTAGTCCCTAGGAATAGTCTTTCCAAGCCTAAGTGAACAGTCTAGTTGTTACATGCATCCATATAAAAGAAGAAGGTGAGAACCTTGCCTTCTAATGTGTGTTGCAAGAGTTATTGCAACACCTGGTTGTGATCTCAGTCACACTTTACAAAGATACAATAAAAACCAAACCCTACATACTTATGTCAATTTTGTCATGAAATAACAAAACGTTTACTCATCTAGATTCCTTTACCATTTAGCTCACTATTTTCTAAGTAATTTTATTGAAATAAGAAAAATATTTTGAGAAAAAATGCCAAGCTAAGGATGTCTCATGATGCTTCAATGGCCCATTACTAAAATGACATTTTGAGAAACTATCTTCCTAGTAACTCTACCATTAATTAACACATTCAAGCGTAGTGGTATTCTAAAATTCATCAAAACAAACAAAGTTTTATTTTTTAAAAAGCACCTATTTGTAGCCTTTAAACATATTTGAGATGTAACTAATAGGATGAAGGGTCTAACATTGCATTTTTATCTAGAAGAATCCTTACTTCATGGGAGAGGAAACTAGAAATGATGTCCATTAGGTACAATGAAACAATGGTCATAGAGCTTATCACAATAGAAACTTTGAATTCCCAAGTTTAGTTTAGATGCAAAAAATGACTAATGCAAATGGACTAGTTTGTGCTCTCATCTTATCTTCAATTTTCAAAGTACCTTTGAAGATTACCTATGTAGTTGCAAGGTGGCATAAAAGATTTTATCACTTGAATTTACCAAAAAACCAATTATCATAATCTCTTATATTTTTACATAAGGAATGCATTAACTATGTCACTAAAAGCAGGTAATAATGCTAGTGAAAGAGGCTAATATATCCCCATTATTAGAATTACTTTTAGGAATAATCAAGAACAATACATATTCTTCCCCTCAAGCACAACTTTATACACATCAAAATTTCATAAAGCATCAAGCACAAGCCTTATAAATATTCTTTCAATCTTATCGTTTTATCACCATATGACATGTGATCTTGGAGATCCATTGTAATATCAACACCAAAATGGTGAGAGAAATTATTGCACCAAAGTCACTACAATTTCATAAGGCTATTAATCTAGGAGCCATTAATTAAAAAGTGTAATTAGAAATTTTATTACAAACTCCCTATGTTGGGTACTGCAATTAACATTATGTTAATATAAGGTCAATATGAGATTCATGGTATGGCTATCATTTAATAGTACCTAATATTGAGAACAGTTATTACTAATTTTTCCAACTAATGTCAAATGGAGTGCTTGCCATCATGTTTCAACTAATCCTAGTAAGTAGTACTTATTCTAGTGGATAGACAACTAGATGATAAGCATGATATGCCAACACTTGGTAGCGCATAGACTAACCATCCAAGGAATGTTAATATAGTTGCCCATTATTGAACCATCACTAAAGAGGGTATATTTCCATCCAATAATCAATAGGAATATAGGCTATGTCCAAGGAGGATCCAAGCAGACAATATCATTGTGTGTACATAATAACACCCACTTGGTTAAGGGCAAATAAAAAGCTCTTTTAGTGCATTCTTAAATAAGTTACTTTTCATATAACAATCAACTTGAATGTGTACCCTCACACCATCTAGCCTCCTCAACAAATTTCTAAGATTAGAAAGACCATTGAACCTCACACTATCAATAAACAACCCCTAGATGGATTACCTTGGCACCCCTAATCATGTGCTTTGCATAAATGAGATCGCCCACCTTATGAAAGGTGAGATGGGAAATGCCATGAAAAGAATCATTATTATATCATTGATAGTAAGATTTCATTAAAATATAATAGATACGGTAGTTTCGTAAAGCTTATACCACACATTGTTGTGTAACTAGATAAAGCCAAGTACGTAGGAAGAGATCATGGAGGGTTGAGAAATCTTAGGGGTGCTTCTATCCCTCCCATGAATGCTGATGATTCTAAAAGGAACATTAGAATTAGGATGATAACTTGAGGACATCACATGAGATGTCCTCCTGGATCAACATGTATACCTATCGTAATCGGGCAAAATCTTGGCTTAGGCCCACTTACAAGATAGCTAATAGATGATAAAAAGCAGAGATATATAAAAGCAATCATATGAGAGAGAGAGAGAGAGAGAGAGAGAGAGAGAGAGAGAGAGAGAGAGAGAGAGAGAGAGAGAGAGAGAGAGAGAGAGAGAGAGAGAGAGAGAGAGAGAGAGAGAGAGAGAGAGAGAGAGAGAATAAGGAATACATGCACACCCATCTCATTATTTAAAGTAGATGTAAGGCATGGAAAGGAAAATAGAGAGTAAGGGAAGAAAGAGCAAAACAAAATGTGAGAAAGGGAGAAGTGAGAGCTCATTTGTACACTAAGATATTGAGAGAGAGAACACTCTCAAAACCAAAGAATGGAAGAAGATGAATAATAAGGCACTAGGCATCATTGCCTGGGGACTAAGTGATGATGTGCTACATCATATCTTTGGCATTAGAGATGCTAGAACTGCTTGGGAGGAACTTGACAGGATGTTTGGTACCCAAGCAAAGAATTCAAATGTAAAATTACTTATGCAATTTTATAAATTAGATATCAAAGACAATGCTTCCATGACCACACACACTAACAAGTTCAAGAACCTAAAAACCCATCTTGCAACTCTTAAGAAGAATATTGATGAAGATGAAGCAATAACCGTACTGCTTGCAAGTATAAATAAGGATCCATATGAGAACCTTGTGTCCACCCTAAGTAATGTTCCCAATCTCTCACTCAAAGACATTGAGCACTCACTGCTTGATGGAGAAAGCAAATTTAAAAGCAAAGATGTAAAAGAGACCAGCTCAAGGGAAAATCTCCTATACACAAAAGGAGCTATTGGACCCAAAGGAAGAGGTCGAGGATTCAACACCGACAACAAAAGTCGGATGATATGTCATTATTGTGGTAATACTGGACATATTGCCAATGAATGCTTTCACAAGAAAAAAGTACAACAGATGCAGAATGACCACCACCAAAGTCAATTCATGAATGAAGGAGAAGAAGAAGAAGATGCTTCCTGCTACCATCAACAACTCTGACAGATTGTTCTAAGGAATTTATTCCCATAGTGGATCTCTATATTTCCCTTAGTGGATTTGATTTGTAAAGACCCTTGCCAAAGATGTAAAGTCTCAAGCTTTAACTTGACTAGGATGCCTACGAGCTAGTCTCACGGGTCATGTTATCATGTGGGGGGGCAAAAGCCAGCAAGAGTAGGGACTCATCATTTGAGGGGGGGTGTTGAGAAATGACAAATGATGTATGCTCCAGGAAGAGATGTCTTGAATCCCATATGCACAATGAGGAGAGTGGAACAACTCAACTTCTATAAAGCATTATACTTGACTATCACTTTCACAATGGTGAATACAATATCATGATTCTTGGTACTTTCACTTAGTATCGTTGTCATTGTTAGTGTCCTACACAAGATTGTGTTTATGAGTCCAAGCTAATCTATCTTGGAACCTAATTCACTTGTGTAACAGTTGCTCTACATCGTTTATGTTAACATGAATCTAGTCTTCATCTTCCATCCTCCATAACTCCTGCCATGCTCTAGATCCGCATTCTTAACATAACAACCTCATGGACCCCACTCAATGGGCACAAGCATTCTGTCTTTTCTTAGGAGATAAGGATGAAAAACTTGGTTTACCAGTCTAAATAATGTTAAATGCAATAATTTCAACAATCTAAAAGATCTCATGTGCAGTGTGTGCATTGTGGAGGGAACCACCTACCATTTGAATGCCCCGATCCTAGATCCTAACCTTGTGCCTCTGTGAAAGACTCGGGCATGACGTTATGTATTGTCGATTTCCAAGATAGTTGCCATATCACCAACCCTATGCTTAGCCATACTATCCAAGAGTTAGGTAGCCATATTATATAAAGGGAGTCCCTCTGGATCTACTCGCACCTAACGATTCAAACCCAAACCGCTCCAAGGATCAACATTAACCCCATAGGAATTCCTAGACCACCAAGACCTATAGTGACCCATCCACCAAGTGAAGCTCCATTGCAATTTGTAGAGGAATCATTGGAGGAAGATTCCTATGCAAACCCTATGTCTCTTATGATGAATTGGGTAATCCCATACTAACGCCATGGGAATTCCTAGACCACCAAGACCTATAGTGACTCATCCACCAAGCGATGCTCCAGTGCATTTTGTAGAGGAACCATTGGAGGAAGACTCCTACGTAAACCCTACGTCTCTTATGATGAGGCAAGTAATCACATACTAATGGGCTTAAGGCATGTCCTAGTCATGGCTTTAGGCAGAGGGAGAGATAGAGGCCTAGGAGGAGGTTAGAACTAGGATCCCATATCATGTTGGAAATGTGGTAATCTAGGGCATATCTCATCCCACTACCCTAAAAAGGAGCAAGAAAATAGAGAGAAGGCTGACTTGAGGTGTCCCAAATGTGAGTTACACATCTATTTGTCGATTGCCCTACGTGGAAACCCTCCACTAGTTTGGCAATCGTGCCATCTCTGCCACTCAGACTCTTTTTGTCAAGTCACCTACTAAAGCAATAAACTAATACCAGGGGGCTTAAAAAGAACCAATTCTCACATGAAAATTTACTAGTTTAGGAGTTACTATGAATAGCTAATATAACAAAACGTTGCATTACTAAATTTCACATTAGTTAAGACATAAGTATATTTGTACTTACTTTAACTAGCCTAGAAAAAACAAACCCGAGATAAAGCACCATCATGTCAATAAATAATGCCATGGCCAAACTATCATGCTTAGAGAAGTGTTGTTTAATTTAACATGTGCTCATGTATTCTAGCAATTGCTACAAACTAATTATAGTAGTTACAACCTAGAATATGTGGAAGGAAGGAAGGAATAAGCTAACTAAGCCAATGAGGTCCATGGTTTTATGTGCTCATACTCATAAGAGGTCATGGCCTATGAATAACCATCATTACCCCATGTAAAATAGCAAAAAGGACTTATAGTGGTGCTAATGTAGTTGATACGCTATAGTAAAATACTTTTAGGTCACAAAAAAACTATTAATATTTTGAGAAACTGATTAGTTAAGAATGATAAATTTGAGGGGCTATCTTATAAGGTGTTTGTAAAAAGGACAATATTAAACCCATGATCACCAAATGCTTAATATATTAAGCAATTTAAACACCATATAATGACCAACAATTACAACAAGCGACCAACAATTTCAACAAGTAGTGTCCTTAGGATGCAAGCTAACCATCAAACTAAAGTACACAAATCAAAAATGAATATTTTGAAAACATTTCTAGAAGAGAAACCCCTTTCTTCAAAGAGAGATAGTTGTAAACTATGAAAAACCTCAATGGTATCATAGTAGCCTTTGGTCAAGCTATATCAGCATATAGGCCCAAAGAAGACCATCATTGCTCTATGTTAGACTAAGCATCATATAAAATAATTTTTAATAATATGTATGAGAATATACACTTTAATAATTAACAAGCTAAAAAAAGAAAAACCATGCAAGCATTTCACAAGAGAGAGAGAGAGAGAGAGAGAGAGAGAGAGAGAGAGAGTGTGTGTGTGTGTGTGATACAAGAATAAGCTAGTAATGTTGTGATTTAAGGAGAGAGCTTGTGAGTTTACAATTGTTAAAAAATGTGGGATCTAGAGCATGGTAGATGAGGAAGCTACGGAGGTTGAAAGAGGAAAAAGAAACTCATGAAGACATTGAACTTGACAAGGACAAATTGTTACACATGTGAATTAGGTTCCAAGATTGAGACTTGGACTCATAAATACAATCTTGTGTATTGACAGTGACATGACACTTTACTGGAAAGAAAAGAGTACTATCATTGCATTAGAAAAAGAGTGCAAGTACAATGCTTTATAGGAATTGAGTGGTGGTACTTTCTCCTATTGTGCATATGGGATTCTGGTCATGAGCCCTCACTGCTCCTCACAAAGGGACTAAAGTAGGTGTGATTGCAAATATTTCAACACCCCTCCTCAATCACAACCAGAAGTACAAAGTGTATAGAGGCTTTAGTGAAAGCAACACCTGCAAAGTGTGGGCACACCATAAACATGGCAAAACACCAGAGGCTGTCATAGAAAAAGGCTAAGTGTGGGTACCACAAACATGATGGACATCCAGAGGCTGTAGCAAGGGCCTCACAAAGTGCATAGAGGCTATAATACAAGGCTAACTAAGGAGTTTACAAGTTTATGTTTGAGGCATTAGGGCTAGGAAATACAAAACTAAAAAAGTCTATCTGAATAGAAGGCATGATGAGGTTTGTCCTTTTCTTGGTGGTCTTCTTCTTCTTCTTCTTCCTTTGCTCCATTTTCTTCTTCTTCTTTGACTGCAACTAGATAGGCCTTTTGGGACCTCTTTTTGGTGTGGCAAAACTTCTCGGTGCGTCCGGTCCTTTTGCAGAAGTCACAGAAGAGCTAATCCTTCTTACCTTTGTACCTATTGCCAGCATATAATGCATGTTCATCTCTAGAGGTACTTGGTTCTTCCTTAGTTTTTAGCTTATTTTCCTCCTCTAACAATGATGCTTGGATATCAACAAGTTCAGGGTTTGGCATATTAATTAGAGTTGTTGATACATTATTATATTTAGGAGGCAAACTCTTAAGTAGAACACCGATGCAAACATCTTCTTCCATTTTAATGTTGATTCCTACAAGTTGGGTTAGAAGTCCTTCCATGTAATTTAGATGCGTGGCAAATGATGTGTTGGACTTCATTTCAAGCCTGAAAAACTCTATCAGGAGATCATACTTTGATGATTTAGACTGTGCACCGAACAAAGTGTCAAGTCTCTTCCATGTATCCTGTGAGGTCTCACAGTTATCCACATGGTGGATATAGCTGTCGTCTAGCTCCAGTTTGATAATGGCCTGATCCTTTCCAATGACACCAAGGTTCACATCATGAGGCTTCTTTTCTTTTCCAGTGGTAATGGCCCAAAGGCCCTTCTTCATCAAGATGAGTTTGATGCGAGTTTGCCAAGTATGAAACCTGACTCCTTTGAAATGAGCAGTTGGAGAGTCTTTGCCCATGTTAGATGGCTGGAGCAGCAACAAACAACTTTAGAATTCTCAAATTTTATCAGTGGAAGGGCATATTACAATGTGTTAAGAGACACAAGCAATGACAGTGTGAAAAAACACACTATGTGACAACTCTGTCTGAAACTCGAATCTTCTTAGTTCAAGGTCATTGCTCTTCCATCTTAATCCAGGCATCCAGGTTCTTCTTCTCCTTGATTTGATGTTGGGACAGTAGATCGAAGTGGCAGTGGTTTGTTCCAAGTGGTAGGAGAGAGAATATTGAGATTTTTTAGCTTTAGTGAGGTTTGGCTATGGCTTCTGAATTAGGGTTTCTAACCCAGGCCCGGTTTTTTGCATAGTGTGCATTGTATACTCAATCATTCCAAGAATTTTTTACATTAGATTGAAGCTTGATTGATGGGCTTTAAAAACCCTATGGAGTTGGGCAAGATTGCGCTGTGTATACAGGGAGAAAATGACCTCTGATCAAGACTGCGCCTGTTTCAAGCAACGACCACGTTTTTTTGCAATGCTGAGCTAAATCGTCATCAATGTTGGGGCTTGATGTGCCGCTGAGCTGCGCCTGAAGTTGGGAAAGATTCTCCAAGAAGATATCATGATGAATGGTGGCACGTAGTGTGAGATCCATAGGCTCTAAGATGCCTAGGTACTGCCTGGCTATGGAGGCCACAGGACAGAACTTGAAAAATTTGACAATACTGAGTTGTAGATAGGGAAATGTCAAGTTTTGAGATGATACAAAGAAGCATTAGTAGCGGGGAACACTTCTCTAGAAGGAAGCTTGGTAAGATCTGGCCAGTAGAGGAAGTTATGAGAGCTTCGAGCAGGCAGGGTACTGTTGGCTATGGGTGCCATAAGGTCAAGTTGAGAAGGAGTGGGAGATGAGGTCCTGGACTTTTG